>NC_090934.1:1311859273-1312484273 GCF_040938575.1 Ambystoma mexicanum
ATCCTTAGAGCTGACAGACCCAATGCTCGAGGAAGAGGCACAGCCATTATCTTTAAATCTACCCTAGACATGCCACTGGCTACCTCTTCTCCCCTAGCATCTTGTGAACTCCTCTCAGTCAAGTTCCAAATGTCTCCTAAAACTACTATTACTATCCACCTAATATACAGGCCTTCAGGTCCCCTGGATCTTTCGAAGAAGACATTACGTCGCTAGCAGCTGACCCTACCAAACCCATGGCGCAAAACATTATACTAGATGATTTCAACCTTGGCTATATTGAACCTAACGACCTACCCGCCACTTCCCTAGCGAATGCATTATCGGAACAAGGTTTCATACAAACAAGCACCAAACCCACCCATGAGAAGGGTAGGATACTCGACTGGGTAGCGGACCTTAACTGTAACATCACCCTAAAGGACTCTTCACCACTCGTGTGGTCTGATCATCACCTCATATCCCTAGAAATCAATGTCAACAACCAAGAGTTGAAACAGCCAGCTGCTGCGCCACCTTGTTTCACTAGGAACAAGCACAATATTGCAGCTGGGGCTATAATACCCTTGGTAGTCCCTTTACTCAATGCGCTACCTGCCACAAATGACCCGAATCTGTTGACATTTACAATGATTCCATGACCAAAGCTATAGACACCATTGCCCCTTTAAAACTGCGCAAATGAAAACCCAGAGCATATCTGAACTCTTGGTTCACTCCTGAACTTAAACTACTTCGGACAGAAAAAAGAAAATTGGAAACACTTTGGAAAAGGACCCCTTCACCTGAAAACAAAGTCAACCTAACTAACATTACTGCCACTTATAGAAATGCGATAATCTGCACCAAAAAAGAAACCTTCAACAACAGAATAAACCAAGCAGGATCCAACACTAAAGAATTATTAAACATCTTAAGATAGTTAGAAAACCCCAACCCACCTGTAGATACCTGCACCAAGGATAAACCCTGGTGCACTAGCATCCAAAATGCGATCTCTAACAAAATTACGGTGCTCCAGACCAAAATAGCTGACAAAAGACACCAACTCACCTCTAGCAATCTAACAAGTCCGACTTCGCCCTCTACCGCATACCTTAACGCAGGCTTTAAATTCAACAATGTATCCATACCTGAGGTTCAAAAATCATAGCATCACTGAAACCATCTAATTGTAAAGGTGACAGTTGCCCAGCTCAGATCATAAAAGATGCAGCCAGAGATTTAGCCCCTTTCATCACCAAATTAATAAACTCATCATTTGCCAGCAACTCAGTCCCAGGTAAAGCAGTCCTGGGTTCTCCCACTACTCAAGAAACAAACATTCGATCCTCCAATACCGATTAACTATAGACTGACCTCCACAGTCCCTTTCCTCCTGAAAATCCTAGATAGAGTTGCATACTTGCAAATTCAAGACTATCTAGAAACAAACCAATTACTCAGAACACGTCAATCTGGCTTTAGACCCCAACATGGAACGGAAACTGCCCTTGTTGACCTCAAAAGCCAGATCGACGAACTAAAAGTCAATAGCACAGTTGCCATTCTACTTCTCTTAGATTTATCGGCAGCCTTTGATTTGGTTGACCATAAAATATTATGCGATCACTTATCAGCAGCACACTTCTCAAACTCTGCTGTCACATGGATCCAGTCTTTCCTTGCAAATAGAACTATGCGTGTCTTTTCACCTATTGCGGCGGCCGGCCTGATCCCCATCGCCTGCAGAGTCTCACAAGGCTCATGCGTATCGCCCACTTTGTACAATATCTTTACAAAGCCACTATTCGACAAACTGGACTGTCTGGGTGTCACCTACACCAACTATGCAGATGACATCCAGATACTCCTAACATTATCAGGCACCTAGGGCACAGATGTCTGCTGGATCAACGAAGTCTACACCATCATTCAGGCATGGATGGCCACACACGGCTTCTGCCTGAATGACGACAAGACTGAGCTGCTCTTAGTCGGCTCACCCAATAACCTTTTGAAACTCAGTCCCAACTACACAAGTATCCTCATTGATGGGAACAATATACCCATTGCCAAAAATGTAAAACCTCAGGTTTTTACATCGATGCCAACTCAACCGAACCAAACAGGTAAACATGACTGCATCAGCCACCGCCTACACCGGCAAGCTGATTAGGGCATGCAGACCCTCATTGTCTTCCAATAACTGCCTCACATTGGCCAGAGCACTTACACAGTCCAAACTAGACTATTGCAATGGCCTATACTTAGGCACTAACAAATCCGTAATTAACAAACTGCAGATTCTACAAAACAATGCGCTTAGAGCAGCATTAAACATCCCCAGAAGAGAGCACATCTCGGCAACCAGAAAGCATTGTAAATGGCTCTCCATACAAGAGAAAATTGACTTAAAAATCCTTTGCCTGATGCACAAAGCGTTAAACCACTGAGCCCCACCATATCTAACTATCAAATGTACACGGAAATTGTCAGTCAGAACCACAAGCTCCACTAATGCCTCCTGCCTGGTGGTGCCTTGGTATACAACACAAACCTGAAAAGATTGTCCAGACGGCCAAGTTATTTACCACAATGGTGTATCAAAGTTTATTTGACATGAAACAAAAAGTTCAAAGAATTCAGTTAATCACATGCTATTACACACTTCGTTATTATATAACATGATAGGATAGCAAAGATGTACATAAAACTGGCTAAACAAATCAACCACACTAAACATTCAAAGTGCAACATTTGTACCATACTCAACAATTAGTGTCATTCAACTATACAACAACTACTAAAAGACATACCAAAATTCATTAACAGTAGGAGGGATAAACAGATTCTCCCCACAACCAATCTGATTATTTTTGTGTTTTTATAAAGACAGCAATAGAACTGATTAAAACAACAATCTATCGCAAAGGTGGATCAAAGAGAAAAAGATTTTTGAAGATCACATCACTTTGAGATTAACTCGACCGGTTTGGACGTGGAATGTAGATTTAAACAACATCTTCATCAGGAGAAAAAGATGTAACACAACTGTAAGACAAGAGCATAACTGCATAAGTGTGCGGCAGTGCTCTGCCCCAATCCATAATTCTAATACCAAAAAGATGTCCACATCACATGCAGCCTGAACAGTTAGAGAACTAAAAAGTAAAAATAAAAATGCACAATGGGCGTCTGAAGCACCAATAAAAGACGTCCCCAGAACGCAGAGTTTAAGGACCAGAGCAAGCGGGTAAGTGAAACCCAAGTGAAACTGTGCTGGATGATGGTAGCAGGGTGACACCGTGAAGAAACTGAGTTAAATAAAAATTATATTTGAAGGAGGTGAGAGGGTACATGTGGTGCCTGCAGCAATTAAGGTTGCACACAAAACCTGACCTGATGAGTGTGAGCTGTCGCAGCCAAGATGGAACTGTGATAGAGTAACTACTGGCAGTGGCCCAACTGGTATTCGAAGAACCTAATCAAAAAGATAAATATTTAGGCAAATGGGGCCAAGGGCTCTAACCGAGATACTCCATATATTGTGCGAAGGCTCACCTGGATGCTAGTGCCTAGGTATAACCTCTAAAAGAGCTGGCGGAACCAGCTTCCCGGTTCTAGCCGCCCAGCTATGGAACACACTTCCACATGACATCAAGACTATTCAAACATTTGAAAAATTCAGAAGTCACGTTATCACATGGCTACTTAACAAAAACTAATTTCACTTCCTGACAACACCCTGCACATCAACGCTCCTATTCCCATTACTTGTATGTTACCCTTCTTCTTACACTGTCATGTTTCACTTACCACTGCTTGCTTCTACGCTCCACTGACATCCCCTGTGTATTGATTGCGCTATATAAATAAAATAAACAAACAAACATAACCTGTTTACATGTTAGCTGGTTGAAAAGTATAATTGCAATTATATATTAACTAGGGACAAGAACAGGCCGTAGAAGGTACAGAATGCTTTCCATGCTTGTTATGCCTGCAAACTTTTTGCATGCATTCTATTAGGTGACATGAACAATTGGGTGTAGAGCAATGGTATTTTACTGAAGGAAAGGGTCATGAACTATGACTAACATCATGACTTGGGTAACGAATATTGAGGCGACTAGGGATTCCTTTAACCAACCGGTAAAAGTAGTATGTATAGACTTTAGTGCTGCTTTGGACACTATTAACCATGGTCTGCTATGACAAAAATTGAAAACCTGGGGTATGGTTGAGTCCATCTGGATTCATTTATTTTATTTATTGTGCATTTGTAAAGTGCTTATACATCAAGTAAATTGTGTTTCAAAGCACCCAATGTTTAAGTTATCCTTTTCCTACGAATACAGTGCTCACAGGGAGGTGTTCTAGCCCTGGATTTGTTCAACTTACATCTGGCATTACTGAAGCTCTTAAATCGCACAATGGGCCTCATTACGAGTTTGGAGGTAACCATGCCGTTTTTACCAAACCCAGGTCTGGTCCCGAAAAATGGGAATTACTGGGCCATTCTGACATTTGCGGGCCCGATAATTCCCATTTTCGCGACCCGGACCCGGTACGTCCACATTCCCATTTGAGCCCCATGGGGCTCAGTGGGAATGGGGAGGATGATAACAACGGTACCGTTAATGACGGGACCGTTGTTAGCATTCTGGTCTGCTCGTGGGTGCCGCTCTGGACGTCTGGTCTGACCAGGTGTCCAGAGCGGCACCTGCGAGCAAACTGGTAATGTTGTGAACAGCGCCGGTAGCACTACCGGCGCCGTTGTTGCCTCACTGCAACACTTGTAATGAGGCCCAATGTGTTTCTAAATTAGCTTCTATTAAAATGCAGTGTTTAGACTATGGAGACCATATGGTATTACAAGATAGCACCCCCATTGGATAGCAGAGAAATTAAATATTCTTCAGATATATGCAGTGAAACATGGACTAATGATCAACACTTGGAAGACCAATATCTTGATGGTGAATCGTCCCTGTAAACCGAGCACATTTAAATGGCTGTTAAATGAGATCCCTGTTGGAGTTTACTAGTTATACTTATCAATAACAAGTTAACCTTGCATGATCATCTGGAACGTGGGCTGCTCTGTTATTCAATATCTTGCTATTATCAGGCTATTTTCATCACAAAATGGTGGCTTTGTTTTGAAACTCTTGGCTGGTCTATTTAAGATTAACATTTTACTATGTTATATGGTGCTGAAATATGGGGCATAGCTAAAGTATTAGCTTGAAGTAAAATAGGTAACATCAGTTGGAAAAAGCTTTTCTGGTTTCCAATTCTACCCTCCAAATATTTACATACCGTGTTTAGAATTATTGGCATGAAGGTTGTTGATCTAGTGCAGATTACACTTCAGCATTAAACTGTTCCAAGCAAGATCTAATGCACTAATTTATTATAACTGAGAGGCCTATACGACAAACTATTAGTAATAAAAATATACAGTGATCTGGAAACTGATAATCAACATGTTTAAAGCTGAATATTGCTGATGATAATTTGATTTACTCTGAAATTCCCTGTTTAAAATGAATATGATGGTTTTGGCATATGATCAAAACTTGATGTTGCAACCACATGCCATTCTTTGGATTATATTCTGTTTGCTCCATGAGCAGGATTTAAGCCCAAATTCGTAGGTAAGTTTACAAATAATTTGATTATATAAGATTACAATTTAATATTGTGCCATTGTTGGCGGTCTCGGGTGCATGGGCTTCAATCCCATTGGTTAACAGGATTTGTATTTGTTGTAGTGGCCAGATTGAACAACATATCTTTTGTTTTATCCAAACTTAACTTATGTATGCATTAAACCTTTAAGATAATATTTGATTGTAAACATGTCAGACAGAGATAAAGAAAATCTACAGTGTAGGTTACTGTCAGGGAATGATTGCAGCTTGCCTAAGAATATCATCCATCCAATGGGCTCTCAGGACGCAATGGCCCCAATTCTCAGGCAGGATGCCAGACCCCCTTCAGTTTCCAAGGAGGGTCGCACAGGATCTGCTGTGGTGGGCCTGCAAGGGTAATATTCTGAAGGGAGAACCTTTTTGGCAACCATAGCCGGCGATAACCGTAGTTACGGACGCCTCACTCATGGGTGGGGAGCCACGCCAACAATCTGACAGTCAGCGGTCATTGGTCTCTATCGGAGTCCAAACTACATATCAGCCTTTTCGAGCTGAAGGCGATCCGACTAGCGCTGAAAGCCTTTTTGCCCTCTCTACGGGGAAAGAATGTCCTTATAATGACGGGCATCACAGTGGCCATGTACTACCTCAACAAGAGAGGAGGCGTAGGTTCACTACCACTGTGCAGAGAGGCAATGCAGCTTTGGTTCTTGGGAATTTAAGTAGGAATCTCCCGGTTGGCAGTTCACTTGGCCGGAGAGGAGAACACGGTGGCAGACTCTCTGAGCAGGCAGAGCACAGTCTCCCACAAGTGGGAACTAGCTCAGGGAAGTCCTTCAAGAGATATTCTCCCTTTGGTGAACCGCTCAAGTGGCTTTGTTCCCGACCAGTTTCAACCAGCAGTGTGGGCTGTTCTGCTCCAGGGAACTCCACCCAAGAAGAGCTCTAGGGGACGTGTTTGTAGCGGACTGGGAGTTTCCACTCCTGCACGTGTTTTCTCCAATCCCTGTCATTCCTCACGTGCTCAGGAGGTTGAGAAGGTCTGGGAAATCAATGACCCTAATTGCTCTTGATTGGACCAGGAAGACGTGGTAACCGGACCTTCTGGACATGTCCATCTGCCCTCCAGTACGTCTTCTACAAAGAGAGGAACGAGGAGGGTCGGGGTTCTCCATCCAGGTCAAGACACTCTACCTTCACGCATCTAGTGAGGTTGAGATATAAGGATTGGGACCTCCGAGATGACGTTATGGAGATATTGCTTTTTGCCAGAAGGAACAAATTCTGCAGCTGGTGCAGGGAAAAGAATGCTGACCCTTTTCATTGCAATACACCCATGGTGTTGGGGGGCATGGCTACAGTGCCATGCAGTAGGACGCCCTTCCGACAGGCTGCTGATCAGTTACGATCCTAGGGACTAACTGTGGCTAAAAGACATGTTTGTGCATTGAAATTGCTGCCTAGATGCATGAAGTTGCAGAGCAGACAAGCGATCGATCTACAGACTGAAAGGAGCTGGATCGCCAGAATTATGAGCAGTTGAAATTTTGAGACTCGATGTGAAACGGACAAACAAGATGGCGGAGGCCTGAGAACAAAGTGGATGTGGGTGGATGCAATGGCAAGTCACCGGTGGACGCTGCGCGTCGGAGCAAGTATCACGGGCGAGACTGGTGCCACAGAAAACCCACTAAGGCCCAACGCAGGCAGCTGGCTTGAGGGTGGTGGACTCATGAGGCGGCCGGGACTAGAGAGGCATGATGGAGGGTGTTGCGTGCAGTGGGCACAGCAGCGCTGCTACTGAAGAGCCACGGATTGTTCATTAAGGAGAGGCGGTGTTCAGAGACACGGGCCTATAGTGTGACAGGCCTGCTGGGGCCCAGTCAGCTGGAAGATTGCACAAAAGGGCGTCCGGCGAAGTAAACTACAAGAGCTGGCGAGTGAAGAGACAGCATGTATTGAGCAGCTTCCACTGTGGTCCGACTGCATGAATAAGCGTGTGCGTCAGCGAGGCGCTACAAGCAGCGAGCGGTTTCCACTCTGGTCCGCCCATGGGAGCGAACACTGCTGACTATATGCAGGAAGCAGTACAGTGATGGGTCCCGTTGTGATCTGGTACGGAGGAGTAGCGAGGCCTAACTCCGTATGTGTACTGCAGATGCTTCCACTTTGGTTTGCCTGACGGTGGGAGGTGCTACCTGCACGGAACGTTCGGCAGCAAGTCTGACCCACGCTTTAGAGCGGAGCTGGGTGCTTCCACTTTGGTCCGCCTGCACGGAACATTTGGCGACAAGTCAGGCCCACATTTTTTAGCAAAGTTGTTGAATGTGGATGCCTACGGGACACTTGGCTGGATTTACTCAGTCCGGCTCGGCCCATGGCTAGGAAAGGGGCCTACTGATGAAGGAAAGGCGCATAGATGAGGGCTCCTTTGTGGCCCGGCCGGAGTGTAGCGCACAGCAGCAGGCGGTACAAATAATGCACCATGTGGAGGATCAGAGCTACTGAAAGGAGGTGCAGCAGGGTATGTCCTCTGCGGTCCGGCCCGAATTGAGGGGCGTTTGTAGTTCCAACATGGAAGGTATGTGGGCAAATTATTTGCTGCCAAGTCTCTTATAGGCGGTAACTGGTGGAGACTAACGATGAGAGCATAGATGCTCAGAAGCTGTGGGAACTGAGGCAGCCTCTGCAGGGGGAGTTAAAATCATACGGCTGTGGCCTAAGGGCCTTGTGGAGACCAGTCCTAATGCTAGCTAGGACAGGGTTGGTGCTTGCGAAGCTTGCAAACAGTCTGTTGCCTACAGAGGTGAAACGCAAATCCTATAGAGGCCTAATACATCAGTGCGTGCTGTGAACTGTGCATGAGACAGCTCCTTCAGCACTGCCCGGCGGTCCGGATGGATTCACAGCAAGGCTGCTTGACACAAGAGCCCTGGAGGGTCGGTACGTGTAATAACACGCCAAGAGAAAGGAGCCACTTGGTGCAATTTATGTCAATGCAATAAAGAAGCGGAAACACCGACTTTCTAGCTGCAAGAGGACATACACTGTAGGCGGCGGTTGGCAAACGTGCCAGCACAACAGGCTGACAGGCAACAGAATATACGCATCGGTGCAGTATGTTCACTGACGGTGCTGTGAATCGGGACGGCAACACATCATGGCGTCTAAACCGCAAAAAAGCAAAGGGAAGCAGCTCACACTGGAGGCGTGCACCAAAACTGCACACCCAACTGAAGGCCTGACTCAAGCACCTTCAACTCCTCAAAACGAGAAGCTGCGAGTGGAAGACCACCAGCAAATCCTGGCGGCCATAGTATCTCTGAAAGAGTCTCTTTAGTCCAAAATAGGCGCCATTAGTATAGATGTGAACTTGCTCAGACAAGACATGAGGGCGCTGGCTGAACGCACAGGTACACTAGAGAAATATACCTCAGCAGAAGTCAGTGTACTGCAGCAACAGGTCGAAACCTGGAAGACCGGGCAGAGGAGGCGGAAGGCAGGGCTCAACTTAACAACCTAAGGATTATGGGGTTGCCGGAAGGAGAAAAGCGAGAAAACCCAACAGAATGCATAGAGTCCCTGCTGCAGCAAGAAATTGGTCTGGGCGCCCTCACCCAAGGCTTCGCGGTAGAAAGAGCACAAGAGTCACTTGAGAGAACGCCACGGCTGGGAGCCCTGCCAAGACCAATAATAGCCCGGATTCTAAACTACCGGGACATGGAAAAGATCCCGGAATACTTCCGTAAGGGGGGTACGATCCAACAAGTGTCTGTCACTATAACAGCATACCTAGACTACACCCTACAATTGCAAAAGCAGTGGATGAACTATGTAGCTGTCAAGAGAAGATTACGAGCGGCTAGTTTGAAGTACATGTTATATCCGGCAAGATTGAAGTGCTTCATAGAGGCCATGCTGTTTTCTTCAATAATCCTGACAAAGCATGTAGATGGTTGGGCACGCAAAATTTGCCCACCAGAGCAGAAGCCGGCTCGAGTGGCGGGGAATAGCCACACGCAGCTGGGCATGATGACTGCGAAGCAGAGGACGTTTGCGGTTATGTTCCCCAGTACGTAAGAGCGCTAAATGCAGGGGTCCACTATGTGGGGTATATTTTGAAAGCACCACAGCGGAGCGTCTTACCCCTGAGGACGGATTGGTTTGATCGGATACTAGCAATTAAGTATGTGCCCACCGCGCCCCATGTTCCCGGACATGACCCTGGAACAGAGGCGAGAAGTGGGAAGGCCTGAGCACAAAGGTTTGAGCTGGGCTAAAGTTGGCAGTGGGGAGGTCAAGGAAGTAGGGGTTGTTAGACAGGGGCTTGTTTATGAATCCACACTGTATATGCTGGACTTAAACTTTAGACAGTGGGCGCGCGTCGGAACGTTTGTGTGATGGAGGAACTTAAAATTGTATCCTGGAATGTCAGGGGACTTAGCAGTTACATTAAACGGAACAGAGTCATGACATACTTAAGGTGTCAGAAAATGGACATTGCGCTGTTACAAGAGATGCACCTTGCAAGGGATAAACTGAACGTCCTTGCCCAAAAATTGAGAGATATAATGATAAGATCGCTGTACTCGGCGTGTGGTGATATGGGTGGCACCGTCGGTACCTTTGAGGGTGCTTGAGACATTTCAAGATGTGGAGGGAAGAATGTTGGTGTTGCGGGGACCCAATCAAGAGACAGCAGCCTATTTCTGCACGTTATTCTCACTAATAAGTTCCCACAGGGACAACACATTGTTATGGGGGGGGGGATTTTATTGCACACTTAACCCTACTTTGGATAGATTGGATGACACATTCATGCATCCAGCTCCCGCAGCCAAAGCCCTGGACACATTGTTGCAAGAATTTTAACTCCTGGATATATTGAGTTTACACCCAAAAGTCAGTGGATACTCGCATTACACTGCTCCCCTACACTTGTACACAAGATTGGACTATATTTTTACAGGAGGAGATACATTAGGCGAATTTGATTGGGTATAATATAAAGCAAGAGTCCTGTCAGACCATGCTCCGCTGGTGGTAACACGCAGAATCCCCCCCCCCCCCAAAGGGCACGTATCCTGATATGGAGACTCAGGAGTGAGGCCGGACGGACAACGCATTTTGCGAATATTTGAGAGAAGGGGTGCAGGACTATTTTTAGCATAATTCGGGGAGCGTGGATGCATCGGGCACGTTATGGGAGGCCTTTAAGGTGGTAATCAGGGGGACTGCGATCACTAAGGCGAACAGGGTTCAAGCGGCAATAGAAAACGATTTACGGAACGCTGAATTAAAATTAGAAGCCATGAACGAGCATAAGAATCCATTCAGCGAGTGCGCCTGGAAGGACGCAGACCTCAGGCAGGAATCCTTGGTACACTGGTAAAGATTAGGAAAATTGAGCCATAGGAAGTATGTAGAAAAGCAACATGCTGAAGGGGATAAACCAGGACGTTGCTAGCCTGGTTGTACAAAAGTGAATCAGAGCACAGTATGATTCGGGCAGTTACGACTAAGGGTGGGGAGATTTGCGAGATGCAACAGGATATAAACAAATGTTTCTATGAGTTTTACAAGACACTATATGAGAAGACGTCGCAAACCCACGACTCCTAAATAGAAGAAGCCTTAGAGTTGATAGCTCTCCCAAAGGCTGGAGGTAGAAGAGGCAAATGGGCTGGAAGCCCCTATAACTAAGGAGGAGCTAGAACACACCATAAGCGGGTTACCGACAGGAAATGCTCCAGGGGCGGATGGTTTACCAAGTGAATTCTATTAGGAATTCATGGCAGAGATCACGCCCCCACTGTTGATTATGCTGAATGAAGCATTAGATAATGGTGTCTTGCCATTGTCATTAAGAGAGTCAATTATAGTTCCGTTGTTGAAAATGTACAAACCTCATGCCGAGTGCGGCTCACACAGACACCTTTCGCTGCTTAACCAAGATGGGAAGATACTGACAGCCCCGATGTCTAATAGGTTAAAGCCTGGAATTCATAAACGTATGCATCCAGATCAGTCTGGTTATGTCCCAAACTGGAATATTACTTGTAAATTACGACGGCTGCATCATGTCATCGACCAAACCCAGGATAGTGCTCAGCTTATGGCAGTAACCTCACTTGATGCAGTCAAGGAATTTGACTCGGTTAGATAGCCTTGGCTACTAGCGGTGTTGAGGAGGTACGGGATAGGCCCCACATATATCAAGTGGGTTAAGCTGTTCTACACAGACCCAGTGGGAAGAGTCAAGACAGGCCCCACTATATCACAGCATTGCATTGGAGGTTGAGCAAGGGTACTAGGCAAGTCTGTCCAACCCATGAAGAGTGTGTCAGTTGAGGCTTTTGCCGCCACATTCTCCCCCCTCCTGCCCCCGCGGCTGGCTCACACCCTGACACAGCCCTTTCCATGCTCCACTCTGCTATATCTGATACTCTTGATGTTCTTGCCCCTGTCACGAGGATCCGCTTGGAGCCCAAAGCCAAATGCAAAGCCTGGTACGACTCGGAGCTCGTCACCCTTCAATGCAAGTGCAGGGTGGCTGAGAGGAAATGTCGTGCTTCATGTACATCCTCTGACAAACTGGCCTGCCGCCTGCTCCAAAGGCAATACCTCCTCTCTGACCGCACCAAGAAGAGAGCCCACATCCAAGCTTGTGTCTCCGCAGCATCTAATAACTCAGCCAAACTCTTTAAAATCTGCAAGGAGCTGGCCAATCCTGCTGCAGTCTCTACATCTCCTGTCCCCTCCCAGGCCCTCTGCACAGCCCTGGCTTCTCATTTCATCTCTAAAACCCAGGACATCCTGTCCTCTCTCTCTTCTCCCCCTGCCCTTCTACTGCCTGCTCTTTCCCTGGCCCTTCTTCAGCCACCTCTCCTCCCTCCTTCTCTGCCTTTTCCCCTGTTCTCCCCAGATGAGGTTTCTTGACCAGTCTGATCTATGAAAGTCTCGTCATTGACACCCTGGCTCCTAAGAAACCTCTCCTTAAGAAACCATCTGCCGACCCTGCCTGCCCTGCTGACTATCGCCCAATCTCCATCACTTCTTTCCCGGGCAAACTCCTGGAAAAGCTGGCCATCTCCCAGCTTAATCTGCACACTGAATCTGTTCCCTGTCTCCATGACCATCAGCCTGGCTTTAGAGCTGCCAGAAGCAGAGAGATTGCTCTCCTGAACATCCGTGAAGGCCTGCTCTCTAACCTCGATTCGAATACCCCCTGTGTCCTCATCTTACTTGATCTCTCTTCCGCCTTTGACACGGTCAACCATGCCATCCTGCTCAACCGTCTCCTTGATAACCTGGGTATCACCAACCAGGCCTTGGCTTGGCTAACTTCTTTCCTCTCAGATCAACCCTCCCAGGTCCAACTTGGGTCCTTCCTCTCCTCTATATCTAGCTCTACCTGTGGTGTTCCCCAGGGGTCTAATCTCTCTCCCTGGCTGTTCAACCAATACCCGGCACTTCTTGCCAACCTCATTGCCGCTCTCTGCCACAACTATGCGGACGACAATCAACTCATTTTCAGGCTCCCTTACACCACCTCTTCTCCTCTCTCATCTCTGACTGTCTGCGATCCAGGAATGGTGTTCCTCCAATCACTGCCTTAACGCCAGTAAAACCGAGATCCCCCTCATCGGCACACCTGCTCCCTCCTTTCCTTCCGCTCTCTGGCCGGCCTCTCTTGGCCCTCTTCCTGCTCCCACCTGTAAGGCTAAAAACCTCAGGGTCATCATTGACTCCACACTTTCCTTTTCTCCTCACATCTCTGACGTCTCTAAGAAGTCACACTACCAGCTGCACCTCCTCAGAGGTATTCTTCCTTTCCTCTCCATCCCCCAGAAGCTCACTGACTCCTGAGCTCTTGTTCTCTCTAGGCTGGACTACTGCAACAGGCTCTTTCTAAATCTGCCTGCCTCTACTCTCCGCTCTCTGCAACTCACCCAAAACAGGACTGCGAGACTTGTCCTTGGCCTCAAGCCCAGGGATTGTATCCCTCTAGGACTGAAATCGCTGCACTGGCTCCCAGTGGCGGCGAGGATTAAGTTTAAACCCCTCTGCATTGTCCACAAGTCCTTTTGGGGCCCCGGGCCTCAATACCTTCAACTCTCTCTACCTAAATATCTTCCTTCTCGAACTCTTCGCTCATCCGCCTCCAACTCCCTCCGGGTCAGTCGCTTCTCCAAGCAACGAGTTGGTGGTAGATCTCTTTCCTCTGCTGGGGCCTCCCTCTGGAACAGCCTTCCTGCCTCTCTACTTGAGGAGAACCATCTCCGGTTCCAGAAGCACCTCAAGACCTTCCTCTTTGCTTCTGTCTTCTCCCCTCCTCTCCCCTGCTGATCTCCTGGCTGAATCTGAAACTGCACTGCTAACCTGGCTACCCTCTGATCTCGGACCCAGGTCCCCTCACCGCCAGCTGCACACCTACACTGCCTCCTGGCAACCCTTGCACTCGCAGACTGTTTCTGTATCCCTACAGCCCCCTACCAGCACTTGATACCTGATGTCTGCACTTACCCGTGCACTTGCCATCACTGTGCACCTGCCACCAGCTGGCTGCACTTCTTATTTATTGTCTTTATTTATTTTACTGTTATCCTATGAACTGCACTGCCCCCTACCACTTTCCCATGCACTTCCCCCCCCCTGCACTTGCGTAATCTCAATGTCACCTGGCCTAGTAAGACCATTGTCTCTGTCTTCCCTCTGTTCCCCCTCCCTTGCCTCGTCGCGCCCTGAGACACTTGTGTATGGGCGCGTTATAAATGCCATATCATATCATGACCCTAAAATAGAACACACACAGAACACGCTAAAGGCGGTGAATTAAATAGAGAACTCTATGAAATTCTGGGCCAGGCTACCGCTTTCATTGATGGGTAGGGCCACGTTACTGAAGATGATAGTGCTTCTGAGGCTCCTTTATTATTTTACGAATGTACCCTTTAATATCCCCAGAGCTTTTTTTAAGGCACTAAACGCTACTTGCCGAGGCTTCCTATGGCACAACATTAGAAACAGGATGACTTTAGAGAAGCTACAGAGACCGTATAAACAAGGGGGGATTAGGGTGCCAGATTTTGAGGGGTACTTTCTTGCGTGCCAACTACAGTTTGCCACTTACTGGCTGTCAGACGTAGAGATCCAGGACACTTGAGCTACTACAACGCATGCACCCCATTCTTTTTAAAAGCGATGGTGTAGACCACAGTTCCATGCGATCCCGATCCCCCTCCACTGTTGAAACTAGGCATGATGACGTGGCAAAGAGCTTGCCGCTTTTTTTGGAAAAGGAAACCCATACTTATCCCATATCCCATTGGTGATGCTAAAAAAGGAAGATGTGCAGCTTAGGCTGCATGTTCGGAAACATTGGGAAACTAGGGGAGTGGTGACATTGGGTGATATGCTGAAAGAGGGACGTCCAATGACTTTTAAAGGAGTCGTTTCAGAATTGGGAGTACAGGTGGGGCAAAATATGACCGATGCCTCGCTTCTCCATAGTGTGAAATTGAGGTGGCCGGGATCAGAAGGAGTATTGGTGGAGGATGAGAGGATCGAGACACTCTATGATGTATCTGAGGGGGGACACAGTGTCCAGGCTGTATGAGATACTAACGGCGAGATCAGATAATCATCTGGTACAGACTAAGCAACGCTGGGAAGAGGATTTGCAAGAGCAGCTGTCGGACGCAGCTTGGAGTAGGACTGCAGTGTATTGTTAGGCAGATTTATATGCAGTACCCTTTGGGAACACCACACACAATTAAGACTACAAGTGACAGTACAAATTCACCTTTGGTACAAGCCTGTACTACACAGTAAAAGTGGTAGCAATGGCTGAGCAGCCAGACTTGTCTCAAGAGCAAGTGAGCAGTATCAATAGTTACATAAAGGACAGCAATTACTATGATTCAAACTAACACTGACTCAAGATTTCTGAGTAAAAGAATATACATTTATTTACACATCAGTTGTATAACATCTCACTAAAATAAGGCAGTTCAAAATTCACTCTCTTAATACACCACACCACTCCCAATAGCTATTGGACAAGTTCAGCTCAAAATGAAATAAGAGCAAAATGGCACTGCAATAATTTAAAAAAGGGAGGGAAAGACAAAGTTAGGTAAAAATTGAGCAGCAGCAACAGGTAAGTAAGCAGGGCAATCTAGAAAGAGGAACTACAGTGATGGAATCAAATCAAAAAGGCTTAGGGCCAAAGTCAATAGGACAAAAGTCTTTTGCTCAAGATCACACAGTTCAGGGTAGTTTGCGGTTAAGTCTTTACCAAGAGTTCTGGACGAAGTTGGTCGGCAGAAAAGTTAGGTTAAAGAGTAGAGAAGGAAAAGCCCTCGGATTGGCAAAAGGTTTCACACACCTTCAATGCGGCTGGACGAAACGAACAACCAGATTTGCACAGTACCTTTTAAATGGAGAAGAAGCTGAGGCGGACGTTCCAGACAGGTCCTGCAGTTTCATGGTTCCTGAAGCGACTGTAGGACTGTCATGAAGTAGGAAGACTGGAGGGTCCTGCACTGCCCAGGGAAGAAACCAGCAGCAGAGCAAAGCAACAAATGAAAGGTGTGTTCCTTAAAACCCAAGCAGGGTCCGACCTTCCTGGCTATCTGATTCCCTGTAGCTCTGTACAGCAAATTCGACCAGAGGAGGGAGTCCTGGCTTGCAGTTTGGGCAAACTGGTTGGTCCTACTAGCTCAGGGGAAGAAGATTCCTGGTAGATCTTCTCTGTCTTTGGAGCTTGAAGATGCGGACCAGCAGCAGGGCTTCACCTGGCGGTTCTGTCGTTGTAGGGGTCCTTGTTTCAGCTCCTCGTCGGTTCTTTCGTTCCAGTGGCGACTCTGCCTTTCCAGACCCAGAGACCTGCTTTTTATGCAGTTTTCCCCCATTTAAACAGCCTGGCTGTCAATCACACAGGAGTGTGACTTGGGTTACCAAGGAAACCCATGGCAGGGGTCCTAAAACCCCTCCCTCACATCCTGCCAACCTAGACTTTCAGGCGCCTAAGGAGGGCCTCTGTGTAGAAGCCCGCAAAGAGACAGTGAACAAAGGAGCCAAACCTGGTTTGGCGCACGGAGTAAAACACGAGAAAGATATTTTCAAAAGGAAATGGCGAATAAACCCATCCGGAACCGTATAAAAATGTATATGGTCTAGCGGGTTTAAGTCTGAGGCTACTAAGATAGCCTAAAACAATACCAAGGTTATTTAAGATAACCGCAGTAGAAAAAATAGGGGTAGTTACCACTGCTACCAGCCAAGTCTTGATGAAAAGGGAGCAAAACAATGCTCCAAGAGAAACAGACAAAAAGGGATAAGTATTAACCCTTTCCAGTACTCTATGTAAGATAGTTTGCACTGGGTCTGTAGATTTAAAAGAGACTAATGTATTCAATGGCAACTTTACATGTTCTGGGAGACAGTAGTCAGTCCCAGAAAATGGAGTCTGAGTTGGGAAGTCTAAAAGACAACCCTGTGTCACTGCACTGAAGGTGCTGTGTAACACACAGTAAAAAGATGATGCCTGTGGAGTAGGTGAGGCTCCGCAGTCTATGAACACAAAAAATGTTTAAATACACACAGCAAAACACATGTAATAGTGGGGAAAAGGCTCACACTCTTACCAGGTGAAACAAATAAACGCTAGAAATCCAGCAAAGCTGTTGAGGGACTCAGTAGGTAAGGGAAATTAGCCATTCTGGAGAATTCTCCTTAACGGGTATCACAAGAAAGTGTCCAGAAATGTGAAACTACAGTTGATACAATTAAATGTCACCCATAGAGCATATGTGGCTTGATTGATGCAGACCTGATGCTTATTTTTTGGACCTGTGCGGAAATATATACATTCTAGGAGGGGGTGGCCCGAACCGTGGCTAATGGGGGTTTGTCAGCAGATTCGGTCTCTCCAAAGCGTGTTTGCTAGGAATCTTTCTGAGACCAAAGCAAGCCAGACATGTCTGTAAACTGAGAGACCTAGCATATATCTTGGCGATGCGCAGGATAGCGATGGGATGTGGAAGGGGTCTTGGCCCAGCGATTGGTGTGTTGTTGAGAGACCTTCAGAAATGGCACTAGCAGAAACGTCTGTGTGGCATGAGACATCCCGTTGTGGCTGTGATGAGCAAAACATAGATTTAGGGGCCTGGAAACAATTAATACAGGAGTTGTCTTCCCCTACACAGGTTGATACTCAAATCCAAATACGGACACCACATGATTGACTGATTAGAGTTGTAAAGTGAAGTTTCAGCGAGTAATAGACACCATAGGTGCATGTAGGTGGTGAATGGGATGGAGGGGAGGGAAGGGGATGGGCAGGGGGAGGTGAACAGACACTTATTATGATGTACCATTAGCAGTGATTCAAATGTCTAAGTTATGTTGTTGAAATTAATAAAATTGTTTACAACAAATGTACAAAACCTTCTTTGTACATTTGGCAAATCTGAGGATTCAGATTGGGACCATTAAAGGATACTTGACAGCGCTTTCAATCTTCAAGCGCACGTCGGAAGAGGTATCATAATTCAGGATGCCATTAGTCACTAACATGTTCCCTCTGTGAGAAAACTGAATGCGTCTCCCTGGCTAAACCCTGGGGATCTTTCATCCAGGTAACCAAGACACAGCCATCGGTATTGGATCCAGTTCCTGGGGGTGGACTAGTGACGGAGGATCACCTTGTTGGCCGGTCTTCGAGGAGTGGGAGTGGGAAACTGACTGGTGAAACGCGGTATCCCACTTCTTTCTACACCTTTTCCCCCCATCTTGCAACCATGTGTTCCTTATATATGGTGTCAGAGTGGGATTTGATTCAACTGATAAAAATTGAAACCCACTCTAATGATTGTGGTACCGCTGGAGGGGGAAAATAAAATGGTGTGTCTCCTAGAGTCTGACTGTGTATCCACCTTACGAGGTGTCCTCTCAGTTACATATTCCCTCTAGTCAAAAGGATCTGTTCTTCAAGTCTCAAGACTCAAGTCCTACCAGATAACCTTCCACTCTTTCATTATAACATTCAACCGTGGGACCAAATAATTCTAAAAATCCAGCCGGTCTTTTCTTTCATCAGACCCAGTGCTCTAAATCCTCCTCCTGGCAAGCCTTTCTCCCCCTATGGTATTCAGTCTCCGTCAGCAGCGGGACCATCGGGGTTAAATGCTAATACCTCCCAGTCCACTCTTTGACAGACTCAGAATCGGATGACTCTGAGGATTTTGAAACTTTATCTGAAGGGGTTGAGAGTTGTTTTTTTCTGATTCAGACAACACAGGGGGAACCCTTAGACCCCCGGAAGAAATGGCCCACCTAGCCAATAATATTGCCCAATTGGCAGCCCATCAAATACAAGCTGAAAACAGACTCCAGGAAAATCTAACTAGACTAACTGAATTGCAAGCAAGGCAGTTACTACCACAAGGCATACTTCAACCATATCTCTAATTTGAAGATCTGGGAAATGTTTTCTGAAACTTCGAACGCCTTGCCAAACAACTTGGGTTGGGAGAAAACCTTAAGAAATGCTATTTGGGACCCTTGTTAAAAGGGGCACTCCAAATCTCTTCTCAACTACTCAAGCTTGCACAGGGAGCCTCCTTCCTATCCATCAAGGAAGGCTTGTTGAAAAGAGTAAGGCAGACCTAGAATTTTAATAGGCAGAAATTACGAGCCATTAGGTTGAACCCGGGAGAAACTCCTTTAGAGATGGGTGAATGGATTGAAAACACAGTGACCCGATGGACTAATAATAAAAACTCTAGAAGAACTAACTGAGATGATTACCTCAGAACATTTTACAAATTCCTTACCCCCTTTTTTGCAAAAATCCGTCCTTCAATGAAATCGACCTACCCTACCCATGGCCATTGAGACTGCACAAAACCACTCGACGCGGCTAAATACTTCCAGCCAACCCATCGATGGGAAGATCAGAGATCATAAACCCATCCATAGCCTTCTACCCCAGGGAATAGATAAACAAGGGGGTTCATATGGAGCCAAGGAAGTGATTCTCGAGAAAAACTAGAGATCAAGAAACCGGATTCAAGACCTAAAGATGAAAGCAGAAGGGAGGAAGTAAAAGGAAGCAAACCACCTCCTCTGGTCTGTTTTTCCTGTAGTGAAACATGATAACTAGCTAGACATTGTCCAAAGAACATGAAAGATGAACCTATGGCAATAGGCTGGATGAAGGGTGAAGAGTGGGAGGAAGCCGAGGAAGAGTTGGAAAACGTTAGCATCTGTTTGTCAAACCCCTACCGAGTTCATGTATGAAAAGGCTTGGGTAAATGAGAAACGGGTAAGGGCCCTAATCGACTCTGGTAGTAAGCAAACCACTATACGGACCGATTTAGTTACAACAAAGGACCTAGACCACGCAGCACTGGTCTGAGTAACTTGTGTATATGGAGACAATGAAATAAACACAAAAATTCCAGTACACATTGAAATCATGGGTGAATCCTGTACCATCAGCCATCATTCCAGGGCTCATGGAAGCAGTTATTCTGGGACGGGGCTTCCCAATCTTCTCTATTCTCTTACAGGAGTCTCCACCTCTGTTTGGATTTTTCTACTGCAGAGATCTTGGCAAGAGATACGACTCCCAAATCACCCGTATGGAACTGGGATCACCCAGAACCAGCAAAACCCAAGACAACTCTTGAAACCCATTTAATGGGTTATTGTAAAGAGAGCGATGAAACCACTCTACCTCGAACTACTAAAACCGATCAGTGGAATATGCAAGAGTCCATGGACAGCTCTCATCCCTGTTCTCTTCCCGGTCTTGAAAAAAGAACAGACATATCCACCTTGCGTAGGAGAAGGATATGTGAGAAACCTGAAAGTGTCTCCCTGGCTAATCCTGGGGATCTGTCATCCAAGTGTCCAGTACACGGCAATTGCTATTGGATGCGTTCCTGTGAGTGGACTAGTGAGGGAGGATCACCTGGATGGGGGGTACTCAGGGAGTGGGGACACCGACGGGTGAGATGAGGTATACCCCTTCTTTCAACACCTTTTCCTCATCTTACCACATAGGACATTCAAAACCACTGCCCCGTCCCACCCTTTTTTCAGACACAAACACTTTCGGAAGGCACACAAGAGAACAGACTAATACCAGATCCGTTTACCTGACATGTCCCAATACAAGGGTCAGGCAAAGTCAGGCAATTGATCAGAATCGCACACACCTGACTGCACAATGAGACAGCTATCCAGTCTCGGCAGTTCAAGAGGAGGAGAATGGCGGCGAATATAGAGATGCTGACGAGGAGATACACGACCTTGCCCTTTTTGGCAAAACCCAGCGAAACCTCTGCAGAAGGAATCTTAAGACCGAGGACAATAGCCCAAGTGTGTTGCAGCAGATGTGAACGGTACACGCAGTGTATCAATGCTTATGAGGCGGAGCGAGGGATACTCCTGCTACTGTGGTACCAGCCTTAACTCCAGCTACAAGAAAATCCAAGCGGTTCATCACAGCCGGTGAATCGAGGGGAGAACCGATAAGAACCGGGCTGTGA
This sequence comes from Ambystoma mexicanum, assembly GCF_040938575.1. Taxonomy (NCBI): domain Eukaryota; kingdom Metazoa; phylum Chordata; class Amphibia; order Caudata; family Ambystomatidae; genus Ambystoma; species Ambystoma mexicanum. The sequence continues at coordinate 1,311,880,476 of NC_090934.1, forward strand.
TGAATGTAAGTCTCAAAGTGGCAGAACGAAAGAAGTTCAAAGAACTCTACGATTATAAAGGGGAGACCAGCTGCAGAAGGGGACCGGCACCACGTGGATGCTGCTCCGAGAAACTCTGGTCAATCCCCAACTGAGTAAAACTAGAGATACCAGAAGGCCGTAGGAGAGCCCCCAAGATAGGTTAAAGCGGTCATACAGGAGGTAAAGCAAAATCCCTGTACAGTCGAAAGCCTTTGACCTAAGAATTATAAAGGAAGCAAGGGAAGTGAATCCTGCTAACATTGAAAGTAAATGTGAATGTGAAGTTGGCAAGGGTGTACCTGGAAGAGGAATGCTAACGAGAAGGGGGCACAGTCTAAAGTCCCAAGAAACAGTGTGTGGACAAAGGTGAAACCGACCGAGGGATGTCCACTGGAACTGTTTAAAAAGACATTAAGATTGGTGAATAAAGGACAAGCCATAGTGAACCCTGAAAATTGAGGGGTCTGCACCCGGAAGAGAGGGATCGAGGGGGTGAGCCAGTATCGCTCTGATCAAGTGTACCCGAGAAAGGGAGGTTCACAGCGAACTGTTAAAAATACTTTTTACGAGAACGATTGAGGAAGATTTGTTGCAAGCCATAGTGAATCCAGTGGAAGGAGGCCAACAGTCGAGAGGGATCCGAGCCCGAACGAGGGAGATCCAAGGGTGAAGCCATCACCCAAAGTCCATTAAGAGAAAGAACTCTTATTGTTTTTTTTCTGGAATATGATTTGTGAAGGGTCAGCGCCCAGACGAGGGGAACCGAGGGGTGAAGAATCCTCACCCTAGTGAAACCGGGAACCAAACTTACATTTTGTGGAAGGAACTTATGTTTTTGTTATTTGAGAGTGTCAGGACCTCGAAGTCGAGAGTCTTTCAAGGGAAATGAGACTTGGCCATCGAGGCTCCTGATAGACTGGAACAGAACTGTCGACTCCTGCTGGGAAAGCTTGAGTGTGTGCTGTGTGTCAATATCCCACCTTACCCTGTGTTCAATACGTGGGGACGGGAGACCCAAGGTGCAGCATCCTGACATATTATTTTAGAAAACCATCTTGCACCCTTTTTGTATTAGTTCTAAGGTTTGGTAATATGTTTCTTAGCGTAGGCCCTTTTTATTTGACACAGCACCCCTAGGACTGCCTTATTTTCATTTGATGGTCGACGCTTGCTCCCATCTTAGATTTAGGTTTAGATTAGGCGTTTTTCCAACCTGCATACGGTTTATTAAACACCCTTGAACTGTGAGTACACCTCCATCTCCATTTCAAGTTCTGATTTGGGATCTCAATCTTTAACTAAAATTCCTTATGTGCGATCCTTTCGAGCCACTTTATTTGTGTCCATTAAGGTTGTTAACCTTTAAAACCATCCTATTAGTTGCATTAACATCAGCCCGCCAGGGTTGCAAACTGCACATCTTATCTTGTAAGCCTCCAAATGCTACCTTCTTTAAGGACAGCGTAGTTCTTAAAGTTAAGCTATTTTTCTGCCGAAAATTGTATCAGGCCTTCATATATCCCAGAAAATTGTGTTGCCATCATTTTTTTCTGACCTTCACATCCTGGCAAGGATGAAGAAAGGCTACATAGGCTTGATCCAAGATGGGCACTTCGCTTTTACATCTCTAGGATGGCTAAGTTACATCAAGGCAGTCTTACATTCTGTCCATAACAATTCTTAAGAGAACATTAAGAATTCTTACTCCCTCCTCCAAAACTAACACTGCTTTGGGAGTCTATCAAAAGAGGAGTAATATGTGGGAGGACACAATCTATTTGAAGAACAAGTTACTTACCCCTGGTAACGTTCTTTCGACTGGATGTTCCTCCCACATATTCCTCATCACCCCTCCCAACCCAGCCTGCTGTAGAATGTTCAAAGTCTGGCGTAACAACAGAACTGAAGCTAACGGGCACTGCATGTGCTATATATACCGACAATGACGTTGACTCCGAGATGGAAGCCTTCAAGGGACATTGAGTCGACTGAATCGACGCACAGCGCCCTCTGCGGAAAAATAAGTCCAAAGCAGCTGAAGCTGGACGCTGGAATGGAAGATATTAAAAGATGAGGAATACGTGGGAGGAACATCCAGTGGAAAAAAAAAAAACATTGCCAGGGGTAAGTAACTTGTTATTCTTCTGCTCAGGCACTAATAATAGTAGTCTGTTTCCTACTTGTTGTGGGGAGTATTCTTACTCCATATTTTGGTTTTTGTGCAGCATTTGTCTATTTATGGAGAGTAAAAGTAGCCGATGCACCCATAATCTGTTGGGCTGATTAACGTTCTCTTTGGATGGCGTTGAAGCTCTCCTTAGTCGGAAAGTGTCTCCTCTTTCTTTTAATCTGTCTTGGGGGCTGTATGAGATTAAATATTTTATCATTATACCACTGCCGCTGAGCAGTAGATCTACATTTGGCAGTGTGCACAGGAGAGAACGCACTGGTTTTGTTAGGAAAGGTTCACACTATTATGCGCTATTCTAGAGTGAGTGAGGTTAACTTCGAACAGATCTATGATGATTAATCTAGAAGCAATATTATGAATACCAACATTAAAGGTATCTAGTCCAGATGAACTCTGTGAAACAAGGTGTTTAATTAGGAATGTTGGTCTTCCCTAAAGTTCCCACATGGTCTTTGTGATATAAAGCCCAGCGTGCTTCTTGACGATTATAGTACCCATCTCAATTTTATGACCTCCCTTCTAGAATATCGTTCTCTCCCTTGCTTTAGAGTACAGGTCAGGCTGGGATATCACCATCTGGGTTGCTCTCCAAGGCTAATGGTAATACCCTTTAACCCTCTTATTGTTTTTGTCAGGCAGTTATTTTAGTTCAACAGCTGAGGATTGCACGGATTGTTTCTCTCTTTGCATTTGATCTTGTCTCAGCTTCAGAGATGTAGCCTCCGCATATGGATTTTTTCTCTTTCTCAGCGTGTAGTCTGTCAAGGTCTGAAATATATCCCTCAAGGGTCTTGGCTTTGTCTCCTCCTGTTTCTGGCCCACCAACAGTTCGAAGCCGCTGGGTGCATTTGTTGATTAAAGAGTCCCCGGATTTGAGCTGGTTTTATGGAGGGGTCTGAAGCCACTGTGACCAATATTTTTTGGGGCCAATAAGGCTGAGGATAGCCGGCCCCTCTGCCTTGATTGCCACCCCAAGACGTGGTACTCGCACCCCAGTCCGCCTGCCATACATGGCCCATGGCCCATGGTAGGATTTGGGCAACTTGTGCTGCTGGTTGGGAATTTTGTGGCAAGTCATGGACTCGCCTTGTATCAGGGGTGCCTTCTCTGGCAAAGAGATGCTGGTACCAGTAATTTCCTTCGGATTTAGATCAATTGACTGGATGCTATATGGTTTCACAGCATGTAACTTGGGGGTCCTAGTAAAGTCCTCCATACTTAATTATCGCCCCCCCCCCCCCCGTAGCTTTACCTTCCTGAGAGTTTTCCATGATAGACACTAGTAGCTTCTTTATGCCTGCCAGTTCACTTAGAACCATGTTGCTGAGGGACCCTCATTGACTTGAACCACGGATGGTGTGGGGGAGACCGATGTCCCAATGGGGGCTGGTGTATAGGAAGATTTAGCATTCAACTGGTGACCATTTTCGGCCTTATGCCCTGCACCTCGTCATTAAGGGCTACAAACACACTTTTGAAACTGATATTTTATTTGTTTCGTGCTCAAACACAGGTGTTGCGTGATGAGGCAAGGGAGGGGAAGCAAGGGAGTACAAAACAACGATCTTAGGCCCAGTGACATTGAGAATGTGAAAGTGCAGGGGAGAGGGAAGGGGGAAAGTGCGAGCGGCAGGGGGGAGTGGAAAGTGCTGAACATGTGATAGAACAACAACAGGTAGTGCGGCCAGCAAGTGGTAAGTGTGAGAATAAAGTGTAGACAACAGGTGTCTGATAAGTGCTGGAAAGGGACTGTAGGGTTGCAGGTACAGACCCAAGTTCAGGGGTTGCTAGGAGGCAGCGCGGGTGTGTGGCTGGGAGGGCAGTGGTCTGGGCCCGAAATCGGAGGGTAACCAGGTGCCCAGTGCCAAAGCAGACAGATTAGCGGGGGAGAGGAAGAGCGAAGTCAGACGCAAAGAGGAAGGTTTTGAGGTGCTTCGGGAACTGAAGATGGTTCTCCTCAAGATTCAGAGAGGCAGGGAGGCTGTTCCAGAGGGAGGCTCCAGCCGAGGAAAGGAATATACCCAACTCGTTGCTTATACTCGTTGCTTGCTGAGGGAGTTGGGGGTGATGGAGCTAAGAGCTTGAGTCGGACTGTATTTACTTAGGGAGAGTTGAAGGTATTGTGGACCCAGGCCCCAGAAAGCCTTGTGGACAATGCAAAGGGTCTTGAATTTAATCCTTGCAGCCACCGGGAGCCAATGAAGAGATTTCAGGGCTGCAGAGATATGATCCCTGGGCTTGAGGTCAAGGACAAGTCTTGCAGTCCTGTTCTGGATGAGCTGTAGAGGACGGAGAGTGATTGAAGGCAAATTTAGAAAGCGGCTGTTGCAATAGTCCAGCCTCTAGAGAACCAGAGCTCTGGGGGAAGGAGAGAAAAGGAAGAATACCTCTGAGGAGGTGCAGTTGCTAGCTGGACTTTTTTGAGATGTGAAGAGAAAAGGGAAGCGTGGAGTCAAAGATGACCCTGCGGTTCTTAACCTCGCAAGTGGGAGCAGGGAGAGGGCCAAGGGAGGCTGGCCAGAGAGTGACGGGGAAGGAAGGTGCAGGTGTGCCAATGAGGAGGATCTCTGTCTTACTGGTATTAAGGCAGAGGTTGTTGACGGGGCACGACACCTGGATTGCAGACAAACATAGCATTGAAGGTTTGAGCAGAGGGAAGCAATGCAGTCAGCGAGCAGTGCCAGGTATTGGTTGAAGAGCCGGGGAGAGAGGTTAGATCCCTGGGGAACACCACAGGTAGAAAGTGAGATAGAGGAAAAGAAGGAGCCAAGTTGGAACTGGGAAGGGCAGTTGGAGAGGCAGGAGGATAACCAGGCCAGGGCCTGATCAGTGCTACCCAGATTATTACAGAGGCGATTGAGCAGGATGACATGGTTGACCGTGTCAAAGGCAGAAAAAAGATCAAGTAGGATGAAGACAGATGGGATGGATTTTAGAATCAAGGTTGGAGAGCAAGTCTTCAGATGTTCAGGAGTGCAGTTGCCTTGATTCTGGCAGCTCTGAAGCCAGATTGATGGTCATGAAGACAACCAACAGAATCAGTGTGAAGATTAAGCTGGTAGATGGCCAGCTTTTCCAGGTGTTTTCCCAGGAAAGGGCTGATAGAGATTGTTATGTTATGTTATTTTGCATTTGCATAGCGCCTTATGTATCATTGGTATGATCTCAAAGCGCTGGTAGGTTGAATGCCCTTGGGAACCGTAGTTCAAGTCCGTTGAGAGAGAGAGTCGTAAAGTGCGTGGGTGCACCAGGTATGTGTGCAGCTGATGTGGTTGTTGCATGATAGCTGCTTCTTAGCGGTAGGTGTGGTGCTGAGGAGATCAGTTGGATGTGTTCACTCTGGAGGGTGGACATCCAGACTGAGTTCTGGCTGCGTTAGGCCTGAGGAGACGCCTAAGATAGCCGGTATGTGCTAGCTAGCTGTGTTGTATTAGGATGATGGGTGGTTTTATGAGTCATGTTAGTATGAGAACAGCTTTACGGAATGTGGCATAGTACTGCTGTGTTCTAGTTGAATGGTGGTGTATAGGAGAGAGTACGCGTAGTAGTGTAATATTGTGGTAATTAGTAAAGTGTAAGCAACCAGGCACACTCAGTGATGTTGGGAATAGTTGATAAAGATATCTGAAGGCAAGTAACCTGAACAAGTAACGTTGCATTATTAAGTTACCAAAACATCACTCACTTATTACTCGGTCGAGTGCATCTCCATAGCCACCAGACAGTCCCATTCCACTTCTGCCAAAGTCTCTCTCAAACCCTGCACCAGCACCACGTTCTACATCAGGTAGTCTGCCAAGATGGGTGATAGTCGGGCAAGAGAGGTCAGCTGTTTTTTTTTTTTTTTTAAGGAGAGGGTGTAACGCTCACCTGATTCTCGCAGAGGCGCCGGTCTTGACTGAGCGACTACCGTATCTTCAAAGGTGATGTGTAGCACCCGGTTGGCTCTTTGGGCTGGACCTCTGTGCACTGTATGCCTGACTTCAAGAGTAAGATGTCTGCAGACAGAAAATATGGGATTAATGAACTGGGGTTATTGGGGTGTCCCTATCTCTTCCCTTTTTGCTCTCCTGTAGACCCCCAAAGGTTAACGCTCTCACCTTAGGTAAGTGAATGCCGAGCTCTCCATCTGCCTCGGGGCAGGGTGCTGTAACCAGTTTCTTCACTGGATCGGTAGCGCAGGCCTCTTGACTTCAGAGGACTGCTGTCCGTCGTTTACTGATCGAACGGTAAGTTTCGAGTAATTCTATTGTCTTTAAAGTCTTTAGCAATGATGTCTCTTGTTTTGCAGGTTCCGGCGATGGCGGATGACGGGCTGAAGTGAGTTGAAGATGGAGTCCGTATGATGAATAGAAGCGCCTGGAAGCACGTAAGTAAGCGCTTGTTGCCTGCTCCACGATGCGCTCTAACTGTCTTTTATTTTGCAGGTACGAGTTCGGAGCGGCTGCAGGGTGCCGGAATACCCACTGGGGTTGATGTGGAAAGGAGTAATGGCACGTGAGTATCAAAGTTCCCCAATGTCTTTAAACGCACCTTGTTTTGTCTTTCAGATGCAGGATGCAGCGCCGAAGGCCTCCGGAGCGTGCGAAGAGTCGGTAAGCCTTTGTCTTTAAGATGCCAGAATGCTAACCTGTTCTTTCTTGTCTTTATAGGTGTTGCTGAAGACTGGATTCAGGATGGTAAGCCTTTTTCCTTAGGCCCAGGATCCGATGCAGAAGACACGATGAGCGTTCTGCTGCAGAGGATGCAGAATAACGCAAAGCAAGATTCATCCACTGGGTGTGGTTTAAATAGCCTCCTGTAGTGCTTAGGTGTCTCCTTCCACCGCCACGCCTAGGTAAGTAAAGAGTTCCTGCTTTCCAGAAGCATTCCAGTGTTCTGAATCTAGGGAGTGGCTCCTGCCCCACCCAACAGGAAAAGTAGTTCCAAACAGAAGAGGATCAGAGGCTCAGCTGGTAGGCAAGTAAGCAGCATGGTCTGCTGCAGGTAAGTCCACCCAAGCATTATGAGCCCGGCGCTTCCAGCGCTGGGACTGGGCACATTTATGAGCCTGGTGCCACTGGCGCCAGGACTGGGTCCAAAAGGTCCCAATTGGGACTGGTTGGCCCTCGGAACCTGGGTTATGGATCTGCTTCCAAGGGAGTTGGGAAAACCCTGATCTTTTGGAAGCAGAGATCATGACAGTACCCCCCCTCAAGGCCCCTCCCAAACCGGGCTTCTCCGGGGGTTTTGGCTTGTCAGGAAATGTTCGGTGAAATCTTTTGATTAGGCGAGGAGCGTGGACATATTCAGCAGGTTCCCAGGATCTCTCTTGGGGGCGTAGCCTTTCCAGTCAATTAGGTAAAATAGTTTAGATTTGGAGATCTTGGAGTCCAGAATGCTTTTGACTTCAAACTCGAGTTCTCCATCATCTAGGATGGGTTTTGGAGATTTAGTTAGTCGGGTTTGAGGTTGCACGGGTTTTAATAGAGAGACGTGGAAGACCGGATGTATCTTCATGTGAGGGGGCAAGTCCAACTTGACCGCTACTGGGTTTACTATGGTAGTGATGGAATAGGGACCAAGGTATCTTGGGTTGAATGTGCGTGGCCCTTTTAGAGGTAGATATTTGGTGGATAACCAGACTTGGTCCCCTACTTGATATTGAGGGGCTTACTTCCGATGTTGATCTGCTCCTTTCTTGTATTGTTCTTTAGCCCTTTGAAGGTGAGAAACAGCTTCCTTAAAGGCTTGGGTGATTGTAGAATGCAGGTAGTCTACTGCTGGTGTTTCAAGATCTTGGAGGGGATCCAACTCCGAGGTTCGAGGGTGACTGCCGTACAAAAGAAAAAACGGTGTTTTCCCAGTTCCCGAATGGACAGAGTTATTGTAGGCATATTCGGCTATCCAAAGGATGTCTTTCCAAGTTTTTTCAGTTTGTTGCAGCATGCAGCGTAAATACTGTTCCAGAGTTTGATTGGTCCTCTCGGTTTGTCCGTCGGTCTGAGGGTGGTGACAGGTCGATGGTCTCACATCAATTTGAGCCGACCGACAGCAACTTCGCCAAAAATGAGAAATAAATTGACTACCTCGATCCGAAATTAGAACCGAAGGAAAACCGTGTAGTCGGACGATGTTTTCGAGAAATTCTCGGGCCAGAGTTGCTGCTGTTGGCAAGCCTTTGATCGGGATGAAATGCGCCATCTTGGAGAATAAGTCCACGATTACTAGAATCGTATTGTATCCGGAGCATGGAGGTAGATCGGTGATGAAGTCCATAGAAAGCGTATGCCAAGGGCGAGGTGGGATGTCAATAGGGCGTACGAGGCCTGCTGGTCTTTCCTTTTGACTCTTGTTTTGGGCGCATACTCCACAAGACATTATAAAGTCTCTGATATCTTTTTTCCAAGACGGCCACCAGAAGTAGCGCTTGATCTTTTCTGAGGTCTTGGCCATACCGGGATGACCTTCCATTAAAGAATCGTGATAACAGGAGATTACTTTTTTCTGTAAATCTGTGCTGGGTAGGTATAATCGTTCTTGGAAATACAATAAGTTGTCCTTTACTGCAAAGTCCTTTCCCTGCAGATGCCAATTCTGTATGTCTGCTGGAGTTACAAGTTGCCTGGCTTTATCCTTAACTTCCTCTATGGATTCTGTGGCGATTACACCCAGATTTCTTTGTTCGGGAATGATTGGTACAGGTTTAGGGTTGATCAAGTGTTCTTCCATTCCCATCCGAGAAAGGGCATCAGCTTTACCGTTCTTTGTACCAGGTCGATAGGTAATTATGAAGTCAAACTCGGCAAAGAATAATGCCCAACGGAGTTGTCTAGAGGATTGGGCTTTTGCGGTTTTCAAATATTGCAGGTTTCGGTGATCCACAGTAACGGTGTGTCGGGCCCCCAGCAGATAATGCCGCCAAGCCTTAAAGGCAGACTTGATAGCCAGAAGTTTTCCTTGTCAGTAATCGTGTAATTGATTTCAGGAGGCGAGAATTTGCGGGACCAAAATGCCACGGGATGCAACTGATTGGTTACCGGGTCCTTTTGTGATAGAACTGCCCCCATGGCAAGGCTTGAAGCATCAGTTTCCACGATGTAGGGGAGTTCGGGGCGAGGGTGTTTTAAGATTGGTGCAGAGATAAATTTAGTCTTCAAATCCTGGAAAGCTTGTTCCGCCTCGGTAGACCATTCAAAACGTTTGTTTTTCTTTAACAAGGCAGTGATGGGCTGGACTATTCGAGAGAATTCGGGGATAAACCTGCGGTAATAGTTAGCGAAGCCTAACATGCTTTGCACACCTCTTACGGAGGATGGTGATGGCCATTTGAGAACTGCATCGACCTTTTTTGAATCCATACGTACTCTGCCAGGTGATAATATGAATCCCAAGAATTCAACTTCAGTCACGTTAAAAACACATTTTTCCAACTTAGCGAAAAGTTTGTGTTGACGCAATCTTTCGAGGACCATTTTCACGTGTTTCCGATGTTCAGATTCCGATGAAGAATAAACGAGGATGTCGTCAATGTAAACAACAACACACACATCTATGAGCTCTCTGAGGACATCGTTCATAAAATATTCAAAGGCGGCCGGGGCATTGCAAAGTCCGAAGGGCATGACCTGATATTCAAATAGCCCATACTTGGTGCGGAAGGCAGTCTTCCATTCATCCCCCTCTTTTACTCGTACCAAGTGGTAAGCTCCTCCTAAGATCCAGCTTTGTATATATGCATGCTTTTCTGACTTGGTCCAGGAGTTCAGGGATCAAAGGTAACGGATATCTATTCTTAACGGTGATCTGGTTCAAGGAGCGATAATCGATACAAGTTCTAAGGTCTCCTTCCTTTTTTGGAACGAAGAACAAAGCTGAAGAAGCAGGGGACTTGGAAGGACGAATAAACCCATTCGCCAGGTATTGATCCAGGTATTGTCGAAGGTGAAGGTTCTCAGGCTCGGTGAGGGCATAAATTCTACTACAAGGAGGAGTAGATCCAGGTATCAGGTCTATCTGGCAGTCATAAGACCTATGAGGAGGTAGAGTGTTAGCCTGATCCTTCCGGAAAACATCTTGGTATTCAAGGTATTCGGGAGGTAACTGGGGAGTCTCTGAAGAAATTGCTGCCAGTGCAACACCAGGTGGAGGGTGACAAGTAGAGACACATTCTGGAAACTGGACCGTTCTTGCTCGCCAATCGATCAGAGGATTGTGTTTCTCTAACCAAGGTATTCCTAGAATAATCTGAAACTGAGGGGCCTTGATCACATCGAACACGATCTTCTCATGGTGTCCATCTTGACTTACTAGCGTCACCTCTTGAGTGGTATGCGTTACTGGCCCGGAGGCTATCTCCGTACCATCCACTGTAGTAATGACGTCCTTTACAGCCTTGGGACAAAGAGTTAGATTCATCCTCAAAACCATTTCATGATCCACATAATTGCCGATGGCACCGCTGTCGACTTAAGCTTCAATTGCATGTAATCGATCCGGATTATCAGGGCTAATGAGGACCATAGGTATCACGAAATGCGAGGTCACGGAACTGGTTTTCACGCTCGGCAAGAGGACCTCTATTCTTGTCGGGCGAGGTCGTTTCCCTGCTCAGAGTTTGTAACTTTGGTAACTGCAGCTCCTACTGCCTTCTTGGCAGGTTTCACCGGACAGTCTCGAAGAAAGTGCCCTGAGTTTCCGCAATATAGGCATAATTGCAACTGTTTTCTCCTTGCCCGCTCCTTTTGTGTTAGAGGACCTTTCAGACCCCCGATTTGCATGGGTTCCCCGGAGTCTACTCCTTTGGAAGGAGTTGGCGGTTTGGAAAATACTCGAGCATCAAACTTGGAACGGTCGGCCTTCCTGTTCTGCAGTCTATGATCTATTTGAACGACCAAGTCTATATAATCCGAACAGCTTGTGGGGGATTCACTACTTGGGCTAAAACGTCTTTGAGCTCTCCACGTAGACCTCTGTAAAACAGCGTAATCCTTTTGTCCTCAGGCCATCCACTATTAGTCTATTGAAAGATGCAATATAAGCCAAAAGGTCTTGATTACCCTGTCGCAACGAAAGAAGCTCATTGTCCAAGGCCTGCCCCTGTGAATGTCTTGCGAACAGTTTTTCCATACTAAGCTGAAAGGCTTGAAAATCATGGAGAACCGGATCATCTTGATTAACTAGAGGGATCGACCAGTCTGCCGCGTTGCCACTAAGGTACGAAAGTACAAACGCTACTTTAGCTTGATCAGTTGGAAAGGCTGCTGGCCGGCATAAGAAGTGCAACCGGCACTGATTGATAAATACTGCAAACCTCTTTGGGTCACCAGAAAATCGTTCGGGCGGAGCTAGAGGTACATTCCCAGGTAGGTTGATCTGCACTGGATTCATAGAGGATGTTGAAGGAAGATTTGCCCCTGATGCGGGTAACGGGGTTTGTCCGGCTTGTGACTGTAGCAATTGTCTAGCAAGACCGTCTGTTCTCTCCTTGGAAATAATTAGTTCCCTTCTTAGAGCATTCGTTTCCTGACGAGCTGCATGCACTTCTGCCCTTAGTTCCCCAAGTAACCGGGCTAGGTGGTCAGTATCCGAGGTTTCCATAGCGCCTGGGCGAGAGTTTTGCGGTAGGCTTTGCGTTCTGTAACGCTCACCTGATTCTCGCAGAGGCACCGGTCTTGACTGGGCGACTACCGTATCTTCAAAGGTGATGTGTAGCACCCGGTTGGCTCTTTGGGCTGGACCTCTGTGCACTGTATGCCTGACTTCAAGAGTAAGATGTCTGCAGACAGAAAATATGGGATTAATGAACTGGGGTTATTGGGGTGTCCCTATCTCTTCCCTTTTTGCTCTCCTGTAGACCCCCAAAGGTTAACGCTCTCACCTTAGGTAAGTGAATGCCGAGCTCTCCATCTGCCTCGGGGCAGGGTGCTGTAACCAGTTTCTTCACTGGATCGGTAGCGCAGGCCTCTTGACTTCAGAGGACTGCTGTCCGTCGTTTACTGCACGAACGGTAAGTTTCGAGTAATTCTATTGTCTTTAAAGTCTTTAGCAATGATGTCTCTTGTTTTGCAGGTTCCGGCGATGGCGGATGACGGGCTGAAGTGAATTGAAGATGGAGCCCGTGTGATGAATAGAAGCGCCTGGAAGCACGTAAGTAAGCGCTTGTTGCCTGCTTCACGATGCGCTCTAACTGTCTTTTATTTTGCAGGTACGAGTTCGGAGCGGCTGCAGGGTGCCGGAATACCCACTGGGGTTGATGTGGGAAGGAGTAATGGCACGTGAGTATCAAAGTTCCCCAATGTCTTTAAACACACCTTGTTTTGTCTTTCAGATGCAGGATGCAGCGCCGAAGGCCTCCGGAGCGTGCGAAGAGTCGGTAAGCTTTTGTCTTTCAGATGCCGGAATGCAGTGTGAAGACCTCCGGAGCGCACGAAGAGTAGGTAAGCCTTTGTCTTTCAGATGCCAGAATGCTAACCTGTTCTTTCTTGTCTTTATAGGTGTTGCTGAAGACTGGATTCAGGATGGTAAGCCTTTTTCCTTAGGCCCAGGATCCGATGCAGAAGACACGATGAGCGTTCTGCTGCAGAGGATGCAGAATAACGCAAAGCAAGATTCATCCACCGGGTGTGGTTTAAATAGCCTCCTGTAGTGCTTAGGTGTCTCCTTCCACAGCCACGCCTAGGTAAGAAAAGAGTTCCTGCTTTCCAGAAGAGTTCCAGTGTTCTGAATCTAGGGAGTGGCTCCTGCCCCACCCAACAGGAAAAGTAGTTCCAAACAGAAGAGGATCAGAGGCTCAGCTGGTAGGCAAGTAAGCAGCATGGTCTGCTGCAGGTAAGTCCACCCAAGCATTATGAGCCCGGCGCTTCCAGGGCTGGGACTGGGCACATTTATGAGCCTGGTGCCACTGGCGCCAGGACTGGGTCCAAAAGGTCCCAATTGGGACTGGTTGGCCCTCGGAACCTGGGTTATGGATCTGCTTCCAAGGGAGTTGGGAAAACCCTGACCTTTTGGAAGCAGAGATCATGACAGAGGGTGTACAAGTGAGTGCTTCAGAGGTGAGGGGAAGGCTCTAAAGGCGAAGGGGTGGTTGCAGTAGTCAGCCAGAGCAGGAGCAAGGGTGTCAATGTGGTCCTTGATGGTTTTGGATGAACAGAGAAGAACCTGTTTTGACAAGACTTTCATAGATCAAACTTGTCTGGAAATCACGTCAGGGGAGAATAGAGGAAAAGATGGGAAAGAAAGTGTAGAGGTGGCTGCTGGAGGCCAGAGGTATCACAGCGAGAAGGGTCAGGAGGCGGGGAGGCCGAGAGGGCTGACAGGATGTCTTGGGTTTTTGAGATGATATGAGAGGCAAGGGCCATGCAGAGGGCCGGAGAGGTAGAGACTGCAGCTGGGTTGGCCATCTCCTTGCAGATTTTCAAGAGTTTGACCGAGTTGCTAGATGCCGCAGAGACACGGGCTTGGATATGGGTGCTCATCTTTTGTGCGGAAAAGGAGCCGGTATTGCCTTTTGAGCAGGAGGCAGGCCAGTTTGTCAGAGGATGCGTTTAAGGGTAACTAGGTCAGAGCCATACCAAGAGTTGCACTTGGCTTTGGGCTTCAAGCAGATCCTCATGACAGGGGCAAGAACATCAAGAGTATCAGAGATAGAAGAGTAGAGCAGGCAAAGGGCTGTGTCAGAATGTGAGTCAGCTAGAGGTGGAGGAGGTGGAGAGAAAGTGGTAGCGAAAGCCTCGACTGACACACGCGTCATAGGTCAGATGACCGAGAAGGTAGGTGGCAGTGTTGGAGTTGGCTTGGATTGAGGGGTAGTGAGGGAGAGATGGGAGGAAAGGAGAGAGTGATCACTCCAGGAGAGAGGAGTGGACATAGGGATAGAGAGGGGGAGGTCTGAAGAGATCAGAACATCCAGAGTGTGACCTGCAAAGAGAGTCGGGCCAGAGGGGAGAATAGAAAGAGGGAGAGTCGCAGCGGTCGCGAAAGAGTCCAGAGGAGGGACAGAAAGCATCCAGATGGATGTTGAAGTCTCCAAGAAGAGTCTTGGTGTGGAGCTGATGGTTAAGGATGAAGGTATTGTTCGAGTGGCAGGATCCAGTAAATGACGGCTGTAGGCAGAAACTGAGTTCCAAGACAGGGCGACAGCAAGAATGGCAGAGAGAGACTAGAGCTGACAGTGCCACAGGACACGGAGGGCAGAGAGAGCAATGAGCTGATGGGAAGCATCCACCGGAGGCAAGCGGAGAGAGCAAGGCAACAAAGAATAGATAAGCAAAGACAGTGAGAGTGAGAGGGAGCAGGTCGCAGGGAAGCCAGGAACCAGGGAACCAAGTTGGGAACCAGGAGAGCGGCGGAGTCGCAGTGTCAGTCCAGAAAAAGTAGATAACCTTCAATGGTGAGGCAATGTACTTTATTGGCCGAAGACCAACCGCTTCATGTGTTTAGCATTAGAAATACATAGCCATAAGCTTGACTGAAGTGCGGCCATTTTTAAGGTGATTGAAATCGCCATTTTGTTTTCTAGCCTTCGCCTCTTGCTTTCTGTTAAAACTGCTTTGCTGAAAACTTATTCTGCCTTACAAATGCATTATCATTCATGTAAAGGGCAAGGCCACGAGAGACTTGTCGAAACATAATGCAGCAACCCAGACAGAAATGCCCGACCTCCTCCCTCACAAGTCCTTGGAAGTAAGCAGCGAGGCATTTTTATCAGTACACAGGTGCCAGCTAGTCTCATTAATACAGTAGAAATATTAGAAGCGAACATTAAATGGTTTGAATTATGTTCTTCTTTGCGGTACCCCTTTTCTGAGCTCTGTAGAGTCCTGGAGAGCAAGTTGACCCCCAGTACGCGAATAGAAACTAGGAGATAGCGAGGCCTGGAATGTGTCTCCCCCCTGCAAGCAGCTTGCTTGCAGAGAACAGAAGCAGAGTGTTCCTATAACAAAGAATTGTGTCTGTAGGCTCCCGAAATTGCAAACTGTTGCTAAATAAATATCTGAAGGTGTCATTCTCGTCACTATTGTCAATCATCACACCCAATTCAAAGGAAATACATCATGGGCCGTATTGAAATGTGTCACCACTGATTGTAAGCAGCCTGTTTTGTATATATGTAACCTTTGGACGATTCTCGCTCTCGTCCGTCCCCCAGGGTTTGGAAACACATGCCGCGGGGTGTGGCCAACTGTGACTATTTGCTTTGCAACAAACCCTAGCTTTTGGGAATACAACCTCGTGTCTGGCGTATCAGCTTGTGTGTGGTGGTTGTGCCTTGTTTCCATACGCAAGGGTCCCTCAGGGGCCCCTTCAGCGGAACTAGACAAGAATCAGAAAAAGTAGTATATGGCTTATTTAGAATCAAGCGACGCAGGGAGTTTCCTGCTGCTTGACTTTCATAGTGTCTTCAAAGCGAATTGCATCCCAGGAAGCAACGCTCCTCCTAGCGGCCATGTTGTTAAAGGCTAGAACGTTGCAGGGGTTCCTAGAAAGTGAACAAAGCGTGCACTCTCTTGCAGTTGAATACAGCCCCGCAGGAGGTCTTCTCTGCCATTGCCGCCAAAGTGACCAGGAACTGGCAGAGTTCCTAACAGGTGGAACATTGATTGTCCTCTTCATGTAAATCAGTGGCCTTACATCGATGACGACCAAAGTACTCCCATAAAAGTAATTAATTTCTTGTATTAACTGGTATGCGTCCATCGAGAGATTGGTAGGACTATGGGGCTGTGCCTTGGGCTCAGCACCTGGTGCAAGAAGCGGCGCCAGGATTTTCCTTTTTACAGTTGGTATTCTCTTTGTTTGATTAAGCATTGGAAACTTGGTGAGGCTAGAAGGTATGGGGGGACGGTAGCCATGCAGGCCGCTACAGTCGTAGTTGACATAGTAAAATGGATAAGTAAAAAATGGGTGGTCTTGCAGTACTGTTTCAGGCAGTTCAAATGAACCCCCCCATCACTTCACCTCACCTTGGCTGCACTTTGGCTGCACAGAATCTTCCCCACTTTCCTTGTTGAGCGGTGTGCTGAAGTATCACAAACACGTAGTGCGCCCTGCCCCCCACAGGCGCCTAACACCCTATAGGTGCCCAAAACCCACGCCCTTGTCCTGCAGGCTTCACCCTTGCGCGCTGGGCCCAAGGGAGATGATGGTGCTGGGTGGGCAGGGGGTTGTGGCCTCTAGTCCTCCATTGCAGTGGCCCTTCTAGGCCAGGGACAAACCGAAGAATGCAGGAGCGGCAACCCAAGACCTGTGCCCTTGTTCCGCGAGCTTGGGCTGAGGGAGATAATGGCGCTGGGGTTGTGTCCTCTACTCCTCCATTGCAGTGTCCCTCCTGGGCCAGGGACAAACAGCAGAATACAGGAGCTGCAACCAAACTCCTGCGCCCTTGTCCCGGAGGCTTCACCCTTGCTGGCTGGGGCTGTGGGAGAGGATGGTGCTCGAGCCGTGGTCTCTAGTCCTCCATTACGGTGGCCCTCCTGCACTAGGGACAAATGGCAGAACGCAGGAGCGGCAACCAAACTTCTGCTCTGTTGTCCCGCTTTCGTTATTTTTTACTGTAGTGTTGTATGGTGTGCTGACTGTTCTGCCAATGATTAGGGTGCTGAGCGACGTTACTTACGATAGTGATCTTTTCAATCTACTTTTTACAAGGATTTTTTAACCTTGTGGCATGTTTTCTAGATATATTTGAAGATGTTAAACTATGTTTCGTTAATACCTATGTTTATGGGTTCCTATGCCTAGTTTGTGCTGTATGTTTAGAACATTCTTAATCAAGAAACCTATTGGTGACTTTATCTTCTCACGTATTAAACCTGTTTGATTTTTTTGTTTGCTGTTAAAGAGAGAGTATGACTAGGGTGAGGGAGCTTGCGAGGTTTGGTTATCGGGTTCTTATGTTGCATGGTTACTTGGGAACCTCGAGGTCTATGTAAATAATTGGTCAGTGGGTATTTTTTGTTGGTTACTCGGATATGACTATAACGGAAGAGTGCTTTTTGAGATGGAGATGTTTTGTAAGTCTTAAGGTTGGCCAGCCTTGCACCGTAAATGTGTTATTATTGTATATGCTTGTGAGTTTTTATGTTGAGTGGTTGTAGTTTGTGCAATTAGAAGACTGGAGCTTCTTGTATCGTTTCTTGCGGCAAAGGAATCATTTAATGCTAGATTTCAGTCACAGGTGGACTTCATTGGACAAAAATAGCAAATTTCCAGATTTAAATCTGAGGAATATAACCGCGATCTGGGTATTTGGCTTGAGGTAAGGGTTGTGTTCTCACAACAAAATATTTTTTATTTTTTTTATAAGAGTGGTCTTCCTAGAGTTATAGCATAGGTGACTGCAGGGTTGATCCGTGAATCAAAGTCGAAGGGAGAGCGAGAGAATGTATTAATGTTGTAATGTAATTTTCTCTAGATGGCAAACCCATATGTTAATGGATGTAGGGGGAGATTGCAAGCGCAACAATTTCAGGAAGTGAAATTAGGTAGAAGTTAACTGACGCAATGTGGAATGTCCTATGTATGGATTAGGCCATAATGTTCTGGTATATGCTCTAGAATCAGAACTGTGAATATTATAAAGTTAGCTGCCTAAAACCTTAAGTCCCTTAAAGTAACAATCTGTAGGTTTGACAGACAATTGTTTTGATGACAATGCCCCACACATTGAGTTAGTATTAACTGTTTAATAGCTGGCCAACAGCATTGGTTGCAGTGATGCGAATACATCTTTACTTGACTTCTCGTGAGTTGGTATAGTTTCTCTTATCAATGGGCAGTTGTCCTTTCATAGATGGTCATCACACTTTCCAGGCATGTGTACTTATCTTTAGACAATCAGATGAGGAACTGTCAAATCCTCTGTCTCATCTACAGTAAATGCCTGCATTCTGTGTTCCCCTTTCTCCTTCTCACATTTTCCAGCTCTTTAGACGATCAGCAATCTTGGAATGGAGACTCCTAACAACTTGTACAAGCTACATTCTAAGCTCCCTTTTGTAATGTGTACACATTGGTCCCTGATCAAGGAGACATGGACAACATATGTTCCAGGAAGCACCAAGTGAGAATGCCCTTTCCCCTTGCACAACCTCCAACAGGTTTGGAGCCTTTACCATCTGGCTCGGTTGTTTGATAGGTGACATTTTCCCTTGTTACTTGAAGCTTGCAAGGTGAAGTTGCTTTGAACAGAGCTGGAGGTTGCTGCAGCTTGGTGAATATGCATTATCCTTGGATTGGTAATCATGCAGTGACACAGCACCCCAAAATTCTCACACATTCCGATTTGCACTTCATCTTTAAAATTGTAAAGATTGTGCATGGTTTTACTGTTCCAGAAAAAAGTATGTGCAATCCATGTTGTTTCATGTCATAGGTGTTGACTGAAGGGTTGTAGTGGCAGCAACAGTTGCAACGCAGTGGCTGCCGCCATTACAGGAATATTTTGTTCGCATGTGTGCATGGCCAAGATCTCACTAAATGAACTGCATGCATCATTCTGTTAAGGGCTGAGTAACACCAAAGCTCTGTATGCGTGCAGTTAATCCCTGATCTGTCTGTGATGAGTGCAGAATAGTAGCAAAGAGAGTGACTGGTGGACGCTGTATCTCTTTGTACCCTTTCTGCTTTACCTACTCCATTTCCATGTTTTGTTTCTATTGTGTGTTTTTTTGTTTTTAAATGCCTTGAGGTTTCTCATGCTAAAGTTGTATTGAGAAAATTGTACTCTGAGGCAACGCACCAAAGAAGACATGTCACTGATGATAGCTCACTTTGGTCTGTCACAGTGCATGTGTGCTTGCATGTTAGGAGGCTTTGCAAGTTCCTCTCTTTTGACCGTCTATGATTGGAAACAACTTTGCCTTCCACATCCGAGTTCTGAGTGCCAAAGGCCCTGATATGCTTAATTCTTTTTCTTGCTGTTTCTTCTTTTCTTTTGTTGTGTGTTATAGCTGTTCTCATTTCATTTGTGTTCGACCAATACATTTTGTTTAACATGCAATTGGCAGCAGCTGACCTGGTGTATGATTTGTGCTCTTTGTCTAATTGATGCATCCAGGTCACTCATGAAACATCTCTCACATAAGAAATCCAAGGGATTCTATTCGGCAGATAGTGCCTTATTTCATAATGAGAAAAGGTAGCATAAAATGTCACCCGATTTGTATTGAGTTTGTTTGGGAATCCTATGGCATGGTGTTTTGCATATGAGAACCATGTCATTGCTGGTATACGTGTTAGCTTGATTTGCCTTAACATTGAACTTCTCATTTCAATTAAATTAGGTATGTCTTGAAAAGATGGAAGATATTCAGCTTGCTATGGTTATTTCCCGGCTGTATGAATCAGAGTTTGAGTCATCATCCACCTATGAATCGATTCTTTACGAAAAGGTTTTGGGGTGCAAGAAAGATGGCAAAGGATTCAGCTGCACCAGATTGCATCCAGATCCCTTTTTGAGAAGTATTGCATACTGGATTATAAAAGATTTCCCTAAAGCGTTGGAGACATTATTAGAACAAACTCCAAAGGAAGATGATGAGAATCCAGGTGGGACTCAAAACTATAGACTTACATTTTATATTGTTTGTTTCATATTATACATTATAATGTAAATACAGCAGTACTCTATTAGCGAGTAAAAAGGAATCACCTATTTAATTACTTTATTAAAACTGAATTAGCAGAAAATTGCACCTCTGTAACCCTTTGTATATTCGCTAATTTGATATGAAAATACCTTAAACACTGCTTTGGCCCTAAAAATAAATCACATTTCACGTAATTCGAATGATTTTCCTTAAACATACTTGTAATTCATATCCATATCTGGCCTTTCATTTATTCCATCCAAATGGGACTAGTCTTGCTCATAGGCAGGCTTAGATTGGGGAATCTTGAGGCAGGGCATGTACCCAGATGGCTTGGCTGAGGTGAGTCTCTGTCTGCTATAAATCTGAGCTCCGATTACTACAACTTGACTGAAGCCTGAATTTCTGCAATAATGTAACAGGTTATTTTGAATGTAAACATACTTTGTAGTCCAATTTAGAATGATAACAGATTTTGTTTTTAAAGGAAAAAACCTCCTTTGATATTAGCAGTGCCCCCGACTGAAATATTTAGCTCCATTTATTTATTTACTTATTTATTGTGCATTTGTAAGGCAATTATACATCAACAAATTATGCAGTAGGGAGGGTACATGGGAACAAAGGCAAACTGGAATACACTGATGAACAGGAATGGGGCGGTCCTACTAGGTATTGTCAGCCTTCAGAACATGCAAGTGCAGAGAGAAGGGACAGGGAAGGGGGTGAGTGCTAGGAGTTCCACTGAGGGAATTGCAAGAAGTTAGTTTTGTGCAACAGTAAGTGTCTGGCAGAGATTTCTTAGTACAGAAGTGATCTCCTACCAATAAAAAGGGCAAACTTGTGGCAACACAGGCCAGTGGGTGCCCAAAGGCAAGTCCTAGGGTGGGGTGGAAGGCTGAGGGTGATTGGGTGGGACACCAGGGCCCAGAAGGACACATAAGGTCCCTGTCCACAAATTTCAGCGACTGTGGTTGTGTTAGCATGGGAACTAGAGGGGGAAGGATGAGGTGAAGGGGAAAGTCTTGATGAGCATCCAGAATTTGAGGCGATCCAGCTCACACATCTGCAGTAAGGTCACATTTATGTTCAAATTAATGTATCTACAGGGCTAAGGCATCAAGGCACTGTCCTTCACCCCTTTTCCTCTACTCCTCTCACCAGTAGTGTATGGACATCATGGCTCGGTCTAATAAATTGTCACATTGTGTCTTGTCAGCAATATCTGCATTCAGTTGTAAACCTTTATCCAGCTACTGAAAGTCAAGAAAAACATAGGGATGGACACACTTTTACAGTTCTTTAATGAATACTGGGTGGTGAGTTTATTTTTAAGCTGATTATTTCTTTTCAGGGTCAAGACTCCTCTACTGCTAGACTAGAATTTGGAGAACATATATTAAAAGGAAAATACATGTTTTAATGCAATACTGCAGGCAGAATACTTGGAAAACCCCAATTTTGAAGGTTTCCTGTGTTTACGTCTGGAACATATACAGGTGTATTGTTTCCATTGTGAGTTGAACAGTGGTCATGACAGCTGATGTTGTCAGGTTTACTGATAGAATGTGCAGTTCCTGGATAAAAAGGGACATGCACATCGTAGGGATTCTGGGATGGTGGGCTACCTTCTCAACCTGACCCAAGGGGTTCCATTTCAGCAATCTTTTCCTGAGGGTTGGATCACCACAGATTAGGCCCTCCTTAGATGGGGAGTGACTCTGATGGACTTCAAGGTGCACAGTCTGTGGTCCCTGCAGCAGAAGCTGCTTCATAACATTCTGCTGGAATTAAAGGCCATCTCGAATGCTCTGATATTTTTTCGGTCAGTCCTTGCAGGGAAGGGGGTCCCCATTCAGAGGGGCAGTTTTACTTCTATGATCTATATGAAGAAAGAAAACATCCCCTCCCCTTGTGTTACCTGGCAGTGTCATTATGGGAATTGACTGTCGATCACATGTCCCTCAAAGCAATTCATCTTGTGGGAGTGCTCAACACGGAAGACTACCTTATAAGCAGACTGAATTCCTTGAACCATGAATGGGAGATCAAGTCCTCCCTTCTTGAGGCCATCTTCTTGCGCTGGTGCCCCCGTTAGATGGACCTATTCCCTACCTTGAGCAACAAGTGCCTTCTGTTTGCCTCCCGGGATACAGGCCTGAGTTCCTTGGGTGATGCACTACTGATTCAGTGGGAGTCCATGTCTCTCTGAGCATTGCCTCTGATTCTGCTGCTTCCCAAGGTTCTGCCAAAGTTTGCCAGTTGCAGTAGTTGGACTAGAATCTTCTTTTTTTTTTTTTAAATACTGCACCTTTATTGAGTTTTATTGAGTTTAACACTTCACAGCACAACAATCCATAGCAATATCAGGTGGTACATATCACTCAACATTTTAGCCAAGAACAGAGCAACCCCCCATTCATTGTCCTTCCCCCACCCCGCTAAGCGGACCCTTCCCAAAACTCCCCATCAACCTAAAATTCCAACCCCTTCCTGACCCCACCCAACTGCCCCTCCTCTTCTACCCTGCCCAGGCATCCCCCACTCCGTTGATATGGACATATCCATTTCTTCACCTTTTCCCCTTTCAATCTCCTTTTTATTCTCTCGGCATCCATTTTCTCCAAACCTTGGTATGCTTTTGTGGACATCCCCTGTTCTTGTACACCAGTTTCTCTAGCCCCATACTCCTATGCATCTAACCTTTCCAGATCCACTAAGAAGGACCTTCCTCCCCTGCCAAATCCCTGGCCCACCAGGCATCTTTTATACGCCATTAAAGCTGAGTCGCCCCATACTCCCAGAACACAAGGTTTTGGGTCTAGTGCCAATTCATCATCTTCCACCGTATTCGAAATATCCATGACCTCCCGCAACTGATACCCTATTACTGGGCATGCTCATATCAGATGTTCGAACATCCCTGTCTACATCTTACAATTGAGGCACATCTGATTGTCCCTCCTGCACATTTTAAACAACCTCTGGGGGCTATAATGCATCCTGTGGAGGATCTTGTAATGTATGGACCTCAACTTGGAATGAATCGTCGACCCCTTCGTTGCTCCAAGCACACTCTCCAAGTCCCCATCGTCCAACTCCCCCAGGTCCCTTTCCCATGCCATCCTCCAATTCAATAAAGGCTTGAAAGTGGTACTTATGAGTCGAGCTGAATCTTGGGGTCTGCTGCTCTTGCTGTGTGCTGCTAATGCCTCTACTCTTTCTACTTCTGAGGCTGAGGAGGTGCCTACTGCATAACTACCCTGATTCACCATGGAGCGGTCGCGGAGTAGAGCTGAGTCTTGGGAGTCTTAGGAGGCACGAGGCACCGGTGAACTCCTTGCTATTTGACTGTTGTGGAACCTGAAATGGAGCCTGACTTCGGCTACGACATAATCCAACGTCTTTGAGAGACAAAAGTAAACTTTTACACCAACTTCCTCAGCTACCAGTTCATCAACATCTCACGCGTTCACAACTACGTCGTGGACATTTCGGAGCTGGCCAAGGTATCTAGACAAGTAAGTGCGCCCTCGTTGCTATATGCTACAGACGCAGCAAAGATTGTTTATCGCCACGAGTTTGACTACACAAACATAACTGTACACAAACATAACCGTACTTAATAATATTGCTGCTGATAAAATATTGACTCTAGGGGATCGTTAATCTGTTAGCAAAAAGAGCTGAATCGCATTTAGAACTCGGCGATTACCACTGTGACCCACATTTTTCCTCCATCGCACAGCTCGGAGTGACTGTTGTTAGTAGTGGGGATGACGTAGTGTTTTTGGAACCGGAGCCCATTGTGACTTCTGCAACTGTAGTCGCAATCCCTGCGTTGCGAGTAATTGCCTGGCGGGCTCTCCAAGTGATTAAAAACAAAGTTCGAGGGTAGACCATTGATGCGAACATCACAGGGAACAAACACTTTGCTATGGGCTTTACGGTTGCCAAAAAAGTACCTTGATTGTAACAGCTCTTCCAGGCGAAGAGTCGCGGCCTTGTCTCCCCAGAATGCAGTGCAACCTGCACACAATACTGTCATTGGGCAGCGTATGTCGGATTGACCCATGCAGTGGCAAAATCACAGAGTTCTGACAGTTACAATTGGGCAGGGGAAAAGAGACGTCTTGCAGGCTAGACTTGAAGATGAAGTGTTTTCAACGTTTATGCTGTCAATCCAAGCGGCACCTGAATCTAATGAAATAATCATGAACAGCGGAGATGGTGTGTGTTGGCCGCAATACTTTCCTCACAAAGGGAGTCTACATCTGAGTTAACAATTGCATCCACGACTCCTGAACTGAATTCTGACTCACCTATTGAGAATGATATAAATCTGTGTCTTGTATCGAAACTTGAAGCTGAATAAATCTAAAAAGCTGTCTCCATATAAAAAAACAGATTGTTTTAATACTGAAAACCCAAAAACACATGAAAGAAGAATTTCACTGGACATAGTTAATAAATTACAATGTGATTTAACGCGGATTAATTCTGACAGAAACAAAGTGAGAGATGATTCAGAGGCCTCAGTGCGTGAGGAGCAAAGCAGTGTGATCGGGCCTCTAATCTCTTTCTCCAGCATGGGGTCTGGCATGGATTCACATGCTCATGAATATTCCCCGTCGTCAGGCTGGGAATCCTCGGTAAAGAAAAA
This sequence comes from Ambystoma mexicanum, assembly GCF_040938575.1. Taxonomy (NCBI): domain Eukaryota; kingdom Metazoa; phylum Chordata; class Amphibia; order Caudata; family Ambystomatidae; genus Ambystoma; species Ambystoma mexicanum. The sequence goes on from NC_090934.1 coordinate 1,311,904,921, forward strand.
TCAGTATCAGTTTCGTTTCTGATCTGTCTTTCGTAGTAGTAACCAATCACTGATCTCTGCGTCATACTGACCACAACCAATGACTGCCCTCTCCCTAAGCCCCGCCTCTGGCAGCCATCTTCAGATTTTTACCGCACGTTCAAGTGTTGGGATCCTCGTGCTATTGCCCTCGAGCGTTAGTGCTTTTTTTCGCGTTTTTTTTTTAGAAAAATGTCTCTTTTTTCGGTCTAAAGAGCCTCAAGCTCCACCGTTTCTTTATCCGATCAACGGGGACACGTGTCGGATTCTTCTACGCCCCTCAGGGGTGAAGATTACGTCGAGCACGCTTTCGGAGGATTCCAGAAGTTTCTCAGGCCCTTCTCGAGCATGGCCCAGGAGAAGGGAAGCTCGATGCCCGGAAAGCTGTTCAGGGTCTGCCCTGGATGCCAGCTTCAGAATGTCTTTAAGGAGGACGAACACTCCCTTTGCCTTTACTGCCTACATGAGGACAAGACGCACGTGGAGAAGGACTGTGTGTTTTGCGGCAATATGTCGGAGCGGACCATGAAGGACCGCCATCAACGTCTCGCCAACTGGCTGGAAGGAAAGAGCCCGTCAGGTGAGAAAAAGAAGAAGAAGTCCGAGCGGTCTTCTAAGACCTTTGAGGGCGCCGCGGCGACGGGGGTCCAACAGAAGGCCAAGCACCGCGAGTCCGCTGGCACCAGGAGCGCCGAACGGTCGGGCTCTACGGGCGCCAGGCAGGGAGCATCCTCCCGGCGCCATCAACCACGAGCCAACGCTCTGGCGCGGGTAAGAGGAAGGCCGAGCACCCGGCAAAACTCCTGGAGAGACCCTGGTCGTGCCCTAAGGCCCCATCGGAGGGGGAGCGAGGTGGTGACCCTCCCCCCAAGGAGAAGGCGGTGAGCGCACCTAAGGTGGTGAAAGCCTTGATCCATCCGGCCAAGGCCTCTATCGAGACAGTCGCGGCGGCCCTGGCTCAGCCTGTGGAGGCTACACCAGTGGTGGCGACCTCGGGGCCCAGAATCTCCCTGCCACCGCGGAGGGAGTCCTCTTTCATGCCCATCGACAGGACCCCCGTGAAACCTCCGACGGAGAAGAAAAAGGGGGGGCAGGAGGTCGTTGTGGACTCGGCCTCAACCTCTGAGGAGGAGCTGATCGAAGTCTTAGGCCACGGCTCTGGCGTGGAAGAAGGCCATCCTGTCGGGAGGGACCCCGACGTGGAAGACGAAGAGGGCGTCGAGGGTGCCGACGGGGCTCCTGATCGCCCGTCGGAACTCCCTCAACCAGTGCCGCAAGACAACTCGGCGGCCATTTTGTTGGCTATACAGTCCTTATGCTCGGAGATAAGGACGAGACTGCCGTTACCACCAATGGAGGAACCGCTCCCGACGGGGGACCCGGACCCAGGCCCTAGGCCCTTCTGGGAGCCCTCCTCCTAAGAGAAGGATTCATTCTCCACCTCCTTTTCAGCCATCGCGCCCTGCTCAGCCCTCCTCCCCGTCCACGACACGTGGGGATGATACAGGGACTGACACGGCCGCGACGGGTACAGACGACGAGGTTTACGACGAGGATCTCCCGTCGTCACCTCCCACCCGGGCTTCCCCGCCCGACGAGATTGGATCGTTTCACTCCATGATCGCCAGGGCATCCGAGCTTTTCCAGCTCTGCCCGGAAGAGAAGAAGGAAGGTTTCCTTTATCAACGGCGCGAGACCAAGAGGAAGACGGTCCTCGCTGTACCTCTACTAGACGATATTTGGGATGAGGGCCTCGCCCTCCTCAAGAACCCATCCACGACGCCGGCTAGAAGGGATCGGTACGAGAAGAAGTCGGGCGGGGGGGCGCGGCCTCTAAGTCAACCTCCCTGCCGGACGGCGAGGGAAAGGAATTAGACACGATGGGACGCAGAGTCATCTCATCGGCAGCGACGACGATTAAGGCGGCCAACGCCTTGGCTATCGTAGCCCGCTACGACAGGGAGTTGTGGTACAAACTGGCCCCCCTGCTGGACTTCCTACCAGACGACAAGAGGGCGGAAGCCCTAGAGATCTTGCAGGAAGGAGAGGTGGCGTCGGACCACGCCATTACGATTGCGACGGACATCGCTGACACTGGATTTCGCCAGTTGGGCAACGGCGTGTGCCTTAGGCGGCGTGGATAGCTCAAGGCTACTGACTTCCGTCAGGACGTGCAGACCAGAGTCTTGGACATGCCGTTCGACGGGAACAACCTGTTTGGGAAAACAGTGGACGATTCCCTTCAAGCCATCAAGGCGGACACGGAGACGGCCCGGGCTCTTGGGGTTCTCCAGCAACGGCGGCCGCCCTTTCGGAGCGGCGGAGGCAAACAGGGTGCCTCCAAAGGTTCCAGCGGCGGATTTTCCACCTACCGTCAAGCGGCCCGTTCGTCGTCACAGGAAGCTTACAGGGGACGAGGCAAGTCAGGCGGACCCCGCCGTCGTCGCCAAGGAGGACAAGGCGGCAAAGCCTCGTCGAAGCAGGACTGAACCGGCCGTGGGGTTGGGCCCCCACCGAAGCACCCCGGTGGGAGGCCGGCTGGCGAGCTTCGTCAACGCGTGGGAGTCCATCTCCACCGACCGTTGGGTGCTGGACGCCCTGGCTCAGGGTCACGCGCTCGAGTTTCTAAAGAGGTGCCCGCGCATCCCCCCTGTGGCCAGGAAAGAACATCACGTCCCTCAACTTCTCTTGGAGGTAAAGGCGATGCTCAAGAAGGGCGCCTTCGAGCTCGTCCCAAAGAGGCTTCGGTGCTCCGGAGTTTACTCAAGATACTTCCTCGTGAAGAAGACGGGATGATGGCGTCCCATCCTGGACCTACGACGACTGAACAAATTCATCAAGGCACAGAAGTTCCAGATGGTCACCCTCCAACACGTCCTGGGTCAACTGGAGGAGGGCGATTTCCTGTCGTCGTTGGATTTGAAGGATGCCTACTTCCATATTCCCATCCTAAAGGGACACCGAAAGTTTCTCAGGTTCGTGGTCCAAGGGCGTCACTACCAGTTCAGAGCCCTTCCCTTCGGATTGAGGTCGGCACCCAGGGTGTTCACCAAGTGCCTCGCACCGGTGGCGGCGCAGCTGCGCCGAGAGGGGATCCACGTCTACCCCTACATGGACGACTGGCTCATCCGAGCGAAGACGAAGGAGCTCGCCGCGGAGCACACGGCAAGGACCGTCCAACTACTCAGGGACCTGGGATTCTCCCTAAACCACGCCAAGTCCCACCTGGTACCCTCTCAAGACGCACTGTTTCTGGGAGCGAGGTTCAACACAGTGTCGCTTCTGGCCTCTCCGTCGGAGGAAAGGACGAGGGCCATCTTGGGCAAGGTGCAGCGCATGCTGGTTGCGGACGCGGCCAGGGTGAGGTCCGTCAAGTCCCTCCTCGGAATGATGTCGTCTTGTCGGCTTCGAGGACAGGATCACACTCGACGAGAGTTTCCGACGAGCGATCTGGTGGTGGGGCACCCGCGCGCATCTGACGGCGGGCATGGACTTCCAGACCCGGGCCACCAGAAGACAGTGACCACGGATGCCTCCCTGGAAGGGTGGGGAGCGCACACCGAAAACCTGCACTCGAGGGGTCTTTGGCTGCTGGCGGAGAGGTCCCTCCATATCAACGTCCTGGAACTCCGTGCAGTGTTTTGGGCCCTCAGGTCGTTTCTTCTGTCCCTCAAGGGCAAGGTGGTGAGGATCTTCACCGACAACACCACCACCATGTTCTACATCAGGAAGCAGGGCGGTACCAGATCCCCAGCCCTGTCCAAGGATGCACAGGACCTGTGGCATTGGGCCGTCGCCCAAGGGATGTTTCTGGTGCCGTTTCATCTGGCAGGAATAAAGAACACCATTGGCGACTCGCTCAGCAGAGAGCTGCGCTCGTGCCACGAGTGGGAACTTCGACAGGATCTAGTGGACCGCCTCTTCCGACGGTGGGGCACACCCCAGATCGACCTGTTCGCGACGGCGGCGAACTCCAAGTGCCGGAGGTTCGCCAGCAGGTTTCCCCAGCCGAGGAGCATGGGCGATGCTTTTTCGTTCCCCTGGGAGGGCCTGTCCCTCTATGCGTTCCCTCCATTGCCGCTGCTGATCCGGCTCATCAACCAGCTCAAGAGGTCACGGTGCAGGATGATCCTCGTCGCACCTGCGTGGCCGAGGCAGATATGGTTCCCGGACCTTCTGGACTTGTCAGCGTCCCCGTCGATCAAGCTGCCAGTGGACGCGGATCTTCTCTCCAGGGAAGGAGGCGCCATCCTCCATCACGACCCCAAGTCGCTGAACTTGCAGGCCTGGCTCCTGCAGCGTTAGAGTTTGGAGGCTACGACATACCGGCTGACTGCAGAGAGGTTCTTGCAAAGGCCAGGGCGTCCTCAACTCTTAAATGCTATGGACACAAATGGAAGAGGTTCTCTGTCTGGTGCCGCGCACAGAAGATTAACCCTCTGCGGATTACGGCTCCCCAGGTACTGCCGTACCTACTGACGCTGGCCAAGGCTGGATTGGCGCACGCGTCCATCAAGATTCATCTTGCTGCGATCTCCCGATACACCAGAACCACGGGGCGGACGTCTTTGTGGTGTCACCGTCTGGTGAAGGAATTCATGAAGGGACTGTTCAGATCGTTCCCGCCGGTGAAGGCTCCGGCCCCGGCGTGGGAGCTTAACGTGGTGCTGACCAAGCTCATGGGACCTCCGTTCGAGCCTCTGCACTCGGCTCCGTTGAAGTTCTTGTCGTGGAAAACAGTGTTTCTTGTGGCCATCACCTCCGCACGACGGGTGGGAGAGATCCAGGCCCTTTCCTGCAAGCCCTCTTACTTGACTTTTCACGACACGAGGGTAGTGCTCAGGACGCACCCCTCCTTCATGCCCAAGGTGCCGTCGGACTTCCACCTCAACGAACCCTTGGTGTTGCCTGTTTTCTTCCCGTCGCCTTCGTCGCCGGCTGAAAGGACTTTGCACTCGCTGGATGTGGCTAGAGCGCTGAGGTTCTACGTGGACCGCACCAAGTGTTTTCGGATGACGTCACAACTTTTTGTGAACTTTGGACCGGTCAATCAGGGGAAGGCTCTCTCGAAGGCCTCCATTTCCAGGTGGCTCTCCGGCTGTATCATGTACTGTCATCGGTTGGCAAACCGACCACTGCCTGGCCGTCCGAGAGCCCATTCCACCAGAGCGATCACAGCTACCACGGCATTCCTATCTGGTGTGCCCTTGCTGGACATCTGCAGGGCTGCTACGTGGAGGTCGACGCACACCTTCACAAAATTCTACTGCGTCAATCTGGATTCCAGGGAAGAGTCCAGGGTCGGCCAAGCAGTGCTGCGCAACCTGTTCGCCTAAGGTGAGCCTGGTGAGGAGGTAAGAATTGCTTAATGTTGAGTTTGATGTAATGCTTAATGTTGAGCCTTTGCCACCTCCCATGGTTGTGCATGTGTGTACTGCTATGTATTCTTTTATTCATGAGCATGTGAATCCATGCCAGACCCCATGCTGGAGAAGGAACAAGTTAATTGCCTGTAACTGTTGTTCTCCAGCATGGGTCTGGCATGGATTCACATGCGAACCCTCCCGCCTACCCCTCTACGGCTCTTCACTTGGTCATACTGCCACTTCACGTGCTACCAAATCTAAAGATGGCTGCCAGAGGCGGGGCTTAGGGAGAGGGCAGTCATTGGCTGTGGTCAGTATGACGCAGAGATCAGTGATTAGTTACTACTACGAAAGACAGATCAGAAACGAAACTGATACTGATTTTTCTTTACCGAGGATTCCCAGCCTGACGACGGGGAATATTCATGAGCATGTGAATCCATGCCAGACCCATGCTGGAGAACAACAGTTACAGGTAAGTAACTTCTTCCTTCTCGGCGACAACTAAGAAGTGGCAAAGTGGAGCCTTAAAACGTAGGATAGAGAGCACCTCCCCAAAGATTTATTGCTCACAACGGAGGAACATGAAACAACGAAAACAGGACATGATTTACACTGAGTCTGATTTCTCTTTCTAAACAATTTTTGGCTGAAAACCGAGGTACATACACAAAATCAACAACCTCTGATGATTCGACAACTGACTCTTCCTTTATAGAAAGAGAATTTCCAAAAATTAGGCGGAATGGGACGATTGACTCCGGCAGAAAAGAAGAAGATAGGATTAAAGAGCTTGCCCTATCCAAACATGTAATTGAGGAATTGCACTCTATACTGATGTCGGCACTCTCTATAACCATCACGCTTTTCTTAAAATGTATGAGCAATTGAATGAGAACTTAAAGGACTTGTCTATCCTAATGGCCCTAATGAATTCAAAACTAATTAACATAGAATCTGATAATAAAAGCCATAAACAGTTGGCTCATGGCGAGCTTCAGAAGTTGGAATGCTCACTGAGTGCCCTGGTAGATCAAAAACGCAATAACAGCGCAGACAAGAAACTATTAGCTGATGTTGCAAAAGGAGCATTGGGACTGTAAAAAAATAAAAACTCAAGACCTCTGTATTCTTGTTTTAATCAGACTTCTAATTCTACCCAGTGTGTCCAAACAGAGTATGGCTATGTCACAGAACTCGTGTCATAACAGGATGCACTCTAATGGTACCCTGAACTAAGAGAGCTTAAACTTGATGAAGTGCATCCGATGAGGCACCCTAATAAGCTATTGAATGACTCTGTGACAAAAATCGCGCAGGTAACACAGGGTGATCCGCCAGTGGTAAATGTGCTATTGCCTTTGCAATAAACACTAAACTGCCATGAAATCGATGCAATAACTTCTTCCATTATTGGCACCGATGAAAAGGAGGCTGAAAGGGCTGTGCAGGCCCTCTGTAATTGTTGTATCGACAGTAGTATCAAAGAGACCCATGAGGCAGCTACATCCCAGGGTTCCCTAATTACAGCATCTGCGGACGGACAAATTGGTAATCCTGACCCATTCAATCATGGTTCGATTGGTGAAAAGGCAAAAAAGGGTGATGGGACTGTAAAAGAAAATGGGCATGTCAACCCAGAGCAGGCTCTGTGCCTTGGTTGTAATGTCAATGGAACTACTGGGAGAGTGGCGGATGCCATAGAAGATGGTCCCTCCACCTCTGCAAATGCAGGTGGTCTAGCGCGCAACCCTGAAACTCATGACCAGTAAGGGGTTAAAGGAGATAAGGACGGCCTGTTTGCAATGATTAACACAAAGAACGCGCAGAACTCCAAGAAACCTGCAGGTAAACTCCCTCTAGCCAAAAAGACAAAGAATATAACCAAGTGGAAGAACCCCCTCACCAACAACTCAAGGAAATTCCTGTGCAATATCAAAACTGTAAACTTTGTGGTTTACCCTGATGAGGCTGTTGAGAGCACTGCAGAACCTAAAGTGTCTGCTAGCCTGGGTCCTGTACTTTGTGTATCTATACTTGAGGTACAAGATTTGAGTGACGAAGAACAAGCGATTGAACTTCTAAACATGTCTACTTATGAAGACAATGATGAAGTTACTGATGCACTCCCAATTACACCACAAACAGATCAAAAAAGTACAATTAGTGATCCTAAGGATCCTGTTGACAATGTGCAGGAGCTGACCCAGCCTAAGTCAAAAAGAACATGCACATTGCTCTTGCCAAGTACAACAAAACGGGATGATACTCAGAAACCATTGAGCCCCAAATCTATTATGCTGAGTCAGAAATGGAAAGAATTGGCTGAAGCTCAATCTCAAAAACGGCTTACTACCTATGGAGTCGAATTGACTACTCGAAATGATAACGTAAAGATGATGCCTGGGAAAGATTGAGGCCTAACTCCTCCTAAAAGTGCCCAATGTAATTTGAACTGTACCCATAAAGATGTGGAGCATAACTGCTGGCAGAAGGGCAAAATGACATCAAAAAAAGGCAATAATTATACTGTCTGATACTAGAGCGGATTCAGGCAACCAAGTATGGGCTTATACTGAATCGATACAATGTCATGAGACTGTTGCATCATGTACCGATGCTTAGAACAATTGAGTCTTATGACATAAAAACTGTGGAGTTTTTGAAAGAGTACCAACATGATAGTCAGATTACATATTGACTCCAGAATAATCCTCAACATCCTATTGGATGCATCACCAGTATTGGTATCGCTGTGCTTCGACATTGTTAGGGAGAATTCTCTCTTTAGGCTGAATTTCCTAACCTAGTGAGTCCCCCAGCAGCTTTGCTGGATTTCTGGAGTTTGTTTTTTTTCCTCCTGCCAAGAGTGAGACTCTTTTTCTCCCACTCTTGGACATGATTTATGGTGTTCCTTTGACTGTTAATGTGTTTTATGGGCTATGGGGTCCTTTACTCCATAGGGTCTCATGTGTTTTTATTATGTGTGTTACACAGCACCCTCCGTGCAGTAACACAGGGGTGTCATAGTGACCCCCCACCATAGACTCCATACCCTGGGACTGACTACTGTCTCCAAGGGCATGTAAAGTCACCATTGGCTTTACTAGTCCCAAATTATTAACAGAAACCCGTACAAACCATCATATTGTGGACGTACTGGTCGGGGCAATTCGATTGCCCCGGGGTCTGTTAGTCGAGGGGGCACGTCTCCGTCCCCCCTGATCGAGTTTGGGCTGGTGGCAGTGGAAACTACTTTTTATATTCAACCGCAAATATTTTCCTATGGGATTTTCCCATTGTTCGAGGCTACCAACTTTAATTATTTAATTCTCATAGCCTTGAGCATACCGCCGGTTTATTTATTTAATATTAATTCGCCGGTTGGTATATTTTGCCAGGACTCGATTCTAAAATGGCGTTCTCTTCTGTGACTCCAACCCAAGTCGAGCCCTTTGTTCCACTTTTTGGCGGGCTTCTCCACAGAAGCCTCCAAAATTGGTGCCACTCTGTCTGGGTACCACAGGGGGTGTGGGAGGGGGTTTAGGCACCCTGGACTGAGTTACATTGGTAACTCAAGTCGCACTCTTGTGTGATTGGCCGAAGTGGTGAGCTGGCCGACTCACCACTTAGCATGTTTGACAGCTAGGCTGAGTGAATGGGGGTATGCTGCATAATAGCAGGGCTTTGGGGACTGGAACTTCAGAAGTCGCCACAGGACCTGAGAATCCGACGAGGGAGAAGCTGAGCCGACCTACTACGACGACACCATCGGTGGAGCCCTGCGGAACCGACTCACCACTTCCCGACGACAGAGAAGATCTCCCGGCTGGAGAGGCTTCTTCCCCTAACTGGTGGGCACAACCAGTTTTACCTTCTTTTCTTCGCACCCCAGACCGGCTTGTGGTCGAACTGCCTGTGCCAAGCACCCCGGCGGCCGGATAGCCACTCACCACTGAACCGCGAATCAACAGACCGCTCCTTGTACCTGAGAAACTCTGTGGCTGGTTTCTTCCCTGGCAGTGCAACGGACTCCTGTCTTCCTCCACAACGAGTTCCTCTCTTCCCCCGGACGAAGCACCGACTTGTATCCGCTGCCAGGAACAACTGCCCCCGCTGGAGTGTTCTCACCACTTTAAGGTACTGTGTCCGCCAGGCCTCCCTTTCTAAAGATTGCTACAAGGTAATAGTAACTCCTTAACCGTCTGGACTGGGCTGGCCGCCTTGACCCTCTAACTGGTCCCTTTCCTTGGTCCAACTCCTTTTTGAACCTTTACAAGACTTTTGTGCACTGCAACGGTGTGACCTTGGACACATTTCGTTTCGATCCTCTTAAAGCGGATCGGCCTAATGACTCTGAATTCATGGTTTTACTTTGCCTTCCTCTCTTGTTATGTTCTTGTAAAAAGTGTTGGGATCTGTTTCAATTTGTTCTCTGCTTTTCTCTCCCTTTTAAAAACGAACTATTAGAGTGCCATCTACGTTAAGCGCTCACCGCTGTCTGAAAATAAGTGGGGCTTTACTTAAGACTTGTCTAATATTCTTTTAAGGGAGTGTATATCTTTTAGTGACCGTGTTTTTGATTTGCTTACTATTAGTCCCTGTGTGCTTTTCTAGATGTGGTTTTTAAATAAATAATTATATCTCTTTTACACCAAGCCCTGGTCAGTCTTTACTTGTTCTATTGTGTTCTCTTGACCTATTGTGAATACTCTGTACACTGCCTAACTCTTCTTGAGGGAAGTCCGACTGCTCAGCCACAGCTACCAAGTGAATCTGTGTGGTACAGACTGCTACCAAGTGGGTTTACTGCCAAACACCTGTAGTCCTAAATCTTTCGCAGTGGTCCCAGAGGGAACTGCACAGGTTTCTGCCTAACAGACATCTACGAGGTCGATGTTGACTTCATTAATAGCAATATTGATAAATGCAACGTGGACAACAAAAGGCTGGACCCTGTAGATTACCTTGGTGCGAAAAACAACAGTCAGAGCCAAAGGGAGATTGGCACGAATTCAGTCAAGAAATTTGACCATCGATTAAACGAGGATGTCAATCATCTTCGAGAGAGTCAACCTGGCGAACGTATCGAAATCACTATTTCCAATGGAAGAAAAGCCTCTAATGAAAGTACAAGTGGCATTGAGATCCAAAACCAAACGATATAATCCAATAATTGGAATTGGCTCACAGCAACATTATCCCGGAAAAAATCAGAGTTAACTTTGTGAAGGCGAATTACCATCGGATCGTGGAACACGAGAGGCTTTTCACACCTGTTTAACACCTCTTGGATGGACGGCCTGGATTTAGCCTGTTTACAGGAGACTTGGCTTGAGGCGTGTCCAATTCTTGATGCCTTTGAAATTTCTGTTAATCCTGCAGTGAAACAACAAAGAGAAAGACTGACAGCTGGTCTGCTGACTTTTGTGCGGAAAAGTTTGTGATACAGAATGATTGATTCTAAGAATGTTTCCCCATTCATCCAAGTGACAACCCACGGGTCCACACAGATTGGCAATTTAGAAAGCCCTCCCGTGCACGTTATTGTGTACTGGTATCATAAATCTGCTGGCAAGTTCCTTTTTATTGATCAAGTATCTGAATTAATTGATGAGATCAATGAGGATGAAAATTCACTGGATATACTCTTGTGTGGCGATTTAAACCTGAATTGTTTAAACTACAAACAGAAGTGTAGGGGTAAACAGCGTGACACTGCCTGTATTGCTAATCTATGGTGCGCCGAAATGGATGGAACTAAGAAACATGGAATTACTGAATGGGAACGTACCAGGTGACGTTCCAGCTCAGTATGCGTGGAGGAGAGATATGCAGAAATCGATTCTTGATTATTTCTTTGTTTCTGAGAACATGGTCAAACGAGTAATCCTACTACAAGTTATACCTAAAAGTGAGAGTGATCATGACCTGGTGAAACGTCACTTGATCGATACATATAAAGAACATCCTAAAATGTGGCAATCGGAAGTTCTAATTGAAAGCAGCAGGACTCGATTGAGACTTAAAGAAAACGAGGTCAACATGATAATTAACACCTACTCTGAGGATCAGAAAAAAATGGAATATCAACATCTTGTAAAACAATTTGCTGAAACAAAGCAAGGCTTGAGGAAGTGTGGATATAAACCAAAGCATGTTGTAGATTGGCAAGTATTAAAAAGAAAACGCCAAATACGCCTGAAAATCAGAGATTGCTTTAAATAAACCAAAACTTGTTTCTCTGCTGAAAACCGTGCTATAAAGCAGAAATATAAAAACTGGTTGATTTCATATAAAGCAACCTTTCGTTTCCACAACGAGATGCAGAGGCAATGTTAACTAAATTGAGCAACAAGAACGCGCATGAATTGTGGAGGCTCAAAAATGAAGAAAATGGTCATCAGTCAGCACTTCAACAGAATATGGTAACAGAAGCTGTGTGGATTACCTTTTTTATCATCAACTATATAGCAAAAACGGGAATAGCACAGAACCAAACTTCCCAAAACTAAATCGATGGGACCTTGAATTCGACAAAGAGACATGTTCAACATCATTAATAGAATACGTGCATCAAGAGCACAAGGCCATGACAGCTTAACTAATTTCACACTGAAGCTGCATCCAGAAAAATGGGCTGACTTTTGTGACCTCCTATTTAGGAAACTCGGGGCGCATTGCACGACAGAGAACCTGCAAGAGCTCAGTAATTGTGCCTATTTTAAAAAAAGGCATTAGAGCAAGCCCAAAAGATTACAGACCAATTGCATTGCTGGATGTGTTGGGCAAGATATACGTGACCCACCTACAGCAACAGCTTCTAAAATGGATTAATGCTAGTCAGCATATAGATCTGAGACAGGCTGGCTTTGTCAGGGGCATTGGGTGCGGCCTAAACCTCTTCTTAATAAATCTTATGAAGATGGAAGCAATAAGAACGGGAAGAAGAGTGTACATGGCCTTTATTGACCTCTCTCATGCCTTTGATAGTATTGATCCCGAAATCTTGTGGGCTAAAATGGAAAAGTGTAATGGCCACCTGTGCTTGCTCCTTGATATCAAAGAGCTACATACGGGCACAGAGGTCAGGATTCATCTGGACCGTGCAGGGACCTTGTCTTCACCTATAAAAACCTTTTGTGGAGTAAAGCAAGGGTGTCCACTGGCTGCCATCTTTTTAAACTTGTTTCTGTCAGACATTGGCGATACGATACAAAGTGTTCCATCATTCCCGCCGAAAATCCATGGTTCCCATCTAAGTTGGATTTTATATGCGGATGACTTACGTTTTGCTTGACTCTACTCAGATAAGGCTAGAACGTAAGCTAAATGTCCTTGAAGGATACGTCAACAAGAATGGGCTATGTATTAACACCAATAAATCGGAAATTCTCATATTACAGGACTTGTATGCTCCACCAAAATATTTCGATGGTACCTGGGAAATGAGAAACTCAAGATCTCACTCCGCACCAGATACTTGGGAATGATAATCTGCAAATTTGCACGATGCACCCTGGGCTGATAATGCTAAAAGTAGATGTAGGCAGTTGGCAATTCAAGCATCAGTCCTGAATAGAAAATATGGTACATATTCCCTAAAAGCTGTGCTTGACTTTTATAAATAAAAGGCTGCACCTGCAATAATCTATGGTGCTGAGTGTGCCCTTGGATGTTCATATACACTTTGGGACACATTGGAGAACACTTTTTGGTCAAAAGTGTTATGGTTACCCAAAGGAACCCCAACTGTGTGTATCCGTTTTGAACTAAATCTCATATCAATGAATGCACGTATTTGTTGGAATATGCTGGCACTTTCTCATAAAATGACAATAGAGCCTACTCTTTTGAAATTTAAAGTGGTATACGACCCTGGAAGTGGAGACAAACACTGCATGTTGTCCTCATAGGTTGACTAAGCCAATGGAATACTTAGACTTAAATGTTGACATTCTTACTTTGCAGACCAATCCTAATCTGGTTAAAAAAAACTATGGGAACAGGATTGGTGCATGACAGAAATTGTGCAGCGAAAACACAGGATAATGAAGAATGTTCCAAGTGAAGCAAATTCATTCAACGCCATTCAAAGTTATCTTGTTAAATTTCCGGATCAACATCGAAGAACCTTGTACCTGAAATTCTGAATGAACTTGTTTGACACAAGCGAGAGATTAGGCACGTGGTCTAAGGCTGATGTTTTCAAGTCGGTTTGTAGATTGTGCAACCAACAAGAAAAAACACTTAATCATCTGACTCTCTTCTGTATAGCCCTCCGCGGGGAGAGATCTAAACATCTGGGAAGGTTTATTGCTTTGAGAAAATCATTCAGCGAACAAGACTGGTGGAAAGTTATGTTCGAGGAATCAGATAGGTTAACAATTGCGTTAACTTTCTTTTTAGAGGTTATGATAAAAAGATTAACTGAAGTTAAGAATGTTGCTCTGGAATTGCTACAACACATATAACAACTAATTATTGTTCTGTCCATCTAGAACCTTGGTTTGGATATTGATTTAGGATTATTCTTACGTTGATGCCCTAATGCTAGTTTAGGTTATGATCTATTGTAAAATACTTTTTCTTTATGAATGAGAAGGACAATAATGTGAAGTTGTTCTATGTGTCCTTTTTTACTTTTTCTTTATTTCCTTGGACCCTGTTCCGGTTTTATAAAAATTGTGTGTTTTTTTCTTTCTTTTTAAAGGTTTGTAATAAACCAGATAAAAAATTAAATAAAAATATATATTATCGATAGAACATATTGGGCTCCACTCCATAACTCAATGTTAGGTCCACAAATTACTTAATGACACCCCTTTCTGGATAACATATCCCACCAACCCCATGCTCGTGCCCCCCACCCCCAAACCTGCACCTACCCTGCACCTCCCTCTTTTCTGGGATCAGCCTGTTCCCCCAAAGTGGTTGGTCCATTTCCATTTTACTGCCATCTTGTGTTTTTCCCATTAAGGTGCACCACATCTTGATCATTAATATCCCAGGCTGGGGAAAATCTCCGTGTAACTCTCCCCAAATAGAATGTGGTCAAATGTCCACTTCCCCTTGGCTCCCCTTTCCGTCTCGATCGCTGGGTCCCCTCCCTCCCAAAAAAACAGTTGTTCACAGCCACCAATTGGATACCCCAAAAGTATCTCTGTAAATTGAAAAGGTTCAGCTCCCCATCCCAAATTGAGGTCTGCAGTTTGTCGAAAGCCACCCTCGGGATCCCCAAAGCAACCCATCCCTTTATTCATCCTATCGAATTCACATGTTGGTACCTCATACAGCGAGACCTGAAGTATATAAGAGACATTTTGGGAAGGGTATCGTCTTAAACAACTCCACTTTGCCCATTGGGGATATCAGGAGATTTTCCCACCTCTGTCTTGAACGAAGCCCATCATCACCTGCCCCCAATTCAGTCTGAAAAAATTCCACGCACGACTGTGTTCTCACTACCCCCATATATTTGAAGGGTTGCACAGAAGGCTTAAGCACTCCTCTGAATCCCCTTGGAGAATAAAGTATGTTGAGTTCCCCCAAGTAATCCTCAATCCACTCATTGCACCAAACCTTCGAATTAACTCCCCTACACTTAGTACTGTCACTTCAGGGTCACTTACATACAGGAGTACATCGTTGGCATAGAGCGAGAACCTATCCTCACGAACCTCCGGACCCCCTATGCCCTATAACACCCTGTCAGTTCTCACTTTCTCAGCCAACTATTCCATTACCAGCGCAAACAAAAAGTTGGAAAGTGGACAGCCCTGTCTCGTACCCTGCCAAAAGTCAACCATTCACCCTCATCAATGGTAGAAACATGAAATAGGCTTGACCCATCCATGAAATGTACATTGGCCTAAACCCCATCCTTTTCAAACCTGCCCACAAAAATCCCACTCCTTCGTATCAAAGGCTTTGTACATGTCTAAAGAGAGTATTGCCTCCCTTCTATCCCCCTTCAGGTCTTCAGAGGTGATCACATGGAGCAACCTCCTCAAATTAAGACGCGTTGCACTGCTCGAGGTGGATTAGAATCTGGTAGCCAGTTTGCTTTGGGTTCTCTGAGCAGATGAAAGCCTACCGGAAGGGCCCAGTTCCCCTTTCAGGTTTCCAGCCCTCCTTCAGCAACAATAGGGCAAGGTTCTCCATCCCTACTCTAGATTGCTCAGCTTTGAAGCTTGGTTCCTGAGCAGCTGACCTTAGAGCATCTTTGCTTGTCTATCGACAACAGGAGCCATTGAGGCAACAAACGCTTCAACCTAATCCCAATACAAGAGTAGATGGATCAGCTTCTGCCACTGGTCCATGGGCACACAAATCAGCCCTCTGACTTGTGTTTCACCTGGTACTCCTAAACCTGCCCCCCCACCGACCCCTCACCATCCCCACATTACACTGGAATCCTCTTGCTACTACCTTACGCCCTACAGCAACACACAGGACACTCATTTTCCTCTACTAACCCTGTGGTTTGCCAGTACCTGGTAGGGCAAGTGAGTCTTTACCCTCCTGTTAGAAGGCCTCCTTCTGGCCATTGGCCTCTACAGAGTTAATGTTTGTTTCTCTGATGCCACACACAATTACCCCGCTCCCCCTCCAAAGTGCCTTCAAGCTATCAAAGTTAAAATATGACATTGATTTTTCCCAGGGTAATGTTCGCTGGGATTTGATCACTGAGGCTGCCACTTCATCAACGTCCTCTACATTCAATGGTTTGCGTTCCCCTACAGATTCCTTATGTTGATCGATCATCACCTTTGCATCAGCTGCTCAGAAAAGTTGTACATGGTACGGCTCAATGTTGTCTCCCCAACTTCCTAGTACCTCGACCGTGTGTCTCCTGGACTTCACATGTGGCTTCAGTAATCACACTTAAGACATGAACTGCTCCCTTACCCGAGTTCCTTTTTTCTACACGCTCAGGACGCTGTTTGCAACACGGTCCAAAATATTTCAATTTCCACTGGGCCAGAATGTCAGGGCCCAAACATTGGGATTCAAACGTTGCGGGACTGCAACTCTAAGATGTCCGTCACTTACCCACACATTACCTTTTTGTGGTTCCTGGCAGTGGAACGTGACACAGAACAATGTGGTTCATGTGAACACTGTGTAAAACTAGAGCGAGGGAAAACCCCAATGAAATCGCCGACTAGATCAGCTATGAAGTCCTCAAGTCCAGATACAGAGGGGCCTACTCCCACGAAAAAGACAGGGAGAGTAGGCACCACAAGAAGTAAACAAAGATTTCTGATTTGTTCAGGGAGTCCTGCCACTCTTCTTCTTTACCTTTTAAGAATGGTGATATGAGGGAAGGAATTTAAAACCCAAATGATGAAGATGTCCATGAAAGCTGCAGCGGGTTCGGCTCCAGCCTTGGCGCCAACAGTGGTTATGGCACCAACCGCGCCTGGTTCAGACCTCAACCAAAACAAAGGTTGCTTCCACGCAGACGACTTTGACGGTCCACATTGAGGTGCCGTCCTCAACATTGCCTAAGTCTCGGGACCGCGGCAATGCTCCAGTGTCCAGGTCAGACTTTTTTGTGTCCATACTGTGAGGAGCAAGGAATGAGATGCAGACACAGAGGTCATAGGTTTTGACTGTAGACAGGTTGGAAAAAGTCTCAATGTCCATACTCTCAGATGTTTCCGTACCTAAATTAAGGGTCTGTCCAATGTCAAGATGTCCAAAGCAAAATGTCCTGTGTCCAAAGTTCTATTCTGGCTCTCACATTCTAAACATAATCTCTATGGTGAAATGGCTAATGTCTTGGCCTTGAAAAGTGTACAAACATGTTCAAGTTCAAAATGAAAGGGGTAATTCTAACACAAACGTGCCCAATTGGATGACTTTCACAGTTCCAGGGGATTGTTACCTTCTCCAGGGTTTCCTCTTATAAATTCCTAAGGTCCTAAGGATAGGAGCTTTCGTTAGACTTTTCTGTTTAGCAAAAAGGGTTTGTATATTAAAAGTATCCATTTTGTAGGATACCTGGTGTATTCCCTCACCAGGTTTCTTCTCCTCTTTAAAGTAATTTCAACACAGTCTTTGGCTATACCTTATATATCCTTTGCTCAGGTCTTCCTCATGTGATCTACTTTAAACATTTACCAACTTGACTTTACCTGATATACTCTCCTGCCAGGGCTTTCTCATGTGCTTCACTTGAAATGCTTGCAAGCTTGACAATATCTTGGGTTCACTTTGTTATTTCCCTTTTGGAAATATCGAGTTTCACATTGTCTTATATGCTTCATTTATTCTTATTTGTCTTTGGTAGGGTTGACAAAGTGACCCAGCTTCCCTCTTGTGGACTCGCCAGTTCTCTTATGGCATGCTTCAGTTCTCCTGCGGTAAGCATGCAGCAGCTACTCTGTGTACTGTTCCTTCTCCCTCAGTTCTCTTACCTCTCTTTGTGGCTTCTGCGTCCCTTACGGCTCCCGCTTGCCTGCTATGCGCTTCTCCGTACTCTAGCAGCGTGGATGCTGGCTGCTGCTCTTGGGTACCTGCGAAGCCAAGAAGTCTTCCTTTCTCTTCCACTCGTGGCATCCCTGTAGCAGGCCAGCTTCTGCATTCTTCTTTCCTTTGCAGCAGGACAGTGGTCCCTTGGTCAGTTCCGAGCAGACAGAATTCTACCACCCAGAGTTTCCCTTCTGTCAGCTGGTTCGGTGTTTTAAATATCCCGTCACTAATTATGTGCTCGCAACCACTAGAGCACAGCTTGTGCTTCTGGCCTTTATCGATCTTCACTACTCTACTCAGCTTTCTCGTCACAGTACTTTTACCTTCATAGAAAGAGAAGTCGGGTCTTGGTGACTTAGGCATAGTATGTGGAGGTATTTTTAGTAGCTTCCATGGGTGGGTGAAGGGAGTTGGCAATATGGCATTAAGGAATGGGGAATGGAGGGGGGTATCCCTAAAATGAAAAGAGGGATACGCCTGTCCCCATGTGATACTCGCTCATATAACTGTCCCCAGGGTCAGGATCATGTAGCGGCTGCCGTCCCCTGGCCATGTGGGGAGAGGTCACCGTTGGAAAAGGAGTTATCACACTACAGGCAATATTCGAAGAGGAAAGGGAGCCCATTCCCTTTTGGGATTGAACCGTTGGTAGGGACAGATGTGTACCAGCAGTTCGATTTTATGGCTGACCAGGAAGAATTGCTTAAGGTAGCACAGGGTCTGTATGACTCAAGTGGGCTGGATAAGTCCCCCGACATAGAAATGCAGCAGATGCCATACGTGCAGCCGAGAGCCCAGTACTGCAAGGTGGGCAAGAAAAAGTGGTGGTCCTCCTCGGCTTCAACGCTCCATCAAATTCTCTCCAGGAGTATGTATAAACCAACATACTGGACCAGAGGCCACAACTAGGCGGCCATAGCAGAACCGGTCATGTAGTTATGGCACCGACCATGCTCAACACTAGCAGTCGCCGGAGAGCTCAAAACAAAATACAAGCTAACAATGTGCGATCTTCCCTTCCTCACATCACAGCTAAGCCCAGAGGAACTGGTGGTGCAGGCCATGACTGTGAACTCTAGGCCTTCGAACTAGACATCGAATCTCCCAACTGACTAGGAGTCGAAGGAGATCCTCACCTTAGCCAACAAGGTTTTCGCCTCGGGAAGCATGGTGTTAAAGGCAATTAATGCTTTTGGTGCCATTGCCAAATATTCCCATATCCTGTGGAGAACTATCTCGGAGGCAGCTAACCATTTCCTTGAAGTGGAACTTAGACTGTTTTCTGTATATCATTAAGGATGGTAAGAGGATGGCATTTCAAGGATTGCAAGCTGGTCTCGATGCAGCAGACTGTGTCAGAAGGTCGACAGTGCTGCTCCAAACTTGTTATCTGCGAGGATTAGGCTTCTTGCTGAATTTCCAGGCCAAGTTTCTCCACATGGCATTCGATGGTGAGCACCTGTTTGCATCGAAAGCTGTTAAGTCTTTGCAAAGGTTTAAGGGCTCTGAGCTGGCAGCAAAGTCATTGGGGTTGGCAGTTTAGCCGTCAAACAAGCCGACTTTGTCCTTTGGGTCAAGAAGAAGGGGCTTCATATAGTACATCTGCTTTATAAGAAGGACGCAGTTGCCACGCAAATTATCACGCCCCGGCAGGGGTAGAGAGTAGTCGAATCACCAGCCTTTTATGGTCTCTGTATCGGCAGTACTAGCAACACAAACGCTGCTCTGAGTTCTCTTCACACGCCTCTTCATTTGGGAGAGTCTGTGGGTTCTTGGAAAGGTGGAAGAAGATTACATCCGATGCTTGGTTCCTTCATTTGGTGTAACCGGGGGACTGCCTGCCATAGCACAGAAGGCCCCCGGACAGATCACCACAGTTTCCTCTGCAGCTGGAATCGGAGCTACCAGCTGCACCTCCTCAGAGGCATTCTTCCTTTCCTCTCCTTCCCCCAGAAGCTCACTGTCTCCAGAGCTCTAGTTCTCTCTAGGCTGGACTATTCCAACAGCCTTTTTCCAAATCTGCCTGCTTCTACACTCCGCCCTCTGCAACTCATCCAGAACAGGACTGCGAGACTTGTCCTTGACCTCAAGCCCAGGGATCGTATCTCTCTAGGACTGAAATCTCTACACTGGCTCCCAGTGGCTGCGAAGATTAAGTTAAAAACCCTCTGCATTGTCCACAAGGCCTTCTGGGGCCTGGGGCCTCAATACCTTCAACTCTCTCTTCCTGAATATCTTCCTTCTTGAGCTCTTCAGTTATCTGCCTCCAACTCCCTCATGGTCAGTCGCTTCTCCAAGCAACGATTTGGTGGTAGATCTCCTTCTTCGGCTGGGGCCTCCCTCTGGAACTGCCTCCCTGAAACTTGAGCAGAACTATCTGTGGTTCCAGAAGCACCTTAAAACCTTCCTCTTTGCTTCTGCTTTCTCTCCCCCTCTCCCTTGCTGAATTCCTCTCTTAAACTGAAACTGCACTGATTACCTGGCAACCAGTGGCGGCCGCTTATAAAGGGCGGGGGGGGGGTGTCGCCCCCCTAGAAAACAGAGGACGCCAGTGTGCATTCAAGAGAGTTTAACGCTCCGTTCGTGTCTGCATGCATATTTTTTTTTTGCTTTTTTGCAGCGCTGACTAACCAAATTAATAAATAAATAATGAATGCCGCTTCAACAGAGGCTCTCTGTTGTTCACAGCTGGCGGGGTTGTTACAGAGGGACGCGTCCCCTTTTACGCAGATTTTTTTCAATGTAAAGTGCGTGGAGCTCGTAGCTCCACGCACTCTACGTAACCCCCATGGCAGTGCAAAGGCTAGCAGGGCGCTAGAGTGGTGGCCCCACTAGTAATAACGTGTGCGCAAACAGCGCACCTGCTGAGAACTTCGGCTTGCAACACCAAATCACTGAATGTCATTGGCTGTTTTCGAGCCAATGACATTAATGTGACTGGGCGCACGCGCCGTGCGGAAGGAAATCCAGCGCGAAGACGACGTCACAAGTTAGAAGCTTCCCTGAGAACAGCAGTCAACTTGAAAGACTGCTGTAATTGCAGAACGGGATCTTTCCTCTGATGCCACATAAGCAGGTCAGATGTAATGCATTTGGTTGAGTATCTGAACTGAAACTTCTTTCTACACAGTCTTTAGTAGCAGCGAGCTTACAAGTGCAGGGCCTGTCGCTTCAGAGTTTCAGGGGCGCATGCCCACCGTGGGCCAAGCTTTCATTTCCCTGCGTTCATTCTCGGCTGCCTGCTACTCGTCGGTCATTGTATTCTGGGCCTCGACTCGGGCACGCTCCTGAAGCCCCCCTCTAAAACCCCCATCTGCATCCTCGCATGCTGCGTACTGAGGGCAGTGGAGGTCACACGGCATGCTCACATGCAGCGCACTGTGTGCAGCGCACTTCACACTGCATGCCCAGATACTGCGACTGCGTGCCGTGATGCTCACACGCCGTGTACTGCCCACCTGCTGCGCACTAAGTGCAGTGAACTCCACACTGCAAGCTTGCGTGCTGCACACTTCACAATGCGTGTCCATGTTCTGCAAACTGCACGCAGTGAACTTAACGCTGCCTGCTCACATGATACGAACTTTGTGCAGTGAACTTAACGCTGTCTGCTCACATACTTCATGCAATGAATTTGACACAGCCTGCTCACATGCTGGGCACTACGTGCAGTGAACTTCACACTGCATGCTGCCTTCGGCGAACTTACATTCCAAGGATTGCATTGTTTTCAGGATAAAGGGGCTCACAAACACTTGTGGCGAGATATGTGGGTGAGGGATCAACAATTAAGTAGACTCAAATTATCCATCTATCCAGATGTTCCATGTAAATGGTGTTTATGTTAAGGGAGTCATGTTCAGTGTGACTGGAGCACGTAGAAACTGATGCTGTTGGCACTTTGCATTAAGCTCTCCTTCTGAGCCGAAATAGCAATTTAAACAGGCAGCTGAAATATTCAGCTCTTGTGTTTTATTTTTTTATTTTTATTTGAAGCTGCACAGCCTGGGACAGTGCTCCCACGACCGTCCTGGTCCTGGAATCCACGGCAGGCCTAGTTGTTCGAAGTCTTTGTTACATGAACCGTATGAATCCGTTTGGTCTGTCTGATGCTATTTAGTTGATAGCCCCTCCCGATTTGTCATAGGTGTCCAACCCCGTTATTGACTTCATTTAGGAAAAGTTTGTTGTCGATATACATAAACATATTCTATATGTAGAATAAGTGTTTTTTTTTTTTTTTAAACAAAACTTTGCTTTTGATAGGGTTTTGCTCTCACCCCAAATCAAGCCCCCCTCGCCCTGTACAGGTCAATGAGCAAATTGCATTCTCTAGCTCCAATGTGAAAATCTCCCCTTTTGTGATCGCAAACGTTGGAATCTAGAGCCTGCATATGATCTCTAATGGTGATCATCACACTTCTAAGCAGTGTAATAAAAAGGCACTCAGTGTATCTACATCGAAAGGGGTAAGGGCAGAGCAGGGGTGGACTGGGAACAAAAAGAGGCCCTGGAAATAATTTTAAAAGTGGCCCTCATTTTACAAAATTTTAGCAAGCCCAACCATTTTTCTTTGAGAAATGTTGGACATAAAATAGGTCACCACACAAAAGAAGCCCAGGGTGCAGAGGCCTAACGAGAAATCTCCAGAGTTCCCTGTAGGCCAGTCCACCCCTGGGCCAGCCTCAGCACCTCTGTATTTTGCCCTTCCTAAGAGGCAGAGAGGGAAGGAAGGAGGGTGCATGTCTGTCACTCTTTCTCTTTCTTCCTGTTCTTACACTTGCTCCCTTCCTCAGCTTAAGGGCCTGTGCCCTTTAGCCGCGTGTGAAGCCACGGGTGGACATAGTTTCAGTCAGTGTTATTTTTAATGAAAACTCTCAAGCACATACAAATCAATGTGATGCTGCCTGTATATGGTGCATAGTAATCTTATTATTTTTTCAGTGGGCTCGGAGGGTCTCATGGGATTTGTTTGTGTAACATATTCAACGGCAGCCTTCTGTGACATCTGGGGATGAACATTTTCTTTTTGTGTTGAGTGGTAGCCGTGCAGATATTGTCATCACCAGTGGAATGCTTGTGTACCCCACACACAGCTTGTGGTAGCAGCATCTGGGGGGTGTACTAGTATGTAAAATTAATGCTTTTTATGTCAAATGTCTGTCGATTTGGACATTAAATTGCACATTTTGGAAGCCATTATTCCAACTATTTCACAGAGGAGAACGCCCACGCACCCCCTTGATGTGGGTGGGGCTTGCTCGCTGCGCTTGCTCGCTCCAAAATTCACCCAGATAAATGCACGCCCCACCACCTTTCAAAGTCACCAGCCGCCACTGCTGGCAACCCTTCAGATCTCTGGCCCAGGCCCCACCGGTTGCACGCCTGCACTGCCACCCTGGCAACCCCCGCACCTGGGGACTGTGTTCTGTATTCCTGCAGTCCCCTACCAGCACTTATGACTGCACTTACCTTGCACTTGCCACCAGCTGGCTGAATGTTTTATTTCTTATTTATTCTATTATCCCATGTACTGCACTTTCCCTTCCACCTCCCCCGTCCACCTGCACTTTGCACTTTTCCCTTTCCCCCTTCCCATGCACTTGCGTGATCTGAATGACACCTGGCCCAGTAAGATCGCTGTCTGTCTTCCCTCTGTTCCCCGTCCCTTACCTCGTCGCGCCTCGAAACACATTTGTATAGGTGCGTTATAAATGACATATCGTATATCAGGGCAAGCTGCATACTTCTCTCTTTAAGGGTACAGTGGAGGAGGTAACACCTAGGAAGAACGTTACTGGCTGGTACTCCCATTACTTCCTGGTGCTCAAGAAAGGTGGAGGACTCCGTTCCATCTTGGACCTCAGGTCCTTGAACAAGTTCCTGAGGAAGGACAAGTTCAGGATGGTCACGCTTAAGGAAATTCTCCAGGCTTTACAATCTCAGGACTGTTTGGTGTTGTTGGACTTTCAGGATGACCATTTCCACGTGCCGCTCCTTGTGAACCACAGCCAGACCCTAAGGTTCATTATTGGGGACACTCATCTGTTCAAAGGGCTCCCTTTTGGCTTGATCTCCGCACCCAGGGTATTCACCAAGCTGATGGTATTAGTAGCTGCGCACCTCAGGAGAGCCTATTTCTTTGTATTCCTGTATCTAGTCAACTGGCTGATCCATGGTTGGTTCCCAGAGCATGTTACGAGACATCTTGAGGACACTTGCTCACTGCTGCACAGCCTGGGCTTCTCCTGGAATTTGCAGAAGTCGCACATTACACCAACGCAGAAGCTCCACTTCATCAGAGCAGTCATGAACCCTCGAGAGGGGAAGGGATTTCCCCTGAAGGAAAGAGTCGCCAGCATCAGACGGATGATCAACCTTTTCTAGAACTGGCATCCCTAAAGTGGTTTCTCAGAAGTCTGTGGTCACAGTACTCGGGTGGAATGTTGGATGTCCTCCAGATGTAGGAGTGGTGCAGCAGGATCAATATAGTGGTGAGGGAGACATTTTGGGCCCATGGCCAGAGACCCAAGTGGTCATGGATGCCTCTCTGAGTGGTAGGGTTGTCCATTACGGGAACCTGCAGGTGAGTGTCCTTTGGTCCCAGGGGTAGAGCCACTGACACATCAATCTGCTAGAGTAGTGAGCTTTCATGCTATCCCTGACTGCCATTGTGCCTTCTCTCCAGGGGAGATGGACAACACAGAGACTATGCATTATGCCCACAAGAAAAGTGGGTGCAGGCATTGCCACTGTGCAGGGAAGCCATGCAGCCATGATTCTGGTTGCTAGAGAACATCTCCATCTCTGAAACTCCTCTGGCAGGGGTGGATAACGGGTTGGCAGATGCTCTGAGAAGGCGGAGCAGGGTCTCTGACGAGTGGGAGATCTGCCCAGAGGACATCTCAGAGAGCTTCTCCCTGGGGGGAGAACCCAGATGATGGACCAGTTTGCGACAAAAGACAATGAAAAATGCAGACAGTTCTGTTCAAGGGAACTTCCCCAGAAGTCTTTGACCTCCACTATGGTTTTCCATCGATTTATTTGTTTCTACCGCGCCATAGGCCTTGGGCATCAGGGTGCCAGAAAATCGATACCAATCCTCCTGTTGGATCTCAGGAGGTTGAGGTTCCATACTCACCTGATCTTAATCACCCCAGATTGGGTGAGGAGAACAGGGTAACCGGACCTTCAGGAGTTGGCCGCCTCACCGGCTTAGTCAGCACCCGGACCTCTACTCCCAACTGGAAGGCTGAGTGCTTCATGCAAACCCAGGATCTCTCAACCTACATGCATAGCTCTTGAGATGTTAAGGTATGAGGATTGGGACCTGAATGACAAGGTTTTGGTGGAGTCTCTGTATGCGTGCAGATAGAGAAAGTTTGAGATGTGGTCTAAGACTAGAGGAGCCGACCCCTTGCTGAGTCCAACTTCCATGATCATGGACATTTTGTTGGCCTTGGCAGATTGGGTCTTGGATATCTGGCAGCTCTGTTGTCTTTTTCAGAAGACACCAAAGCGAGGTTCTTCTTGCTCTCTACCTGTTGTAGCCCAATTTTTGAAGCACCTTGTGAATAATTCCCTCCTACACTTCAGTTGTCCAAGCTTGGGATTATGAAGCTGATCCTGTCTTTTTTGATTGTGGCTTGCTTTGAGCCTTTACCAAGTCCATTCTTGTTGGACTACTCGCATTGAAAACTGTCTTCCTGGTGGCCATCACATCCGCTGGACGTGTCATTCACTGTTTCTAACGTTTTTTAAAAAGAATGTGTCTCTGAGGGTCATCAGTTTCATATTTCCTTATTTTCATTCTGCCTCTTTTTCCGCCCAAGGAGGAATTGAGGCTTCATAGGCTTGATCCCAAAAGAGCTCAGAGTTTCTATTTGGCAAAGACCAATGTCTTTAGGATAGATGATCTGCTTTTAATTATTTTCCTGGTCTATACCTGGACAGGCAGGTACAAAGCAGACAATTTCACCATGGATTGTCTTGTACATGGCAGAGTGATTTGAGAGAGCGGGGAAGGAAGCGCCCCCATGATTATCAATAGTACATTATACCAGAGGTGTAGTGGCTTCATCTGCCTTCCCAATATGCCTACCAGTGAGGCATTTTTGTCATTTCGTAACACAGGCCTCACTCCATACCTTTTTCCAAGCATTACAGCCTGAACCTGACTCGAGGCAGGGATGCCCGCTGTGAGGAAACAGGTGTCTCACCCACTAGTCCCAGGGGATCTGTTATGGCCAGGACACGGCCATCACTTTTGGGTGCAGTCCCTGGGGGTGGACCAGTGCAGGAGGATCACCTGGGTGAGGGGTCTTCGGGGAGTGGAACGCCAGATGGTGAGACGCGGTATCCTCTTCCCTATAACTCCTTTACCCCACCCTACCAGGAAGGATATTTAGGAACTCTACCTCGCAGCCTCCTTTTACAACACAAACACTTTCACACGGACAGCCCACTATGAGAGAAAAAAAGACTAACATCCGAGCAGTATACCTGACATGTCCCAGTACAATGGTCAGGTGAGGTCAGGCAATTACTGACCATCACACACACCTGCCTTCCATTA
This sequence comes from Ambystoma mexicanum, assembly GCF_040938575.1. Taxonomy (NCBI): domain Eukaryota; kingdom Metazoa; phylum Chordata; class Amphibia; order Caudata; family Ambystomatidae; genus Ambystoma; species Ambystoma mexicanum. The sequence continues at coordinate 1,311,931,360 of NC_090934.1, forward strand.
AGCTTACCCACACAGATAAAAGGCGGAGCACGAGAGCACACTCTGAGCGAGGCAAAGCACACAAAGAAACAACAGTTTTGAGACGGCAGCTGAACGAAAGAAGAAAGACTGCAAAACAGAAGAGGATTGCAATGAAGGAAGTTCCATTGACCTTTTCAACAGGGAACTGTTACTTTACAGAAACCTTTGAGAATAGAAAGCGTAAGACCAGGAAACCGGGCTAAAGAATTCTGCATTGTGTTTCGGAGCTAGCCGCGGCCCTCCCGCGTCAATAATCGAGGCAGTCAGAAGCACCAGCCGCCGTGGTACCGTCCTTGGCTCCAAGAACAAAGCAGCGTCTGTGAAATCAAGACAGCCGGTGAGTTGGGGAGACTGATACAAGACCATCTGTGTTGAAGCCAAGGTTGCAAGCAGCAACATTGTATGGCGAGAGCTGGTGCGAACATTGTTAAAACACGTGTGATAAGAGACGCAAGTAAGTTGAACTGCTGATGAGTGACTGAACTTTAACAGTAAGATACATTACCCTTTGACAGAGTGGACCTGCACCACGGGGGTGCTCAATGGAAGGTCTCTGTAATGTGTCCAGTTCAGAAGTGGCAAAAGTGAAAGTGAGAAAAAGTTTATATCAAGAAGAGAACAAGTTATTGTGGTCCTGCAACGGGTCAAGCAAAATCCTATGCAGTCGAAAGTCTTCGGTTTTGATGAAGTAGAGAAAGTTTGGAAAAGTAGATACATTTGGTCTGAGCTCTGAGCCCGGCAGAGGGGGACCCGGGTTGAACAGTAAATCACCTGAGAGAAGTTAGAAAGGAACTTAAATGTTGGTCGTGTTGCATCAGGCCCGCTGAAATAAGAGACTTTGAATAGCAATCAGACTTTGGCACAGAAGGCCCTGGTGGTGAGGTTTTGAACTGCATCCTCGTGCTAGAGAAGCCAGCGAGTGTGCTAAGCTTGAGTGTGCTGCCTTGTCCCTTGCTGAAAATGTGGGAAAGGGAAGCCAACGGCTTGAATATCCTGACCTATCATTTCTTGAACACTTTTCTTTTTCATTATCTTGTGTCCGACACTATTTTTATTTAGAAGTAAGGATTGGCAATAGGTTTATTAATATAGGTCCTTTTATTTTGACAGACTCAACTAGGACTGCGTTATTATTATTTGATATTCATAGCTTGCTACCATCTTTAGGGTTAGATGGGCGTTTTTCAAACCCAATTGAAGTTAAGTGAACACCCGTGAACTGTGATCACCTGTGCCTGTCTGTCTTACTGTTTGATACCATGTCTTCCTTACACCTCCTTGGAAGGGCAGTGCTGCTGAGTTTCTTGGAAGTAGTTTCCAATTCCACCTGCTGGTAGGGGCACTGCTTAGGGAGTCTATAGAGATGAGGATTCTGTGGGAAAATGCAATCCATTGAAGGAGAAAATGGTTACTGGTACTGTTCTTTCTATGGATTCTTCTCCTACAGATTGTTCATTGTCCTCCCTACCTTCCCCTCTATGGAAGCCAACGTTGGACTCAATTGTGTTCTGCTTTCTCCATTTAGCTCTTGCTTGCTGATGATGGGAGAAGAGTTGGTGCTTCGGCGTTGTTTTCTTTTTTTGTTTTTATAGTAAATACAACACTAGTATGGTTGAGTAGGACCATGTTTCTTAATTAGCTATCCGTGCCTCTCAATAAAAGATGATTACAAGCCTCTTCCTTTCAGTGCATTGGTTCTTTCCCTTGAATGCTGATATTGAGGGGGTTAGGTGAGTTGGGAGAACTGAGCAAAGCGCTGTGGGATGAACGCCCTCGGGGACCGTAGTTCAGGTCAGTGGAGAGAATAGGGTAGTAAATAGTGCTTGGGTGCATTCGGTATGTGTGCAGCCAGGACTATTAATGTGGTGTGCAGCTAGCTGCATTCTATTGCTAGGCGTGGTACAGTGGTTGTGTGAGATTACTTGAATATGTGCACCAGGCCGGATTGACTTGGGTAGCTGCAACTGGCGATGGTGGAGCTTGTGTATGTGATTGAGTGCAGCTAGGCCGATTTCTTTCATGGGGTATAACTGCGTTCTCAAGACTGTTGAGGTGTTCATGGAGGTGTAAAGGTAGGCCGAACTGATCGAGGGGTGTAGCTGCATTCTATTGTATGTTGGTGTAGAGGAGAGAGTTAGCATATTGGTATGTGCGAGTGTCTGTGCGGATTGGATTGACTCCGCTGTTCCTGATTACCTTGCAGTGCCTGCCTAGCAAACCGTATCTCCCTATTTTAGAGGATAGGAGCTTTATTTCACTGCAAGGCATTCTCAGTCTATTGTTGAGAGGCATTCTCAGTCTAGTGTGGATTCTGTTCCGATTACCAGGCGTGAGCATGTCTTTTCCTGCAAAGCAGTGTCATCGGTGATGGGTTGCTTGATTCCAAACCCTTACTGAGCTAAGGAATTGCAGGTCTATGGTTATGCATGTATCTTATTGAGTCTGCAGTTGTTTATTGGATGACACCTTCTCAGTGTGTAGATTACATACAGATCTGTTCTATCGGATTTACGAGTACATCCTAGATATGACTGGTACTCTTTGTAACCCGAAGGTCCAGCAACAGACAATGCCGAGATGTTGGTGCTGTGCTTGACTGACATTATTACATGCAGTTTAGGTTTGAGTGTTTCTGGTGTGTGGTTAGAGTATTGATAGCAGGTGACAGCACATCAATGTCACATGCAGGAGCTTGCCTTGCCAGAATCCTTGCCTGCTTTAAGGGCGTTTTCCCTTGAAGGTGGAACAGTCTGTCCATTTCTAGTGCTAGAGCGTGTGGGCTAGTTCTTCGGGTCCCTGGTATTTGTTTACAGCAAGTGTTTGGGTATGGCGCATCCAACACCCATCTGCCAAATCCTACATACATACTTCGCACATGCATACATCAGCCTCATGAATTGATTATATCTTTCTATCAACAGGCATTGTAAAGTATACCTGCATCAGACATAGAGCCTATGACCTTAACCAACCATAGCATGGTATTAATGAAACTCGGAAGAAACCACCGTAAAGCTCATCAATAGAGGCTGCCTCTGGGTATATCCGGGGATCGGGCATGTCTAGAAGATCTCAAATGCACACTCCTCGATTCTCTGGATAACTCTCGTCCCGAGGACACTACAGAAGGCATCCATTGCAATGTTCTGAAAGCCATGGCCAGGGGCAACATCATTGCTAGTTCGGATGCGATGAAATGCATTAGAGGGAAAATGAAAAGGCAGTTAATGGAAGTCAAAACAGTTGATGACATATTGCAAAGCACCAACTAAACAGTACTTGAATTCACTGCGATTTAACATCAACTGAGACTACTTAGGACCCAGAGGGTGGAACGCGCCCTGCTTAAGTTGTGTTGCAACTTCTTTGAGCAGGGTAGCATTCCAGGTAAATTGTTAGCATGCCTTCTTAGACCACAGGCAAGTCGCTCGTTCATTCACATGGTATTAGATAGTCAAGGTAGAGAATGGGGAAGAGGAGACAAATACTGAATTATTTCATGACTTTTATACTGAGCTTTATACGTCCGGCAATCCCAATCGGCATGACCAAACTGCCCATCTAGATACAGTGGAGCTAAGGAAGCCATCCCCTGGGAACAGGGAATTCTTTGACTCCCTGATAGACTTGCAAGAAGTTCTCCGAGCACTTGAAAGGCAAATAAAGCACCAGGACCAGATGAGCTTATGGACGAGTTTTAGAAGTCTCAGAGCCAGGTATTGGCAAAACCACTGGCCAACGTCCTTAATGCGTTCAACAAGGGAGGGAACCTACCAGTCTTAATGAGGCCCAGGTGACTGATTCCCAAGCCAAGGAAGACTCCAAATGCTTTACTTAATTTGGATAAAAAAAATGTTTACTATAATACTTACCAAAAAAGAATTGTATGCCAACAATTATAAACCCCGATCAGTCTCATTTAGGGAAGGGGAACTAATGACATATAAGTAAGAAGAGTCCTAACACCTTGTGGACAAATCGGGTAGGAACCCAGCACACTCACTAGCACTCAGTGCTGAAAAAGCATGCAATGGAATAGACTGGGCATTCATACAAGGTGTATTGAATAATTTTGACCCCAAAATGTGCCACATGTTTTTATCAAGCTATTTAAGCATGACAGCACGCCTATTAGTTAATGGAGCTCTAACCTCACTGATTCGACTAAGTAGGGGCACTATACAGGGTTGCCCCCCGCCCCCATTATTGTTTGCTCCACTTATAACCCTTCGCATAACATATATGGGCCAATAGAAACATTGCAGGCATAGGTTTTGGGGGTACTGAACACAAGGTTAATCTATTTGCGGATGATGTTATCCTGTGAATTACAAACCGTATCAATTTGTTGCAGGGGGTAGAAGAGGGGATTGGCCACTATGGGCTTTAAATTTAACAGATCAAAATCTGAGATCCTGGGGCTTGATATCCCTCCTCATCTGAAAGCAGACCTGGAGCAACGTTTCCCATGTGCATGGGCATCTAAATCATTTGGATATCGCAGAGTCAATATGCCTGTTAACATTTGAGATCTCTTCTACTGAAGGACTTTAGGAAAGAGACAGATCGGTGGAATGTCCTGAACATCTCCTGGTTTGGCAATATGACTGCTGACGTCCCGTCCGTAGTTGAGGAATGGCGCAATGAAGGCACGAGGAAGTATAGGCGCACCCTGTCGAAATCTTTCAAGCATTTAACATTGAATGGATGTTTTTTTCAAGATGAGGATTTTCTGGTAGAAGAATCCATAGGAAGAACATTACTTGTTAATCATTATTGCCCAGATATTTATTTATTTTATTTTATTGTGCATTTGTTAGGCGCTTATACAACAAGTACATTGTTTCAAAACGCCCACAGGGCAACAGGGAGCGAACTTGGGATAGAAAAAAATACATACAATGGAGGATAAAGACGAACCTACTAGGCCTTGTGAGCGTTCAGAGCGTGCAATTGCAGAAAGAGGTGAGGGGAAGTGGGTGAGGGGTGTAAGTGCTGGACTGTCTGTGCTCGGACTGCCCGAGTGAGCAGCAGTTGTAAGTGCCTGTTAGGACAGTTTTTCTGAAGTCCAGTTAAGGGCCTAGCAAAACCATTCTACTGAGGCAGTACAAGTCTCCACTCTTAGTATAAGGCTGTACCACCTGAGTTCAGGGTAGCGTAGAGAGAGCAGCCAGGCTTATCTTAGGAGGGAGAGAGGGCAGTAGATACATTACAAGTGAAATTGTAATACAAATGATCCAAAGAAACACTGAAACACTATACATTGTAAAAATAAAGGATTTATTTAAATACAGGTAGGCCCAGATAATTCTAGGGGTTAAGTAAGTACTAACACATTATATGAAATCACAATATAAAACACAACACTATACTTGAAAGTACACAGACCCAAGTATAGACCTTATTTGGAACACTTAACAGTAGTTCTAGGGAAGTCAAAACCTTGTTATACAAATTTAGTATAGGTGAAGCCTATTCTTTGGGAGTAAAAGACCAATGGTTACTTTTAGATTACTTTTGGTAATACAAGGACAGTAGGCCTTTCCAGTTGTACAGTGACTCTTGGAACAAATCACAGAAACAGTCAACTGGACAATATACTTTTGGTGAATAGTGAAACACTTATTCTAGGTGCAGTAAAAACCTATAACTACTTTTGCCATAACACACAGTTATACCAGCTGAGTAAAACCTAAGGATGTAATATACAATTACAGATGCTTTGGAAATCAGGGAAACCAAGATTGAGGTAAGCAATAACTCTTGTAACTGGTGTTGGATGGCACACAGCTAACACAAGGTAAGTAAAACCCACATACTTTAACTTCACAATGAAGGGGAAAGTAAAACCCAATGTCACACTTTACTGAATAATTATTCTAGGTAGGCAACAACCTAATGTAGACTTATTAAGGACAGGCTAGCAGCAAGTCAGGGGAAGCAAGACCCAGTTGGGGGACACTCATACAGTGATCCTAATATGATATGATATGATATGATATGGTATTTGTAACGCGCCTATACACAAGTGTTTCAAGGCGCGACGAGGCAGGGAGGGAGGGAAACAAGGGGAAGACAGACAAACGATCCTACTAGGCCAGGTGTCATTCAGATCGTGCAAGTGCAGAGGTAAGGGGAAAAGGAGAAAGTGCAGGGGGAGGAGGTGGGGGGGGGAAGTGCAGTACAAGGTAAGTAGCGTAATAAGATAATAAATAATAAATAATAAATAAAAGGGCCAGCTGGTGGCAAGTGCGAGGTAAGTGCAGAGCAAGTGCTGGGAAGGGGGCTGTAGGGATGCAGTGACAGTCCCACAGTGCAGGAGGAGCCAGGGAGGCAGTGCAAGTGGAGAGTGGCTGGGCCCTGGACCGAGGTCACAGAGTGGCCCAGATGCAGGTTTAGTGCAGACTTCAGTGGGGAGTTTAGCAGGTTTAGCAAGGGAGAGGGAGAGAGAAGGCAGAAGCGAAGAGGAAGGTTTTGAGGTGCTTCCGGAACCGGAGATGGTTCTCCTCAAGTTTCAGGGAGGCAGGAAGGCTGTTCCAGAGGGAGGCCCCTGCTGCGGAGAGAGATCTACCCCCAGCTCGTTGCTTCGAGAAGCGGCTGACCATGAGGGAGTTGGAGACGGATGAGCGAAGGGCTCGTGAAGGCAGATATTTAGGAAGAGAGAGTTGAAGGTATTTAGGCCCCAGGCCCCAGAAGGCCTTGTGGACAATGCAGAGGGTTTTGAACTTAATCCTCGCAGCCACTGGGAGCCAGTGAAGAGATTTCAGTCCTGGAGAGATACGGTCCCTGGGCTTGAGGCCAAGGACAAGTCTCGCAGTTCTGTTCTGGATAAGTTGCAGAGGGCGGAGAGTGGAGGCAGGCAGATTAAGATAGAGGCTGTTACAGTAGTCCAGCCTTGAGAGAACCAGGGCTCGGGAGACAGTGAGCTTCTGGGGGAAGGAGAGGAAGGGAAGAATACCTCTGAGGAGGTGCAGCTGGTAGTGTGACTTCTTAGAGACGTCAGATATATGAGGAGAGAAGGAGAGTGTGGAGTCGAAGATGACTCCGAGGTTTTTAGCTTTGCAGGTAGGGGCAGGAAGGGGGCCAAGGGAGGCCGGCCAGAGAGCTGCAGGAAAGGAGGGAGTGGGTGTGCCGATGAGTAGAATCTCAGTCTTACTGGCGTTAAGGCAGAGGTCATTGGCGGCACACCATTCCTGGATAGCAGACAGACAGTCGGAGATGAGGGAAGGAGAGGAGGAGGCCGAGGGTAGCCTGAAAATGAGCTGGGTATCGTCCGCATAGCACTGAAAGTGGGGGCAGAGAGCGGCGATGCGGTGATACCAACAGTTGGAAGACACTCATACAATTACCCTACAGGAATAATCTGGTGAAACAAACACATTACTTTTGTAAAGAGGCACAACCTAATCACAGGAGAGTAAAATACCGTTACATCTACTTTCTTTTAGACTGGCAAAACAGTGGCTAAGGAAGGAAAGATGTTAACCATACTTCTAAGAATAGTGCATCACACATTCAAGATCAGTAAGAACTTTTGTAACTGTTCACTCTGAGAATTACAGTTACCCACCAACTCTTTACAAGTAAGTAAAACACTTGATTTCTTTTCTAGGCAGAAGTCCCAATCCCCTCAGTCTTTCCCTTAGAGCATGAGTGTTCTCAGTGGCAGAAGGGGGGTCACTAGGACTAGTGACCAACAGGCAGTGTTAGAATAAGTTCTTTAGTAGCAAAAGTCAGAGTTCCTTAGGGAAACTGGGCAAACGGGTGAGTACTTTACTTCTAGGGTTAGAAGAGGGTCCAGGGGCTTCACAGAAGACACCCCAGCAGGATTCAAGCAGTGGGACTGGGTGCACTGGATGAGGGACCTCCCAATCACAGAAAACACCCCAGGACTACACAGTAATACCAACAGGCTTAAGGTAAGTATATACCCAAGCCAACACAGTACCTCAGCAATGAAGAAGAGATTGCAGCAGGAGAACTTCAGGGACTGCAGCCAAATACCCGGTCAGTGGATTCCTTGTCCTGGAGACTGAACACAAGACCTCAGAAGGGACTTTACAGCAGGGATCGATGAAGAAGGCTATAGGCAAGATTTCTCTCGCGGGTGAATGCGGTTCTGCGGGTTTGGCGCCTTTTCAAGGAGCACAGAAGAAGACAGAAAATCGCGGTTGAATTCTCCTCGTTTAAAAGGTCCAGCACTGTTGTGAGGGGATTTTTTTGACTCGATTCGTGTCTCTGGAGATACACCAGGATGCCCACGAAGTTTCAGCGAGATTCAGAATTCGGAAGACTGTGCACCGCACAGTGGCTGGAGGTCCCAGGGTATTGGAGTATTGCAAGAACGCAAGGTCGCAGCAACCCGTGGGATGGCTCAAAATGCAGGTCTTCTTGAGTCTGGTGGGTCTCACCAGGCTCTGGGTTCGGGTCGTCGTTTTCGAAGACCACAGGTCGATCGGAAGGAAGGGCTGCAGCAGGCTCCGGTTACACAGCAGGCTCTCCGGTCGCTGGAAATTATTCCCACCACTTTTCCTTCGTCATCCTCTTTGGTTTTCTGTTCCAGTGGTCGACATGACTTAAGCTTCCAGGTTTCCAGTATTTATCAGGAACTGCAACACAACCTCTGCATTCTCTCCCCGCATTTTACAAGAAAGGGGCGTCTGGCTATCCAATCAGGACAGCCAACCCCCCACTGGGATTTGGCCCAGTTGAAGCAAGGCCTAAGACAAAGGAGGGGGAAGTTTTGGACTCCTCCCCCACTTCCTGTGCTTAGACTGACTGGAGCCTGGGCAGGGTGTCCAGGGGACTCCCACCAAAGACAAAACTCAAACAAAGGAATTTCCCACCCTGGATGTCAGGGGAAGGAACAAGAAACACTAAAATGGCAGAAAAAGAAGACGGGGGCCATTTTGGTAGAATGAGCACCTTAGGTGCCTTTACTGCAGCTGTGATTACAGCCCACAGTAAAGGTGCACCAAATTAGTAAAAGGTATCACTGCCACCAGCCATTAAAGGTAAGCGTGTCACTGTAACAGAATTGTTAGTTTCGATGCGAAAGGGGATACATTGTATCTCCCCAGCACTCCACATAAGGTGGGGTGTGCTGGTTTCACAGAATAACATGTAAAAGGGATCCAAAGATCCTTTCTACCCTTGGGAACTGTAGTTCACTCAAGATTAGCACAAAAAAGTTAAATGGGGAGCCCCTAGGGCAACACAGCAACAACAGGCACTTATTGCCAATAAGTTGTTAGACATGATAACTTTAAAAAGACACTATGGGGAGTCTTAAAAATGACACCCATAAAGAGTTAGACAGGTGAGTGTGGAAAAAGGTTCCCACTCACTGAGGTATTAATGAAAAATATCCCACTAGAAAAGCAAAATGTTCTGGAGTTGAACCAGGAAAGGAAGATTTACCAGCTCTGTGTTAATCTTACCTAACAGTGCCCAGTGTAGGAAGTGCTAGGGAACTTTCAGCTGTAATACATAAATGGTTAAGTGCAGCCCTACAGTGGCAAAGGCCAGTGAGTGCCAAAGCAAGTGCTGTGGGCGGGCGGAGGCTGAACGCGATTTAGTGTGAGAGGCCAGGGCTGAGAAAGACATATAAGAGCCCTGGTCACCAATCTCAGCAGCTATGGAATTAACAGAGGAGGAGGTGAAAAGGAAAGTCTTGGGCAGCTTCTGGAATTTTAGGTGATCCGGCTCAAGATGAAGACGGAGGGGAAGGCTGTTCCATAAGTGGGAGCTAGCTGAGGAAAGAGATCGGCCACAGGCCCTCTTTTTAGCGAAACACTTGACACATAGAGAGTCGGTATCCGAGGAACGTAGAGGTCTAGAGGGAGAGTATTTAGTGAGAGCAAGTTGCAGATAGCATGGTCCCTGGCCACAGACAGCCTTATGGAGGATGCAGAGGGATTTGAACTTGATCCTTGCAGCAACCGGTAGCCAGTGAAGAGTTTCTAGGGCAGGAGAGATGCAGGGCCTGGGCTTGAGGCCAAGGATAAGTCTTGCTGCCCTATTGTGGATTAGCTGAAGGGGTCGTAGGGTGGAAGAAGGTAGATTCAAAAGAAGGTCATTGCAGTAGTCTAGCCTAGAGAGAACCAGGGCTCTGGTAACATTGTGCTTCTGGGGAAAGTGAGAAAAGGGAGAATTCCTTTGGGAAGGAAGAGTTGAAAATGGGCCTTCTTGGCAATGTCCTGCATGTGAATGAGGAAGAAGAGAGGAGTCGAAGATGACTCCAAGGTTTCTGGCTTCAGATAAAGGAGAAGGGGGAGAACCCATAGAGGATGGCCAGAGTGAGGGGAAGAAAGAGGGAGTAGGGGTCCCAATAGGAAGGATCTCAGTCTTTCAGGCAGAGATCGTGGGAAGTGCACGAGGTGTGGATGGCAGATAGGCAGTTCAGGATAATTGAAGAAGCAAGAGTGTCAGGAGGAAGTTTGAAGAAAAGTTGTGTCATCTGCGTACCACTGGAAGTTAGGGGAGAAGGTGGAAATGAGTGCCAGTGGAGCAAGGTAATTGTTAAAGAGCCAGGGGGAAAGGTTGCAGCCCTGGGGGACACCACAGGTGGAGAAAGAGGTCAGTGAGGAGAAGGTGCCTAGAATAACCTGGGAGGGACGGTCAGTTAGAAAGGAGGTCAGCCAGTCCAGTGCCTGCTTCGAGATACCCAAGGTGTCATGGAGCCGTTTTGAGGATGGAGTGGTTTAGCGTGTCAAAGGCAGAGGATAGAGGGAGTAGAATGAGGACTCAGAAGAAAAGTTTCCGTGCTTCAGGATGCTTGAAATCCAGATTGATGTTTGTGGGGACCGCCAACAAGTTCAGTGTGTGAGGTAAGTTGGGGGAAGGCCGGCTTCTCCAGGAGTTTCCCAGGGAAGGGGATGATGAAGATAGGGCTGTAGCTGGCTGGACAATTCGGGTCTGCTGAAGGTTTTTCAGGAGGTGGCGCACAAGAGTGCTTGAGGGAGGAGGGGAAAGATCCATTAGCAAATGAGTTGTTGCAGCAAGGGGCACCTGTTTGGAGGAGATCTTCATAGATCCGACAACCCTGGTGACCTCATCAGATGTGATGGGAGAAGGAGGGAAAAGAGCAAGAGGGAGGTTGGGAGACCATAGGAGGCAAGGGAGTGGGGGAATGGTTGGGGGAGAGGGGAGCAAAGGTGCTCAGGATGTTCATTGTTTTTGCAGTGAAGTGTGTGGCCAATGCATTACAGAGGGCCTTGTACAGGAGAGGGGAGGATGCGACTGCAGAAGAGTTGTCTAGTTCCCTGCACACTTTAAAGAGTTCAGCCGTGTTGTTGGATGCACCATATAGCCGTTCCTTTATGTGGGCCCTTTTCTTGGCGCAAATGGAGAGTCTGTATTTTCTTTGGCGCAGGCGGCAGGCCAGTTTGTCAGAGGGTGAGCCTGAGGTTTGCCACTTTCGTTCCGCAGCTCTGCACTTGCGTTTCAGGGCTGCAAGTTCGGAGTCGTAACAGGTATTATGTTTAGAGACAGGTTTCAGGCGGATCCTCGTGACTGTGGCAACAATGAGTGTTAGTAATGGCCAGAAGGATTTTTCTGAAAGCAGAGCCAGATAATGAGTCTGGGGTGGTGGCAGAGGGGGGGGGGGATGAAGGTGGATGTGAAAGCAGCAGCTGACACTCGTTTTATCGGGTGGATGTTAGTGAATGAGGTTGGCAAGGCTTTAGGACGTGCGATCAGAGGGCCAAGGGGACCCAGGTAAGAGGAGAGGAGAGAATGGTCTGACCAGGAGAGAGGGGTGATCAGTGGGGGGTAGAGTGAAAGATAAGAGTGGGGCATCATGGGTGTTTCTGGCTGAGTGTGTTGGACCAGAAGGGAGAATGGAGAGGGAGAGTGAGGTGCAGTGGTCAAGGGAGCGAGTGGATTCTGTGACAGAGGAGTCCAAATGGATGTTGAAGTCGCCCAGGAGTTGGAGTTTAGAGGTGGTTGAGAGGAGAGAGGAGCAGACATCAGCACATTCAGAGAGGAGTAGGGTGGTAGTGCCAGGGGGCCTGTCGATGGTGGCATTGGTCAGAGAGGGGGAGGAGGAGATGAACAACTTGCTGACCAGACTCGCAAAGGAAGAGTAAGGCTGGCTGGGTATGAGGGAGGAAGCAACACACTGAGGGAAGATTAAGGCAACCCCACCGCCAGCATGGATAGGTCGTGGCTTGGAAGTGAACTTGTAGCCATCAGGGAGAAGGGAGTCAAAAGCAGTGACTGAGCTGGCATTGAACCATGTCTCTAAGAGTGAGAATGTTGAGGTAAATGTCTTCAAGAAGGAAGAAAATGTCGGTGTGTTTTTTGGCAGAGCAGGCGTTAAGTGTGGCCAGGTGAAGGAGGTCTCTACTTCTCGCTTATGAAGGTTTTCTGAGGAGGGGAACAGGAGCGTGGTACACCAGTCGGATGGAGAGGGACAGAGAGAGTGGTTGGTGGGAGAGGCAGGTGAGGGAAGGAAGTTGATAAGGGACGGCAGGCGCTGGTCAAAGAGGAGGAGGAGGAGGTTGGGTTGAGGACCCTGAACCAAGATAGTGCTAGTGTGGTAGACATTAATGATAAAGCGGGATGAGGAGAAGCCTGCGAAGTGGACTACCCACTTGGTGCCACCATTAATGCGAGAGGAAGTAAAAGGGGAGAGAATAGAGATTAGATGAGTCCATAGATCTGGGGAGGGGGACAGAGAAGAGGATATCGGTGAAGACCTGTCTGGAAGTTGCACTGATGTCTGTGATGGGTAGGCCAGGGCTGGCACTCAAGATGTCTTTTTTTGTGCTTTTTCCTTTGAGGGAGAGACTTCGTGAGAGAGGGGGGGGTAGGTGATAGTATAGCAGTTAGAGAAGATAGGAGAGATGGTGAGTACCATCAGGGTGGCAGTGGATAGTTGAAGGAAAGAGGGGTGGCTGCACTGCATAGTCCTAGCCCAAACTCACCAGGCGGCCCAGTAGTAACAGGAGAGGCACAGAATGCAATGCAAAATATGGGGTGCAAGATGTTAAACACACACCTTGTTTTGGAAATTAAAACAAGGGCACAACTGCAGGAAAGTAGAGGTAGATTAGGTGAGGCAGAGTGAGAAAGGCACAGTTATGGTTCAGATTTGTTAGTGGAGGAAGCAGTAGGAAAGTTCAGCCATCACTCACTTGATGATTGGCAGGCAGTGTGGAAGTGCAGGGGCGCACAGGTTTGTGTGAGCACTGGCTGCACAAGGAGGCTGCTTCATGATTCAAACGGGGAAAAAAGGAGGGGTCCCTCCGAGCACTTCAAGGCACAGACAGGGCCTTCGATGGAGGGGCCGGCTTCCACCTGCTGGCGCCTCCAATTGGCTAATGTGAAGTGAGGCAGTCAATTACAGCGGTGGCAGCTTGCAGGCCGTCGATTTCACCTCAACCCTAGGCAGGGGCGGCCATCTTGTAAGTTGTCGAATTCACCAGTGAGCAATAATGGTGAATGAAATATGCCCCCAGGAAGGTTGCAAATCTTCACAGATGCCCCAATCAATAGCATTTTGCTCTTAAAATAAATAGCACTTCTTCAAAGGCTTTATCCACTGTGTTGCACGCTCGGTGGCGACTATTTCATTAAATTGCCTTTTTGATTTTTTTATGGTCCCCAGTCAGTGACAAAGCCCCACAGGGCTTATCATCTCTTGAATAGGAGCAACGCTACTCCAGGTGGAGAGCGGTGGTGGTGGGAGCGTGAGGACTGCCCTTCTGCTTTCTCCGGTGGATACTAGCTTTGGACAAGCAGTCCTGCAGAACCTATTCGCAGATCATTAGTGTTTCTCCTCCTCCCTAAGGTTTCCCTGTATGAAAAAAACTCCCATTTTTATGGAGGAAAGGGGACGGTACATAGGAGTAAGATACAGTTAACCACCATAGTGACTACTGTACTCTAGTCAATAGACCCCTTACGTTTTACGACCCACCCTCCATTTTTGTAAATCAGTTAGCTAGTAGTTGCCAACAAGTAGACGAAGGATTGATGGGTGAGGCTGTTGGGAGGAGTCAGCGTGGGCAGACACACTGAGGCAATGTTTCAAATTTAAAGTGGGAGTTTGTTTTGCGGTGAAAAAAGGCTCAGCCCCCATCCCTGTGGGAGAGACTATCATCAGTATATGAACAGGTACTATGGACTTAGGAGCACAGTAGTCACGACGGTGAGTAACTGTCACTTTGTTTCCACATGAATAAGGCCAGACTTACTTTACAGACGCCAGGACCTACTGAAACTCTGACCTCTGCCCAGTCTACATCTAACCCAACTAGTAACACCATTTTTATATACCTACTAAGATTCCCATTCAGTCAGGTTTCCTCATCTGGTTTGGAATGTGGATGCCATTGACTACTCTGTTTCCCAAGCCCTATTAGACTATAGTCTTGGCAGACGTTGGGCTTCTCATTTTGAAGGCGTGCTTCCAGTTATGCTTAGCATTGCTAATAGCAGTACTGGGATTCATGTGCTTTCATCTTCTGGACCGTAAAACATCTTCCAAAGCGATATGGTAGCTCCTAGAATCATTCCTCATTCATCCCTAATGTGTGATACTCTTTTCACATTAACTAGGAGTTAGTCTAGTCATTAAGAAACCCAAGTATGTTCCTCAGAGAAGCAGGATACACCTGTACAAACCACCCCACCAGGCATGTTGATACGGCTTGGCCTGCAGACTTCAGGGGGGTATAGATTAGGATGTTGATTGATGGTGTAGGGAGCTTGAGGATAACCGTAAAGAAGGTTGCAGTGAAAGTTGTGGATAAGCAGGGGTCGAAAAGGTAAGTTATTGCATCTGATGCTGTTTGTTCCTTTAATTCGGTCTTTGTCATGCGGTTCACAATTTACACAATTTAAGCCGTGTGCTGCTTCCTTCACCAGATGCCCTTGAACCATGTAAGTCCTTTACTGGTTCCAGTCACCGGCCCAGAACTTGCCATAATGTACATTTAATATGTGTCCGGAAAAATAGGAAGGGGTTTAGCCACTGTACTTGTAGTAGGACTTTGTTATACTGTACAATCAATTGCCTTTTGTCTGGCTAGAGTTGAAAGCAGTTCTAAGACAAAAAATAGATACTTTTTACAATGGTTAATCGTTTTACTCACTTCATTGCCAGTCAGACATATATAGTGAACATGGAACAAAAGGCATTATTTATGGAATTTACATCATATGAAACTAGAACAATATCTATTAATGTTCAATTCCCATGGATCAAAGTGAACGTTAAAAAAAGAATCCAATAAGCACTGACGTGTTTAAACGCGAAGGAAGTGATGGCTATTCTGGTAATGTAATTGCCGGTGTTGTTATAATTGCAAGCAACAGTGTAATCATGGTTTAATTTCCATCTCTCTCGCGTCATCATCAAAGTAAGTAATTCACTTGGTGAATTCTATAACAAAATTAAGTGAAAATACATGTGTCAGCAGTGAACATGCAATTAATGCACTACATTTGTTAGTATACTATGTGGTCCATTAGTCGCTTAGTAACTCACGTTGGGCCTCATTATAACCCTGCTGGTCCGGTAAAAAAAAAAGTGCCAGTATTTACGTATTCCGGCACTTTACCGTTCCGGCAGAGTACAAGTATGCCGGTGGGTGTAACCTGACTTCCCTCCAGCCAAGAGCTGGGGGTTACTCGGGCCCCCACCAGCATAAAACAGCCAGTATTTTCACCACTGATATTGCCAGTGCCGAAATTACTGGCAACCCCCCCTCCCCTCCCATGGATCCTAAGGGACTACATGTAATGGAGATTTACTGGTTCCGCCACCTGCAATACCCCAGTAATACCGGGATATCAGGTGGCGGAAACGGTAGGTACTTTTGCTTGTATTCCGGCAGATTTTCCGCCAGGATCCCGACAAACTTATAATGAGACTCATTGTCCTTAACTTAAGTGCATATTCAATTGGCCATAAAGACCTGGTCACTTATTTGTATGCTGAAGCCGTTGAAGCTTGAGTTACAGGAAAGGATGAAAACTGATTCAGGCTGACTTTCATTTATACCTCAAAAAAGAAAATCTTCACATAAGTACATGAGGCGAATCATGCATTCATCATACATTGATTTGACTCTGATCGTGTGCTGGCCCTGAAACACACATTTGTATCAGATGCCTAGGTCTCTGTGTGAGGTCTTTGATCTTTCAATCCCAGGGCTTTGATCAAGCTCCCAAGGCTTTTGCATGCTGGAGCTCCATACAGGTATGATATCCAGGCACATATGTATTTTCAAACAGTGGGATGAAGAATGAGTGCATGTCCCACACCACTGGAGGTGGCATGCTCGGACGGGGGTGAAGAGCAGCTCTGCCTTGTCCACTCTTGACGGCTCTCAGTACTGCAAGCGGCTTGCCTTTGTCGTGGCTGTGCTTATGAGGCCCAACCCTACCACAAGATGCCTGTGTCACAGGCATGCTTGGAACAGAAGTTACCAGCCTGCTTATTAACAAAGCAGCCCTTAAGGACTTGCATAAGGGCATTACAAGGTGTGCCATGTTATGCCCTGTGCCTGACATGAGTGGTAGTACCCATGGGCCACCATATGAGACCTTTAAGTGGTCAGGTGGCTGTGGGACATTGTAGCAGCTTGTCTGCTGATAGTAACGCACGTTTTCGATGTAGTCCTTTGGTTGGCCCTGACAGGAGTGCTTTCCACCTACCTTTCAGCTCCTGAAACAGAAGCAGAGACACTGCTCCATTACCTAGACATTTGCAGGAAGGACATTTGACATCAATTTTTACTAAGTCAACTTAGTTTAGTGTATTACCCTAACAAGGTGTGTTCCAAAAAACAAGAGCAAAATAATCGCACACACCTAGAACAGTTGATGTCAAAAAGTACAATTGTAATTTTACTGAAAACAAGAGTATTACAACAACTTAGTCGTGGTATTTGACAATGTTAGAAGAAACGCATAGCAAACGCACAAAGTCCCAAAATCAGATATTACATTTTTCATTAATAAATACATAAAGGCCGGTATACATTGTCAAGCACATGCTATGGTCTATCTTCAATAGTTTTGTACTCTGAGGGGACAAAACAAAAATAGAGTACCCCTTAAGTGGCTCTACTTCATATGAACAAAGGGACAAGTACAATAATTACTGGCCCATACATCAATCACAGCATTAATATGAAGACAATTAAAACTTATTTGTGTAATAGAATCCTTGATTTAAACACCTGGTCAATTAATGGTAAGGTTATAAACCATTAAGGGAGGCCATCGTGCCATGAGCTACTGTAACACTTACCTCTGGTGCCCTGCAGGAGTGCCTGGTCTGGATCGTCGGGGGTATGTTCCTCTGGGATGATGTGGCCCCTGGAATGAGATTCGAGCCCAGCCCACTGCTTCCCCACTGTTTGCGCTGAAAGGCTATTGTCCAGCGTACAATGCGGTTGGGAGTGGATTTGTTGGAACCTCCTACGTTGTTAGGTAGTTTGTTGAACTCCCTAGTAGATCCTATGAGCAAACAAGGAGGGCGTGTTGCTACCTGTTCTCTACCTTCTTCCCTCCTCCTTCCCCAGGGGAAGCTGTCTGAGCGGCAAGGACCCGGCTTACCTTTGTTCTGTAGGCAAACACTTCTAGGGATCAGATGGCATCCGGTCCAGTTCCGTGACTGGAGAGTGGCCCAGTCCAGCTGCGGCACACTGGATGCCTTCTAGTTTTTGTAAGTTACAACCATGTCTTGCTGTTTAGGAATCAGGTAAGTCTTTGCATGCACTGGCAATGTCTCTTGTAACAGTGGCACGCGATACACGTGTTGTGTTTTACTATGTTCTTTTCAGCCTTCGTTGCTTTCTCTGCAGGCGCCGTGTGTCACACTCAGCTGTTGCTGTTAGCGGTTTTGCGGCATGCCTGTTTCAGGTAAGCGGAGGCCGGAGGGGGCTGTGCGAGCACGGGATAATGAGCGCTCAAAATGCTTACTGGTCGTGTCTTTTTCTGTGTTTTCTTTTCAGGCGCGGTGTAACAACAGCGGTCCGGTTCTTCAGAATGAGCCCGGGTGAGTGAACAAGCTGCTGAGAACGCTGCGAGTAAACAAGGAGTTCCGGGTGACTATTTCGATCGGCAAAGTCTCAAAAGAGCAGGGAAGGCATTTTCTACTTTGTTTAAAGGAGTGCTTGGTGGACTGAACGTTTAAAACGTTCCAACGTGCGCATACTTTCCTTGTCCCCCTGCAGCACTGCGAGCTCGGCTCTTGCTGCTCCCCTTGCTTCCTGGAGGAGGCGGGGACTTCGGCGCACACGTGATCCATCACGTGACTGTTACCGGCTACAAATCGCCGGCTCATCCACCCTTGCGGCGTTAAGCCCTGGAGGCAGTAAGGGCTGGAGCCGCTGTTGTGCTGTTTGGCTGTGACCTGGGCAACTGGCACGAGCTAAGTTCTTGAGAAGTATTGTTGCCTGTTAGCACACAGTGTTGAATTTCATGTTTACATCGAGAAGGTTGTTACATCACGTTTTAAATTTCCTGATTCATCATTAGGAAAGGTGTTTCCTTTTTAAGTTGACATTTTGTAAAAAGTATTTTTAAATTTGGTATACCTCTTTTTTACAATGGCCAATGGCCTGCGAAGTGGGCGTTGCATTGAGGCAATAACTAACATTTTAACATCTTCCAGCATTGACTCTATGGTATGTAAAGGTCGAACTTCATATCATGAAGCGCCATTAATTGACATGGTAGATGAGAATATTCCTATCGTCCCTGAGGTTTGTTTAGATACTGGTAACTGCTCTATTCATGCAGCCCAAGTGCATGCTACTTCCTCTGTTTGTATGTATGCCCCAACAAAGGTTGAGGAAAAGGAGATTGTGGATGTAAATATGAGTGATAGTACGATCCGATCGGATTCCTGGACCCCTAATAAAGTGCAATTTAGCACTACCTTGCAGAAGATGGCTGCATTAAATGCACAAGTCAATCAAACTATTAGTATGATGACTCCATTAGTATACGGTACAACAAATTTGGGCACCATAGGAAATACTAATAGGAGTTATCGTACTAAAATAGATGATGATGTATCGGATGAGGCACCAATTGGAGCAATTCCGCGCACGCTTTCATTCTCGCCTGATCAATTTAATGTTTCAAATAAATTACCAATGGATGATCTTGGAGTAGGCATGAACAGTGTGTGCGGAATTGAAAATCAATCCCCAACCCCTCTTCCGGTGATCACCAAAATTCTAGATCTTCTTGATAAAGGTCACAAGCTCACTCATCTTGAATTAAAGGAAACTAAGGCCATTTTACACTACCTTTGCTCCAAAATGGATAAAATCGAGGGGTTTATCACTGCAGTTGATACCCTAAGATCCATTCAATCTGAAACTAGCGGACAAGGCCATAGTAATGAAGAGGCAGGGAGGCATGATATATGTGTAAATAGCTTGAAACAGTGCAATCAGGACGCATTAATTGAACCTGTGAAGTGCAAGTGCGACAATGACTTGAAAGAAATTAAGGCATCAGTTGATGCACTGAATTTCACAATTGCAACTCACTTCTCTAAAATGGAACCTTTAATGCGGTTCCCCGATAGCCCATCTGCTCTACTTGAAGAAATTGAATTACAAAAAAAAACAGAGACTGAACACTGCGTTACTGAGGAACCTTTTACCTTTATGTCCCGTCGAGTTAAAAAAAATCACTTGCGAGCCGTTAAGAGATATGCTAAGCGTAGGAAGGAAGCACTATCCCATAAGAAAGACGGACGTGGAAAGGATACTTACCAAGTTCCTAGTACAGAATTAACCGATGAAGAACATATCGATGTAGAACAACTGTCCAAAGAAAGCCAAGATGCACTTACCCTGGTTATTAATTCATCGGAGGAAGTAAATCAAAATGGTATTATAACCAAGTCACTAATGATGAGTGCTGCTCCTCCTAAAATTGCTAATCTGAAATCTGGCATCATTAATCCAGTGAATAGTACATTTGAGAAAATTACGAATTCTTAACCTCTGATTAAATCAAAATTAAATGAAATGTCTCTAAAGGTGTTAGAAAATCAGGACAATGGATGTGTAACTACTCTAACCGAACCTATTATTGGCTCTGTAGTAAAAAGTAACTTAAGGGACTTTTTCCCGATTATAGGGAGATGTTGTACGATGAAAATCAACATTATTCACCCGGGCCCTCATGGTAGTGATAATTCGATTTCACTAACTAGGAAAACCTACAGTGAAGTATGTTTGAGGGATGCGACTACTGAACTCTCTGCGAACAATATCTCCGAACAGCCCAAAAACAAACCCTTAGTTGCTGTAAATGGCATTGGTAAAACAGGGAAGGTAGAGGTAGATGAATTAACTAATTCCATGGAAGAGGAGGTGAATATGACTAAGTCGGTAATTGCAGTAAATGGCACGGGAAAAAGAACTACATTGGTTGAGGCATCGGCCGTGCTACATAAGGAGAGTCCTAAGTTCAGTTGTTCCGATCAAGCTGGAGCAATTGATAATGTAATGACTCCAAATCGTATATTTATACATGGCCCTGCGCAAAGCAGATCACCACCACAAAATATGAATACCAATCCTCTCTTGTATAAAAATGGTGAAGCCTCTGTAGCTCTGAGTAAAACTTTCTATGTGGACAATCAGAACACAAACAATTATAGCAAGATCTTATTAAAACAACCTAATAATTTATTAACCAACCATGCTGTGGAAGCAGTAATTCCAGTTGTCTCAGCGTCAATTCCAGCCAGGCCTTTGCAGTCAGATGAGATAAAGGAATACATTATAGGATTTGAAGGAAATGCTGAGGAACTGGTAGATAAACGTATTATTCGTTCATTTATCTTCTCCCTTTTCTCAAAAATACCTCAATTGAGAATGGTTAAATCTAATGATATTACCAGAGTCTCCCTGGCCAGAATCAACAACTTCAGGGCCCTATGTTATCTTAGTTCTGAGGCAGTAATGAAATTTATTTGGTTCAATCGGGAGGAAATAAAAAGAGAGGGCTTGGTATTACTTACCTTCGGATCCGAGGATGACGCTGTTCTATTCCTAGATCCACCGAAGGTGATCGATGGAAATTGTATTGATCTGACCCTACCTATTGTTAAAACAAATATGGGCTCTGAACTTGATTTGGCTGAGATTCTGAAAGTTGTAGCTCAAACAAATGGCCTTCCTTGGCTGGAACCCATGCTTTTGGCCATTCTGTCTTCTGATACTACCTCATTACCTATAAAACCAGTCACATAGCTATCTAATCACAAAGAACTCAAAATCATATCCTGGAATTCGTGTGGCTTTGTGAATTTAATGAACTGGCATCTCAATCTCATCAGCGATGAACGACCAACGATAATCATAATCCAAGAGTCGATGAAAACAGAACCCCTACTAATCCCTGGTTATATTACTTTTAACTCATTAGCTAAGAGACATTTATCAGGCCGCCCATCTGGGGGCTTATCGATCGCAATAAACACTTCATTTAAAGTTCAACCTAATTTAGTTTGGAACTCTCCGAGTTTATTAGGGGTTCATCTTGACATACCCTCAATCAGATATTCATCATTAATTATCATCTCACTATATTGGAATCCTGCCAATTTAACTATTGATGAGATGTTTGATGACCTTGAAGCATGCTTAGAATTTTCCACTAGTATGTATCAGAACTGTGAGATCATTCTTGGTGGCGATTTTAACTGTGACTGTAGAAATGTGAATGAAACTAGTCTATCTAAATACGCAACCTCAGCATACATTAGAGGAGCCAAGTTTAGAGAACTCTTAACTGATTGGGACATGGATCTCTTGGTGACATACGATATGAAATCAAAAATTACATGGGAAAGAGGAGTTAAGAATTCAATGATAGATTTTATCTTTGTATCTCATAATCTTATAGCTTACATGGCCCCATTAGTAATAGATCCTATATTGATTGGTGACCATGCTCAACTTATAACATCATTGAAATGGAAATGACAATTGCTAGGAGCAAATACTTCACTAACAGCAGTAGAAATTGATCGCCCTCAGCACTCAATCATGTGGAACAAGGGGTTGTGCGATCAGATTGTTAAACACATATCTCGAGAAACACTGCGAGTTGACCAATATGGTGCCAATTTAAGAACAAAACTATCTGATAGGGATTACTCCAAAATAGTTGACACCGTTTTGCTCAAATTTTGTAAAAACCGCAGCAGTGTGAAACATACTCATATCTACGATCAGAAATGCAAACTGTTGAAAAGGGAAAAAATAAAGCCCTAAGACAATTGAAATACAATGATTTAGGTACTGAAAGACTCAGAGAAAGGCGGAATCAAATCATGTCTCAGTATAAACAAAACTTAAGGTTCGCCCGGATCTCAAGACATAATGAGGAGAACTGTATTCTAATCCGTGCCATCACGTCACATGACACCCGAGTAATATGGCGTACTCTAAAAGTTGACCCAAAAAATGCCGTGTTATCTATTCCGAATTGTATTTCTGAACAGACATGGCAGACGTATATAACTGCCAAATATCAACTACCTTATAAGTTCCAATTTCTTCCTGGTATATTGCTAGACTCTACCAGGATCCCTCGGTTTAATTGGAGCATTAGTGACATAATTTGGGCGATCTCAAGGTTGTCGTATTCTAAGGCTGCAGGACCAGACGGGCTTCCCCCTTGTCTCTATAAAGCGGATCCTGCCATGTGGGCAGAAATTATAAACACCAAATTCGAAACTATCTTCAATTCTGGGGAAATTCCATCATCTTGGTTAACTGCAAACATAGTCCCCATATTTAAGAGGGGTGATCCTTCCTGTCCTGAAAATTATCGCCCGATTTCCCTAATCGATACTGAGGCTAAAATCTTTGCGATTTTACTTCTTCACGATCTGGAGAAAATTATTGAGACCAAGGGTCTTTATTCTAAATTTCAAACGGGTTTCAGAAAGAATATGAGTACCACTCTAAATGCAATTATCCTTGCGCACGTTATTGCTGGAGCAAAAAATAAGAACTCTAATCCGGTATATATCGCAATGATTGACATGAGTGCGGCCTTTGATAATGTTGTCCGCAACTTACTGTGGATGAAAATGTTGGCTTTCGGAATTCCAAATGATTTAATGTATTGGATTATGAAATTGCACATCAATACAACTTCTAGAATAAAAATATCACAGGATGGGGGCACCACAGCTCCAATAGGAACAGCACTGGGTTTGAAACAGGGCTGCAACCTTGCAGCAACCCTGTTCAATCTATATATGGCGGATCTGGATAAGAACTGGGAAAATATGAACCTGTTTTCTGTGAAGGTTGGGAGTATATCTTTGCAATGGATTGCCTTTGCAGATGATATTATCTTGTTTGACCCTACGCCTGTAGGTTTACAAACGAAATGAACACTCTTTGAGGAATTTGCAAAGGATCACAATTTGACTCCCAACCCGGCAAAGACTGCCATCATGAAATTTGGAGTGAAGCAGAAAAAGGGCAGTTTTAGATGGCATATTATGGACACTCAGATATCTTGTATTAACAACGCCATTTACTTGGGGTATCATCTCTCTGATCAGAATTCCATCAAAGTATGGACAGACATTATCAAATGCAAAACCAGGCCACTCCTTTCGCAAATGAAAAGGATTTATACCCGGTTTTGCAAATTTTCATTAACTCCGTTAATTGAATTTATGTCCTTGAAGACTGAGAGTGTCATTCTTTATGCACTAGACATTTGTTTGTGTGATATGTCTAATATGTTGGATTGTTTACAAGGTTCGCTTTTGAAAGCAGCAATGTTTTTGCCAATGTCCATTCCAAATGCCATCATCCGACATGAATTGGGGTTGGTGGCACTATCGTTTAGATGGAAATGGAGACAGTTATCTCACTTTGCAAAAATGAATTATCCACCGACTAATTCATTATATGCGGATTTGAATAAGATGCTGGGTACCCACTGTCCTCTTTCTTTTTATAATTACCAACTGAAAATGCAACAACTTTTAAGTGAAGTGAATATTACAGTGAATGATGTTCATCTTCGCCCTGGCTATGCCAAAAAAAAACTTTTTGATTTAGACTGGTTTGTAACTATTGATCAGATTATGACATATAAATCTTATGAAGAATATGGTGCCTTTGTTAAGCAGCGCATCCCTCGCTATGCACATATCACTTTATTCCCCTGTGAAACTACCAGGAAGGCTTATATTTGATTTAATCTTTACCATACTAGAGACAGAACTAAGAACTGGCGAACAAATGCCACTACTCTTGCTGTGGGATGTCGATTTGATGAATGTAATGAACCACACGAAACATTGAAGCATTTCCTACTCTATTGTCCCCATTTTAAAAAAATTCATACAGCAAGATTTATGAAATTTGTTGATATAGGGTTTGAGGATTGCCTCGAGTTTTTATGGTTTCGTATGATGCAAGGAGCTCACAACCGTCTAATTTATGAATTAGTAAGCTTTTGTAAGCATATAGAAAAAGAACTTATTTTTTAAGTGGAAAATGAAATGCTTAGATGGTAAATTGATTGGTATATTTTTTCTTGCACCTGTATTTTAAATTGTATTTTAAAGTATTGAGTGCTAATGTAAAATAATGTAATTTTAAATGTTTAAATTTTTTTTCTTCACATGGATTTTAACTTGTTCTTTTGCAAAGGTTCTACTCGAATTTATTCTTGTAAATGAACTAAATGCAAATAAAAAAAAATAAATAAAAAAAAGAGCAGGGAAGCTGCGCAGGACCTGGTTCAGGTGCTTAGAACACACAGAATTGTTGGAATGCTGGAGGCTCCTTGCACGTGGAGCTGGAGACGCAGCAAGCATTATGCCACTTGCGAGAAGCAGGGAGAAAACGCTAAGCACTGGGTGTGGCCCAGGACAGGGCTTTTATAGTCCTGGGCTGCACCCTTCCACTAGACCAATAATGATGAAGTATAGGCAACTCGGGGGCCATCTTTGTTTTCATGTTAAGTCCTGATTTGGCAGCCATCTTGGCAGGAGCTATCAGAGTTCACAAACAGGTGCCACCGCCAGCCAGCAACACTCATAGTCCATTGGTTACCAAGATTACTAAACTTATCCCTGTATGTGTGTGATGGTGTACTAGGGGTCATGACAGCTACATTAGCAGGTTAAGCAAATTCAGAAAGCTTGTATCAGATGCAAACTGCTGCAATAAAGTGACCTCTACATTCATAATGTTACATATCAGTACAAAGTGAGCTCAAAAGGACAAAAAAATCAATTGAGAGGGTAAGGTCTTCCTCCCAACCTCACAGTGTAGGTGGCTGCTAGGAACATGCTATACCATGCACTTGGATGAAGGGTCGGAGCCACTAGGCTCTTTCCTTAGCTCTGTGGAGGGAGAAAGAGACAGACGAAATAAGGTTAGCAATCGAGGACCAGAAGTTCCTTTTTCTGAATAAAGTTGCCCACTAGATGCTTTTACCTGTGAGATGACAGAACAGCATGGGTACACCTAGGCACATGGAGGGTCTACTTGATGCGTCAGAACAGCCCATCAGAATATGAGGACTTGGCCAAAACCAAAGTCGTGATACAAATAATCTGTTAATCAAAGTCCAGATCTCAACCTGTGAATGTTGTCAAACGATACTCATGGAGTGTCCACAATACAGAACAGTCTGGTAAAGAGAAACCAAGTAAAATCTGTAGAAAGCAAGGTCTAAAGATGCTATGCGCCACAGTTCCACAAACAAATACAGGGTATCCTTAGAGTTATGGAGAAATTCCAAGAATCTGCAGTCTGAGAAAGGCTAGCACAAACTGGGCAGGAAACAATCTGTAAGTAGGGAGAGTAGATGGAGAAGTTAGAAGTGGGAGAACAGAGCGCACCGAAATTGGCACAGAATGCAAGTGGACACTGGCAGGAATATAGCTGCAACCTGAGGAGACTAGAAGTATCCAAGGAGTGGAATGCCATTGAGTAGCCTGACAATGAGGCAATATATCCATTGAGAAGCAGAGACCGGCTTGTTGGCTCGAAGTTTAGGCTTCCGGGCCACAGAGTAGAAGGTGCACCTAACGTGATGACGTTGTCAGTGCAGGAGATGCTGGGAGTTGTAGTGCCCCTGGGGTCTGTAATCCTGTATGCTCAAAGGACCCTCCAGCACCTTAGGTGACTGAGCCAGGTACATGGCACATCATTTGTGCATTGGAGGACATGAAAAATAACCTCATCTTTGCTTAAAATATCAAAACTTAAAAGTAAAATCTGAGTGCCAAATGTATCTAACTCCTGGAGAAAATATTAAATCCATGGGTGTTAGGGAGAATTCTCCTTCTAGGGCTAATTTCCCTCACCTAGTGAGTCCCCCAGCAGCTTTGGTGGATTTCTGGAGTTTATTTTTTCCACCTTGTAAGAGTGTACATCCTTTTTCCACTCTTAAATGTGTTTTGGCCTATGTGTTTTTACTCATTGTGTGATCTTGGGCACTGGAGCACACCACTCCAGGTGCTCCTGTTCTTGTATGGGTTACACAGCACCTTTAGTGCAGTAACCCAGGGCTGTCTTTAAGACTTCCCTCTGACTCCATTTCGCTGGGGCTGACTACTGTCCCCCAGAGAAAGGTAAAGTTGCCATTTACTTTACACAGACCCAGTACACCCCATCTTACATGGAGTACTGGAAAGGGCTAATCTGTACCCCTTTTCTGTCTGTACCTCTCCGAGCATTGTTTCGCTCTTTTAACATTTAGACTTGGCTGGTGGCAGTGATATCTACCCTAACCTTTCTACTGTGATTATATTAGTTAAACGTGGTACTGTTCTTGGCTATTATGTTAGCCTCGAACATAAACCCGCTTGACCAAATCGTCTTTCTTTTGGCTCCGGTTGGGTTTATTCGCCATTTCTTTTTGTTAAAGTCCTCCTTGTGTTTTACTTTGCGCGGCAAACTAGGTTTGCCTTCTTTGTTCACCGTCTTTTGGCGGGCTTCTGCAGATAAGCCCTCCTCAAGGCGCCTGGGTGTCTAGGGGGGCTGAATGTGAGGGAGGGGTGTAGTCACCCCCTGCACAGGGTATCCTAGGAAACCCAAGTCGCACTTTGCCATGATTGGCTGAGGTGGTTGTCCCAGTTGGACAACCCCCCTGCTGCCTGATTGACAGCCAGGCTGTGTGAATGGGGATTTTGCGCATAAAAGGCAGGTCTCTTGGGCTAGAAGTCAGTCGCCTCTGGAACTACAAGGAACCGAAGAGAAGCGGAGAGAACGACGGCTGCTGCAACTACCCCGTCCCGGTGAAGCCCTGGTGCAGTCCTGAGCTATCTACCCTTCGACGACTAAGAGGAGATCCAGTCTGGAGTCTTCTTCCCTTGAGCTTGTTGGGGATAACCAGCTCATCTTCTTCAGCCAGAGATCTCCACCGTGGTCAAAATCACTGCACACTGCTGTAGTGGTCCAGATAGCCACCTGCCGAGCCTCTCCTGTTTTTAAGGAGAGCACCTTTTATTCATTGTCGCTGCTGCCGGCTTCATCCCTGTGTGGTGAAGACCCCCTTCAGACGTCCTTCACAACGAAGCTTCCGGAATCGTGGGTCTGCGGGAAACCAACAGGAACAGCTGCCAGGGCACCAGCTGCATCATTTGCATAAGGTATTGTGCTCTACTCGAGGAAACTGGGTGAATCCCTTTGTCTTCATCCTCAAGGCACGCCCTTGTCTTCCCTCCTTCTTATAACTTTTGCTTCCGAACATTGACAATATCAAAGTAATCTTGGCCTACACTGAATCATGAACTGTCTAACGGTGTGATCTTCGGCAACAGGTCTCCGGTGTCACTTAACCCTGGCTCCGACCCTTTGACTTTTGAACTCCTGTTTCTGAGTGTTTCTCGATACTGTCTGCCTAACCTAAATATTGCCTGTGATTTTTGCCTCGAACTCCCTCTGGGTATCTCAGGTGCTAAGTGTGTTTTTGCCCCGGTAGCATTTCATGTCACGGATACTCGTTTATTGAGTAGACAAACTGTCAAAAGGTGATCGCAACCGTATCCGCGGTATTGCGTTTTGTTCATAACACCGGTTCATTCAAACACAGGGTACTTACCTTGAGACATACTGTACAAAGTGAATTGGTTAGTTGTAGTATATTTAACGTGTGGTTTTGTTTAAAGTTTAATAGAAGTGTTGTGTTTATAACTGATGGTTTAAAAATAAATGTACTTATATCTTTTACCTGAAACCTTGAGTCAGTGTTTGCTTGAGTTCCAGTAATTGTGGTCCCTTTGTGTAATCTCTGATACTGCTCATATACTCTTGAGATAAACCTGGCTGCTCTGCTACTGATACCACTATAACTTAGTAGTACAGGCTTGTACCAAAGGTAAAACTTGTATTGCCACCTGTGGTCTTAATTGTGTGTAGTGGTCCCTAAGGGCACTGCACAGGATTCTGCCTAACAATGGGAATGGCTGTGTTCTTTCACTATGCCATTCTTCCATAAAAATGTGTGATTGAGCGTGGACTTGGGATTAGTCCAGAAACTAAATCGGTACACCTCAGGATTGTTCATCCACTGGTCCTCCAGATAGTTCAGGCCCAACTCATTGTGCCTAGCATACATTGGCACAGGTGGGTAGAGCTCCAAAAGACTTAATCAAAATCCATTTTTCTCTCTTTGGACAGTTCTTCGTTAACAAATTCCCATATCCTAACAGTGCCAAAGATCTTGTGTTTCCTTTATAAGCCTTCAGCATTAGGCCCAATTGCCAAGGAGGATGCTTTTTGCGAAATCTGAAAATGCCCTCACAGGCTTTGCAACATCTTGCAATTGTCTATTTGTGTACCACTGTCCTGTTACTTTCCCAAAAAACTAACATCAAGGTAATCCTAATATAAGGCCTTCTCAATTATTTCCCGTTTAGTTTTGCACCAAAAAATAGACGGCAATATTTTTTCATTAGAAAAGAACCGTAAAGGGGGCGCTGTTGCACCGTGACCAAGATGGCAACTCTAGTTTAGAGCTTCTGTGGTTGATTGGGACTGAGAATTTCCTGCTTCCACTAATCCTGCTACAACTTGAAGCACATATTGGGCTTCTGACCACACTCTGGTCCTTTTCCGTTACTGATCGCTGACCGTGGTATTTGAAACGAGGACCTGGCACCCCAGCGCGAGTAAGGGACAGCACGCACTACGCATTTGCAGCATCATGGCTGGCCGTGTGGATGGGCCAGCACAAACAACTTAACTGGTGCGGCGCATCCTGACCTGCCTGAACCCTGCTGATTCCTCCCTGCTCCATTGGGGAGCACCACCTGCTGTGGCGCACCTTTGTGCCTAGAAAGTTCCCCAGAGGTCCTGTGCCCCTGCCCAAGTAAGGGTCGGCGCACCCTACACGTGGGCTGCACCTCGGCTGGCCTTGAAGATTGGACAGCATAATCTTCCAAACTAGTGTGGCGTGCCTCGATCCACCGGAACACTGCTTACTCCTTCTTCCCCCCTGGGGAGCACTATTTGCCGCATTGCACCCAGGACGGTTCCCCGGCGGCTAATACGCGATCTTGGCTGCCAAGCCACAGGGCCGGGGGGTCACACTATCCACTGTGGTGCCCCCTCCGTGCCCAGAGGCGTGCCTACAGAGATCAGCTATTTGAAACTACTGCGGATGGGCCTCACTATGCCGGTGGGACCATGACTTCCCGTTGCCGTACAGCAAAGGTGGGTGCTAAATAACGTGAGCTGTGTTGTGCTGGGTGCTCGCCTACCAGGAGACATTTCTTTAGCTACCTGCTCCTCCTCGTATCTGTTATCTGGGCACTTTTCATCTCCTGATCATTAAACCCTGGGCTCCTCATTCCCAGGCCATTACCTGGTACACTGGATTGGGTTCTGTTAGGCAGAAACCTGTGCAGTTCCCTTAGGGACCACTGCAAAAGATTTAAGACTACAGGTGTTAGCAGTAAACCCACTTGGTAGCAGTCTGTACCACCCAGATTTACCTGGTAGCTGTGGCTGAGCAGTCAGACTTCCCTCAAGAAGAGTTAGGCAGTATGCAAAGTATACTCAATAGGCACTCAGATACAATAATACAAGCAAACACTGACCAGAGCTTTGGTATCAAAGTATATAATTATTTATTTATAAACACACAGTTGAAACACTCCAGCACTCTTATTGTAAAATATTCTAAACACAGTTACTATTATGATATATACACCCCTTTTTCCCTTATTAGAAAATCACAGTAAGACACCACTTATTTTCATACAGAGGTGAGCGCTTAACTAGATTGCACTATACTAAGGTTGTGAAAAAGGGAGGGAAAAAGACAGAATATGCAGGATTACACCACTCTACGATTCAGGAACACTATTAGCAAGGCAGAGAGCAAAATGTCACTGGTGAGCCAAAGTCCAAAGGCTGGGCCCACTCTTAGAGCAGAGCACAAATGTGCCCAAGATCACACAGTTACACTAGGCTTAGAAAGTCTTGCAGAGGGTTCAGTGAAGAGTTTAGAGAGGCTTAGAAAAGTTTAGCCAGGGTGTCCCAGGCTAACACAGGTTCGAAAGCCGGGAGCTAAATCTACCCCGTACAGTCGGTTGCAAGGGAAGCCAGGCTGGACACGGTACCTTAAGTGGGAAGGATCCTCCAGCGGGGGCAGTTGTTCCTGGTAGTGTTTGCAAATTGCGGCGTCGTCCAGGGGAAGAGAAGATCTCGACGTGGAGGAAAGATGCGGGTCGTTGCACTACCAGGGCAGAAACCAGCCGCAGAGTTTTCCGGTAAAAGATGGTACCTTTATCTCGCGGTCGTGGTAAAACGTGGTATCCCGGTTGCCGGGGTGCTTAGCATGGGCAAGGCGGCCACGAGATACGTCGGGAAAGTGAAAAGACGGTGAAACTGGTTATCCCCACCAGTCAAAGGAAGAAGACTCTCCGGCGAGAGATTTCCTCTGTCGTTGGGAAAAGTGGTGAGACGGTCCAGCAGGGCTCCACCGGTCGTGGTGTCGTGGCAGGTCGGCTCAGCTTCTCCCTCATCGGATTCTTAGGTCCTGTGGCGACTTCTGAAGTTCCAGTCCCCAAAGCAGTGCTTTTATGCAGCAAACCCCCATTCACTCAGCCTAGCTGTCACTCAAACATGCTAAGTGGTGAGCCGCCCGGCTCACCACTTGGGACAATCAGGACGGAGTGCGACTTGAGTTGCCTAGGCAACTCAGTCCAGGGTGCCTAAATCCCCCTCCACCCCTCCTAAGTACCCCAGACATAGTGGCACCACTTTGGAGGGCTTCTGTGGAGAAGCCCGCCAAAAAGTGGAACAAAGGGCTCGACTTGGGTTGGAGTCACAGAAGAGAACACAAACGCCATTTTAGAATCAAGTTTTGGCAAAAAATACCAACCGGAGAATTAATATTAATTAAATAAACCGGCGGTATGTTCGAGGCTACCTTAAATAATTAAATAAAGATAGTAGCCTAAAACAATGGGAAATCCCATAGGAAAATATTTGCGGTTGAATATAAAAAGTAGTATCCACTGCCACCAGCCAAACCTCGATCAGGGGGATGGAGACGTGCCCCCTCGACTAACAGACCCTGGGGCAATCGAATTGCCCCAGCCAGTACGTCCACAATATGATGGTTTGTACTGGTTCTGTTCAGAATTTAAGACTAGTAAAGTCAATGGTGACTTTACATGCCCTGGGAGACAGTAGTCAGTCCCAGGGTATGGAGTCTATACTGGGGGGTCACTATGACACCCCTGTGTTACTGCACGGAGGGTGCTGTGTAACACACATCACAAAAACACATGAAACCCTATGGAGTAAAAGACCCCATAGCCCATTAAACACATCTAGATTCAAAGAAACACACTCAAATCATGTCCAAGAGTGAGGGTAAAAGAGTCTCGCTCTTGGCAGGAGAAAAAATAAACCCCAAAAATCCAGCAAAGCTGCTGGGGGACTCACTAGGTTAGGAAATTCAGCCTAAACAGAGAATTCTCCCTAACAGGTTCCCAGGACACCGTCCAGCCCCAAATTGCAAGCTGCGGACCCCTGGCCAGATCAACTCTCACCTCACCTCAGCAAAGCTCATTGCGCTATCCAAGCGCACATTTGACTCTTCGGGAACATCATTGCTGTACAGGAGCTGCATATTACGCCGACCATATACTCTGCCTGTGCCCTGGGGCTGTCACTGGGTGGCACACTACCATACCGTTGAAGCTCTGGTTTGAGGTGCTTTACTCCAGGCCTGGAATCAACTCAGCTACCCTGAAGCGTTTTGCCCACCGCACTAAGTGGCCCCAGGCCCCCCAAAATACAGCCCTATCTACACGAGTGGGTGGCGAATACAGTACTGCACTACCTCATGCCCTGGGAGTGCCTCAGCGCTCCTTATGGAATATATGTCCCTTTAGACCAATACTGTTTTTTCGCTACAGTGCATCACGACGACCTCATAGCCCAACTATTGTCCTAAGGCCTTGATGGCCACTTCTCTGCTGGCGACATGGCGACTCACTCCATTTTTGGCACCTGAACCAGAGGTACGCACACGCCCACTCCGCCCAGCCTTGTGCTGATAACCAAACCTCGCCCTGAGCTGCTACAACTCATTCACACCACAGTCACAGGGTGGTATAGGACCCCACGAACAGGGCTCACCGCACAAGTTAACAACCGGCCTGAGATACTTACCACCCGGGGAGCGCTCCCAGCCCAGGGACTGTTGCCCTAAAGATCTTTTTTTACAACATGGCCAAAGGGAGTGCCAAAAATCAAGGCACCAAAAATCAATATACCAAATCTGCACCCAAACCATCGATAACTGGTGGATCATCCGCAGACATGGATGTGCCAGCGTTTCCAGCGGAACCCACCGAAACCCAACGCATTATTGCTTGCATGCAAGAGGTGTTTGCCAAGGTGCACTCCAAACTGGATGACATGACTACCACCATTGTTTATATGAAAATGCGTATGGACAAGACTGACCATCGGCTAACGGAGGCTGAGACTTGTGTTGGCACTGTGGAGGACGATGTGTCTTCCATGAGGAATGAACTTGCTGCTCTATCCAGACGGGTGCTACAGTTGGAGAAGAACAATGATCTTGAGTCGCGCTTCTAACGTAACAGCATTCCCATCATTGGGGTCCCTGAAAGTAATACGGAAATATCGCTGGAGCAGTGGATACAGTCTACCGTCCTCCCACTCCTGGGGAACCCAACAAATTCTAACTTCTCGCCCCCTATTTCTCCATAGTGCATGGGCGTCCATCGCTGGGGATGGGAGACAAAGCCTTTTTCACCAGAAAAACCTTCTACACTTAAAATTTAGAGGCACGGCCCTGGGAGCTCCCCTGACTCCGCCAACCGGCGCCAGTCCTCTTTTCCGCGTTGATGGGAACGGGACTATTTCACCAGCGCTCCTGGGTTTGGCTTCGGGCATGTAATACCACGCGCTCTTCCCCGAATACTTCTATCTTCTTGTCTTCTTTTTGTCAATCAGGTTCTTGGTCCTTTGGCGCCACGCTCCTCCCCGACGCATGTCGACTTCAGCGGGTTTCAGCAGGTGTCCAGCCTGCAAGGGGCTCTTTCCTACGTCCGACCCCCACCCTCTTTGCCTCCGCTGCCTTGGCCCCGACCATGGCTGGAAAGCTTGTACCGCGTGTGACGCACTGACTCCACGTGCATTGAAGAATAGGCTAGCTAGGTGGAGGGAGCTCTTCGAAAGTTCGGCTCCAGAGGACGTAAAGAACATCGTCCGACAGACATCGAGGCCCAAGGGAGGGCCGCTGTTTTCCATCCCACCCCGTAAGGGTGACTCCTTCCCAAGGAAGGGCCTGAGCGGGAGGAACTTCTCTGGTTCTCCCACCAGCACATGTACCGAGGCTAGTCCAGCTACTGGCCGAGGGGTCAGTAGATCCTTCAGGGATCGGTACTGAGGGACCACAAGGTTCTTTTACCGGGAGCACACCCTAGGGGCAATGCCCTAGTACTGGCCTAATGTCCGAGGGGCCGCCTGCACGCAGCACTACCGCCGACACTACCGAGGACAATACGCCTTCTAGGCCCCAGCCTGAGGTGCAGGGTAGGTCTCATGCTCCACCGCCAAGAGTCTTGGAGGAGGCTGGGCCCAGGGAACCAAGCACCACAACCCCGGCACGTGGCACGCAGCTCGACAAAATGGTTGCCGTGCCAGACAACATGGCTGCTCGTCCGATGCCACTCCTAGGAACGTAGGAGGCGAGAGAACAGAGTTTCAAGGTGGGACTGGTGTTAACCAGGTACGTGGCCTACAGTTTATCCATCGGCAGTGCAGGTCAGGTTCCCCCTGCAACCGAGACAGAGTGCGCTCCAGCCAGATCAGCCTCCAGCCACTCCGTCAATATCACCTGCCACCTTTTCAGCCTCTGAAGACATGTTCTTCGAAAGGTTCCTGGTGCTGATGCGAACCCCTCAGATGGGGGCCATCCTGCGGCATGCAGTCAGGGACTTGCTCCCTCCGGTCACTCCACCGGCGCCCATAGTCATTCCTCCTTTGGCACTGGTGCCATAGGCCCCAGCGCAGCCCTCGATGCCCTTGCCGGCTCCTTCTATTCCGGCTCCCCTGCCTGCCACAGTACAGGCGGTTCCACATCAGTCTCTGCAGCAGGCTCCGCTCTTCACACCGCCCAGCACTCCTCCACCCAATCCGGACCAGCCAGACACTCTGGTGGACACAGACGAGGAGGAGGACCCTGGCACGCCATCGTCAGCAAAGGCCTTCCACGAACGGCTTGCAGGTTTGACGGAATATTTGGGCCTTCCTCAACCAGAGGTCGAGGAGCCAGAGGAGGGGAACTTGGCAGAAGTCCTCACCCTATGACCCCCTACCAGAACCAGAAAGATGTTTTTGCCTTGGCCAAGAAGGGGTGGCTCAAACCACACTCGGCCCAACCTGTCAATCGGCACCTCGACGCCAAGTATAGGCAGATCGAGGGGCATCCACTCTTGCTGTCGGAGCACCCTCAACCGCACTCTTCGGTGATCGCTGCAGCGTCACTCTAATCAGTTGTCCTCGGCCACCTCGTCCTCAACGCTGCTAGGCAACGAGGAGAAGATCTTGGAGGCGTACGGGAAGAAGCTGTTCTCCAACGCCTCGCTGCACCTGGGTGAATCCAGCGCGGATGCCATGCTTTGGCAGGAAATAGCGGACTTCCTTCCAGTACTTCCAGTGCAGAGCCAAGCACGCTTCAAGGCGGGACAAGGAGAAGCCAAGCTGGCAGCGCAGGACATCATGGAGTCCTCTGTGGCCCACATCGATGCCTCTGGCCGGGCCATATGCATCGCCACGGACATGAGAAGGACTGCCTGGCTTCAGGCTACTAAGTTGAACCCTGATGTCCAGGAACGCATATTGGACCCTTCATTCGAGGGTAGTGACCGCTTTCACTCTACCACCAATAAGGAATTAGATAAAAAGAACAGCTCGCCAACTGCGAAGTATTTATCCTAACAAAGGCCATGCCCAAGGTGTACACCCAGTCGCATCAACGCTCCGACAAGGGGCGGGCGTTCGACTGGCACCAGGGGTTCCAGAAACAGAGGTCGAGGCAGCCTGACCGTTCTCCGAGTCAGCACCGGTGCAAACAACAAAGGGGGGGGGGGGCAAGGGCTTTTTCCAGTCCCCCTCCTCCTCCGCAGCCTCAGATGGAAAGAAAGCATGAGGTGTCCCTTCGGGTCCACGTGTCTCTGGTGGGGGGCAAGCTTGCCTTTCACGTGCAGTGTTGGTGCCAGAACTTTTCGGACCCCTGGATCCTCTCTGTAGTATCCTCGGTTCCATGTGTTAATATACCTGCAAAAATATCGCAATACAAACATATCAGCATATTTTTGCGGCCAAATTGACCCATGGACCCTGCAGGGGACACCCCCGCAACCCTTGCATTATTTTAAAATGTGCAGGGAACACCCACGCAATCCCCACTCCCTCAAAATATCCCCCCCAAAGATATCGCCTATGGCGAGACAAACTGCCATATGTACAGCGATATTTTTGGTGGGGATATTTTGTAGGGATACCAGTATCCTCTGGGTACCGCCTATCGGTCCCTCCCTCTCCTCCCTCCCCTCCACCCCCACAGATTGGGACGGAAACTCTGTTAACGGAAATTCGGTCGCTCGTCGAGAGCCTGGCAGTGGAAGAAGTCCCAGCCTCCTAGAGAGGATTGGGCTTTTATTCCTTGATTTTCAACCATACAAAAGAAGAACCAGGCTGGCCTGAGAGTTGTTTGACCTATCCAACCTCTCCCTCCCTCTACAAAAATTCAAGATGGTTACGCCAGCACTCACTGCGGAGACACTAGATAAGGGAGACTGGGTGTACTCCCTGGATCTGAAGGACGCTTGTCTACATGTCCCGATTTGGCAACCACATTGCTCCTTCCTGCACTTGAGGATCATGGGCTGCCATTTCCAAAAGAAGGTGCTACCCTTTGGTCTCAACTCAGCCCCCAGGGTATTTATCTGGCTCATGAATGCAGTGGCAGCCCTCCTCGGGGCCCAGGGCCACCATGTCTACCCGTACCTGGACAACTGGCTCGTCAGGGCGAGATCTCTGTAGGCGTTTATCCACACTTCCACTGCACTCCACAACCTGGGGTTTACCATCAACCTCATGAAGTCTCAGCTGCAGCCTATGCAGAGCCTGACCTTGCTGGCCTCATCTGGGATACAAGCTCCGACAGAGTCTTTCCCTCAGAGGACAAGATCACGGCCATCATGAGAGCCACTGCTCACTTCCTTACAAGAGCAGTGACCTCGTACTGATGGTACCAACACTTATTAGGTATCATGGCAGCCGTCCTACTGGCCGTGCCCCACACGAGACTCATTATGAAGAGATTCCAGCTGCACTTCGTGGCCTCATGGAATCAGGAGAAGGGCTCCGAGCGCAGCCGGTCATCATCCCTCCCTCTCTACACTCAGACCTTACATGGTGTTCCAGGTACTGCAACCTGCGGACGGGCAAGTCCTTCCGAAAGACGGCCAGTGGGTCACCATCACTACGGACTCCTCCCTGGAAGGCTGGGGAACCATTCTGGACAGCCACAGCGTCCATGGACTCTGGACCCAGCAGGAGCAGGAGTCTCATATCAACTGGCTGGAGCTCAAGGCATCTGGCTAGCTCTCAGAGCTTTCATTCCGCTCATTGGCGGCAAGACCGTCCTTATCCAGACCAACAACTCCACCAACATTTACAATGTCAACAAGCAGGGGGGTACCAGGTCCCCGCCACTGTGCAGCCTAGCAGTCCGCATGTGGGAATGGGCCCTGGAGAACAACATCTACCTCATGGCCGTCCACCTCCCAGCGTAGGCCAACTTGGAAGCGGACAGGCTCAGCAGACTGGGAGCGGACAATTACGAATGCCAATTGAACAACCAGGTGCTGCTGGAGATCTTCAGCAGATAGGGGCGTCCTCAAGTGGATCTGTTTGCCTCCTGAGACAACAGGAAGTGGCAACATTTTGCGTCCTGGAAGGGGCAAGGCCCCGGCTCCCTGGGCGACGCATTCCAGATACGGTGGGATGGCATGACAGCGTATGCCTTCCCTCTCACACCCCTGGTCCACAGGGTGTTCAGCAAGATAAAGAAATCTTGTCACCTCAGCATCATTCTGATAGCTTCATGGTGGCCGGCGAGACCGTGGTTCTCCGAAATGCTCAGCCTCACAGACAGACCACCCATTCACCTTCCAATGGGGCCAGCCCATCTCTTGGCCCAGCAGAGGGGCCGAGTCATCCACCCTGCCCCACAGAAGTTAGCCCTCGCAGCGTGTTTCCTGAGCAGGTCACAGGCTAACCTGGAAATCATTCATGGCGCCAGGAGCAAGGCTACCAGGAGCCAATATAAGAGTAAATGGACTAGGTTCTGTCAATGGGTGGACTCTAAGGAGACCCCCTTACATGCATGCTGGATGATGTGCTCTCCTTCTTGTCATACCTTGCGCACTCAGGCGTACAGGTTGGCACATGCCGCACCTATCTGGTAAACCTATGGGCCCACAGACATTTCGGAGGAGGTAGTCTTCTCCTCTTCCAACTCGAGAGTCAGGAGACATTTGGCGGGCCTGTCCAGGCTCTACCCACCCATCAATAAGCCACACCCTGTGTGGGACCTCAATGTGGTGTTGGGCGCCTTGGTGCACAAGCCCTTCGAGCCAATGGCATCTGCGGACATCAGGCTGGTCACCATAAAAACAGCTTTGTTAGTGGGTCTCACCTCTGCTCGCAGAGTCAGCGAGATCCAGGCTCTGGTGGCCTCAGAACCCTATACCACTTTTCACAGGGATAAGGTGGTCCTGCGGACACACCCTGCGTTCCTACCTAAGGTACCCTCTGCTTTCCATCTAAACGAGGAAATAGTCTTACCTACGTTTCTTTTTGCTGACCCCAAGACCGAGGCTCAGAGAGTCTTGCACTGTCTGGATTTCAGACGCGCTCTGATATTCCATCTGGACAGGACCAAGGGCTTACGCAATTCGGGCGCACTGTTTGTCACCTTTGTTAGGCAGAATCCTGTGCAGTTCCCTTGGGGACCACTGCAAAAAGATTAAGACTACAGGAGTAAGCAATAAACCCAATTGGTAGAAGTCTGTACCACCCAGATTTACCTGGTAGCTGTGGCTGAGCAGTCAGACCTCTCTCAAGAAGAGTAGGGCAGTATATAGAGTATACAAAATAGGGCTAAAAACACAGATGAGCAAACAAACACTGACCAGAGCTTTCTATCAAAAATATATAATTATTTATTTAAAACACACTTTAGGAAATACACTAGCACTCTAAATCAGAAGCAAGTTAAAACACAGTCAGGTAAAGTATACACACCTCCCTTGATAACTATTAGACAAGTCAGAGTTAAAACACCACGATTTGTTAAAACAGATGTGATCGCGTAACCTAGATGGCACTCCAATAGTTAGGTTAAAGGGAGAGAAAAAGGCAGGGCATAAAAATAAAACAGTTCCCAACACTTTTAGAAGTTCAAAGCAAGGGAGTAAAGGCAGTATACACTGTAGAGCCAAAGTTCATAGGCCAGGTCCACTTTAAATGGAGCAAAGCGAAATGTGCCCAAGATCACACACTTTAAAATGCACTAAAAGTCTTTGCAGAATGTTCAAAAGAGGTTGGGGTGATTCAAGAAGTAAAGTTAGAAGGTTTGGGGCCAACCCAGTTGGAAAGCCAAGGATTTAAGGGTCACCTTTAGCAATCCGTGGAAAGGGAGGCCAGGCAGGACACAGTACCTTAAAAAGAGAGGAAGCTCCAGGAGTGGCAGTTGTTCCTGGCAGTGGTTCCAGTACATTGTTCCGACCAGGGGAAGAGAGGATCTCGTCGAGGAGAAAATGTGGAGTCGATACACTGCACACGGATGAAACCAGCCGCGGAGTTTCGTCGATAAAAGGTGCGTTCCTTTTATTCGCGGTCAAAGTGGAGAAGCTTGGGTATCCGGCCGCCGGGGTGCTTGGCATGGGCGATTCGACCAAGAGACATCTTTGGAAGGCGAAAGGGCGAACTGGTTGGTCCCACCAGCTCAGAGGAAGAAGACTCGTCCAGCTGAAGATTTTCTCTTGTCGTTGGGAAAGTGGTGAGTTCGTTGCAGCAGGGCTCCACCGGTGTTGTCGTCGTTGTAGATGTCTCAGCTTCTTCCCTCTTCGTATTCTTAGGTCCTGTGGCGACTTCTGAAGTTCCAGTCCCAAAGGCCCTGCTTTTATGCAGAAAAACACTCATTCAACAGCCTAGCTGTCACTCAAACATGCTAAGTGGTGAGCTGGGTGGCTCACCACTGGCCAATCAGAACAAAGTGCGACTTGAGTTGCTAAGGCAACGCAGTCCAGGGTGCCAATTCCCCTCCCCACCCATCCTGTGGAACCCAGACAGAGTGGCACCATTTGGAGGGCTTCTGTGGAGAAGCCCGCCAAAAAGTGGAACAAAGGGCTCGACCTTGGTCAGAGTTACAGAGACGGACATAAACGCCATTTTAGAAAAGAGTTCTGGCAAAAAGACCCAACCGTGGATTTAATATTAATATTAATATTAAGTATCTTAAACATTGCACCTAAAAGTGGTGCGTTTAAAATCAATGGGAAAATCCCATAGGAAATATTCCAGTGGAATATTTTGCGTGGTAACCACTGCCACCAGCCAGAAACTCGACAAGGGGGGGACTGGACAGTGCCCCCTTGAAAACAGACCCACGGGCAATATAATTAACCCCTTCCAGTACTTCCACAATATGATGGTTTGTACTGGTTCTGTTCACAATTTAGGACTAGTAAAGTCAATTGTGACTTTACATGCCCTGGGAGACAGTAGTCAGTCCCAGGGTATGGAGTCTGTTTGGGGGTCACTATGACACCCCTGTGTTACTGCACTGAGGGTGCTGTGTAACACATACACAAAAAAACAGATGATACCCTATGGAGTAAAAGACCCCATAGCCCAAAATCACACAAACAGTTAGAGACATACCTCAAATCATGCCTAAGAGTGGGAGTAAAAGAGTCTCACTCTTAGGAGAAAAAAACAAACCCCAAAAATCCAGCAAAGCTGCTGGGGGACTCACTAGGTTTGGGAAATTAGCCTTATAGGAGAATTCTCCCTAAAAACCTTCGGGGGATCCAGGAACGGGTATCAAGCATCCGAGGCCTCTATTGCATGGTGGATGGTTTATGGCCATCAAGGAGGCCTACGAGGGGCAGCAAAAGCTGCTGCTGGCTAGCATGCACGCCCACGCTGTCAGAGCCAAGGCCACAGCCATTGCATTCCAACGTTAGGTCCCGTGGCAAGTCATCAGCAGGACGGCCACCTAGGCCACCCCTTCGGTTTTCTATAAGCATTACGGTTTGGACGCTGGCTCTAAGTCAGACGCGGCCTTCGGAGAGGCAGTTCTAAGGAACCTATTTGCTTAGGGAGGGTCTCCTCTCCATCCTGGGGCTACACTCATTTGTAATCGCCCATGCAGTATGGAGGAAAGGGGATGGGACGTAAGAGTAATAAATAGTAACTCACTGTAGTGACAAACATACTTAGTCCATAGTCCCCTTTCCTCCATACGTCCCACCATCCTCCCCCTAATAATACTGGTGTTGTTAGGCAAGGTTAAATATTGTCGACGCATCAATGGGGGACTGAGGAGTGGCGCCGGTGGGCGGAGTCAGGGGAGCGCATGCTCCTAGGGCTGCACCTCTAAATTTAAAGGGGAAGAAGGTTTTTCTGGTGAAAAAGGTTCAGTCTCCCGTCCCTAGCGAGGGACGACCATGCAGTATTAGGGAAAGGGGACTATGCACTAAGAGTACGTCGGTCACTACGGTGAGTAACTATTAATTTATCACCACAATGTGCGATAGAGTGGACCCGCAGATCTCTAACTGTCGCGATGCCTGCCCCCAGACATCAGGAGCAGACAGTCAGCCCAGAGTACTGGCATCCATTGGGACCCATAAGGCCCCGAAAGGATTGCCTAAGGGTTTTTCAGGCAAGTCGGGTCATCAAGTAGAGTCCCTAGAATAAAGTAAT
Source organism: Ambystoma mexicanum (assembly GCF_040938575.1). Classification (NCBI taxonomy): domain Eukaryota; kingdom Metazoa; phylum Chordata; class Amphibia; order Caudata; family Ambystomatidae; genus Ambystoma; species Ambystoma mexicanum. Next base: position 1,311,972,921 of record NC_090934.1, read on the forward strand.
CCCTTAAAGGGATTACTTTATTCTAGGGACTATTTCCTTGGGTGTGGTACTGGGACTACTTTACCTGGGAACTACTTCTGGATGGCTACTTAAACCACACCCGGAGAACAGAACACGTTTCGCGTTATTCTGCACTCCTGCAGCGTAACGCTCACTGTACCTGCAGCTCCAGTATCCAGTCCTCGGCTACGCCCGTCTTGCTCTTCATGATCCGAACCTGCAAAGGAGAAAAGGAAAGCAGATTAGAACAAGAGCTTTACCATTCGCCATCGCAATCATCCGGGAGTCGCTGCACCTGCAAGAAAAGGAACTCCAATTACCGCGCTATACAGTCAGAATCAGCGCCGCAGAGTACTCACCGAAGCTCCATTCATCCATGCGATCCATCGAGGCACTCTGATGAGATCGCCGCTTGGAGCATCCGCATCTGCAAAAGATAAGAAAGTTTACAGGTGAGCTGCGCCTCGCTAAAGACATTCGACCTCGCACCGCAAGATACTTACCTGAGGCAATACTCGCTCGAGGTCTCACGAGTCACCATCATACATCCCTCACCTCAGGGAAGCGCCACGCCTGCAGAACAAAGAGAGGACAATTGATTAATCACATGAATGAACAATATCGCTTGCTAAGACTTTTTGCTTGGTGCAAATACTGATTCTTATCTTGGCGCTACCTCGGTTTTTTTTTGGAAAAGAGACTCCTGTCTTAGACAATTCTGCAAGAGGAAGAAACATAAAGAAAAGGTACAAGAGTGAACTATAAGACAACCTGAACTCTAAAGCATTGCATGCTACTTTGGATTGGCAAAAGACTACCCTCTGAGTCATTGTTGTCTGGAACTCTTCCATAAGATTACGGGATCAGTGAAGTTATCTGGATTCCAGGTTTCAGCGCACCCCTGCATTCCGACACAGGATGGAGAGCCCATCCTTCTTAAAGGATAGTTCCGGGACTTTTTTTTTTATTGTCCCTACGGTTCGGCCATGTGTTTTTAAGCATAAATCGGTAGATCGTAGAAAACTTTCCTATGGACCTTACCCGACTTTTTGTCCATTAACGCACTCGAAATCAGCCGCCATTTTGTGATAATCCTATCATTTCCCCCCATCGACCTGGCTCACCTGCGTTTGCGGCACTAAATCAAATCCCCCGCCCCTGAGCCTGACATCAGCAGACGCGTACCGCCCATTTCCCAAAGCCAAAGCACGTTTCATGTCAACAATCGCTGCGTCTCAGCTAATGAAGTGTCGCCATGGAAATGGCAGGACGCCTCTTTCCTCAATAAGTATAAACACACCGTTTCACAACACACAGCAGCAGATTTTCGATTCCATTCCTCTCTCTGTGTTACTTTGAGTATTCTGTGACTCGTTTCTGTGCTCTGGTCAGCTACCTTCGCCGCTTCTAGGCCTTGTGAACACCTGTACCATCGCTGTAAATTATTTTACTTTCTTTACCACACAATGGCTACAATAATGCAGTATATGTACGAGCTCGAGTACACCGAGGAGGAACTACTGGAAAGGCAAGCACGCGAAAACGATGGGGATTCGGACGGCAGTTGGGAGGACCAGTCAACAGATGAAGAGCCTGGACCATGTCGCATGGACGGCGTCTCCACCTGGTGCACGTGCAATCGGTGCGAGCTAATGCCAACTGAGGAGGAGAACTGCTGCTGCCGTGAAAATTCCGGGTGCTTGGCCTACATTTCGGAAGGCGAGCCAAGCCCGCAATGCATCACCGAGCTGCCAGAGTTCAGGGAAGCCTGCCTCTCACGGACCGTGTTGAGGATGATGATGGTGCTTATGTACGAACTTCGCGGCACTGTTCGTCCGCGTAATCCGAGTAACGAGTAAGTATACTCTGGTTGTGATGTCAGTGATGCCACTACTATTTCATGGTCGTCTCCCACATATAAAATTACATCTACATATCATTCGAACGCATGTAAATTGGTTCCATATTGTGCATTTTCTAGATAGAATTTTTTTCAAAGCAGAATGACATTTTTTACCTGAATCGACATTGATAAGAAAGTTTTGTCATTTTAATACAGTTTGCATCTTTCTTTTTCACAGGTGGTACAGGCTGGTGGCCTATCGTTGCTTCACTTGGTGGCTTCACGGGAAGCTCGGACACCGCGTTCGGAGAGTAATACCTGCCTGTGCGGTACTTGCCATTAGACAACATTTCCCCAGCGACAGTGGACAATACCGCGATTTTCCCTGTATGTGCTGCAACCGGAACTTTACAATGTGTAATGTTTATTATTTATGTTCAATTGAAATTAAGATCTAAAATAAAACCCAACATATATTTTAACAATGGTTGTTTAGATTTTTTAAATGAACCTAGTGTGTCTCCATTGAATAGTCTTCCTGTGCCTTGTCTTGTCACACCACATGTCTCCGGCCAGCATCCTCCCTCACGCTGGCTGCCCACCTTCAATCCACATAAGTGTGTCTCCATTCACGAGTCTTCCTGTGTCTTGTCTGCACGACCACCGCCCCAATCCACCCCCCGCCCTATCAAAGGCAGTTCGCACCGGGGTACTTGCGCTGGCAAGTGGAGCTGTCAGGGAGCGATAAAGGCCAAGAGGTGCCAAAGACCATGTACACTTCAAAGTGGTCTATAGAGCATGGGTTGTTGTTCCCATTGTCTACCTCCAGACCCCGTGTCTCCTGCCAAGCATCCCCCCTCACGCTGGACGCCCCCCTGCAAACCGCATAATGCCACGACATATACACGTCATTCATTCACAAACACACCCCTGTTTCGAATTCTTTATAACCCACTTCATATTTCTAATGAGAACTTCTTTGCGCTTTGCTAGTCAACCCGTGAAGGTGCTGGTTATCTGCTCTTTGTCTCTGTGAACTTCCGTGACCACTTCGAGCAAACTCGTCAGTTTGCAACCTGTGAACTGCTCCCTGTTCTACGACAAGAAACTACTCTGATCCCTGCATCTAACTGTTTGTTCGTCAAGGTAAGGCCATGTACCATAATCATTTTGCGTCCAATTTTTTAATTTATATCTATTTGCTAGTAGTCATCAAATTGCATCCATGTTTTCTTTTCGTTCAAGACAGTACATGCAAGGAACTAGTCACATGTTCTGAGTTTAGTCAAATTATTTTTCTATTTTTTTAGAGTTATTCAAATACTTATCCGCATGTGAATAACGTGTATAGTTCCAAGAACCAAAACGAACCTTGCATTGGACCTTTTATGTGTCATTTAATTTTTTAACACATTGGTATTCATTGAGAATTGTTGATCTTTACTTTTCAGAACTTTCCACAATGCCTGCCTGTTCCATTGGCGGTTGCCCTTCGAAGACCCATAATAAATCTGAAGGTACTATAATGCATGTTTTCCCTAAGACAATAGATCAGATAAGAGAATGGGTCCGATATTGCGGATATCCACCGTCTGAGCTTGAAAGTAGAGTCCTAGAAGTCTTTGCGGACAAGAGGGGTGATCGATACCGCATCTGCAGCATGCACTTTAGCTCAGACATGTACTCCACATCATTGCTAATAAAGAAGAAAACACCGCGAGCGACGCGAAAATTGCTCTCAACCGATATTCCCACTCTATTTGTCCACATCCCTCCACTGGTGAGTCAAGTTTACGGATTTAGCTCTCGGCCTTGCGGTAGTGTGTAGCATTAGCTAACAATAATTTCCCCATTTATGTATCCACTCAATATGAAGGCGGAAGATTCACCATCCGTGTCGTTATTGCAGTCATCAGCCACTTCAAGCGCCTATCGGGTAATCTTACTTAGCTATTCTGCCACTGACTTGTTTTAGGCATGTAAACCAATAGTTTTAATTTATCGTGTAATTATTTTACCTAATGGTACACCCTAGTACTCGTCCTCTAGTCTTTGTTTTCAGTTATAATTATTGTTATCCAAAATAATGCAAGTACTGTCTTTCAGGGAGATGCTGAGGAGTCCAACGCATTGACGACAACCGTTGATGTCACTCAGATGCTCGAGGTACGTTTCCGGACAGTTCCATCGATGGAGATCATCAGATCTTGCATTCTTGTAGCGTGATTGTTACACACAATGTTTCTTTCGTTTTTAGCCATTGATATGTCCTTCTGTCGTCGCCCTCCTATGTGTCTTCTTTTTTCATTATTGTGTTCTTTACTAATGAAAGTCCTATGTTTCAGGGAGTCGATGGAGCATTAGTCCAAGAAGAAGGGGGAGCATGCAGTTACGGGTCGGCGCAACAGCTTGCAGAAGTGTGCACCGCAGTTACAGCGTCCCTTGATGTTCTTATGCATTTCGAGGTATGGATACTGACAGTTCGATCAAGCGAGATCATATGACGTGATTACATCCGCTATACTTCCTTCTTTATTAACGCAAGTACTATGTTTCAGGGAGATGACGGAGCTTCTTCTACAAGAACATCACCCCTAGTAGTTGATGCAGATCTCTGGGTGGTGACACTTCCAACGATCGAGCAAATCGAATCATATTTAGATATCCATTATTTATTTTAGACAACTGATCATTTGTGCAGGTCTATTTAGATGAGCCGTTGACGCCTGCACAAAGTTTATGTTCTTTTTAACAAAATAGAAAACCATACTAATGCAATTACTGTGTTTCAGGGAGTTGCTGAAGCGTCATCTTCAATATCATCATCAATGGAAGTCTATGCGGAGCCCGAGGTATGGATCTTGACAGTTCCATCTAACTAGATCAACAATGCGTGAATAATTGTCGTTTGAATGTTCTACACAATGCGTTCATTCGTGTTTTGCTATTATTATTATACATACTAATGAAAGTTCTATGTTTCAGGGAGTCGATGGAGCGTCAGTGCGTGATGGATGTGCTTATCATGAAAATATAGTCGTTGCAGCGCCAGAGGAAGTGGAGACATGCACACACCAGTCGGAGCAACAGCGTCCAGATGTTGAAGTTCAAGGCAAGAAAGTTTCAAAGAAAAGAAAGCAAAAGAAGGTTAGTGTCCTGGTCACTATATTATGTTGTTTTTCACTGTTAATAGTTCAATAGTGTAAGTTGTGTTTAAACTGAACATCCCTTTTCCAATCTGTCCTCTAGTTGCGAGTGGGTGTACGAACTAGATCTACACAGACAGTGAAGCGAACGAGAGATGTTGCTTGTCAAACCTTTTGGCAGGGACTTGAGACTGGAGATGCATCGTGCCAATGGGAAGAATATGAAGTGATTGACAACGGAGCTATACCACCACCAGCCATTGATAGTGAATGTCCTCCTGGTAGTTCGGATGCAGTCGGAGATCAATTCACAGAATCCACACCCGCAAAAACTAAGACCGCGAGAAAGTTGAAGAAATTGTTTTATCCTCCCATCGCCGGAGAAGGAACAGATGTTGCAATGGAAGAGAATGAAATGGACGACAATGAAACACCATCAATATCACTGAACATAGCGGAAGACGATATCAGAGATTGTACCTTTAATGTGAGTGACATGTGCTCAACGTTACAGGCCGAACCAGCTGGGATGCAGAGTGACAGTATAAGGAAAGAGGCCAAATTCATTGTATTCGATAGTTGTTTGATTGATATTATTATTATGGTGAAATGTGGGCATTCGGTTGGTGGGGAAGTATGTGGGGAGCCATTGATTAATGTGACTCGTGCAATTCGAGGCACTAACCTTAAAATACATGCCACCTGTACACAATATCATCCATTCTCATGGTCTGCACAACCCATGCTGGGCAACTTCCAGCAGGCAATCTACTTTGTGCAGCGGCCGCACTTTTTAGTGGTTCAAGTTTTAAAAAGTTAGAGTATTTCTTTCAGTTTGTGGGAATCCATTTCATTGCGAAAACTCAGTTCTACAAATACCAAACCGATTATCTATTTCCAGCCATTAGCGAAGCTTGGAGAATGGAAAAAATGTCTATTGAAAGTACATTCGCGGGCAAACGGTTCAGGCTAGCCGGTGATGGACAGTGCGACAGCCCAGGATTTTCAGCCAAGTACTGCACCTACCACTTTCAGGACATGGAAAGTAAGAAAATTGTGAGTTCGGTGGTCGTGCAGGTGTCACAAAGTACATCCTCAGTGGCCATGGAGAAAGTTGGCTTTGTAGCATCATTGCAAGAACTACAATCGCGGGGAATGGCGATCGACCTGATAGCCACGGACAGACACGTTTCAATTGCCAAGACAATGAGAGAAGAGTACAAAAATATAAATCACCAATTTGACGTATGGCATCTTGCAAAAACAATCAATAAAAAAATGTCGGCTGCAGGTAAAAAAAAAGATATGCAAGGTATTTCACAGTGGTCCAAGTCAATCAGCAACCATCTTTGGTGGAGCTCAAAAACATGTGAAGGGTCGTTGGAAATTCTACTGGAAAAATGGCGGTCAGTAATGCTACACTGTAGCAACGTTCACCGCTGGACCACAAACCAACATTTCCACAATTGTGAACATGGCCATTTGTCCACAGAGGAGGCACGGAAGAAGAAGTGGTTGATTCCTTCATCACCCACTCACAAATCCATTGAAAAGATTGTATTTGATAAAACTATAACAAGAGATTTGAGGGGACTCACGGAATTCTGCCACACAGGAGATTTGGAGGTGTTCCACAATATGTGCCTAAAGTACAGGCCAAAACGATTGCATTTTGGCATGGAGGGCATGATTAATCGGACTCTTCTAGCGGTCTTGGCACATAACCATAGTGTTGGCCGTCAACAAAGTAGGACGACCGGAACTTTAGGGACGCTTCGCTACAATAAGGCCTTCACTAAAAGAATTAAACAATGGGTGATCAAACCAGTGTTTGAGGATATGCAATATGAGTTTATTGAGAGACTTATTGTTGATGTCCTAGATAGGCACATACATGGAGTTGTGAACGAACCTGTGCAGGGGACAACTGCATTGCCACCCAACATTGCCTCTGTTCCATGTCCACCTAAAGCAGAGCTCGTTGAGAAATACACATCACGGTTTAAATGATTGTAATTTGATTGTCTGTTCTCTCGAGTCTCCTCATGTTGCAGGCCCATTGAATATGTGTATCTATGTAATGTGTAAATAAAAGTGATTGCTCAGTGTACATGCAATGTGTCTCTCCACCCTTGCCCCCCCCTTCACCGTGCAGTAGTGCGAACCACCCGGGTGTCACCTGTGACTTTGCTCTCGAGTCTCCTCATGTTGCAGGCCCATTGAATATGTGTATCTATGTAATGTGTAAATAAAAGTGATTGCTCAGTGTACATGCAATGTGTCTCTCCACCCTTGCCCCTCCCTTCACCGTGCAGTAGTGCGAACCACCCGGGTGTCACCTGTGACTTTGCTCTCGAGTCTCCTCATGTTGCAGGCCCATTGAATATGTGTATCTATGTAATGTGTAAATAAAAGTGATTGCTCAGTGTACATGCAATGTGTCTCTCCACCCTTGCCCCTCCCTTCACCGTGCAGTAGTGCGAACCACCCGGGTGTCACCTGTGACTTTGCTCTCGAGTCTCCTCATGTCGCAGGCCCATTGAATATGTGTAGCTATGTATTGTGTAAATAAGTGATTGCTCAATGTACATGCAATGTGTCTATCCAACCTTGTTCATTTGCGCATTAAATTAAACCAAACAGTATTATAAATCATTTTTCAAAAAATATAGAATGTCTCCGTATTTATGGTTCTCTGGGGCTGCAAAGCACGCAGACAAAATGCAAAGATGGAGTGTAAATGGAGTGTAAATTTCAAGTCCTGTGAGATGGCCTTACACTGAATGTAGCTAACTAGGAATGTGTGCTCGTTCAAAGTGAAGGTCAGCTGCTTTGATTTTTTGCTCGGGTGCCGGAATGGCCCACGACTCAGTATAAGGTTCTATTGTTATTTGACCTTGACCGGCCGGGACCATCCCGAAAGACTTCTTTTTGGGGGTGTGGTGCAATAACGTAAGAAACTATCATGAATAAAATTTCAGAAACAATAGCCATTTAATGTTCGTTCATTAGAAGAAATAACGTCGGCATAGAAGGAGTGGTATTTCGGGGCTGCCCTACGCACAGACACAATGGAAAATGCAAATATAATGTAAGTAACTCTTTAGATGAGTTTATACCGCAATTTAATTACTATACAGTAGCTTTAAAGACGGGTTAAGTTGTACTTGTTCGTTCTATGTGGCATATTGTTTTGTACCGCGCACGATCTTGAGGAGAACCATCTCCTTTTACGGAAGCACCTCAAAACCTTCCTCTTTGCTTCTGCTTTCTCTCTCCCTCTTCCCTGCTACAACTGGTCCACTGTCTGCGACCTCGGTCCTGGGCCCTTCCACTCTCCACTTGCACTGCCTCCCTGTCAACCCCTGCACTGGGGGACTGTCTCAGTATCCTACAGCCCCCCCTTCCCAGCACTTGTTCTGCACTTACCTTGCACTCGCCACCAGCTGGCCCTATGTATTTATTATTTTATGCTACTTACCTTGTACTCCACTTCCCCCCTCCCCTTCCCCTTGCACTTTTACCTTCCCCCTACCCCTGCACTTGCGCGATCTGAATGACACCTGGCCTAGTAGGATCGTTGTCTGTCTTCTCCTTGTTCCCCCCCCCTCCCTGCCTCGCCACGCCTTGAAACACTTGTGTATAGGCGCGTTGCAAATGCCATATTATATCATATCAGTGACGAAGTGGTCCACTGGCGCTCAGGCGGCTCTGAAAAAGGCAGAGGAGAGGGGGTGGGTTACTGGAAATGACGTATAATACCCAGTTGCACTGTCCTAGCTATGAAATAATTTCCCGACCTAATATATAAAATGAATAATTTTAATAAAGATCTGATGGTGAGACTAATTTCATTTTTTATGTTTTTAAAACGGGTACATCCTTCATTATTGTCTGTGTCACGAGTACCAGACACCGGCGGATGGCTTTTACAACCGCCAGTTGCTTCTCCGCGTGAACAACGTTACCACCCTGACCATTTTATGGGACGATCGCCAAGTACAAGTATGCCCTTACGCGGTACTAATGGCTAGATGCAACATACATACCGTTGTGGTTGCCTAGTGCCTCGTTGTTGGAACAGCCATGCGATTATCAGTGCGACCGAAGAGCTTATTTTATCGTAAACCAACACCCTGTGTACTGCACACGAACATCGCTTGCCTCAAGACGAACTATTTTGGATTGAGAGCAAAGAAAAATGCAAATCGCTGAATATTCTCTAAACATTTGATGTCCAATAAATGTACTTTACCAAATGTACCGTGTTGCTGTTTCATTTTAAAGTACAGTTTCATATTCCGAATTGTGGCGCGCTGTGTTGTGAGCTGATCTCTGTTGGTTTCCGGGTTCTGTGTGGAGTCGCGTAGAAGACGCCTGGGCGCGTTTGCCTACGCAGCACAGTCACGTCACGGATAGAGGCGGGGAATATGAATGTTTTGATAAAGTCTGTTTCAGGGGCGGGAGATATGATTTAGTGCCGCAAACGCAGGTGAGCCAGGTCGATGGGGGGAAATGATAGGATTATCACAAAATGGCGGCTGATTTCGAGTGCGTTAATGGACGAAAAGTCGGGTAAGGTCCATAGGAAAGTTTTCTACGATCTACCGATTTATGCTTAAAAACACATGGCCGAACCGTAGGGACAATAAAAAAAAAGTCCCGGAACTATCCTTTAACAATAAGGTGAGACATAATTAGGGGAACATAAGGGGGTTACGGAAGCAGAAGTCAAACCTCCTTCTAGCGGTCAGCTAACTTACCATTTTTACCACTCTAGGAAAATCCTCCTACGTGCCAGACAGACGAAACTAAGAGGGCAAGTGCAGTCCCTCATCACTACACTACGAGTCACATTGGTGGAGACCATTGCAGTCCAGTTTCGTTTGGCGCCCCTGTGGAACCCAGGTAAGCGTAACACTAACACCTAAGCCGAGACCTGGAGCGCCTCCACGACCTATCATTGCCTGCATCCTCAATTACTGCGACGTGCTACTTTGTGCAGCTCAAGAGCAAGGAGACTTGATGCTGGGCTAGAACATAATTCATATCAATCCCGACTTCTCGGTGGCCGTCCAGTATGAAAGGAAATCCTTCTTAACGGTCAAGAAACAAATCTGTGATGTCAACTTGAAATATGCAATTCTATACCCAGCTAAACTGCGTGTTGAATGGAACAGCAAGACCTTCTTTTTTAAACTGCCTGACAAGGCTATGAAGTTCCTGGATGAGGCCTTACCAAATCCCTGAATACTGGGAACACCACCCAGATTGACCCATGTGGGAGTGTCTAGCTCTCTTTTCGGCTTACACACTCTATTGGTTGCCCTATGTGTCAAGGCTACATACCTCTTCCTCTCACGTTGGTGTCCCTGGAGATGGTGAAAGTATATGCTTTTCTGCCTCTTTATGACTTTACCTGGTAATATGTTGGCTTCCCCGGTTGGGGTCAATTTCATAATTAGCATGTGAACACTTATCCTTCTATCTGTACTTAAGTCCTAAGTCGACCCGGTGGGTCCATGTGACAGCTTCCCCCATTCAATGTTGCATTGATAAGTTGGGGTGGTATTTGTGTGAATACATCCGCCAAGTTCCTAGAAGGGGATGGCAAGTGATGGTTGGGGTTGTTGAAGTTGAGACAATTGTGCTTGGTGCACACAACGCTCACACACAATGGAAGGATGACTGGGAGGGAGCGGATTGACGGTAAGGGGAGGACCTGGTCTTGATACTATGGAAGCAGGCAACACAAATCTTCTTGCATTCAGATGGGAGATATAACCTGCCTGGGTAACCCAATTAAATGACGGAAAATACACCTGTACCTTGAGAGACGCAAAGTGCAAATCCTGTACTTGCAAGAGACACATGCCCACTCGCCGATTTGTGAAGGGTTTGCCAGAAACTGGGGGAAGAATCTGTTCTATACATCCTACTCCTCACAGTCTAGGGGGAGTTATTATATTGATACATCAATCTGTCCCATTTCAATGCAGCCACACGCGTGCAGTCCCACTGGGCAGATATGTACTGGTTTATGGGACCCTTGCAGGGAGGGAGATGCTGTTGATGAATGTATATGGTCCCAATGTGGACAAGCCTCAATTTTATGCAGATATTTTACAGGAGCTTGCTCGGTATCCACTGGTCCCTATTTTGTGGGGGAGGCGATTTCAACACCATCTTAGACCTAGAATTCGATAGATCCACATGCACCCACAAAGCACCCACCCGAGCCGCCTATACTATCAGAGAGGGTATGAACTACCTGGAACTCGTGGATGCTTGGCGTGCACTACATCCCTCTGACTGTTCATATACTTTCTATTCCTCCATCCATGACTCCCTGTAAGGATGAGGCAAGAAGGCAGTGAGGTAATAACTTAAAACAGCCTTTATTCAGGATTTAAGAGTCCAAGAAAAAAATGAAATTAGGGACTTAGTTCAGTCTTCTTGTTCGTTCTGCTGTATGGGTGAACCAGTGGATTATGCCTGTTAATCCTCATACGCCCAGAGCGTCTCCGATGTGGCTCTCTCTCTCTCTGCTCTGCCGTTCTGCAAGAGACCGGGAACAACACACACAGTCCATCATTGGTTTCTACTTTATATAGGGGCTGGCGGGGTTTGAGCCAATCAGGAAAGTCTTGGTCTACTTTTCTATTATTATCCCCATAAGCCCCGCCCCCTTCCTTTCCTAACAAAGATCACCATGGTGCCTTTCCCGTCAAGACTGGTGAAACGCGAGCGGCCGCTACCTCTGTGCAACCTGGGAGCTCCGACACTTTTGAAGCGTTGCTACCAGTAAAGAAAATGAGTGTTCTTATATCTGTTGGGACAGAGGAGCGGGTACTGCAACGCCACTGTCTCCTGTTTCCCCCTGCTCGGCTTCAGCAAAAGCTCTTACTACCGTCCTCCGCTTGGCTGTTTATAAATGGGAGTCAGAGACGCTCTTGTTTTTCCCCTTCTCTGTGTTTCTCCACGTCAGGGTCCCCCCTTCACTCCCTTACACCTCCCTGTCCTGCCACTCTGCGGCAATGCCAGAACCCCTTTCCCGCACGGCCGCTCGCTGTGGCGTGGCTGGGCTGGAAGTGTATTCACATCCTCTCGGCTCCTCTCTACGTCATCCGTCTTGAGAGCCTGCCAGCTGTCACACTTCCCTCATTTCTGCTGCAGCTGAGACCTCCGTCTAAGGCCCTCCCTGCTGTCGTTGTCCCGATAATGGAACCTCCGTCCGAGGTTCTTTCTTCTGCATGACCATGTCACCATCCCGCTCTGCGCCCTTATCATCCAGTTCACAAACCCTCCCTGAAGAATTAAGCTGTTCGGGTCGATCAACGCTCCTGGAGAGATAATCCGGGACCACCGGGAATGATGCATGTTATTGCACCGTCGTGAAGCAAAAAGCCTGTAGGGTGAGAAACCACCTCAGGACACGCTGGTTAGAATCTTTTTGAATAGCCAACCATTGTAAAGGGCCATGGTCCGTAAAGACAGTGAATGTCCGGCCTAAGAGATAATACCTTAAAGTTTCCACTGCCCATTTGATGGATAGGTACTCTTTTTTTTTTCCACTGTTGAGTAAGCCTCCTCATGGGGCAGGAGTTTTCGACTGATAAAAGCAATTAGGTAAAAGTTCTCCCCTAATCCAGAACCAGAGGCATTAGTCTTTAGAAATAATTCCTCTTTGAAATTGGGACAGCCCAAAACCGGTAGGACTGAGATTGCTTTTTTCAAGTGGTTGAATGCTTGTGGGGCTTCCACATCAGTGTGTATGTCCTTTTTGTAGGTAGACTGTAGGGCTTCCATCAAGGGAGCTGCTACTGAAGATTATAAAGGAACAAACGTCCTGTAATAATCCACAAAACCCAAAAAGGCCCTGATCTATTTCCGGTTACTTGGCATTGGTAGACGTAGAATGGCTTCTACATTGTCTCGTTGTGGTCTGATTTTTCCTCCAACCAGATATCTCAGATACCATGTTTGTTGGGCTCCAATGGTAGTCTTCTTTGGGTTGATTTTTAATCCTGCTGTATCTAGTTCCTTTATTACCTTCTGCAGATGTTCGAGATGGTCGCTCCAGCAATTGCTAAAGACTATGATATCATCTAAGTAAGCCGAACAATAGTCTCTATGGGAAGCCAGTACCTGGTTCATCAATGACTGGAAAGTTGCGGGTGTGCTGTGTAGTCCGAAAGGCAAGACTGTGAACTGGTACAACCCTGATGGTGTAGAGAAGGCTGTCTTGACCTTGTCTTCTTTTCTTAAAGGTATCTGCCAGTAGCCTTTGGTAAGGGCTATTGTGGTAAGATACCGCGCTGTCCCTAGTTTTTCCAACAATTCATCTATGCGAGGAATAGGATATGCTTGGTAGGTAGAAATGTCATTTAGTTTTCTGTAGTCCATACAAAACTGGGTGGAGCCGTCCAGTTTGGGTACCAACACTATTGGTGAGGACCAATGACTTGTAGAGCATTCATTAACTCCTAGTGTCAACATTTCCTCAATTTCTGCCTGATTGGTTTCAGGGAGCCGGTAGGGTCGTATTCTGACAAACCAGTTTGGAAGTGTCTCTATGCTGTGTTCTACTAATGTGTTCCTGGCAGGGTAAAAGGAAAATAACACTGCTTAAAGGCGTAAGGAACTCCAGTAGTTCTCTTTTCTTTTCTTCTGTCAACTCAGGTCCCCATTGAACCAACTGAATGCCGGTTGGCTCTGCCTCACTGTTGTTGGTTGGCTGTGTAACCACATTAACACCCATTGGGGTCTTAGTGGGCTCCTTCCATTCTTTCAGAAGATTTACATGATAGTTCTTGGTCTTTTCTTTTCTGTCCGGTTGTTCTATTAAGTAATTGACTGGCCCTAGCACGGCCGGTACTGTATATGGACCCCTCCAATGGGCCAGCATTTTGTTATATGAAGTGGGCAGTAATAGTAGCACCTTATCTCCTTTCTAGAAGGTGTGTACCTGGGTGTTGCGATTGTAATACTTCTCTTGGGTAAACTGGGACCGGCTGAGATTTTCTTGTGACATTTCTCTTAGTTTTGTGAGGTTGTCCCGAAGGTCTATGAGATAGTCAGTAAGTTAGGTTTCTTCTTCTTGATCCTCCCATTCACTTCTGGCTATATCAAGTATTGTCTGAGGTTTGAGTCCAAATAATAGTTTGAACTGGGAGAACTCAGTGGAAAACTGTGAGGGTGTCCCTTAGTACCATGAGGACCCATAGTAGCACTCTGTCCCAATTTGTCCCTGTAGGTTCGGTCACCTTTTTCAACATCTGTTTAATGGTCTTGTACCGTTTTACCAGACCATCTGTCTGTGGATGATAGACCGTTGTTCCGATCTACCTTATGTTCAGTTGTTGACAAACGTTTCGCATGACTCCAGAGACAACATTTTTTCCCTGTTCAGTTATTATTTTGGCGGATAGACCCACCTATGGCAAAGAAAGGCACCAGCAGGTTACATACTTGTGTTGCACTTGTTCCCCTCATTGGGAACGCTTCCGGGTACCTTGTTGCATAGTCCACGACGACCAGGATGTATTGGTGGCCATGGCTATTGGGCTCAAGGGCCCCCACGATATCCATCCCTATTCTGAAAAATGGTTCTTTTATTAGAGGCAAAGGTTGCAAGGGGGCCTTGTGGGGGGGGGGTAGTTTCGGGTTGGTTTTCTGGCAGACAGCACATTCCTCACAATATCGGGTCACATCCCGATATACCCCTGGCCAATAAAACTTTTTTTTTTTTAATGCTTTTTCTTGTGCTTTTTTTCCCTAGCCAGATGTCCACCTGTTGTCTCATCATGTGCTAGCTTTACTACAGTTCATCTGAAACTTAGGGGTACCAGTAATTGTTCCACCTCTTGGTTTCCTCGATCTTTAGTTACTCGATACAAAAGTCCTCTTGATGACTTAAACCATGGATAGGTTGAACCCGTCTCTGGGTGAGCAAGGGCCTGTCCCCAGGCTGTTTTCAAGGTGGGATTGGTTCCTAGTTCACTTCGAAACGTATATTGTTTAGCTTCTGGTAACCAATCTATGACCCCCGTGAACTTGTTCCCCTTAGCCCAATCCCTTTTTACTCTTCTTACTTCGCTTCTGCTTTTCTTGGGAAGTCTTGTAAATGGCAGCCTTAGGTCTATTCAGGAGAACAGAGCGGTTTGTAACCATTCTACATCCTTTACACAATCTTGAAATGAGGCAAGATCGGTCCCTAACAATACCAGTGTTGGCAAATGAGGCATGACGGCAACCTTCATCTGAGACTCAATCCCTTTTACTTCTATGGTAACTTCTTTTGATGGATATTACTTAGTGTCCCCGTGCACACATTTTATAGGTATTCTAGACTCCACCTCAACCCCGGGCCCACTTACTTCTGGTCTGACGGCCGTTTGTTCACTTCCGCTGTCTAGGAGTGCTTGTCGAGGTGTTCCATCCACACAGACGTTTAGGAAGTATGGCTCTTGACTTCTCCGGTATTCTCTTCCTTGAACGAAACCTATTTACATTGGCTCAGCAGGTTTAGGTTTCTTGGGGCAAAACCTTGCTATATGCCCCCAGTACCCACAGTCAAAACACTGAGGCTGTCTGCTTACAGTGGGCCATGGCACACCCTTAGACTCAATTCGAAGTGGCCTTTGTTCGCCTGTTCCAGAGCCTTTGATGGTTAAGGTTCTTGGTAGTTCTGTTGTAGGCACGCGGACTGATCGATGTCGATACCTACTGCCAACGTGGGTCGGTGATGCTGGCAAACCCAACATTGCATCTGAGCGGGCAAGTCCTCCGTAAACTGCTCCAGCTTTATTTTATCCACCATATCTTGGATGCTGCTGTTGGAAGGCTTTAATCATTTGTCCGTTAGATCCTGGATACGGTAGTACAACTGTCAGGGTGTTTCCCCTGGCTTTAGCTTGGTGTCCCTGAGCCCGATTCGATATGCTTCCTGGTCCATGCCCATACATTCAAGTATGGTCCTTTTGATTTCAGCGTAAGCAGTGTCCCCGGCTGGATTAGCTGCGTGATATGCACCCTGCATAGTTCCAGTTAACAAGGGGACTATGAAGAGACCCCACTTCTCCATGGGCCGCTGGGCTTTGCGGGCTACTCTTTCAAAATTGGTTTAAAAAGTAGCTCTGGTCCTCACACGGCTGGAACGTCTGCAGAAATGCTGTTGGTGTCATGGGGTTTCCTCGGCTGGACGCCACAGCCTCCATCACTTGCTTCAGTGCGTCTTGACTGGTGGCCTGTAGCTGTAAGACTTGCTGTAAAGTTTGAAGATCTGTCTGTGCCTGGTGAGACTGGACCTGAATGATTTGTTGAAGTTGCTGTTGTCCTTCAGCTAGGGCTTTTATTATGCCCTGCACTGCGTGCTGCCTTATCCCACCAAATTTGTAAGGATGAGGCAGGAAGGCAGTGAGGTAATAACTTAAAACAGCCTTTATTCAGGATTTAAGAATCCAAGAAAAAAAAATGAAATTAGGGACTTAGTTCAGTCTTTTTGTTCGATCTGCTGTATGGATGAACCAGTAGATTATGCTGGTTAATCCTCATACGCGCAGAGCGTCTCCGGTGTGTGTGTCTCTCTCTCTCTCTCTCTCTCTCTCTCTCTCTCTCTCTCTCTCTCTCTCTCTCTCTCTCTGCTCTGCTCTGCTCTGCTGCAAGAGACCGGGAAAAACACATTCAGTCCATCATTGGTTTCTACTTTATATAGGGGCTGGAGCAGTTTGAGCCAATCAGGAAGGTCTTGGTGTACTTTTATATAAATATCCCCATAAGCCCCGTCCTTTCCTAACGAAGATTGCCATGGTGCCTTTCCTGCCAAGACTGGTGAAACGCGAGCAGCTGCTACCTTTGAGCAGCCTTGGAAGTTCCGATACTTTCGATGCGTTGCTGCCAGTAAAGAAAGGTGAGTGTTCTGATATCTGTTGGGACAGGGGAGCGGGTACTGCAACGCCGCTGTCCCCCGTTTCTCCCCTGCTTGGCATCAGCAAAAGCTCTCTTACTACTGTCCTCTGCATGGCTGTTTATAAATTGGAATCAGAGACGCCGTTGTTTTTCCCCTTCTCTGGGTTTCTCCGCGTCAGGATCCCTCTTCACTCCCTCGCACCTCCCTGTCCTGCCACTGTGCGGCACATCCGGAAGCCCCTTCCCGCACGGCCCCTCGCTGTGGCTCGACTGGGCTCGAAGTGTATTCACATCCTCTTTGCTCCTCTCCACGTCGTCCGTCTTGAGAACCAGCCAGCTGTCACACTTCCCTTCCCTCATTTCTGCTGCAGCTGAGACCTCCGTCTGAGGCCCTCCCTGCTGTCGTCGTCCTGATAATGGAACCTCCGTCCGAGGTTCTTTCTACTGCATGACCATGTCACCATATCACTCAGAGTCCTTATCATCCAGTTCACACTCCCTCTCCCACATTGACCACAATCTTCCTGACCCTGCCTAGACTCTCCAGACCTCGCAGCAACTGGTGCTTTAAACCGCTAGCCCTGCAAAATGTTGCATGTACATCTAATGTCGATGACCATGTACACTGTTTTTTTTAGAAGAATGTAGGCTCAGTACCCTTGCCTAGTACACTCTGAGAAGACTTTTATATTTAAATCCGTTGAATCGCGATGTCCACGGAGCTTACTGTGCTCAAGGCAATTTGACACAGTATAACACAATGGGAGGGTACATTGCGGGAATTGGAGCTGGAACTACCTGCACAGATTAAAGAGGCTGTGGATTCTTTTAGAACCCATGCAGAACACGATTTTGTAATGCTCCCTTGGCCGCTAGGAAATATGGAGAAGGGGATAGATCTGACAGATTAATTGCATGCATGGCACAACAAGATGAAGGTAGTGGCTGTATCCCTCTCGTGCAAGATGAGTCGGGCGACCTGGCCCACATGCCTGCAGCCATCAATGGGGTTTTTGGGAGGTTCTATCAGGACCTCTATACCAACAAAGACACATGTACGCAGGAAGAAATTAACAGGTTTCTTGATACATTACCACTTAGTCAAATATCACAGGACGCCAGGGCCCTTCTGGATCTCCCAAACTCGATAGTCGACATTACTCAGGGAATGGAACATCTCCCATCTGGGAAGGCCCTGGGTATGGATGGCCTAACCGCTGAATTTTATAAACATTATAAGGAAACTCTTGCCCCATACCTCCTCCAGGTCTGGTGCAAATCTCTCGAGTCTCAATCACTTCCAAGAATAATGCGAGAGGCTGTCATTACGGTCCTAATGTAACGGGGTAAACCCACAGACCAATGCGGCTCAACCGCCCCCTGTTCTTAATTAATACTGAAGTAAAAATATTTGCAAAGCTATTGGCAACCTTGTTGATGCCAGTTATGCCGTATATTGTCCATCCTGATCAATCGGGGTTCATCCCCGGCAGATCCATGGCACTCCACCTTCGACGCCTCTTTAATATACTGGGGCAAATCGACTCCAAAGCTCATGCGGTAGTAGCCGTGTTGGATATTCAAAAGGCATTCGACATTGTTTCCTGGTGGTTCATGTGCACTATATTGTCGAAGTGCGCATTTGGTCAGGAGTTCCTCAGGTCCCTACACCTCCTTTATGCTGCCCTAACAGCCAGGGTTAATATGAATGGGCTACTCTCTGCACCATTTATGATAGGACGTGGCACCTGTCAAGGTTGTCCACCTCTCCCCCTTTTATTTGCCATTATAATTGAACCCTTGGCAGACTTAATAAGACTCAAACACAAACACTGTGGGGGCCGATTGACAGCCAAACCGCAAATCATCTCCCTTTACCCAGATGATGCACTGATATACATTTGGAATCCACAGGAACATTTAAGATATCCTAATATTTTGAGAGGTGTCGGGTCTTCGAGTAAAATGTAGTAAATCCAAACTCTTTCCACTAACAGATAACACTCCCCCTCCCATGGACCTACAGGGGTTCCAATGGGCTCCAGCGACTATATGCTACCTGGGCGTGACAGTAACCAGACATGGCCCCACGCTACATGACTACAACTATAACCAATATATGACCCAATTGCGAGCGAAGCATGCGGGTTGGGCCCACCTCCCCATCACAATAGTTGGTAATATTGCACCTCTTAAGATGGCAGTCCTTCCTAAACTACTAATTCTTTTCCTTAATATATCTTTGTGGCCCGGGCGACCATTCTTTCAGGAGCTGGAGAGCGAGATCAGCAAATTCATATGGCACTCTGGGGCGGTGCAACTGAAATGGGGCACACCAACACAACCATTTGACGGGGGTGAGTTTGCTGCCCTCAACCGAGTTATACTGGATGGCAGCACAGGCACAGTATGCAGCTCTTTGGTTTAGTGATAACCCACCTCCCTCTCATATACTGCTAGAGAGACATTCGGTAGGAACCAGAACCCTGCGCTCACTTGTCTTCCCCAAAGTACTCGCTGACGATTGCTGTTTCGATCCTCTTAGCATCACAGCGCTGGCCTGGCGCAAAATGTGGAGGGTAATTGATGTATGTGCCCCATTTCATGAGGATTTTCCTTTATGGAATTGTATCCCATCCCTGCCCTTTGCTAATCCTGGCGCGCGGGCGACATGGGCATGACAGGGATTTCACACACCAGGGTAATTATACCCGGAAGATAACTTCATTCAAACGTCTGACATCACAGGGCTGACAGGGAACGTCCTCCCATTGGTTACAATATGCTGGCTGGCGTAGATCATGTAGGAAACTGTGGAGCTGCTTCCTAGCTAAACCCGAGAACTGCGCATTACTGGGTTTGCACTGACAGCAGGCGACAGTCAAAGCGGAGTGTTGTCCCTATACCACTTAATTCAAACATGTTCAGGTGTAGTACATCACAACACACATACTAAATGGGTGGGGGATCTCAAACTGGACATACCCGATGATCTCTGGGCCGATATTTGCGCACAGACCCACAGGTTATCATCCAATTCCTGCTTTCGACTGATAAAGCTTAGTCTTACAACGGTACCACTATACTCTGAATAGAATTTGCGTGTTTTCAAATGAAGGTTCTGGGACATGCCCACGCTGTAATCTTGCTCATGCAGGATACTTCCTGTTAGGACTCACCGCTAAGAAGGTACACCACTTGAAGTGAGAGCTGCACCAATGACGCCTGAACAGTAGCCGAAGAATTATTCCCCCTATTGTAACTTTCTGCTGTGTAAATAAAAGAGACAGAAGGATTTAGTAGGGGTAATGGGAGACACACGCCCACAATTCACCGGCTGTAGAAACAAGACGAAAAGAATTATCAATACAACTGGATGCTATTTGGATGACCCCCACCTCCAGTACAGGAACAAGCAACCTCAAGATGCAGTAGGTAGGCCAGGTCGATATAGGTAGGTGGGCGGTAGATGATGCAAGGTCCCCCAGTGTTATGCCAGTATATTATCTGAGGTGACAAAGAACAAGCAATTATCCAGATAGAAATAGGAGGAAATGACAGTAATAAGAAAGCCAGAAATAGAACACTTCTTACCACGATATCTGCGGATGGTGATTCCTGACACTTCCATATGTTGTGGGACTGCCCGCGACTTGCAACCTTTTGGGGTGATGTGTGCGCAACACTGTTCGAAATGACTGATGCAGATATCCCCCCTCCCCCATTCCTCTCTTTTTCACATCCCGAATTCACCATCTAGCACTGTCAGTAAACTTGTACGGCTCTGTCTCCTTCTGGCCAAGCGCTGCATTCTTTTGCATTGGACAGGTGCTCATGCTCCTAACAGAGATCATTGGATGAAAGATGTGACATGGGCTAACAACATGGAAGAGCAATGGGCACATATGCAGCTGCCTGAATCAATACAGAGAGACATGTGGAACCCCCTTAGACTGTACCCTTGCACTCTGTGACAAATGCAGGCAGGGCTCCTTCACCGTAATTGACTTGAACTGCCCCCATTGAAACTATGCCCTGGATATAGGAATCCTGTTGAGCCACCCTCTCTGCATACTCATGTTTTCCCTTCTGAACTATGTAACACTTGTCTCTGTATGCTGCTGTCCTCCCATCTTCAATGACACTGTAAATGGTACCCTACTGTACTGTGTTGTGTAACGTCATGTGCTTTAATAAAGAAAGTTTGAAAAAATAAAAAAATAAAAGAACCATACAGCTGAAGTATTGCTTTTTCGGTGTAAATAATGTGACCAAGGCATCTGATTCAACAACACTGTGTCCCCTGCTTAAGCCACTATCAGAATGAGGGGTGTGAAACAGCATGTTTAAAGTTTGGTGCAAAATCCAGAAGACTTCTAAAAACTGCCCAATCACACAGACCAAAGGCAACTTAGATGGCTTTAAAGAGAAACATCCCTTGGTAGTAAACGATCAAGGTGGTCATGGTCACTACCTCTTAGACCTTTGCATGTACTACTGTATGGACACTAGCACTAGATCAAATGCTAGGTTGCCCTCCCATACCTGTTTGGATAGAGATTTCCCTCTTTCCGAGTTTGGGATTATCCCTGGTACTCTTCCTGTAAGTATGAAAGATTGAGGACGGGACATAGGAGTAAGGATGTCACTCAGAATGGTGACTGTTATACTCCCTTTCCTACATACACCTGCCGTCCACCTCCAATATATTAATGAACACAACTTGTGTAAAGAAAAAGGGACCATCAGGCATTGCCGAAAGGTGTAGCTAGTGTATTGATGGCCACTCAACATTCATGCGCCTTAGCTACCTGCTTAAATTTGAACTGTTTTCAAGGCTGTCCAGGCTTTGCAACCAAGCCCTAAGCTCTAACACATGCCAGAAGTGGCATCAGGACCATATATACACAGAGCCGCCAACACCATGTCCTTAGTTTACTTTTTTCCACTCCACACTCAAACCTTTGACACAAGTCAGTCACTTGAAAGATGTTAGCCATTAAAAATAAAATCTCATTCTAACGTACTTCAAGGCCTGCAAGGAATGCCACTGCTTTATAGCTGTAACTTATCTGCACTCTTGTTGTCTTTTTTGCCTTGGCAAGGATCATGACACCGAGGAGCGCTGATCTTATTAGTCGCCCAAGGTTGTTAGGGGACAAAGCTTGGCATCATCAAGGCCTAGGGCAAGGATAAGAAGAAAAGGAAAAGGCGCCACCATTCTCAAGCATTGGATCTTTCATAGATTCACATGCTATGAATATTCTTCGTCATCAGACTGGGAGTCCTCTGTGACATAGAGCAGTTTAAACTTAAACTGACACTTTCAGTGGCTTTTGTGCTCTAGTATAATAACCTTTGGGTCACACTGCCCACAGTCAATAGGAACATATACCTTAGCTCCTCCACTGTCGGCCATCTTCACATTGTTTTACTGCACCTTCATTTTGGGAGTCAAAAATCTCTTTATACTTATAGCTGTAAAATATTTTATCATAATCATCATACGGCTTTTATTTGACAATTTTGTCATTTGCAAAAAAACACATAGTATCACAATAGTGCAATAAATGAGCATCATTGAACGTCTTGTTATACCATCATATTATACAAAGAGTGATAAGGGTATAAAACAACATTCTAAAAAATAGCTAAAACTATACTTCATAATACACAGCACATAATATAAAACAGTACATCATGTCGTACATCTCATTATACCATTATGTTATGCAGGCGGGGATTGATTAGTACTGGATAACATTCTAAGGATCATCTGGATCTGAAGTTCATAGTGTCCAATAAGGTATGTAAAAAGAATCCCAGTCAATCCCGATTATAATCCTCCTGCTAAAAATGTTATGAGGAAAAGAAACCGTGTACAAGAGAGTTCAAGGGACCAAAGCATTTCTACAATTGCTTTGTGGATTAAATCTTCAGTGCCCGTATAAGTACCTGGCATATTAGAAGGCCAAGGTAGACAATACAATCTTCCAAGCTTTATGCCCAATCCTGACAATTTGTACAACAAATTGCACTAAAGTGCGTTAATAGGTATGTTAGCAGCCTCATAAAAATGTAAAGAGCTGTAAAGTGCATATAAAAATTACATGATTAATGATCGGACGAGTTCAATCTGTTAATCACAGTAATGATATTAACCATATGAAATCAAATGCAGACGCCATTTACAATAATGGCATACTAAATCCCAAATCCTCTAGTTTAATTGCTCTAGCTCTTATGTTCCATGCTTAGTCGATATAGCTTGCTACGAAAAACACAACATTTATCTTGTTACTGCACCTAAGGAGCAGAAGAACGTCACCTGTTAGATGTTTGCCATATACATTGCATAATGTCTTTAGTTACTTAAACCTGGCCACACGGTAACCCTCGCAGAAAAACAGGAAGTTATCTGTAGATTCCCTGGCTAATCCGCACACAAAGCATAAGTCATTCCCATCGGGCTCTCAGTTTTTAGTGCGATATGCCAAATTCAATTGAGAAAACCTGAACTTGGGTACAGACTACGTGCGAGGCGGAGGTTAACCAGACATACATATTTTTTAAACCGCAGGGCTGGCTTACTGGCCAGATATGTTACTCCCTTAGCCAGCCCACTACAAGCGTTAACCAATTAGGCCTTAGCTGTCTACCGTGATGTTCACTTGGCTTTTTCCACATCACCTGGGGTAATACCCAGGGGTTTGTGCCACAGGTCTTCCAGGTTCATTTCCATCAGAGTTTTTTTAACATGCGTAAACCAAGGGAAAGATCTACCACCCTTGATTCCACCATGTATATCAGTGCCTCACGATATGTTTTCATTTCGGGGGTTAACCATAGCCTAAACCAGTAAAGTACCAGTCTAAAAATGACATTGGTCTGGATTTGCCTGAGGCTCAGTTCTAAGTGGACAGGGTAGCCCGGGCACATTGTTGGCAATCCAAGCAGCCTTTTCAGGAAACCTCTTTCGACCAAGCCCAATTTATAATTGGTCGAATAGGCCCAAATCGCAACCCCTTACAGGGCTGCAGATTTGGCCCGAGCTACATACATTGTAAGAAGTGGCGAGATGGTGCCCTGACCATGAGTGAGAAAAAATGTCCAAATAGCCCCCCTCCCCCATATTCTTCCAGTGTCTTACTGGATTTAAGCATCTTTGATGTCTACTTGCCTTGGTCATTAAATCTTACCCCAAGGTAATCATAGCATCGCACTTGTCCGAGTGGGAAATCCATTAATATCCAAATTGAGTTTCTCAAACTTTTTAAAATTTTGGTTGAAAAACACATGATTTTGTTTTCCCTATATAGATGCCAAAGTGAAACTCTGAGCATTTCTCTGCAAAGGCGCAAGTGTTTTTATAAGCCCCCTCGCAGATGTAGATACAAAATCGGCATTGTCGGCGAAAAGGAGTATTGGAACTGCTTCATGGCCTAGTTTCGGTTGATCCAGACATTTTGATCTCACGTGGCATATTACCTCATCAGTGTATAACAAATACAACAGGGTCCTCTTGAATGGTTGTTAGTTTGTTCCCCAACGTACTCAGGCGCTATTGTTAGAGTAGAGTTCTACTATGATTAGCAGTAGTTCAGCTGGTACCACTCTGTTTACCAATATGGACGAGAGCAATTTTTGTGACACGCAGTTAAAAGCGGTCCTGAGATTGAAGAACACAGAGAACATTTTCATGTTCCTCAGGGCCGTATATTTCTGCGTGACCTAATGTAAATGAAATGCCTGGTTTATGGTGCTTGTTGTAGGCCGAAACCCTGCCTGGAGGTGAGCTACCACATTTTCCTGTACCACCTACTCCTGGAGATGCTCATAGACGATTCTAGTAAATACTTCCCCACTCGTGCAGTAGGGAAATTTGTCTGAAATTCCCTGGATCCTCTCTCCCTCCTTTTTTGTAAATTGGGTATATTGTTGCATTTTGCCAGGGGGAGGGGACCTTATTGAATCTAAGAATTGTATTAAACAAGTGCCATAGTATTGGTGCCCATATGGTTAGTTCATCCTTAATTAGATCAACTGGTATTAAGTCAGGCTTTTCCCCACATCTGGGAGCGGATGGCGTTGTGCAACCTCCTGTGGTTCGATTTCAATTGGAACTGGGGTAGTCCCTCTATTCTGGTCCTGCAATATGATGCACTGGGTATCCAATGGATCTCCCATTCCATAGAGGTTCTGAAAGTGTTTTCTTCAGGTGCTTGGGCTTACGTTAACAGCCACATCCTTGCCACACCCTTCTTTATTCCCACTATCTTTCAGAATATACAAATATCCCCACATTGGGAAATATTATATCAATTAGACATCTTTAACAAAGATAAATCCATCTTTCGACGACCCGCCGACAACTGTCACAAACTGGAACAGTGCAGAGCCCGACGACCCGTTCCCGGCAACAATTGGCATAGGATTCAATCGTCTGCAACTTGGGCCTATCTCATGGCTCAGACCAAGAGGAAGAGGCTGTTCAAGGCCTGTGCTCACTGCGGCCTGAAATACGTCAATATTGAAGATCTACACAATGGTTGTTGGTACTGCTTACATTTGCATCATATCATACATAAATGCAATATGTCAGTCTTTTTCTAATAAGACTTTTCGTGATCGTCGACGACATCTGGTCGCGTGGCTCAATGAGGTTGGTGGGGCCTCTGACTCTGCTTCTGTATAGAGCCATACCTCACTTTGGCAGGGCAGGACAGCTCAGCGGACCACCTCCAGTAAGAGGTCTAGGTCGCACGAATAGCACTCCAGCAGCAGGAAAAAGGCACATGGGGAGATGTCCAGAGACAGGCCACAACCGTCTCACCAGAGGGAGGATAGATCCTCTCTGCCTAAGGTCAGTGCCTCAGCTGTCCCTAAGGATAAGTACATGCCAGCCCCTTTCCCCCGATCATTGGAGCCAAACCATCCACATCAACTAAGACAGCTCAGATGCCAAAAGCTGTTAGTCTTCGCCTTCCAACGTTAAACCGTCTATGACAACACAGTCTATGACCAAGTCGTCCTTGACTTCCTTGACACAGAGACCAACTATCCCGTCAACAATTTGTCCATCGTCGACGACCACAGCGCTCAAACAGACTATGACCCTGCCAACGACTGCATTGACAATGACACCATTGGTGGGTACCGTACCAACAGCGTCGTCGAAGTAGCCCACAGTCCCATAGACGACAAAACAGGCGACTGCATCGAAAGTGGTCTCAAGCATCGTACCGTCGGCTCCTGCTACCTTGTTGTCGACCACTACCTCTACTGTGTCTTTGCTGGCGGCGCTTCCACGCCTTTCATGCCCCACACCAGTGTTTGGGTTGTCGACACAACGGCAATAGGGATTAACCCAAGTTTAAATTCCTCAGATCAAGGGGCCGAGGAGGCTATTATGTCACCCTCTGATTCTCCACAGGAACCTGTTAGGCATCCATCTGGCCTTGCCTTACCAGTCAGGAGGCCAAGTCTGGCTAAAGCACCAGCACCCCCAACAAAGCCAGCGTCACCACGTGGAAAGGCAAGCCTTACAAGGCTACCAGTTTTGCCGCCATTGTAGCCAGCCCTATCGAGGGACATCTCTCTGTACATCCTCTCCACCCTCCCTACGCTGGTGTCCACACTGCAACAAAGGCTGCTGGATCCATCACCAGTGCCAGAACCGTGGCACAGGTGTTCAGGAGGCACCCCCCCCTAGGGAGGACAGATGCCTAACAGGGCCTCTACAATTTTCCACCTTTGGGATGGACACAGACCAAGACCAGCAAGCGGTTGTAGCTTCATTGTCTTTATCGGTTACTGGTGAGTTTGATTATTTCCTCCCTGCTAGAGACTCTCCTCCGGAAAAAGTGGGCTCATTCCATGCGCTCACAGGAAGGGCTTCCAAGATGTTTGGCCTGGGTAACAGGGCAAGGTAAGCCTCCTATACCAGCGCAGAGAACATCAGAGGAAGTCCATCCCACACCTGGATGATATCTGGGAGGATGGTCTCGTTGCCATGGCGCATCCCTCTACAGCGCCTGCTAAAAAGAATGGTTTTGACAAGAAATGCAGAGCTCCTGACACCGCTCCCATCTGTCTGCGCACACTGCCAACCCTGGAGACAGTGGTCTCCGCCACTGCCAGAAAAAGATTGGCAAATCCTTCATCAACCTGATCTGTCTCTGCAGTCAAAAATGGAAAACGTCTAGATGCTTTAGGATAGAAAGTCATAACAGCCGCAGCCACTACCATCAAGACTGTGAATGCAATGGACATAGTCACAAAGTACTATCGCAGGCTATTGTACATGCTGGCCCCTATCCCAGAATTTTTGGCAGATAAAAAGCAAGAGGCAATGCACATAGTCCATGAGGGTGACTTGGTATAAGAACATGCCATCTCGGTGTCAGTTGACATCAGCGACACAGGATTCTGCCAACTTGGAAATAGAGCAGAGATTCTCCAACAGGGTTGGCTAATGGCGACAGATTGTAGACCGGAGGTGCAGGCTAAGGTCGTTGATCTGCCGTTCAATGGCATTGATCTTTTTGGGGAGAAGGTTGACGAAACCTTACTCTCTATCAAGACAGACACTGAGACCCCTTGTTCACTGAGCATGCTGTAGCAAAGGCATCAGTCCTTTCGCACAGGAAAATAAAGTTTCATCAGGACTTTACGGGACACCCATCCTTCTTACCAATCCTCTTCCTCGACAAGACGCTGGCAAATTCATCAGCCGATCAGTAAAGAAGGAAGTTGCAGTCCTATCGTCGCACACAGTGCCGCTGTTGCCCCTCCCAGTCCAGGGTCCAGTCTAGCGAGCAGCCATGACCCGGCCAGGGTCAAACCCTCCCACCTCAGCCCCCCAGTGGGAGGAAGACTGTCGCAACTTGTCAGGAAATGGAGGACCATCATATCCGACGAATGGGTGCCCTCCCTTCTTGAGCAGAGCCACTCGCTGGAATTTGTGAGCATTCCGCTGGACATTACACCCGTTAGCAAACCAGAAAAGCTCTGCCATCCCCTCCCACAAGAGGTGCCGGCATTGCTGGCCAAAGGGGCAGTGGAAAGGGTGCCAAAGACAGAACCATCGTCAGTGGTCTACTCATGCTATTTCCCGGTAAGGAAATAGACATTAAACAACAAATCAGGTAGTTGGAGTCTTATATTGGATCTAAGGGTCCTCAACAAATTCCTCAAAGTGCAAAATTTTTGTATGGTGACGTTACAACAGGTCCTGTCTCCACTACATCAGGGAGACTTCCTGGTGTACCTCAACCTCGAGGACTCATACTTCCACATCCCTATTCGCCTCTTGCATCGCCGATACCTGCAGTTTGTAGTGGCTGGGGTGCACTACTTTGCACTTCGGCTTTCACTCTGCCCTGCTGAATTCCTTTCTCCAGTGGTGGCTCACCTGCATCGGCAGGGGCATCCACGTCTACCTATACTAAGGCGAATGGCTAGTAAGAGCCCAGTCTTATGCCGTAACAGCAAACACAGCATCCACCATCCAATGTCTGCAATTCCTCGGCTTTTCGATCAATTTCCAGCAAGACAAGCACTCTACCTGGGAGCGAAGATCAACATGGTGTCCTGCACCGCAAGACCATCAGATGAGCGGGTGTCTGCACTCCTCGCCAAGGTGCATCATCTCAGCAGGGTTCAAACAACATCTGTCCACAGTTACAAGTCGCTGTTGGGCATGATGTTGTCACATGCAGCCTCTGCAGGAATTCCTGGATGCTCGTTGGGTACAGGTGTCGGGGTACTGGGACGATCTCATCACTCGGACACAGATGTTCCGACAGAACCTTTGCTGGTGGTCAGTCAAAGCCCACCTGGTAGAGGGTGCTCCCTTCCGACTGCCCGCCAACCAAGCCATAATCACGTTGGATGCTTCACTAGAAGGCTGGGGAGCCCCCTGTGAAGACCTACACTCAAGGGGTCTATGGTCTCCCGAGGAGACGCTGCTACACATCAATCTGCTGGACGTGAGGTGATTATTTTTGTCCCTTTGCTAGCTGGAAAGTTGGAACAGATACTTAATGACAACACCACGTTGATGTTATATGTCCTCAAGCAAGGGGGGGACGAGGTCACCACAGCTGTCCAAGGAGGCTCAGACACTCTCATAGTGGGCTTTACAACACTGCATGTTTCTGCTTCCCCTCGACCAGCCGTGTGTCCTCGACAACCATAGCTGACTCTCTCAGCAGAGAGTTGCTCTCTTGCCATGAGTGGGAGCTACACGACAATCAACTTCACCTGTTGTTCCAGAATTGATGGACCTTTTTGCAACCTACGACAACAAACTGTGCAAGAGCTACTCCAGCAGGTTTCCCCATCCAGCAAACTTGGGGGATGCCCTTGCGTTTCCATGCGACGGAAGTTCCTCTATGCATTCCCTCCAATCCCATTGGTGGCGTGGGTCATCAATGCTTTTCAGATTATATCGGTGCAAACTGATATTAGTATCCCATGCTTGGTTGAGACAGATCTGGTACTCAGAATTCCTTGCCCTCTCGTCAGCTGCTCCACCCAAGTTGACGCCACACCAGGCTCTTCTTTCCAGGAACCATAGTGCAGTGCTGCACCACAGCCCAGCCTCACTCAATCTAATGGCCTTGCTCCAGTGTTCTTAGAGTTCGGATCCATTTCGCTCAAACAAGACTGCCAGGTGGTTCTGGCTCGAGCTAGAGCACCATCCACTTTGGCGTGATACAAAAGTAAGTGGAAGCGCTTTTAGGTGTGGTACAGTAGTCCTCATTTGCAGCCTCACATCATCCAGCCGCAGGGCGTTTGACCATATCTGATATCCCTGGCTCAACCGCATTTGGCGCACTCTACAATCAAGGTGCACTTTACTGCAATTTCCAGATTCAACCGGTCTCCAGGTGTCCCGTCCCGTTGGTCTTACCGACTGGTGAAATAATCATGGTGCGGGTTATTCAGGTCTTTCCCATCTGTCAAAAGTCCAGCACCCGCATGGGAATTAAATGTTGTCCTGTCGAGTCTGATGAAACCACCCTTTGAGCCTCTGCACAGGGTGTCTATCAAACCACAGGGTGTCTATCAAACATCTCTCTTGGAAAACCGCCTTTTGGTGGCCATTACATCGGCCAGATAAGTGGGTGAAATCCAAACTTTTTCTTGCAAACTCCTTATTTGACACAAGGCTAAAGTCACACTACGCACAAACCCTACGTTTATGTCTAAGGTACCGTCCACCTTACACCTTAATGAACCAGTGGTCTTACAGTGTTCTTTGGCATGCCTACATCGCCGGCTGAACAGTCATTACATTCATTGTTACGTGCCCTTAAGTACTATGTTGCGCCTACAAAGTAATTCCGTCTCATAGACCAACTGTTTGTAACATTTGTGCCGTCTGGACTGGGGAAGGCGTAAAACCTTCTGTGGCAAGGTGGATTGCGCCTTGTATTTACTTCTGCCATCAGCAGGCTAGCTGGCCACTTCCAGGCAGGCTCTGAGCTCACTCTACTGGGGTAGGGCGGCAACTACTGCTTTCCACTCTAGGATTCCACTGTTGGACATTTGCACACGTTCACCAGATTCTACTGTGTCGACAGGGATTTGGTGACAGAATCCACTATTGGCCAATCAGTTTTGCAGAACCTGTTTACGTGAGGTTAGTGAATTGAAGTTTCTGCATAGATCTTACCTCCGCCCATAGGAATTGTTTTTTAATACTACTTTGTAATCTATTCACAGCATGTGAATCAATGAAAGATACAATGCTGGAGAAGGAATAAGTTACCTGTAAATCCTGGTCTCCAGCATTGGTATCTTTTATAGATTCACGTGCGACCCTCCCGCCTACCCCTCTGGCTCTTCTTTTTTGGCTCATACCACCACTCACGTGTGCTTGCCAAAATCTGAAGATGACCGATGGGGCCGGAGCTGTGAGAAACCAGAAGGTGTCTCCCTAGCTAGTTCCTGGGGATCTGTCATCCTGGTGGCCAGGACACGCCCATCACTATTGGATCAAGTTCCTGGGAGCAGACCAGTGAGGGAGGATCACCTGGATGGATGGGTGGGGGGGTCCTCGGGGTGTGAGAGTGGGACACTGACAGGTGAGACACGGTATTCCCCAATCAGGCGCAGCAGTTGAAGAGAAGGAGAAAGGCGGCAGGAATTGAGAGGGTCGCGAGGAGAGAAGTGACGTTGCCCTTTTTGTCCCAGACCCGCAGAACCTTTGTGGAAGAGAGCCTAAAACCGCAAACAATAGCACAAGTGTGTCAACGGTACACAGGGCAAGCCTAAACCCATAAGCAGAAGCGAGGGAAGCTCTCATGACTGTGGTACCAGCCTTGACTCCAATGAAGAAGAAAAGCCAATCGGTTCATCACAGACGGTGAGTCAAATGGGAAAATGATGAGATCCGGGCTGTGTCAAGTGAGAATCACAGAGTTGCAGGTTTGAACCAAGTTCTATGAGCTGTGACAAACAGTAAAGGGGAAACTAGTTGCAGGGGGAGACCGACACCACGTGGGTGCTAAGTCAAGAGACTCTGGTCAATCCCTATATAAGAGAAACCACAGTTACCAGCAACCTGTGGTAGTGCAAGCGGAATAGGTAAGTGGTCATACTGAGGGTCAAGCAAAATCCCTGTACAATCGAAAGACTTTGCTCTACAAACTAAATTAAAGAAAGGGAAGTGAATTCCTTATACTTTTATAACGACACAATTTCATTTTACTCACAATGGCAGTCTTGAGCAGGTGATGGCAGTCGTAGACAGACGAATTTCTGAATACTTCCCCCATAGTGTCCAGAGGCCAGTAACTGGGCTCTGTGCACCTCGGGGGCAGTATCCTTGGGAAACCCTCGTGGGGAAGAAAACCCAATCCAGGTGCCGTCTGGTTTCCGTAGAATGGAATGAAGGATCTGTTGGATGGAGTGGATCCAGGTGCCGTCCGGGTTCCATAGAATGGAATGAAGGATCCGTTCGATGGAGTGAAGAAAGCGGCAATCGTGGAAGAAGAGGAGATGGAGGAATTCACAACAGCGGAACCATCAAAGAACTGCAGGTAAGCAGAATGACAACAGGACGATGATGGAGCAAGGATTCCCGGTGGCGAGGAGCAAGCCGGCGGGAAAAGAGCTGAGGTCCGGAAGGCTGAAAAGGTTCCCCGGGAGGAAAGAGGGCTGAAGGGAAAGCGGAAGGAGGACAATACAGGCGGAAGAATCCGCGGAAGAGAGAGAAAGGAAAAAGGGAGGAAAAAAGAGAAAGACCGAACAAGAGGAGGAATAGGTAAGCGAAGGTTCCGTGGGGAACACAGAAAGGAAGATAAGAAAGAGCGGAGCGTAGGCGAGGTGAGAGTGACAAGGAAAGTTACTGCAAGCGCACGGTGAAGAGTAGCTAGAATGGAGCGAAGGTAAGGAGAGTTTCAAGAAGGCGCTAACATAGTAGCAAGGAAACGTAGTGCAAAGGCACAAGGCTGACAAACCACGTAGCGAAACAGAAGTGACGAACCTACCCGTTTGTTGCGATGAATAATATAGAACAGGTAGAGTGCAGTCGCCATTTTGAAAAAGACTAGAATGGTACTAGTGAATAGCTGAAATGGAACCGAGGAGGCACCATCTTGCCTTCCATTGTCTGTAACGAGAATGGTGCTTCCTCCACTTTCTCCATAAGGATCCCGCTAGAATCCTAACCATTCCGCAATGAGAAGAAACAAGGGAAGTGACTCCCAGAGCGGCAAGGTCTAAAGTCCCAAGAAAGTGTGCTTGGAACTGTTTAAAAAGACATTAATATTTGTGGAATACTATACAAGAACGGTCAGCGCACATAAGAGGGGGGCCGAGGGGTGGCGCTATCACCCTACATAAAACTGTGATAAACAATTGAGAAGGGTCAGCACCCAGAAGAGGGGGACCCAACGGTGAAGCCATCACCTAGCGAACATTGGAAACCAACTTTTCATTTGTTAAAGGAACTTTTGTGTTATTTGAACATGTCAG
This sequence comes from Ambystoma mexicanum, assembly GCF_040938575.1. Classification (NCBI taxonomy): domain Eukaryota; kingdom Metazoa; phylum Chordata; class Amphibia; order Caudata; family Ambystomatidae; genus Ambystoma; species Ambystoma mexicanum. The sequence continues at coordinate 1,312,005,807 of NC_090934.1, forward strand.
GTCCTCCAAGACAAGAGACTTTGAAGTGAAACATGACTTGGCCAACAATGGCTTGTTGGCTGAAAGCTCGAGAGTGTGTCCTCAGAGCTGCCGTTAGAACGGTTGTCTGGCGCTGGGGAAGCCTGAGACTGTACTGTGCTCCAAGCTCCCATCTTACCCCATGTCCAAAACGTGGGGAAGGGAGACCGAGGCTACCACATCCTGACATATTATTTGAGAACACTTCTTTCTTTTCTTGAGAACTATCCTACACCCCTTTTTGTATTAGTTGTGAGGTTTGGCAATATGTTTCCCAGTATAGGCCCTTTTTATTTTGACAGACGCCACTAGGACTGCCTTATTTTTCATTTGATGGTCGACGCTTGCTCCCATCTTAGATATAGGTTTAAATTAGGCATTTTTCCAACCTGCATATAGCATGCATTGTTCAATAAAGACCCTTGAACTGTGATCACTTATGTTTGTCTTACTTGTTGTCACCATGAATTCCTGACACAGATAAGGGAGATTTTCATATTGGCTCTGAGCAATATGACCTAAAAGTAACTATACTAGAGAACAAAACTGACTGAAAGTTTAAAGGGATACTCTAGTAAAAAATGATATTTCAAAAATAGATAGGCCACATTAAAAAAAAAAAAATCGTATCCTCCGTTTTAAAACTTCCTATGTAAAATTTTGAGCTATTCAAGCTCAAAATTCGAAAAAGCAAGCACAGGGGGGCCGCCATTTTGTGAAATGGAGGCCCTCCTGTGCTGGCTTTTGCGGCACTAATGAAGGAAAAGCCAGCCAGCTGTAGTAAACAAAATTTACCGCTGGGTGGCTTTCCCTTCATTAGTGCCGGGACTCAGAGGACGCGGACCGGAGACCAGAGCAGGAAAGCTGCAGCTGAATCTCGGTAAGTGCTATTTTTTTTACAAAAAATAAGCACTAGCTGCGGTTTTTTTTCTACGTTTTCCGGGCTGGAGGAGCCCGGAAAACTTAGAAATAAAACCGCAGCTTTAAAAACGTATTTATGTTTGCGGTCGCTTTTGAATTGCTCTGTTACTGAGGATTCCCAGCCTGACGACAGGGAATATTCACTGCATTCGAATCTATGAAAGATACCAATATTGGAGAACAGTTGCTACACGTAAATAACTTATTCCTTCCATAAGCAAGTCTAGGTGTTCCTTATTCCTCTCCCATCACCATTGACCATAGTAAATCAAGGGTCAAACACAGGGGCGCAGTCTATGGCCTTTCATCAACCTTCTCTCCTTAACAGTCTAAAATGTTAGATTATTTGTGCTGCACAGTTGTTTCCTCTTAGCCTTGTTTTGAGGGCTCTAATCTCTACGTGCACCCTTGCCAGATACTAACGTGCGCTGTGGCAGGCAGTTGAATTAGCTGAAAAGTACTGGCCAATGAATTTTTAAGCATATTTCGAAATGCTCAAGGATGACAAAGAGATTGCCCGCAACATTCTAGAAGTTGGTCTTTATTCCTCTGTGTGCGTCACAGCAAGGTCTCTGTGGTTGTGTTGCGACTGTATTCCTGGACCAGGACACCACATTTCTCACAGTATGTCCAATCAAAACTAAACATTACTGGAACAAACTAGTTAGCAAAGATGCCAGAGTAGTTTGGTATGTGCAACACAACTTCCTGTACAATATACTTGTCATCCTGCCTCCTTTGATTTGGATACAGCGTTGGAAGTCATTCAGAGATGAGGAATCTGTGAGTGGAATGTATTCATTAAAAGAAGAAATTACTTCCCACAGATTCCTCATCCCTCTTCCCTACTAGCCCTTATTCTCAAATGATGGTAGTTCCTCTCGACTTATGATTCAAATGACAAAATCGTGTGTATGGCATTCGCAGCTTTGAGTATATATGGTTTGATGTCACTTCTGGCGTGTAGCACCTACGCCTCTGACAGAGCAGGCCTTGTAGCCTCCTGGTGCCACCTACTGGCTCAGTAAAAATAATTCATAAACAGGCTGTGTCAGGATAGTTTGCAAAGATTAGGAATTTGTGAGAGGAATAATCCTATCCATTGTGACGGGATCTGCAACAAATAACCGCTTCTGGTCACGTTTCAAGGTTGTTTATTTGGAATATTACAACCAAATCAGCTGATTAATAGTGTCGTTTTAGGGCCAACTGGGATTCTTAGGGACTTTAGTGCTAGGGCGTCCCTCTCTAACTCACCTTCCCTGGATTTCCCCTCCTCATTAGGCCAGACGTACTATCTGTCTGTTTTTCAACTAATGGTGCAGGTGATATCCCTAAGACGATGGCGGTCTTATTCCTTAGAGGCCTTCTAACTTTCCCTCTCCTAACCTCTCTTAGTATTCTTGAAGAGGGTTATAGGGATGGTGCCTTCTTTCGCAATTCACCACCAACTTGCCACCCACTCACGGTGTCACCTGACCCTTCTCTACACTTGGTCCAATATTGTTCTCCTCCCTACCACTCCACCATCCCTATGGTGTTACACTCTGCCATCCTACCTCCACCCTTTGATGAAGCCTCCCTTCTTCCTCCTCCGCTGCCAATGACCACTAGCCCACTGCTTCCCCCTGCTCGTATCTTCTCCTTACCCTTACTCCATCTCCTTGCCACTACTTCCTCTCTGCTACTGCTACCACTGTTCCGCTTTACCACTACTCCTATTCCACTCCTACCACCTCTCTACTACCACTACTTTCCCTCTACTGCTACTACCACTTTTTCTGCTACTTCTCTACTACCTCTTCTCTCTTTAGTCTCACTATGTACGGCTGCTACTACTACAACTTTTTCCCACTACAACTACCTCGCCCTCATGCTATTTCGCTACTCCTACTGCCACAACCTCCACTTACAATTACTCTACTCCTATTACACTCATTCCTCACTGCCACGCGCAGAAATGCTCCACAGATTCCTCTATCCAATTACCTCCACACTCCTCCTATAGTCTCTGAAACTTCCTCCTCCACCTCATATCCACAGCCAACTAACCCACACTAACCCATCCACAAACCTACCTTCAAATATCCCGCCCCCTCCCCTGATTGGCCAACTTACCCTGACCAATGACTTGCATGTCTTATGGGGCTGTGACAGGGCATGGCCAGGGGAAGGGGATATAGGGGTTTGTAAGCGCTGCCCTTTCTGCCCCCTTCTGTACACAGGCCTACCGTGTTTCGAACATGGCCAATGAACTGGCGATTCTGTGGTAGACTAGTGGGAAATTAATTTAAATGGCCTTGATGTTGGCCGTTCTTTATTAAAAAAGCTCCTTGGTGGTTCAGTGGGTTTTTGGCATTAAGGCTTCTTTGGAGACCTTTATTTTTTTAAAGATCACTGGTGGTTAAGAAGGTGTTTTTTTTGAAGTGCAGGTTCCTCCGCATTGCTCCAGGCTGCCGCATTTGCTTCACTGTGGCCCTGCAGCGGTCACACTGGTGCTGGTTCCGGCCCCTATCCACCGCCCTTCTTGTCGGCATACCGCAGGAGTTTGCTGTTCCAGGCCGGCTTGTGCGGCCCGGCCTCCTTTCATTCTGTTACAGCACCGCCCTCTTTCTGCTGTCTCCGGTGTCCCACCTAATTGTGGTGGGGTCGCCTCGGCCCAGCCGCCAACACATTCTGTTGCTGCATCAACGCTGCCACTAAAGCAGGTGGGGTAGGGTTGGGGTCCCCTCGCCTTTACCCCCCTAACAAGGCCTGTTTGCAGGCATTGTCACACCATGTGAAAGAACATTGCAGGCAGGTAAGTATTTGTTATTTTGGACATTTCCTTTTTATAAGGCTAACGTCCCGTCATGGTCCCTATAGGAAAGATGATTAAATTGTGGTTTTTATTGGTCACACTATTAGAGTTAGCTTTTATTTGACCAGAGCATTCAAAAGATTAATTTATAATAATGTTACAGATAAGAAAATGTAAATATAATTTAGATCTAGATCATTATGGATTTGAGCTAAAGATAGTATGTACATCCTATAAACATGAAGAATCAGAGGGACTTTGACAAGATGATTTTTTTTACGGATGACGTTGCACAATGTGGCACCATTTTGAATAGTAAAAAAACAGTATTTTAGAGACAGCAATGTCAATGTTCCCTCTAAACTGTGCGCATGTGCGCTTGCCCAGCTTCCTTCTGGGTGCAGCTCAGAAGATTTTTAGCAGCGCACACAGACAATTCCCACCTATTCAAAAAGATTTAATAAGGCACAAGCCACAGCAATTACCTGACATTAGAAACGTGTACCTACATCCACTTGTTTTATGTTGTAACATGATAACGTTCATGCACCAGAATTTCTGTTACTCATTGTGCCTTACCAAAAGAGTCACCCACACTATATTATTAACGGTATCAGGTAATATTATCCCCACCAATAATATTGCCATAGATATGGTCGTCGGGAACGGCCATAGGCAATATTGTTAATGGGGATAATGGGGGAAAATGGGAGTGGGGGTTGTGGGGGTGTCCCCCGCTCCCTTTAAAATAATATGGGGTTTGCAGGGGTGTCCCCACAGGTTTAATGGGTTAATATTTCTGCAAAAATATGGCTCCATTCTCGTGTGGCGATATTTTTGTGGGGATATTAACACATGGAACCAATCTAACTACAGCCCAAATATCGGATTCTGACTGTAAGTAAGCAGGCTACTTGGGTGTGTAACCAAATCCCATACTTCCTCTTCTTTGTACATATGCCACACAACTGCTTTGAAGCGGCCGACTTGTAAGTTAACCCATTATGAAACTCAAATATTAATTTGCCCTCTAAGGAATTTGAAAAGACAAATGTGATGTTCAGGGTCTCTTACTTTAGCATTACTAACATTACCCCGTAAGTAGAGAGCAACATTGCAATATCATTTAATTAGCCTACAAGGGATAAATGGGTATGGACTATGCCTGGGATTACTCATCCATAGTATCAGGGCACGGGATATTCAGACAGGAGAATGCTTTTCACACAATCTGCATCATTTCCAAGTGTTCAGAGTTCCTTTGGGCATAGACCACACATTATATGGTTAGTCGCTTCTATACCAAAACAGTTTCACTGAGCATTTGTGTAATCCTACTCAATGATACAAGGGTGGGGTATGTTGCAAACAATCCTGTAAGCACTGCTTAATAATTGTGTACCTGCTGAGTCATGGCATTCTTAAAATGCACATCATATGTTGAGGCATTTAAATATGCATTGGTTCCAAAATATTGTGGGTCTGCAAAAATATATATAAAATATATCCCAGTTAGCGTTTATTGCTATAATCCCTCACTTTTTACAGTGCTCTATCAACTAGTATTGGAGGCAAGCACAGGGTCCGGGGAAGGGTATGGGTGGAAGTATCACTCCTTGCAGGTGATGAACAAAGCAGCAAATTTCAAAGACCAAGCCAGACGTTTCAGCAGTACACTGAAGGAAATGTGTTGCCCGTCATCTAAAGGATAGGAAATTCTAGTACCCATCTAGACAACAGCACCTTCTTTTGATTCTATGCTCAACTGCTGAGGGCTTTTCATTATAACCATGTGTTCTGTGTGTGCTGTCTCTAGCATCTCCCTGCGGTGTCCCGTCAAAGTTTCAAAAACATAGTTTTGAAATCCAATAGTTTCAAAACAAAAGGATCGAAAAAATAATTTTGAATGCATTTTTTTAATATAAATATTTTTTTTTGGGTTCGTATAGTAAAATTATTGTTTTTTCTTAAAAAAATAAAAAAAAAACAGGGATTTGGGGGGGAACCCCCCCACCAAGAACAAAAAAAAAGTCATGCATTCTAAAAAATTGTTTTCAATCCTTTTGTGTCGAAACATTTGTGTTTCGACACTATGACTGTCGAACAAATCACTATGAACCTCTCCCTTCATCTTATTTAACTGATCACAAAGAATTACAGAAGAGGGATCCATAGTTACAGAAGAAAGCACTCAACAGTTGGATCTCTGATGATGAATTGCTGCAATTAACTCAAAAGGCATATGTGTGTGATATTCTTCAACAGGGCTCCATAATAAACCTCAGTAAGGCTCTTGTTTAATTTTATTTAGGCTGTGGTGCGGAAGGGTGGGCAAATCTATATAGTTTATTATGTGCCCTGCCATTTCACTCCCTATGTCAGGGGTACAAGCAGGGCTCTATTCAGATTTTGCTCCCTACTTGGAGTCAAATGATTTTTCTGGGAGTAAAAAAGTAATTAGCTTTGCCAATGGGGATACTTTCTGCATATTAAAAGATGTTCTTTCCCCATAAAATTCCTTTTGAGACCGAGTATTAACATTATTAGAGTTCCTTCCTTCCTATGCAACTGCTCTACAGGTAACTAATTCGAAAAAATATCAGTGGAGCTTTTTGGGTTGAGTTTTTGTAAGGCACATTTTCAGTTTTTAGGAAGTAAAAAATGCATGGTGTATATGTCTCTTAGCTCTAAGGCTGGTGTTGTCATTACCCACAGGAGAATGTAATGTGGATAGTAAGCAGAGGCACAAGAATTTTGGATCATCATATTCTAAGGTGCAGTTATTCTGATGCAATTATCTTCCTTACACAAATTATTAGAAACATGGTCTCCAGGCCCTTGAATTACTTCATTAAAGTGGCACTTTAACTCCTTTCAGCATGTTTTTGACACATTGCTTTTAATTGCGATTGATCCATCAGCAAATGTCTTTAGTGTGAGTTTCTTGACGGCTCCATCAGTTATGACAAGAGATATTGGAGGGCCACAAACGCCAGGGACGTCATTCGCTGCAGTAACTGGCTAACAAGCTAGCCTATGCAAGGAGTGGAACCCACCTACCCTAACTACCCACCAAGAGCCAACCTACCTTGCGGTCAATGAACAATAACGCACCAGTCTTGCTAAAGACCCCTTGGGTCTAAACACGTGTTGGCTGACCACAAGATTATCGCATCAAGAATAAAATTCCCTTTTTTTGAAAAATCAAAACACAAAGAAACATTTCTTTAAGCATAAATATTGTTTGCGTGAGATATCTGGGAACACAACTAAGAGATATTTGTGTTTTGTAATAAAAATAAGTGATTTTCCAGTGGCATAAAACATACAGGTTGGCATTAAGACTTGGGACGGTATCCCGGCATAAATCTGCCAGAATACCACCCAAACAAATTACTGTTACCACCACTTGGTCCGGAGGAATTTCTGCCGGATTACAACTGGTGTTGGCGTTGTAATTCCCCATTTCTATTGACTCCATATCGAGTCCATTGGACTAAATGTGGCTTTTTGGCAGAATGAATGCAGCGAAAATTCCTACGATTTTGCGTTTAGTTGGAGGATTTGGCGTAGTGTTAAAGTTGGCAGCAATGGAGTTACTGCCAACTTTACCACTTACCGCCAAACTCGGAATGAGGCCGACAAAGGTACTGTGGCAGATATTGAATTCTTATACTGGTTGATTAGTTTTCTGTATAATCACATATAACATTTTATTTTAGCCCATGTGTTTTGGAAATGTATTGTAAGATTTTAAAAGAATTGCAGTGGCTGGGAAGAGGAAATTCCTTTCCAAATTCTCTTCTGCGACGGTAGCTCACAAAGTGGCTTACCTCATTAGTCAGTGGCGCACATGGAAAATAATGAGCGCACAACAGCCAACTGGTTCTGCACATAGAGAAAAATAATTAGAGGGAACATTGAGCACGGTTCCAAACAAGCAGTGTTAAACACATGAAATTACTGCAGGGAGATTTCTCCCTGGTGTGTGAGAGACAATAGAAGTGGGAGAGAATGGTCTAATTTATGAGAGAGTTAGACAAGTGTTTATTGCGATATATTGGACAGGACAAAACTAGATTGAGATAAGCAGCTATATTTAACACCCAACATAAGGAAGAGGATACGGAAGGTAGAACAAGAAGGATTTGAGACATAAGGTAAGAGTTGAACTCTGGATGTTATTTGGTCACACTCATCTGTGAGTTATGTCATCATATTCTTTTTTCGAGATCTAATTGTCTGTATTGTTGCAGTATAAATCCTGATGGGTATGAGAGAGTGAAGATATGATGAGATTCAATTAAAGTTAGTGAATCCTCACTGATCTAAATTTCGGAGTTATAACAAAGTGCAAATGAATACACTAATAAGGCCTTATGTTATTGGTTACTTCATAGGAAGATAGATCAGAGAGTTTCCTGAGGAAGGCTAATCTATCTGAAACGCAATATAATATAAGAAAATATAGGCAGATATTAAAAGAAGGGTTTTCTGATGAAAGCTGTGGCCTGTTGATTGATACCATAGGAATTGAATTATCATGAAGCTGTGTCCCTAAAAAAAAAGATCATTAGCGGTTGTAAAAATTGTTGTACCAATAATTTTGGGCCACTACTATTGTGTTGATGCCTTGATGAAAAAAAAAATATGAGTGATGAAATTTAAAATGTGTTTTATTAAAAAATGGTATATCAAAGTGTGAAGTGAATTACACAGTTGGGAAGGGACTTGTCCCAAGTGGAGTGCACCAATCCATAGCAGGATATGGGGCTTTAAAATTATTTGATTGAAGTTCGATCTGAATAACGAACAGATCCTCTCCAGGTGCACTAGAAGTGGATCAAATTGAGGTACACACTGAAGTATGTTCCTTGAGGAGAATAGGTGTTGTGCACCCTGTTCTGTAAGAGCCCTATAGGAAGGACTCCCATAGGTATGGAGCAAAGGGGACAATGGACTTGGACTAAAGTAGTCAATTGAGTTTTTAACTTAATCTTTCTGTCACAGTTTAAAATCATAAAATTTTTCTGCATAGCAACATAGTTAGTCTTTGCCAAGGAGCCTTACGATGTGTGCTATCACATTGAAATACTTTGTGCAAAAGAGAGCAGCTAACAGTCTAATATATTTGATACAATCTAAAATGAGAATTGGACTTCATTTTCTAAACTAGAATGCTTTCTTTTGTGCTCTATCCACCCAGCAGACTATCATTTGTTTTACCCCTTTTGTTATCATTAACAAAATTGCACTTTGGCAAGAGTGTATATTCTTAAATGAAAAAGTAAATATGATTTTTAATATGTTTTATATTTTATTACAGCTATAATCAAATCGTGCAATCCTGTCGTGTTCAGTTTTTACAATTATCTAAGGACTCATCCTTTGCTTATCCGAAGACACTTTATTTCGCCTGATTCTTCTACCTCTGCATTAAATTTAAAACCAGAGTCAAGTTCTGTTGATGAAATCAACCTTATTGAGAGGAAGTTGTTCTTTACTACTGCCAATGCCCATTTCAAAGTAGGCTGTCCTGTATTGGCTCTTGAAGTGCTATCTAAAATTCCAAAAATTAGCAAAAAAGAGGAATCTTCAGATAAAAATGGATTAAACCCAAGTTCTACAAAGCAAAATGGCATAATGGCAGACTCGGCAGTGGACTTTGACTGGAGTCAGCCACTTGTAACAGTAGATGATAGTCACCTTCAGCTGGATTGGGGAGAAGATCAAGATGCAGAAAATGAATCTGAAGATGATGCTCTTGTAATGAAAGATTCTACATTTGAAAAACAATTACAAATTCCAAATAAAGATGACTCCAAGAATGGATCACCTCAAACCTTACCTGAGAAATATCAAGTTTCTAACAGTGAAGTTGATGTGATTGCAGAGCAACTGAAATTCAGAGCATGTTTGAAAATTCTTATGACAGAGCTAAGAACCTTGGCTACTGGTTATGAAGTAGATGGCGGAAAACTCAGATTTCAGCTTTATAACTGGTTGGAGAAAGAAATTGCTGCTATTCATGAAATATGTAATCATGAGTTGGAAAGCAAGGAGTTTTCTTCTGAAGCATACTACACTGTTGGAGGTGACATTCTTGACCATGATGGGATAGATAAAGCTGACATTGGGTCATATGAGCGACATCAGATAGAACGACGTCGATTGCAAGCTAAACGGGAGCATTCTGAAAAGAGAAAGTGGTGGTTGCAGAAGAATCAGGCCCTTTTGCGAGTGTTCCTAAGTTATTGCAGCCTACATGGAGCTCAAGGTGGTGGTCTGGCATCAGTGAGAATGGAACTAAAGTTCTTATTGCAAGAATCACAACAGGTAAAAGGTTTAGTTTGAAATTGTGACTGTATTAGAGTGCTGATATAATGTTGGTCCAGCATGTCAAGACATATAGTTAAGGTAAAATGGAGATCTATATGAAATTGAAAAAATGAATGGCTGATACTTTGACTCGTGTGACAGATTAGGCTGAACTTTTGCACAAAACAAGTTTGTCACACCCCTGCCCCTAAAACTCCTTCTCAACTGGAAAGTTTGGGAAAAATTCTTTGAAAAATAAAGAAGTTATTAAGAAAGCAGTTTCGGCCTAGTTCCCATTCCTTTTCCCATAGATAGAAAAGGTCCATTTTTGCAGGACTGCACAGCCCACACTGCCAGATGGATTTGAATCAGGTCTGAAACAACTTGGGCACAAAGCGTTGACTCACAATCCTTTTGTTGCTTGGGGTTATTCCGTCCAGTTCTTCTCCTAAATAAATGGCTATTTCTCAGGTAAATTGAGAAGAATCTGGGTGTTTATAAATGAAACATCCACCATCCTTTTTTTTTCTTAGTGCAAGAGATAGCTGTGGTCATATCCCACATTAAAGCAGAGGGTACAGGAAAAAAAAAGAAAGAACAAAGCCTTTTACAGGTCAACAAACCAAGTTTGCAACACAAGGCTCGAACATCTTTTCCATACTGTTGGCTATAACCTGTGATATAGCTGACATCTCTGAGTGTTGTGGGGGGGAATGGGAGAGGTTAGAAGAGGTAAGAAGGCCTTTAGGGGAGTGGGGGGAGCTGACTCAGATAAGTGGGGCGCTTGGTGGGGGGGCGCTTTTTCCCCCAGCTGTTTTTCCGATATTTGCCGCTATAAAACTACACATACCTGCAGCTATGTGTAGTTCATACTAAAATAGACATCCGGGACTGTAATCCATGTAGTAACCGGGACCTTCCTCGCTTTGAGCTAAGCACGGTCGTTCCCGATTACTGCACAGATGGGAGACAGTCCACAGTCCTGAATGCTGTGCGTTTTGTTAGTTTTAAATATCTCATAACACACTAGGAAAACACATAACATCCACATTATTTTATTTTTTAAACTGTGCTACTCTTACACTTGAAAGTATTGCAGTCTAAAGGTCAGTCTGCCATGAGACCCACATAAAAAGAGCAGCTATCTCTGGGTAAGGAGCTGCTAATACATGGAGAATTGCAAATCCAGTTTACATGTGCGCTGTAAACTATATATGTAGTCTCCCAGTCAAGACACACTTTTTGCCTAACATAGTTCTTTAAGGATGTATATATTTGAGTGACGCTATGGTATGTGTACATTTCAAGTTATCTTTATAACACACAGTAATGTTGAAAGCCAGACATGCGCTGAGGAGGGGAAATGATGAGAGGGCAAGTAAGTCATGAGTTTTTGCCCAGGATGCGGAAAGAGCGGTTGCAATCTTGGACACTGGTGCAGTTATTTTCGCTTGATTGTGGCTGCTTTTTTAAGGCCACAAGTAAAGGACAAATGGGTGGACAACATAACTTTCGTTCAGAGGGCGTTAGCAACCCCTTGTTTTTTCTTCAGGTTGGCATGCTTCTCAAGTATTTTTCTACCAGGATTTTTTACTTGAGTTGTCATGTTCCCAGTGCAGATGCTTAACAAGACCACAAGCACTTGTTTTGTATTGGAATTTTGTTTTCCAGGGAATATTTCACTAAAGATTGCTGGGTTTAAAAGGTGAGCACCTTTTATACTTTGCCAGCATATTTATTGGAACATTTCCTCTCTCGGGTTATTTTTCTGGTGTTCATTACTTTTTTTTTTTAAAGTGCAATGCTTTTTTGTCTTGCGCAATTTCTTCTAAGGGGAATTCCAATTGAAAAACATGTGTGTAGTTCACTTTAAGATATATGTTCACTTACTTTGCATTCATTCATGCGTGCCAGCTTTTGATTTTCCCAATGGGGGCAAAAGTCCCTGGGCATATGTTATTCTTGCAGCCAGTCTTTTTTCCCCTTTTCCGTGCTGCTTAAATGCGGCTAGGGTCATGCAATGTATCACAACAGTCACCAAGAGAACAGCTATAAAACAAGGGGCCTGTAGCATGCTGCTCAGCCAAAGTGTGTGATCCTTGGCAAATAATTTAATCTCACTGTGCATTTCCTACAAAATGTGTTAGTTCTATAAGCTTGCCATCTTTTATACATAACAATACCACTGTCAAAACAGGTCAAAATCAGTCTGTGATTCATGAAGGTTTTTGAGTGATTGTTGCATAAGGGAGGATTTTGTGGTTAACCTCTCAAACCTGGGCATATGTTACTCTTGCAGCCAGTCATGAGCGATATTACCCTACTTATACAGGCAATGAAACAATAAAAACATTTTTTTTGTGTTTACACTGGAAAAAACAGTATTCGCATACTTGATCAAAAAGAAATTGACCTTTTAATTTTGACCACATTTTTTGGATAGTTTTTTTGGGGGGAATTTCAGTCAAATTTAATTAAATATATATTGGGTGGGGTAAGGGAATAGGTTAAGGTGAGGGTGCGGTGGGTATCCCCCAGCATTTTGGAGCCAAAAACGTCCTTAATAAATTCGGTCAAATTGGAAAAGGTCAAAATCTTCGATCAAGTAGACCTAACTGATTAAACCGTTATCTGGGATTGTTTGAAGGGGGCACATGCAAAAACACTGATAACACAGATTCTGAAATTATTTTCAAAACACTGGAAAAACAACCCAGACGTAAACAAAATAAACACTGGGTACAGGAAGCCCAAATTATAATTATACCTGCAACTATGGCAAACGCAATTGAGTTAATCCAGTCCCGAGTTCCCCAATGCATTGAATTTCAGGGGTTTTGTTGCAATAAGTTTCGTACCTTAACTGATCATTAACTAAGGTTTTTTCATTGAATATATATATTGTGATGGTGTAGGAGCACGACCCGGACTCATGGATGGTAATTTTATCAGTAAATACTTTTATTAATAATAAACATGGGGGGGGGGTTGGAGGACATTCTAACTAACCCTACCTCTAAGAGTTGTTCCCCCTGCTTCAATAAAATGAGCTAATGCAACTATCTTGTGTTAGAAATTTCAAAGTAAAGTTCGCTATCTTGTGTCCAAATCCTAATCTGTCCCATACAAGCTAAACTCAACAAAAGTTGAAAAATCAAAGGTGTCTTGGCTGTCAACCTGCAGCCCAGTTTTGTAGTTCAAACAAAGGTTCCAAAAAGGTATAGAAAAAGCAAGGAAAAGTTCAATGAAACTCAAGGGGATGATTCCCTTTCCCATGAGTGTTTCCACTTTATCCAAGAGTGTCTTGTCAATTTTTAGTGGTGAGGGTGTGACTTTATCTTTACTTATCAGGCCTGGCTTCCAGACCATGCAAGAAAGAAGGATGGTCTCAACACCTTTTTCAAGCCGTCTTGAGGGTACCAGACCCTTGGTGGGCAAACCCCTCTCCCAGGTAATACGATGAGAAGGAATAGTCTGGTCCACTCTCCCAAGCTGTGCTCTGAATTTCCTCTCAATTGCTACGGGTCCCAGACCCTACTCTCAGTATTCCTCTCAGGCAGTGCAAAGAGGAAGAATAGCCTGGGTCTCTCTCCCAAGCTGTGCAGAGGATGCCTAAACCTTTCTGAGCAGCCCTGGCTCCCTGATAATGCGACAATGAAGGATAGCCTGGTTCTCTCTCCCAAGCTAGGCTGAGGGTCCCTGACACTTCTTCAGTACTCCTCCACCTTGGGCCACTCTCCTGCCAAGTACGGTACTCAACATTCTTGGATTCACAGTTCTTGCTCTCTTCACTTCCACCGAAAACCTTGGTTTACTCTCCTTCCAAGAACTGAATGTCACTTGTACACATACATTTCGTATCCTTCTTAGTCACTGTTTGGGGTGTGTGACCCCACGTTGGCTCCCAGACTCCCTTCTCCTGGTTGTTCTCAAAGTTCTCTCTCTCAGCTCTCTCATCACCCTACAGCCTTGGTTTACTCCCCTGCCAAAGTGTGTGAGTACCACTTGTATATGTAAAGTTCGTATTCTCTTTATTACTAATTTGGGGGCATTTCCCCAGCATGTGTCCCAGACCCCCTTCACTTGGTTACACTCCCAGTTCTTTGTCTGATCTTTCTTCAAGCCATAGTCTTGGTTTATTCACCAGCCGAGGTCTGTGAGCATCATCCATATATGCAAAGTTTGTATTCCCCGTTATGACTAGTTGGGATATGCCTTCCTAGTACAGGCCCCAGACGCCCTTCACTTGGTTGTTCAAATTGTTCTCATTGGCTGATCTGTCTTTGATCCACAGCCTTGGTTTACTCTCCTGCCAAGGTCTGTTCATGCCAGTGGTATCTGCAATGTTTCTACTACCCTTTATTATTGGTTGGGGCATGTCTTACTGATATGGGTCCCAGACCCCTTTCACTAGGTTACTCTGCTCGTGGGTATTCCTTCTGTCCTTTCCTTTGGTCTTCAAGCACTCTCTGGGTCTCTCCAACCCTTTGAATAGCTACCTTTTATAACTGTAGGGTCTTGGCTGTCTCCCTCTGGTTGTTCACAGGGCTCCCAGGCGCTTCATGTGGCTTTCCTGACTCATAAGGACCTTCCCCGCTCTTCTGCGCATTTCGCTTGCAGCTCTCCGGCAATTTAGATGCACTCCAGCAGCTTCGGTCACTGGTGGGTTTTTTCCTCTCCTCCGGTCTTCTTTCTGGTTCGGGGGCCTTTCACAAGCGTGCTTCCTTCCTGGGCACCGTATGCCTCTCTGCCCTACCTTCCCTCGCATTCCTGGGCACTCGCTCAGCTCCTGCCGACCAGACAACAAAGGCGCCATCTTTCTCTTCACTCGCTGCGTTTCAATGACAGCTGACCAATAGGATCACTCGAAAGGCTAAAGCGTACACATTCGTTCTTGTCAGTGATCTTCATTACTCAATGCCTCTTCCTCGTCCCAGTAGTTCTTGCCTCAGATATAGTGCCACAATACATGGGTACTTTGGGTAGTGTTGGGAAGCAACCAGGGTACTCATGCAACCCCAAGCGCTTTAGAATTCGGCAACAGCTATTTTAGGCACTATAATGGACTAGGAAGGGCACTGGGAAGACTCTCTCATGCAAATATAATCACATACACAGACCTGGGCAGGCACTGAAAAGGAGTTATTGTTGAAATATAAGGCGAAATTGCTATTAGCATGATAGATTTGTAATGTCCGATCCTAAATACTATAGAGGAATCGAGCTCCTTCCCAGAACGGAATGCAGCCTGCGTGATTCTAAAAATTGACTACAGGTGCTTCCGCTGTTTTCACCACTAAGGCTGGCAGCACACAAAGTAACTCACCAGGTGCCCACTGTCCTTCAAGTGTCCATGCAGGCTAAGAATAGGGATTTACATGTTCTGTACAACAAAATGCAGAATGGCACAGGTTATGAAAATAAGGTGTAAATGAGACAATGGGGCCTAGATGACATTAGCAGGAGGAGTGAAATATGGACAGAATGTATGGAAATTAGTTATAAAAATGTTTAGTTTTTCCTTTTGGGTAGGCCTCAATGTTTGTAAAAGTCTGCAGGGCTGCAGTGTGGTTCTGTATAAGGTAGCAAAATGTAGAGCAGCATGACCTGACAAAACCACTGACAATGAAGAAAAGAAGGCTTTGGAGCATCTCTAGTATAGAACAATGACGGTTTGGGATGAAGCTATGGTTCATATCCAGTGACGCTACTACAGTGAGACAGAACTATATAATACCCTGCCTGGCACCACTTTTGCAGGGAAGGAACGGAAGAGGGACAGGAGAAGACCGTTCAGGCAGCAGAGTCCTTTGTTACCATCCTCATTTTTGTAAGATCAAACTTGTTATCCTTACCAGATAGACTTTTTGCCTTATTCCCCTAGAAGGGTATATTTATTCTGGTGTGAGCGTAATTAGGGACACCCTTACAAATGGTGACTTTCCCGACATGATCTCAGTTTGTCTCCCGTACTTTGCAAAGGCTAGGCCTAGTCACCAGGAAGGAGTTATGCCCATCTACAACGACCGGTCCCCCAAATCAAAAAACACGTGTTTCCTGAGCGGTTTTAGTAGGAGCCATTTTAAAAGAAATCCTCTCTGCTCGCTGAGGCAGTGCTTGGTTTCGTCTTAACTGAGGACAACTCGAGTGAACACGCACATGTGAGTATACTTTTGTAAGCGATAAAAATGAGGAGGCATGTATGTATGACAGTCTGATGGCGTGAATGGATGAAGTACGCGGTCAATGACAGATTAAATAGGACTTTTGGTATGTTATGGTAGAGATTGGATAGGACCTTTGGTGATGTGTTATGGTATAGACTGGATAGGATTCAGGTGATGTGTTAAGGTATAGATTGGATAGGAGGTGGGTTATGTATTGAAATTGTTGCATATTTCTGTTTTTCTACTTTTTATAATGGAGAAAGGGAGACTCAGCGTATAAAGACTGAGAGGAAAGGGATCCTCAGCCATAATAGGTTGAGAAGGAAGTGCCATGCTGTATTCTTTTATTGAAGGTGGATATAAGGATATAAGGAAAAAAGTAGTGGCTTGGAAAAAGGAATGGGCCTGGATTTTAGTCAATTATTTTTGTATTTTTTCTCTTGCCGTCTTTTATAGTAAAAAAAAAGGAAGGAAGGTGGATGAGTCGCAGTGAGTGTGTGTGTGTGTGTGTGTGTGTGTGTGTGTGTGTGTGTGTGTGTGTGTGTGTGTGTGTGTGTGTGTGAAAACAAAGTGGAAAAGAATAAAGGGGGGGTGAGGAAAAAGTGGGTTGATCTGTATTTTTGTAACAAGCAGCAGTGTGCGCAGCATGGCAATAAGGTTTAAGTGAAGCATTAGCGACATGCGCAACATCATGGGGAAAAACCCCAGTAAGATACATGCATGGGGCCCTGCCACTGTATTGTGACAGGATAGATAAATAGCATAATCAATTGGTATTGGAAACAAAGGAAGGGGGGATGTCCTGCTCCTGGTCAGAGCAGGGCTCCCATAACAGAAGCACACTAGAAAAAATGGCCATCTTTTAAGCAGCAAAATATAAGGGTAAGATATTACAAAAAAGAAAAGAGATTTTAGATCTCTGGCGATTATTCGAGGATATGGAAGATGATGAGGTCCAATGTTTGGGGATATACCCTTAACGGCTAAACCTGCAGTAGGGTATACAAATCCAGTCTATTAGCCTCCAGTGGTAGAGAAAGCAACAGCAGGATTATCAGGATTAGCAACTACGGTAGACACTTGAGACCTTTTGCACCTCCACCTCCCTATAACCCATCCACAAGTTCTGACATGCCCATAGCATCAGTATACCCAGAGGGTTCACAAGCAGAGATAAACAACGAGTTAAGAGCGTTGCAGGAAAGTTTGGTCAGGTTACAAGAACCTGAAGAAGTACCACCAGAAATAAGGATACCAGTGACGTAAATAGGGGATTGGAAGTCAGGAGATTTTTTGGTTAAGTTCAGCCTAGGGGCAATAAGAAATGTTTATGTCGAAAAAGATGATGGGTAGAGGGTATGGATGGTCTTGGGACAAGAAGTCGAACCTGCAAGGGCAAATGAATGGGAAGATCAAGGTGGCAGAAATAATGAGGCAGGGCATGAAAGAGATCAAGGAGAGGAGGCAGCGAGAAACCCATCCTGCCACAAGAAGCAGTGAAATGGGATAGACCCAGATATAGACCAGATTTAATGGTGGGTAGTACAAGATCAGAAGAATACTAAAAAAAAAAGGGGTTGAAAACAAAATACACATGCAGATTCCTCTGATACATAAAGGAGTAGGGATAACACAGTATATCCCATGGCTTCAAATGGACGCAAGTAATTTGATTAAAGCTGTCGCCCAGTTTACAGCTAGAGCCAGTAAATGGATCTATGAATTTGAAAAGAAAACACAGCAGGGGTAGCTTTAGACTAGGAGACCTTAAGAGTTTACTGGTCACTGTAGTTGGAGACCAAGCTGGGGACATATGGGTAAGGGCTGGGTGCCCTGGAATAATTCTTGCAAATAATGAACATAATGGAGCAGCCTTTAATGAATTAAGGGCAAGGGTATGGGATGCCCTACGAAAGATATACCCAGATACCCCTGACTTACATTCTTTAATGCAGTGCACAATGTGTGATGATGATGACCCAGTTAGGTTTATTCTTAAATTACAGGAAATGTGGACACAGGAGGGCAATGGGACCATTCAGTACCATTTTTCTATTTTATCGTCAAGAGGGGATTACTGAAAGAGGTCCAGAAGGCACTAGATACAATTGTGGGAGTGAAAGCCAAAAGGTGGGTAGAGATACAAAGTATAATAGTCCACCATTGTAAAATAATCAAGGAGCGGGACAGGGAGACCGCCCAGAAGCGGCAAACGGACGAGGCCAAACTAGTGGAAAAGAAACTAAATAAGGTTATCGTCCAAGCACCGGTGACGGCACCGGCTCAGGGGGAAAGGACAGGAGATACTCAACAAATTGTAAATGCCACAATTGCAGCACTATGGGGCAAAGTAGGACAGGGACAAGGGGGCGTGGGGGACAGTACCCCAACCCACAGTGGCAGTATGAAGGAGCTCCAAGGGGAAGAGGAGGATTTCAAGGAGCAAGAGCAGGAGGCTTTGGGGGCGATAGGGCCCCGCGGAGGAGGATTGGGGAACCTCACAGTGGTTGTATTGCAGGAGATGGGGGCCTTTTGCAAGGGAATGCAGGAACAGGCCTGGGATGGGATTTAATTATGGGCCATCCCCTCCAGGGCAGGGATTCCTAGGGCGTCAGGGAATTGGACACCAGCAATTTGGACGAGGGGGTCAAAATCAGTTACCTTATGGGGCTGACAGGCAAGGGCAATATGGGCAACAATCACAGCAGGGTAAGGAAACACAGTTAAATAGGATGGCAGGGGGAACAGGCGCCCTGTTCCAAGGAGTTACAATGACCAGAGCGGCCCTTTTTCATTCCCCGGGACAAATACATATTCTGATTCAGCATGGCCAATCCTATTGACAACCGCACACCCTGAAGAGGAGGCTGTGGTGGAGGTGGAAATAGGAAGCCATTTATATTTATGGTAGATTTAGGTGCAACTAAATCATGCATTATGGAGGCGAACTTTACATTATCAGATAAAACTCTTGACACGCAGGGATTCTCTGGGGCTATTTCTGTGGTTCCATACAATGAGGAGCTGGCTATAAAAGTGAGAGGGAAGGTAGTGCGAGCCCCCTTGTTATATTCAAAGTTCCCCTGTTAACCTGTTGGGTAGGGATATGGTCAGTAAACTCAATATAACTATATCATTCACAGATCAAGGGTTAGTGTGTTCCACTCCGAGGATGTGGTAATAATCAATTCAATGGGAAGGGAAGTCAGTAGTCTGTGGGGTTCCTGTTGTCCCAGACATATTTGTCTATGGCATCAAGGTAGGGTTTTAACGGTATTAAGGTATACCGTTAAAGATACCGTGAACCACTCAATTAAACAATAATAACCGTCACATTGTTTATACCGCTATACCATTTATACCGTTAAGTGTGCTTTTCAATCTGATTTGGAAAGGCTGCAGTAAGCAAGTTCTGTGCAGTCTTGGTCTTGCACTGTTGGATGTGCCATCTGCAAGTAGTTTCAGTTGGAGCAGTTTTTAATGCCCTTCCATAAACCATACGTGCCTGACACAAAATCAATATGTTAGCAATAGGAAGAATAAATACAGTGCCAAGAAGGAAAAGGGTTTACTTTGGGTTGGAGGCTTTGGGGTTTATATATTTATAATGGATAATGTTTGCTAAACATATGCCAATGGAGGATTTCCCTGGTTCTATCATTGAATTTACATATAATAAGTCACACTGTGAAATTCACTAATCTCTGTGGGTATTCCCTACTGTCATACCAAAGGGTAACATGTTGGCCCGCAAGTAAACTAAAGGCTGTAACGTAAAGAGAGCGTGCGTGTGTGTGTGTGTGTGTGTGTGTGTGTGTGTGTGTGTATGCACACACGCCTATACTACCATCATCCTCCATTGATCTGTGGCATGCAGGTTATAAAGATGGCAACATTTTCATCTTCCCCAGTAGCCATTGGGGAGCTAAAAGCCTAAATGACCACTTAAGAAAAGCTATCAGTTTACTTTCCCAGTTGCAGCAGGCCCCCCTCACCCCCTCCTCCTCTCCACATGTGTGTTTGTGTTTGGTGGAAGCAAGGGGTGGCATTTCAGTGGAAAGTATGTTGAAAACCCCAATTCTGGCTCTGTGTGCCTGGTTTTGTTTGTGATGATAAATCTGACAATTTGTGACCTTTTAGAAAATATTTGTTAAGATTAGTTAACTCCGCCTGCTATACCGCGATAACCATGATATACCATCATTTGGCAAGAAGTTTATCATACCGTTATAAAACTAATACCGTGACACCCCTACATCAAGGTAATAGCAAAAGCAGTGCCTCAAATTGCGACAACATGTTGGCAAGTGCCCACAGATTTTATTTTCCGACCTATGGTGCCACCCGAGATGGTGGCGGGTCAATAGTGTCATTAGATTTGTAAGGACTAGTAGTGTCAGACAAGAGTAGTCTTGATCTGAACAGATCAGGATGGGTGCGAGTGGCGCACAGTACTATGTGTAGACCTGACAGTACAATTGAAGGAAATGACTGATGAGTTATTTGAGGACAGTGAGAAAAATGGGGAGATCATTTTGGAAATCTGCATCCCCTGTGATGATATGGTGCAATATAGGAAGGTACAGTGCCCCCTGATGGCAGTTATGACCCCGTGTTTATTTTTTGAGGAGGACATGTAACATGTGCCAGCACAATTATGGACTGTTACTCCGCAAGATGTTGGATTACTCAGAGATATGACACCAGTATAGATTATGTTGAGGTCAGGAGCAGTACTTCCGAGGTTGCGGCAGTACCTGTTGTCAAGGGAAGCAGAGGAAGGGATAAAAGGCACCATTCAGGCTCTATTAGAGCAAGGGATTGTTTTACCATCCACGTCCCTGTGTTATACAGCCATATACCCAATCAATAAAGCAACAGGGGATAGTTGGGGGATGATCCAGGAACGACGTCTTCTTAATGACATGGTGCAGAAGGAGTTTCCGGTAGTTCCAAATCCAGCGACAATCCTATGTAGCATTCCCAAGACAGCGATGTACTTCACAGTGGTGGATCTGAAGAATGCGTTCTCGTCAATTCCGCTTCACCCTGATTCATGGTATCTCACTGCGTTTACGCACGGTCAACGCGGCTTAGAGCACACGAGATTGTCTAAAGGGTACTGTAAAAGTACAAGTATTTCATTAGAGTGCTGCATGCCGACTTGGGAAATATTCAGGTGCCCAACCCCTTACCCTTTACCCTACCCTACCCTATCCCTACCACACTAGCAGAATCATCCAATATGTGGATGACCTGCTGGTATGTAGTGAAAATGAAAAGCGATGCAGGAGCGATTCTATTGCATTATTGCAATTGCTGGCTCACAAAGGGTACAAGACAGATAAAAAGAAGCTACAATACTGCCAACAGGAGGTACTATACTTGGGGCAACTTATTTTTGCAAACAGGGGAAAAAATATTACCAGATAGGGCAGTGGCAGTACGCGCCATCCCATTCCCAGTACTATTAAGGAAATGCAGCAGTTTTTGGGCCTATGTAATTATTTTAGGGCATGGATCCTAAACTATGCAGCTACATAAGGCTGCTGTTGAAAAGTCTCAGAGAAGGACAGAAGACAAAAAATTGTAAATTGGAATGGACGGAAGAAATGAATAGACAATTTGAGGACTTGAAAGAAGCCATTTGCACGACCCCTGTTTTAGCAACTCCGGATTATACATAGGAGTTTTATACATTTTTCCCCACTCTGTTTGACGGCTCATGAATTGACGTAAGGAGATGTACTATATGTTGATGGATGGGTCATCAACAATTGACCAGGAGACGGGACGGAGGCACACAGGGGCGGCAGTGGTGTGCAGTAAAGGGAGGCGCATGAAGTTCTGATCGTGAAAAGATTACCTATGCACTATTCAGCTCAGGCAGCGGAACTTGTCGCTCTCATCGAGGAATTGAGACATTGAAAAAGGTCTGGAACCCGGTTGGCCCTGGTGAGAAAAATGTCTCTCTCTCGCTCTCTCGGGCTCTCTCACGCCCTCTCTCGCTCTCTCTCTTTCTCTTTGTCCCTCTCTCTCGCTCTTTCTCTTTGTCCCTCTCTCGCTCTCTTTCTCTCTTTGTCCCTCTCTCTCGCTCTCTCTCTTTGTCCCTCTCTCTCTCTCGCTCTTTCTCTCTTTGTCCCTCTCTCGCTCTCTTTCTCTTTGTCCCTCTCTCTCTCGCTCTTTCTCCTTCTCTCTTTGTCCCTCTCTCTCTCGCTCTCTCTCCTTCTCTCTTTGTCCCTCTCTCTCTCGCTCTCTCTCCTTCTCTCTTTGTCCCTCTCTCTCTTTCCCTCTCCCCCTCTCCCTCTCTCCCTCTTTTTTTCTCTTTCTTGATAACCTTTTTTCTCCTCTCCAGGGATAAGCAGAGATGCCTGACTGACATGTTCAAACCTTTCTGTTATCTAGGGATAATGATAAAATGAATGTAATTAGTTCTAGAAATGTTGCATTACGCTTTTTTGGTATTATATTGTTTTGTGTGACACTGGTCGTGGTTGTTGGAGTGTATGAAGGTATGTCTGTTATATGGGGTGGCCATATAAAGGGGGGGTGGGCAGTTACATATAAAGGATAACGTTAGTATGAATATGTCTATGATAAAAAAGAATCAAACAATGGGCCTCATTACAAGTTTGCCGGTCCGGTAACTACGGTACTGGTAAGCTTGCCGGTACCGTATTTACCGGACCAGCAAACTATGAGTTCTGCTCGTGGGTGCCCTCCTGCCCGCCAGGTCTGACCTGGCGGGCGTACCGGCACCCGCGATCAAAGCATGTCAGATGCACCGGCACCATTGTGAATGGTGCCGCTGTATCCGACCTCCCCATTCCCATTGAGCCATATGGGGCTCAAATGGGAATGGGGAGTAAAAGTTTCTGACCCCTGCCAATGGGGAAATACAGGGTCCGCCAGGGCTGTAATGGCCCTGTATTTCCCAATTGCCAGATGCCGAAAAAACTTGCAAGTTTGACGGCAGTCTGCCGGTTTTACCGGCAAGGTTACCGCCAAACTTGTAATGAGGCTCAATGTCTCACTTTTTGCCGGCCACCCTTACAGGGTTTTTTAGATGAATAAAATCGGAAGTACGAATGACATATGATTTATATAAGGGGTGGGCTTTGACGCCATTTCTGACATTCAGAATTATTGAATAGCTGGTACTCCGATATGTGTACTGCGGGAAGAAATGTGATCAATGAAAGCTGTTGTGTGTGCACTTATTTTTTACTTCCGCATCTAGTCCCAATTACAGAGGCACAATGCCTGGTGCATCTTGCACTATGTAGGATAAAGGACACATTCCAGGCACACAGCGTGCAGTTGAGGAGCGTTGTTCTAGACCCAGCGCTATGCAATGGCAGTATGAAATGCAGCAAGTGTCTACAAGCACCATATTTTTCCTTGGAAGGTCAATCACATGTCATCGACAAATGCCAGGGCACCACAGTGACGTGCCCGGCAGATGGACTAATCGAGTAGAGCAAAGACACAATAGTCCAAGTAGAGACAATGTGTTTTCAAATATGGTCCCAATACATCACAAGGCTGGCATGGATTGCATCGACGGAGAAGCCAGCGTGAATACTTAGAGACATTGGACTATGTACTTTGTTTTAGCAATGAAGGAACAGTTCCTGTTGGCACAAACACACAGTGCAACCACGCTCTTGTGATCCTTGATATGACGAAATGTACAGCAGCAATGATAATTACTACTGGGTTTGTGGCCGACAAGCCTACTTGCACCTCCCATCATCCTGGAGCGGCAAGTGTTCACTGGCCACCCTGCACTCAGTTCTACTAGTAATCCCAGAAGAACACCTGAAGGGAAAAGAAATCCCTTTCTCAAGGTGCCAGCAGCCACTCCAGCACCTAAAGAAGCAGAAAGAGACTTGCAGATCACACATGAATTTCATATGCTGCCAGAAAAAGAACGATTTCAACAGCTGATAGGTCGAACTATGTATCAAAAGACTCTATCTTTTTTGGCTCCTGGGTACAAGTAGCTGCTAACGCCAAGTGGGTGTAGATAGTCCAAGAGGAGCTAGTCCAGCTCGCCAATGATGCAGAGAATGGATTCAACGCCATCCATGTAGAGCTACGTGCATTGAGACTCATAACGATGCAAAATCGATGCATGCTAAATCTGTTAACAGCCATAGAAGGAAGAGTGTGTAAAAAGTTGGAAGCAGCTGCTGCACCTTTGTGCCCCAGGAGTATGCTAAAAATGGGTCACTATCCCATGTCATAGAGGCGGTGTACAATCTAGGTATTCAAATGAACAAAGAAGGTTGAGTTGAGAACACAGATTGGCTATCACTTGCCTTTGATTAGGTCCCGTCATGGCTGGGGGCAGCAGTACAAATTCTGATAACTATTATCGTATTCTTCTTGGTCCTCTTCCGCACATGCCAATTGTGTCTCTGATGTTGTGTCAATGTAGTACCTAGCAGTGCAAAGATGATGATATCAATTGGGAGTTCTAAAACACCTTGCCATAGAAATAAAGAGCGAAACGCAAACTGATGGGGTTGTAGATATGTTGGATGAGTTTGTTAATGTAGAAGTTGTTAGGGAGAATTCTCTGTTTAGGCTGAATTTCCTAACCTAGTGAGTCCCCCAGCAGCTTTGCTGGATTTCTGGAGTTTGTTTTTTTCTCCTACCAAGAGTGAGTCTCTTTTCCTCACACTCTTGGACATGATTTGAGGGGTTCCTTTGACTGTTAATGTGTTTTATGGGCTATGGGGTCCTTTACTCCATAGGGTCTCATGTGTTTTTACTATGTGTGTTACACAGCACCCTCAGTGCAGTGACACATGGGTGTCATAGTGACACCCCACCATAGACTCCATACCCTGGGACTGACTACTATCTCCCAGGGCATGTAAAGTCACCATTGGCTTTACTAGTCCCAAATTATGAACAGAAACCAGTATAAACCATCATATTGTGGATGTACTGGTTGGGGCAATTCGATTGCCCCGGGGTCTGTTAGTCGAGGGGGCACGTCTCCGTCCCACCTGATCGAGTTTTGGCTGGTGGCAGTGGATACTACTTTTGATATTCGACCGCAAATATATCTCTATGGGATTTTCCCATTGTTCGAGGCTAGAAACTTTAATTATTTATTCTCATAGCCTCGAACATACCGCTGGTTTATTTATTTAATATTAATTTGCCGGTTGGTATTTTTTGCCAGAACTCGATTCTAAAATGGCGTTTGTGTTCTCTTCTGTGACTCCAACCCAAGTCGAGCCCTTAGTTCCACTTTTTGGCGGGCTTCTCCACAGAAGCCTCCAAAAGTGGTGCCACTCTGTATGGGTACCACAGGGGGTGTGGGAGGGGGTTTAGGCACCCTGGACTGAGTTACATTGGTAACTCAAGTCGCACTCTTGTGTGATTGGCCCAAGTGGTGAGCCGGCCGGCTCACCACCTAGCATGTTTGATTGACAGCTAGGCTGAGTGAATGGGGGTGTGCTGCATAAAAGCAGGGCTTTTGGGACTGGAACTTTAGAAGTCGCCACAGGACCTGAAAATCCGACGAGGGAGAAGCTGAGCTGACCTGCTACGACGACACCACCGATGGAGCCCTGCGGAACTGACTCACCACTTCCCAACGACAGAGAAGATCTCCCGGCTGGAGAGTCTTCTTCCCCTGACTGGTGGGCACAACCAGTCTACGCTCTTTTCCTCGCATCCGAGGACGTCTTGTGGTCGAATTGCCCGTGCCAAGCACCCCGACAACCAGATAGCCACTTACCACCGGACCGCGAATAAAAGGACTGCTCCTTTTAACTGAGAACTCCGCGGCTGGTTTCTTCCCTGGCAGTGCAACAGACTCCTGTCTTCCTCCCTGACGAGATCCTCTCTTCCCCCGGACGAAGCACCTACTTGCATCCGCTGTCAGGAACAACTGCCCCCGCTGGAGTATTCTCACCACTTTAAGGCACCGTGTCCGCGAGGCCTCCCTTTCTACAGATTGCTACAAGGTAATAATAATCCCTTAACCTTCTGGACTGGGCTGGCCGCCTTGACCATCTAACTGGCCCTTTCTTTTGGTCCAACTCTTTCTGAACTGATTGCGAGACTTTTGGGCACTTTGAACCGTGTGACCTTGGACACATTTCGACCGGAGCCTCTTAAAGTGGGTCCGGCCTTGTTAACTTTGACTTTACGGTTTTAACCTGCCTTCTTCTCCTACTGTGTTCTTCCGAAAGTGTTGGGATCTGTTTCTATCTTTGCTCTGTCTTTCTCTCCCTTTTAGACCGATTGATTAGAGTGCCATCTTCGTTAAGCGCTCACCGCTGTCTGCAAATAAGTGTTGCTTTACTTAAGACTTGTCTAATAATCGTTGAAGGGAGTGTATATCTTTTAGTGACAGTGTTTTTGAACTGCTTGATATTGGTGCCAGTGTGTTTTATTAGATGTGGTTTTAAATAAATAATTATATCTTTTTTACACCAAGCTCTGGTCAGTGTTTGCTTGTTCTACTGTGTTCTTTTGACCTATTGTGAATACTCTGTATACTGCCTATCTCTTCTTGAGAGAAGTCTGACTGCTCAGCCACAGCTACCAAGTGAATCTGTGTGATACAGACTGCTACCAAGTGGGTTTACTGCCAAACACCTGTAGTCTTAAATCTTTTGCAGTGGTCCCAGTGGGAACTGCACAGGTTTCTGCCTAACTCAAGTAACGAAAAGGGGGGCATGTTGTGAAGGAACCTGGGTCCTCCTGCACCACAAAGCGCTTTAGAATTAGGCAAAAACTCTTTTAGGCGCTATAATGGACTAGGGATAACAAGGGGCATTGGGAAGACTCTCTTGTGTAAATATAATCACATACACAGACATGGGCAGGCACTGATTGTTTAAATATAAGGCGTAATTGACTATTAGCTGGATAGATTTGTAATGTCAGGTCCTAGACATTGTAAAATCTTAAATGCTATAGAGGAGTCGAGCTCCTTCCCAGAACGGAATGCAGCCTAAAATATTCTAAAAATGGACTACAGGTGCTTCCGCATTGTTCGCCACTAAGGCTAGCAGCTCACAAAGTGACTCACCAGCTGTCTACTGTCCGTCAAGAGTTCATGAATTCTAAGAATAGGGATTTACAGGGCCCAGATAACATTAGCAGGAGGAGTGACATATGGATAGAATGAATGAAAGTTTGTTATAAAAATGTTTAGTTTTTCCCTTGGGCTAGGCCTCAAGGTTTGTAAAAGTCTGCAGGGATTGCAGTGTGGTTCTGTAAAAGGTAGCAAAATGTAGAGCAGCACACCCTGGCAAAACTACTAACAATGAAGAAAAGAAGGCTTTGGAGCATCCCTAGTATGGAACGACGACGGTTGGGATGAAGCTATGGTTCATATCCAGTGACGCTACTACAGCAAGACGGGACTATATAAACCCCAGCCTGGCGCTGCTTTGGCAGGGAAGGAACAGAAGAGCAACAGGAGAAGACAGTTCAGGCTGCAGAGTCCTTTGCTACATCCTCATTTTTGTAAGATTAAACTTGTTATCCTTACAAGATGGGCTTTTTGCCTTATTCCCCTAGAGGGGTGTTTTTATTCTGGTGTGAGCGTTATTAGGGACACCCTTATGGTAGTGTGGAATCGGAGGGATTTTGAGGGAAGATGGGAGGGTCAAACGGATACTGTGTTCTCCCGGGATAGTCTCTACTCTCAATGGGGTCTTCCTCTCCATGACATCCAGCACATGTGGGAAGTGATGATGATCTCAACTCTGAGTGACCACAGTAGATGTCAACCCATGATGTCTTTTTTTTTAAATTTAATCATTTTTGCCTAACGTCATGCTTTTGCTTATTGTGTAATCAACAGGGATGACTGAGGTAAGTTGGTCGTCATTTCCCGCAACCGTCGAATTTCATAGATAAGTTGGGTCATTTTAACAAAAGTATTTTCACTGAATTCCATGGGTTTTGTTTTCCTATATCTTCTCCAGGTCCTCTGGCCATGGCCTTCTGTTGTAGCCACTTTCTACTTTCCTCCAATTAACAAAAAAGACCCTGGCCTTCTCCTGTTATGTCTTTTATCCCACTGTTTCCTGCAACACGTTTTTTTCCACAATTAATGTCCATCAATGTTACCATGGGAACCCCCCAGGAATGTCCCGCAAGATGCAATAGTCATGTCTAATAACAATCTCTCCCTCTTTCTTCAAAGTACCAAACTAACTTTTGTTCCTTGTTTGCATCGAGCAAAATAAAATGGCTTTTCAATTCCCAAAAAGTCTCACTGCTGCAATGCACCATGGAAGATACATTTCAGTTTTCTTGGTACCGGGGAGCTATCCATTCTCCAGCACATTTTTTTAAAAACTACTGAAGGGATTTACACCAAAACAAGCACTGGCAAAGCCAGTAGTTTTGATGTATATTCATTTTTCCATTTTACATTCATAGGCATTAGTACTAAGCAGGAGGTAAGAAGTGATAGTGTTTAAAAGGTGCTAGCTAAAGTCATTAAGCGAGAGAGGCTGACCATGAGATGGCTAGAGAGAAAGCAAGGGTGTGAGAGGAAAGTGAGCGAGAAAAGTAGATTTTCTTGGAAAGGTGATAGCAGGGGAACCATGTGAGGAGGATGGAACAGGGGATGCATTCAAGGGTGCTAGTGAGTGTGCAAGGGAGACAGATATAAATAGGGAGAGAGAGCATGCCAGGAAACTCTAACAGATGCCAGGTCACCAAATACACACAGGAACATTTTGGAACACATGTTTGGCCTAGAAACATGACACATTATATAAATGGAACATCACAAATCCTTATTGAGAGACCTGAAAACTGAAGTCCTTCATATAAGGTGCAAATTAAATGAATTAATGTAGAGCACAACTCCGCAAGCTGGTGCTCCTCAAAGCGTGTGCCTGTTACTATGCTGGACTGCTTGGAAGTTTCAGGAAAGTTTAGTTTTGAGTTTTGCTTTTTTTGTAAAATAGTGGGATTTGTTAATTCGAGCATCATGGCTTTGTTTGTAACATCCTTCCATGTCTATGAAAAAGGTCCATGCTAACTGCATGAATATATGTCCCTATTCCAATTTTAGAAAACACATTATTTTTGGCGTTG
This sequence comes from Ambystoma mexicanum, assembly GCF_040938575.1. NCBI lineage: Eukaryota > Metazoa > Chordata > Amphibia > Caudata > Ambystomatidae > Ambystoma > Ambystoma mexicanum. Next base: position 1,312,035,123 of record NC_090934.1, read on the forward strand.
CCTATACTATCAGTAATTCCAATGTAAGAAGACATTTTTTAATGCTGGCTGTGCCAATGTATGTCAGTATAACCATGCAAGAGCACCCATGTTGGCTTTGACCATGATGCCAATGCCAAGATGCCATTGCGATTAAACATGGCCTCCTATCTGCACTAACATGCCAGCATTCCCACGTAAGAACATTCCTATGGTCGCTTCCCCATAGTGCACCTGTAAGAAGATAATCCTATTGGCTCCAAATGTTCATGCTAGTGCTTCATTCTTTCCATTTCTGCATCAATTACCATCCCTCCTCTACCCGGCCTGCAGCCACCTTACATTCTGACACACTTGCACACACTTGTTAGGTTACTGGGTTCTATATTGTGCTCACCTGCAAGGTCTCCAGGCACTCTGGTTATCCCCTAAGGATAGTCGGGTGGGTGAGGTTAGTGAGGAAAAGAAGAAAATGCACAATAGGTTTTCTTTTGAGTTGATATCTGCAGACTCGATGTACCCTATTTATGTGTGGCTGTTTCTAAGTGTTTTGCGTCATGAGCATAGAGGCATTTGTGGCTAAAGTTTGAGCATAGTTTGCCTGTGGTGCAAGACGTCTTTGGCTGGAATTCTGACATGTAAGTTGATTTTAGTGGTGTAGTATTCTATTGTTTGATAGCTATTGGGAAAGCTATTGAATTGTGGTGTGCACATGGCTTAGTTGGTATTCATATGGTATGTTTCCCTGTAGAGGTTGAGAATGTTGGTGCCATGCAGATAGGTGGGGGGTCATACCCATTTAGAGCAGCTATACGGTGTGGTATTGTCTTGGTAGGGGTGCCCTTAGGGTCAGGTACTAGTGAGGTCCTGAGGTACCCTGTTGTGGACTGGTATTTTTGGCTGTGGACAGTGTACCAGATTGGTCTTGGGTGAGAGTGAGGGACCAGGTGGGGGGAGTGAAAGACATTGGGAGTAGCACCAAGTAACCATTGCGTTATTATCTATGAACACATTATATAATTGAAAGAAAGAATCTGTGAAACAGCAGTGGACAACTGATCCCTGCGATACAGGGGCTCTTATTCCATCGACACTATGTACTGTTCTACACAAGCTCAAATTGTACATTTCAAAGGCCTGTGCTTCTTAGATGTTTTCCAGTTTTGGATCTTCCATAGATTCATATGCCATTTGGACTAAACACCACAAACTAAGAAGATTTGCAGAGCTGTTTGGTTCAGTGAACATAATACTTCAAAGCCTGCATACCATACAAGGAATGCAGCAAGCATTCCCCTGCAGTAGCAAGAGAGTCAACCGTAGAAAACAGGCAAGATCAACAACTCATTGGATGGAACGACAAAGGAACTTGGGGCATTGTAGGTATTTGGAAATGAGAAGACCAGCTTTCAACACTTTAGACCTATTGATTTTTATTTGCAGAAACAACAAGCTTCTTTAATTCTGGGGGAAATGGGGGACAACATGCCGTTTGCTTTTCTTTCTCAAAAGGTGAAGATACTGTTCACATATCATTCTGTTGAGGCTAACAGTGTTCGGGAGTCTTCTCCAGGAGATGACTCTATTGCCTTTTATTCTCTGGAAACTTTTCCTAGGGATCATTCATCATCAATTCCTTAAAGTCTCGTATTGTCTCTCATACCTCTCTATTCATTTCTCTATAGTCCTGCAGAGAGGAGGTCTCCAGCTCACACCCTCACTGGTGTTGGTTGTACTCCAGCCTCCTTGGCCCAGCCCCTCCCCTTGTTGAGAAGGCTTCCTGGACAACTGTTAGCACGGTCCTCTGCCTCTCTGTTCATTAAGTCTTCCTCTCATTCACTCGACGCTCACCTTTGTTTCCGGATGACAGAGGCTTCCAGCTCAGTCTCAAGTGCTGTTGGGGCCGTCAGCAGCAACTCTCTCATGGCTAACTTCTTCTTTGGGGATAAATGTCTTAGTAAGTCTCTATAAACGGGTTATAACAGGATAGGGCACAACGGATGCAACTTGGACTACTGTTTCCTTATGGTCGGACGTCAATAGGCCCACTCATAGGCCACCTCCTGCTCAGGCCCCGGGCCCTCCTCCAACTCTTCTCTCTAATTCAAAAGACAAACAACAGAGACCTGTATCAGTATGACATCCTTGGAATCTTTCTTGTTCTAGAGCATTACCATTGGTCCAATTGTCTGTCTCTCCCAGGTTGTAGCCTCCCTCCATTTTGACCTCATCCCCCAACGTCTCCCAGGTTGTAGCCTCCCTCCATTATGAACTCATCCCCCAAGGTCTGATTAGCTTCTTGCTAGAGGTCTTGTCCTGGCTCTGACTCTGATCTTCCTTCCTTTCCACCGCCTTGTCACAGGCATCAAGAGGATTTGTTTGTGGAAGGACCTTGGACTTGTGGAATATACAATATGCCTGCTTGCCGGATATAGCTTGGATTTCCTGCACTCTTCTGGCAGAGGGGATGGTGACCAAGAGGGCAGTCCTCTATCTACTGATGGCTGTCGACTTGCATCTCATACTATCATCACTTGGTCAACAGGCTGCTTTCTGTTCAGCCTTGGGCTCATTCTATAAGGACCGTTTCTTCCACCACAGCCTTCCTCTCTGGTGTCCCGCTGTTGAACATCTGCAGGGCAGCTACATGAGTTTACACCTCTGCAAAGTTTTACTGCATTGACAGGAACTCCACGGAGGCAAGCTTTTCCTTAATGTGAGACTGATTCCTCTGCACGTTCTGCATTATATGCTTGTGTATGCTGCTTTGGAATATATTGAAACATGTGCATCTATGAAAGATCCAATGGTAGAGAAGGAATAAGTTACTTACCTATAACTCCTGTTCTCCAGCATTCATATCTTTCGTAGATTCACATGTAACCCTCCCAACTACCCTGCATGCGGCTGCTCTTGGTTCATCTTGGCACTGTCACGTGCGTTATGCTAGTCTGAAGATGGCATCTAGGGGTGGTGCTAAGGGAAAGACCCTTCCTATTGGTTAATAGGTTAGATGACTTAAAACAACACTAAGGGAACTGAAGAGGAAGTGTCGAGGATCGTCCCCCCTCCAGTTGCCCCCCTCCTATTACCTATTTGATTCACACCAAAGTATGTGACGAATGATGAACAATTAAATCAGCAAGGGGCAGCACATGGGCTCTGCCCAGTACCCATCATGATGACAGCACCTGTTAATATACTGACACCTAAGAAAACCTGGACAGCAAGGTATCCATTAAAGAAGCCATACTTACATCCTAAACAATATGACGGTTGTTTGAATAAAATACCCGAAGAAGTAAAGAAGATAATGAAGGAAGATGAATGGTGACGTCATAAGAAATCGGACTGACGCACATATAGAAGATATAATGACCTGAGAATACTGACAAAAGACGAAATATCATGGATAAGTGACATCTTGAGCCTAAGGCGAAGAAGTTGATATCAAGATGAAGAAACCTATGCTGCATACATGATGAAGATATTCAGTTAGTTTAAATGTGTACAGATGCAAGTAACTGCAAGAGGCAAAGAAATCGTGAAGCTTGCTTATGCTTAATAGTTGATAGATTGCGGCCTGTGCCAATGTTTACAAGTATATATCTCAGATGAAGTGTGTCGCAGCAAGGAAATCGAAAATCAAGACTGAGTAAAACTCAGATAAAGTATGACTATGCCAAGAAGCCAAGGTGTTATCTGATTGGAATAGGCCGACATTGGACACAATTAAGGAGCGAAGAGAACAGAGAATCCTGTTCAGAAATGTCAAGATAAGCCAGAAACGTCAGAAGACTGGTAGAATTAAATCAAATATACGAAAAGACAGAGAAAAGCAGTAATTGACACATGACCACTGAGGTGATGATTGATTGTTGCATAATTGGTGGGAAGCTGGGGTGCAGACGAGCTTCTCTGCACCTGGATGTTCTTTCTGCATACTGCTAGACGTAGGTGGAAAAGTATGAGTGGGGTTGATGCCAACCCAATCATAGTGGACCATGTAATCTAGGGTCCTATAGTGAGTATAGCCAGTCGGACATCGTACTTTTAGTGACGTTCATAGTGGCCATTTTGAAGGGAGGGCTTAGTTGCCCCATCTGATATTTATTATCCAATCCCCTCTCCCCGTTACCATATACAGATATAGTACCTATGTTAAGTTACCTTCCTATAACCAATCACATTGCATGTTAGGTTTTTAAGATTGCCACATAGGATGACGTTAGTACGTGCGCAGGTTGTACTTCAGCAAGGACACATTTTTGCTATAAATATTGTGTTTTTTCTAAAAGTAAAGTGAGCGAGAAGATCGAGCGGTTGCTGGTGTTCGTTGTACTCCCCGTTTTATGAACTTGTCATTAAAACTGACTCCCTTTGCCAAACTATTGAGTTGTCTTATTTGATGCATGAGTATGAATCTGCATCCCCATCTAGCTCGAGGGTACTGCTACTCATCTTAAAGGGCTGTTGAGAGATCATCCAGTTAACTTGGTAGCATTGATTAGATGGTTTAATTAGATAAAGATACCCATCGACCGTCGACATAAGTAACTTCGGGTCCTCTGCAATATCACGAGTCCTTTGCCATCCGGCTGATATAACCAGAAGCTCCATGTAGATAGTGGTTAGATTAATAAAAAAAAGAAACCTGCACGTTAGGTGTGACGGGTTCCTTGCTTTCCCCCAAAAACCCCTCCCACTTCTACGAGTAGCAGATCAGACGAGCGGCACGAAGAGGCGGTAACGAAGGCGGTGATCCAGAGTGTCCGTAGATGAAAGAGTATAAAAGTCTGAATGGCGGGATAAAAAATAACGTTAGAATAAAAGTGTAATGTATATATAAAGGGAAAGAAATTGACTGGAGTGTGGCCGAGCAATATAAAGAGTTATCGTGAGTGTGGCCGCGATAAGAGTATATGCCCAGTGCCTAGGTTTTAAAGAACGCTAGAAGAAGCCCTTATCTACGGTCTGGTTAGTAGAATGACGTACAAGACCAGATCGATTAAAGATTATCTGAAAGAGATAGGCTTGAATTCCATATTGGAATAAAGATGGGGTAAGATGCGTCTGAGGGAGCGGACGGCATAAAGTTAATGTGGCTGGCCCGAGTTGATCTGTTTGTTTTATGTATTTAAGTCAACCCGTGATGTCATAGTCAAAAACTGTTTTTGAGAGAAAAGAGCATGAAAATTGCATGATTGTAAAAGGAAATTTTTGCATGCCTGTTATGCTTGATCTAAAATGGCGCTGGTGCGCAATGCATTTTGGGAGCGCTCGGAGCCATGATGGATATTTACTTCATACCGCATTGAAAAGCTGCACACATTTTGCTGAGTATTAGATTCACGGTGTTGAGAAAAACATGCTTTCCAAACCTGGTATGCGGTCAAGGACATTTCTGCTGGGAAAGCTAACTTTGTTATGGTTTGCTACTGTTCTCCGTGGAGCATGTTTTTAGAGAAGGGAGGCACTGCGCTTCTTGGGGGAGCTCTCGATTGACCCAGCTGGCAACCGACGGCTGCTCCTCAACTGCGCAAGTGCAATTTCCAGAAGGTTCGAGAATTAACTCCCCTTTGTGGAGTGTGTATATATGCGGGAGCCCGGAGGTGGTCAGGTGAGACTTTAGCTGTAGAAGGACGCTTACGTCCGGCCCTCATGTGAGCTGTGGTGCTCTCGGTCTGGCTGTTCCCAGGGTCTTCCAGCCGCTTCTGGACGAGATGAGGAATTCTGTTACACTCACGGTGATGTATTTCCTTTTGAATTCTTTACTTCTTCTGTGATTTATGTCCATATTATTTTTGTGAGTTATTTCTATGTACTGCTAAGCTTTGGATAAATAGCCGTATATGAGCTGATTATCTTCTAAGAGTGCGTGGCTGTGAGTTATTGCGTCTGTCTACGTTCAAAGTATTTGCCATGTAATTGCATTGGTGATTTATGATTGTTCCGTGCACTTTGGGGAGAGCAATACATTTTTGTTGTCACAAACAGGATACTTGTGATGAGTTGTGCCGAGTATTCAAGAATCTGTTGAAACGTAGATAGGATATGGTTGTCTTGTAAGTGAAGTTTTTGAATAGTGAAGTTTTTTTTCCTTGTTGCCAGTGTGTGAGTGTCTGTGGGAGTGATTGTAGCATGGAGAGGAAAATATATAGTTTCAACAAGGTTTTGTTTTGTTTGCGATAATGAGTAGCTTGTTCAGGAAGAAGAGCGTTACAGCTGGCAGTGACTGTTCTGATGTTGTTATTCCAGGATGGACTAAGGGTCCATATGATAAGTTGGCTCAGGCATGGGCATGTGGTGCAGGTTTAAGTGAAACATGGGATCAAGGATTGGGAGATGCTGATCCGGCTGATGTAATGGCATGCTTGCAACAAGTTCCAGTAGAACGTAGCAAAGAATGTGCAGCATTAGGTAGGCGAGGTTGGGTTCTTTTGCATGCTTATAGGAAAATACATCAAATGAAGGTGGAAATGAAAAATTAGGTTTTGCGATTAGAGAGAAAGCTGGCTGCAGAACGGCAGACTGCCTTAATGTAGCAGATCCAAATGAAACTGTTTAAAGATAAGGCCGACACATATCAGGCGGTGGCCGAGAGGGCAGCAGTCAGAGTAGCCCGGTATAAGTATAGGAAAAGACGCGGAGGGGTCAACAAAAGAAAGGTGGCAACTGTAATCGCTACCGCTGGCGTAGACTGGGATCTGGATAATTGGGATGGTGATATTTTTGATTCGACCAGCCTAGAAAATAGTTCCGCAGATGAGTCTGACCCCAAACCAGAGGCGAAACAGAAAACAGTGGCGGCTAAGCCCGTTAGAAGACGGCGAGCCGGACCCCACCCGCAGAATCCTGCTGGCGGAATGGTGGATTTAACCACGCTGGAGGATTACACACAACAGGAGGTTGGGGAAACTATTAGCCGTTTGAGGCAAAAATCAGGGGAACTTAATTGACATGGATGTTGAGATTACTAGATGGGGGTGCTGCAGGGTTGTTGGTAGATTCTACAGGTTCACTGCGTTTTTTACCCCTGTCAATTGACACCAATGTACAGGAGGTCTTAAGAGCAGGACCGCCCCCTGATGCAAATGGTCAAGATACGCAGGTGTCTTTGTTGCACTTGGTAGCCCAAGCATGTAACCGTAAATACCCGATTACCACAGATTGGCCTAGTGAAGAAACGAAGTGGTATACGTTGATAGAAGCAATTCAAAAAGTCAGAGAGCATGCTATGAAAGAGGCTATTCAGATAGATGCTCCTGATCACATGGGAGCCGTGCCGCTCTTGGTTTCAACTCGAAACATGATGATTAGAACTGCGCCACCGGCATACAAAAGTGTCATTATGACTTGGCTCATAGTTATGACGGGCAAGGCTACTGATGAGGTAGCAGATGCCATTCGGCAACTTGCAGATTTGGGGGAGTGCGATAAGAGCGATAACAAGCCACGGGAGAGAGAGGGGCGTAGTGAGAGAAGAACCGAAGGCAGGCAGCAAGATAGTAGAGACTCCCGAGTGTCCCGAAAAGACATGTTTTTGGCTTTGTTAAAAGATGGCGTGCCACAAGAAGAAATTGATGGCATTGAAACCAGAGTAATGTATGAATTATACAAAAAACGAGGACTTGCAGCCAAAGCGCTATAAACAGGTTAAGAAACAAGTAGTCACCACGTTACAGGGGCACACCTCACCTTCTGCTCCCCCTGCGGAGGAACCAGATGAAGGGTATATGGGGACACCTTCCCCGTACCAGCCAACATACGCTGATTTGAGAAGGTGGTGAGTGTGATGCTAGAGGCGAAGTCGAGTCACACTCATTCGAAGTTTGACTAGGGCTTCGGCCAACCTCTGGCAGCGTCTGCCCGCATAAAAGTGTATAGGCGGCCTCATGTTGATAAGATTTTTTGGGGGCCAGGAAATACACAAGGGGTGCGAGCATTGATAGACACCGGAGCGGAGGCCTCTTTGCTTCATGGTAATCCAACACGATTTAAAGGCAAACAGTTTACTATTACAGGTCTAGGGGAAAAGGAGACCCCCGCAGTACAAACGAAAGTGGAGATGAGAATAGGCAATTTGAATAGGCAGAAATACCAAGTGTTGATTGTCCCGATACCTGAATATATAATTGGCTTTGACATTTTGGACGGGTTAACCTTGGGACTTAGCAGTAAAACGTACCAGTTTGGGGTGAGTGCATTAATCTGTACACCCATTACCGTAGGAAAATTGAAGATGCCCCCAGTGCAGGTGCCAGTGGCAACCAAGCGGGTAGCAATGAAACAATACTGCATTCCTGGGGGGCACAAGGAAATTTCAGACACCATCAAAGAGTACGTTTAGGCGGGTGTATTACGCCCTATTACCACCTCATGGAACAATCCTCTCTGGCCTATTAAAAAGGGAGATGGGTCGTGGAGGATGAAGTTGGATTACAGGGAGTTGAATAAACATACTCCTCCCTTAGTGCCCGCAGTTCCAGATGCCATTACCTTGATTGAAAATGCCCAAAAGTTTGAGGGTACTTGGTACGCAGTGATCGATTTAGCTAATGCATTTTTCTCCGTGCCAATTGCTGAAGAGTGTCGAGAACAATTTGCATTTTCATGGAGTGGACGTCAGTACACTTTCACGAGGCTACCTATGGGGTACATACAGAGCCCGACTATCTGTCACCGGCTGGTGGCAGAACACTTAGACAAGATACCGTGTAAACCTGACATACAAATCTCTCATTACATTGATGATATTTTGATTCAGGGCAAGGATGAGCACAGTGTGCAAAGTCAGTTAGATGTCATTATAGAAGGATTGAAGAAGGAAGGGTGGAATTGTTATGCTTGAACTAAAATGGCGCTGGTGCGCAATGCATTCTGGGAGCGCTCGGAGCCATGATGGATGTTTACTTCATGCCGCAGTGAAAAGCTGCACACATTTTGATGAGTGTTAGATTCACGGTGTTGAGAAAAACATGCTTTCCAAACCTGGTATGCGGTCAAGGACATTTCTGCTGGGAAAGCTAACTTTGTTATGGTTTGGTACTGTTCTCCATGGAGCATGTTTTTAGAGAAGGGAAGGCACTGCGCTTCTTGGGGGGAGCTCTCGATTGACCCAGCTGGCAACCGACGGCTGCTCCTCAACTGCGCAACTGCAATTTCCATAAGGTTCAAGAATTAACTCCCCTTTGTGGAGTGTGTATATATGCGGGAGCCCGGAGGTGGTCAGGTGAGACTTCAGCCAGCGAAGGACGCTTATGTCCAGCCCTCCTGTGAGCTGTTGCGCTCTCGGCCTGGCTGTTCCCGGGGTCTTCCAGCCACTTCTGGAAGAGATGAGGAATTCTGTTACGCTCATGGTGATGTATTTCCTTTTGAATTCTTTACTTCTTCTGTGATTTATGTCCATATTATTTTTGTAAGTTATTTCTATGTACTGCTAGGCTTTGAATAAATAGCCGTATAAGAGCTGATTATCTTCTAAGAGTGCGTGGCTGTGAGTTATTGCGTCTGTCTACGTTCAAAGTATTTGCTCTGTAATTGCATTGGTGATTTATGATTGTTCCGTGCACTTTGGGGAGAGCAATACAATGCCATGGATTGATGGTTGTTTTTTAGCAAGATTAAAGTAAAAGTATTGTTGAAATAACGGGATTGGAGCTTGTGACGATTGGTGCTCGCTCATATTGTTGATTGCTGAGACGCAGTTGTAATAAAGTATAAAGTGAAAATATAAGCAAGTGTTATATGAATAAGGGATAAACAAGTTAAGCATGTAAGACATCACTCCGTTAATAAACATGTGCAAACAGTTGCCAAAACACGCACCTAAGCTTAAACAGTACAGTGTGGAATGGGTTAAAGGGACAGCAGACAAAATGTTTACGCCGTGGCCCCAAGGCGGATTGCTATCTAAAACGGTCCTGCAGCACATGACGACATATTTACATGCCACATACACTGGCAAAAAGTTAGACAAGCGCCTGGCTAGTTCAGAACTTTGGAAGATGTACCAGGAAGAAAGGGAGGAGGAGCCCCCATTAGATTGGATACTGAATATAGGCAAAGAGGGGGCTGAAGAGTCTTCTGCGCCACCGGCCCCATCTGAAATAAAAAACAAAGCTAGTAAAGACAAAGGATTGTACCCACTAAGGGAACCTAACCTCCTTAGTGCCAAGGACGAGCTATCTCGCCCTTGGGATTCCCTCCCTGTTGCCAAGGACGAGATAGCTCGTCCTTTTTGGCACTTTGTTTTGTGTGATCCCTGCAAAGCAAGGATCACACAAAACTGTAATCCAACCCCCGGGCTATGTGAGGGGGAGGTCCCCCCTCACTGCCAGGGGGCTGGATTACCTTCAGTTTCACGTCGACGTGAAACTGAAAGTAAAATCACTGCAGCAGCCGTTTTCGGCTGCTGCAGTGAAGGAAGAAGGTAAGAGCCCTTCTCTCTCTGCATCGATCTCCGGCTGTATTTCAAGCCGGAGATGGAGGCGGGTATCGTTGGAAAGGGGAGATTCTCCCCTTTCCAACGATACCCATTGTGTGGCATTGCTGCCCACGAATCCAAAGCATGGGGCCACAGCGCTGGAGATCCCTGGGGGCAGGTGATCACTGCCCCCAGGGGTGAAAATAAAAAAAAAATGAAAAAAATCGAGGGACTGGGGGAGGCGAGAGGGGGGTTTGGGGCCCCTGGGCCCACTAGGCCACCAGGGCCACTAGGTCATAGGGACACTTGTGGGGACGGGGGAAGGTAGGCCATGTGGTGTTGGCGGCGTGTTTCGGTTGGTGGCCAGAGCGAAATGTCTGAGAATTGTCTTCATTTCCAGCCAATTTCAGAGACATTTCCCTGTGTCCACTCAATGAAACACGTTGCCAACAGCAGATGTCATACCTTCTCGCGTTCCCACAGGTGTCCTGACGAAAAAGGTACCTCACATGTGTGGGTGCACCTAACGGGGGCGCAAAAGGAAAAGGGTAACCTGGGTAACCCGCTGCTAACCCCAAGCCTTTCGCCACAGCACAATTTATTCATAGGGGCAACCGACAGATTTGGGCCTAGTGTGTTGAAGCCAGCAAGGAAAATGGGGAACCCCATGCATTTCCCAAAAGAGGACACCCATGGGAATCCACAGAGGTCTGCCTTGCGCAAATTGCCCCAGTTTTTATTAGCCACAATCCCCGACAAAGTGTGATATTTGGTGGGGAAAAAACACAATGATCACTTTGGGGTACTGGGTAATACATTCTGGACCGCTTCGTGCAAATCATACCTCTGCAGATTCCCACAGGTGTCCTCTTTTCGGAAATGCATGGGGTTCCCTGTTTTCCTTGGTGGCTTGGACACCCGAGGCCCATATCTGTATGTTGTGCATGTCTGGAGAAAGTGTCAAATTCAGGTGTCAAAACAGACTTGGGGTTACCTGCGTTTTAGGCTTTTCCCTTGGTACCCAGGTAGGTGCACCCACACATGTGAGGTACCGTTTTCATCGGGACACCTGTGGGAACGCAGGAAGGTATAACATTTGTTGTGTTTGTGTGGTGTTCATAACGTTTTGACCCATTTGCTGGTGCCCTTTGTCACACAACCCTTTCATTTCCCAGATGTGACCTACATTTAGTCGCTGCTTTAGGCACCATACACTTTTGTAACCTGCACAAGTCACCTACCCTTGAAAAGGTCTGCCTGTGCTAAGTGCGTCTGTTCAGGCCGTGAGCATAAAACTCCTTTGTACCATGGCTCAGTGTTTGGCTTGTGGCATTGCTTGTTTTGTAAAACACTACAAAAAATGTGTGCTTTCCTAACTGCAAGAGTCGGGGGGAATGTAGCGGAGCATTGCTTTTCTCAAAATTCATTGAAGCCATTGCCGTACCAAGCCAACCATGTCCAACACATACCTTTTTTTTTCGGTCATTTTCCCGCTTTTCCCCCAAATCTATGGCATTTTCCCCTAACTAGTTGTTGCCTGACCTATGCAAATCTCCCCTTCCTAAACTTGGAATTTTGTCTACTTTTCAGAAATATATGCCTTTCTGTCCTCTGATTCGGCTTTCCTACCCTTTTTTTCCATTCCATCCATGCATGTCCAATGGCAAAAATGGCCAAAATCGCCTACCTCTCACAAAACAGTTGATAACCACATCAAAATAATTTGTTTTCGTTTCCACTTAACCTGTTCTTGAAAGCCAGGAAATTGGGGAACTCAGCACAGCAAACCCATTTGTTCCTAGCTCTTACAAGGAAAAAAACACAGGCTTCTTTGTACATCATTTTATTGGCATTTTTTGAAAAAACCCATTGCGTTACGACCACCTACATGTGGGGAAAAAAGTAGCCAAATTTGGCCGCCATAGCTCATGTAACAAAGTTACAATGCATTGAATGGCCACATACCAAAATCACCAAAAAAGGCTGTGGCACTGGGGGGAAATACCCATGGCAGTTAAAGGGTTAAAGCAGCAACGGGATATAGTAACCCGTCATATGAGTCACCTACGCAAAGTAGTGACGAAAGCCCAGAGCAAGAAAAGGAAAGAAATATTGCCTCTAAAGTCCCGAGGGACAAAGAGAGACACGAAAAGGAAAACTGTGATCAAGCACAAGCAAGTACATCTCTAGGTACAGTAAGAGAGGTAAAGAGATGGAAAGGAGATGAGGATAGAACTGATGAGATGGCATTCACACAGAACAAATAGATGGGAGGTCAGATTTTATTGAAACTCGATGGTAAAAGCCATTGAGGAAATGAGACAAAGGGAAGAACGAGACAAACAAGAAAGAAGGGATAAGGAAAAGGCAGGATGATTGAGAGATGAAGGAGCAAGAAAAAAGGATAGGCAGAAACGAGAGCAGTTATACCATGATGAACAGGCCAGGAAACAGGAAAAGGCAGAAGAACAAATAAAATGCGATAATAAGCAAAGAACAGCTGATGAATGGGAAAGAATAGAACAAAGGAGAATAGAAGAAGAGCAAAAGATACGAGAGAAGAGAATAAAAAGATGAAAAGATGAGGAAATACAAAGTGCAGCTAGGGTTAGAGAGGAAGCGAGGAAACATAGAGAATTTGATGACGGTGTAGAACGTAAGTGAATGCAGGGAACACGTGATCTTGAGTATCTGGAAAGGGAAGTTAGAAAACCCGATCATTGGTAGAATGCGAAGATATAGAAGAATTTTTTCCTGAGTACGATTCAGTACCAGGCACGTCTAAAGTAATTCTAGAAGATGACTTCGACACCAGAAGTATCGGAGAGACAATCGATAAGATATGATGAGATGGGACTAGAAAAGTACCCCAAGGAAAGGGAAAGGATGAGTGCCTTGAAAGCACTCAGTTGTACGACACTGAGGACGCTTCACGCAGCAGTAGACATAGAGAGTTGTCGTTAGATCGGCTGACTCTAAATAAGAATGAGGAAGATGAGAGAAGCTGCACGAGTTGGGCACAGGCAATATCAGACGAAGAAAGGGAAGCCTGTGAAAGAGAAGAGGGAGATGCAGAGCGAGGTCGCGAGAAACGTTTTCCTGGGGGAAAGGGAATAAGATAGTCGGATTCAACCGCGTCCACATCTAAAGTGCCAGAGTCAATGACAAAGTCAGACCGGCATGAAGGACTGGCACATGATCAGAGGGTTGTGTCTCCCCCACCATACGTAAGCAGGTTGAGGACATTGCCAGGCAGACAGCGATGTGGGAATATTACCCTTGCGGTAGATAGACAAATGATGAGAGGAGAAAAGGGGTTTAGTGCGTTACAGTTTCCCTTATTAGAGAAGGGAGGGACAAGTCCACAGTATATACCATGGCCACAGATGGATTGAGAGAATCTAAAAAAACAAGCTCGCAATGTTGACATCTTGGAGCTGGGAAATAGATACAAGAGTTAGAAAAAATTACAGGAGGTAATATACGTTGGCTATAGGGGATATCAAGGGTCTTTTGATCGCCATACTTGGTAACAGAGCGAATGATGTTTGGACATGAGCAGGTTACCCTGGTGTGACTATAGTTAATCTTGCACATGACGGAGCGCCGTTTAACAATTGTAGAACTACGGTATGGAAAGCGCTTAGAGTGCTATATCCGGACACTTCTGACATGGGAGCTATAATGAAGCATAAGAGGAAAGAGGGAGATGATCCGTTGCTTTACATTCAGAATTTTCAAGACGCATGGGTGCTGGAAACTCGTGAATCTTGGGGGAAATCTATACCTGTGTTTTACCATATATTATGTCAAGGGCTGCCAGAACAGGTGCAGAGCAGCTCAAGAAGTTGGTAGGAATTGAAGCTAAGCCATGGTCTGAAATACCATTGCTTGTTATTGCAGGCTGCTTGCTACAAGAGAATAATCTCAAGAAAAATGATGCAAGAAAAGGCGAAGAAGCCAAATGGGTGCAGAAAAAATTGTCGCAATATGCCATTGAAGGGGCAATGTTAACTAGCCCTGATGGATCCAATATGCAGCAGGTTTAGTTTAGTGTATTATTTGATAATGCGCACCAAAACCCAGGGGTAGCCGGGCGCAGCAGTAGAAGAATGCTTAAGCTTGGTTACATACAGTAAATGCATACATATTATAACAGTATTTACAGTGCAAATGTACAGCAAATCACGCAGGGGGATAGTCTGTTACAAGTTTCTGAAAAGTACATATTTCAGAATATTTACATGCCTAAGTCCACGGTTGAGGCTGGGGATCAGTTTAGTGGGTGTCGGTAGTCTGGAGCCAGCTTTTCACTTTACATCTAAATCTAGAGTATGGTTGAACATCTCTTAATGCAGATGGAAGTGCATTCCAGGCATGGGCAGCTCTAACGGGGAAGTAAGTAAGTCTGAGTCTAGGGGTGTCGAGCAAAAGGTGGCTGGAGGCTCTGGTGTGCTGGCTGGTAGTTTTTCTAGTCAGTCTAGCTGCTATATGTGTGTAACGCTTACCTTGGGCTCCGCGGGAACACCGTTCCTTATAACCTCAACTACTCTTCTCTGGGTTCGTGGTTTTCTCACTACCCCTTTTCTTCTTTCAATAAGCAGAAAATCTGTGGAATATGACGAAAAACCAGTCAAAATGTGGATTCTGTGTAGGAGCTGTGAAACAGTCTTTTCACTAATCAACCCCTCCCTCCCTACGGACTTCCCCTTGCTCACCTCTACTTATGTTATTGTGGGCTCTCCATCCCGCTTCTGTGCGGGGGCGCAAGTTCTGAAGAGGGGAACAGTTTCTTGCATGGGAAGGAGTGGGGACTTTCTTAGGAAAAGGGAGTGCAATGAATACTGCCTAAATATAACGGGCAAGTAATTTTCCACACCTTACTAATCAACACCACAGCCAGACTACAACAAACTAACCCTAAATACCTAAAAGTTGAGAGGAAAGATATTGAGTGGACAAATATAAACTTTCCCCCCTATGAAAACCTTCCTAATAGCACTATTCAATCAGGAGATGAATGCAAACTTACATTCCTCACAAGGAAGGCACGGATGCATAAATGGAACAAAAGTGTCAATGCCTTTAATGCCAACAGATTACCATTATGTGCGTGTGGAGCTCTACGCTAATGTGACCAAAAATAAATGTCACTGAAGTCAGGTGCCTCCTGTTCTCCAAGAACGGAATCTCCTCACAAGCAGTGCAAGGAAATGCGCTGCAAGAACCACTACACGCGCTCTGTGGGAAAACAATGCTGCACACTCGCTAATGCCACAACAAACACAACGCAACAGTGTTATAACATGTGCAATACTTGCAGTCTGTTGGAGATGACAGGAAACCTCTCCCAACTAACTCACTCAGAGAAGCGCCAACTCTCGACAGAAAACACGCAACAGGATAAGGGCAGGAATATGACAGGAAACAGGGCTATGGCAGAAGGGAACAGTGAAAATACCAGGGACACTGCAATTCGGGGATAACTAGGAATGCTAGGTCTGTGACGTTTTAGTGAGGAGTTGACTAGCGGTAAGCGTCCGCTTTGACAGCTGAAGACGCGAAGCGCAGGACAACAAAGGGGAGGGGTTTAAATACTTGCAGAGCCCAAACGACTAGACTACACTGCAGCATTCAGGGAAGGCTCCCCGGCAGCCATATTGAGTGATGCGGAAATGCCTGAATTACTATTGGCCACAGTCACCTTTCTGCTATTAGCCCAAAAAATGGTACGCCGCAGCCCAAGACCTCCTGGGGGAAATTCCATGGAAAAATCCTGTGGTCATGACAATATGGTGACGCTAAATTGTAAAGTCCTTTGTAGGTGATAGTGTCTTGAGGAGGATTCTATCACTAATTTTTAACCAGTGGTGATCTTTTCTAATGTTAGAGATATGCTCTCTACGGGGTATGTCTAAGGCTGCTCTAAGAGCATTGTTCTGCATTATTTGCATTTTATTTATGATAGTTTTATTAGCACCTGCGTATAGGGCATTACAATAATCTAGTTTAGACATTATTAAGGCGTTGGCTAGGGTGATGCAGTTAGTTTTGGAGAGGTAAGGTCTACAGGCTCTGATTAATTTGCAAGTGTAGGCTGTCGATGAGGCCAGGGAGTTGACTTGTTTTTTAAGGTATAGTGTAGAGTCAAGGTAGAAGCCAAGTGTTTTAACCTCGGTTACCACCTTGATTATGTTACCATATATATTAAAGGCCGAGTAGCTAGGGCTAAGTGTTTTGAGGCTAGAGTCGGAACCCAAGATCAGTATCTCTGTTTTGCCATCATTCAGACAGAGGCTGTGAGAGGCCATCCATGCCTGAATGATGAGGTAGATCTTGTTAACTAGGGTTGAGTCTGCAACAAAGTTGCCAGAAAGGGGTATGAGGATCTGCGTATCGTTCGCGTAGTTAGTATAGGTTACCCCCAGTCTGTCAAGTTTGTCGAAGTGTGGCTTAGTAAAGATATTGTACATAGTCGGAGAGACACATGAACCTTGTGGGACACCACAGGTGATTTGTATCGGGTCCGCTGAGGCTAAGGGGGAGAAAACTCTCATCGTGCAGTTGGCTAGGAAGGACTGTACCCAGGCTATAGCTTCACTTGAGAAATAGGCGGCAGACGCTAGATGCTTGCATAATACTGCATGGTCAACTAGGTCGAAGGCTGCCGATAAGTCAAGGAGGAGGAGCATAGCTGTTTTACCTTTGTCCTTCAACTCGTCGATCAGTGTCTTAAGGTCAATTAAGGCTGTTTCAGTACCGTGAAGAGGTCTGAATCCGGATTGGCGTGATCCTAGTAGTTGGTTCGTCTCCAGATGTTTTTGAATCTGGAGGTAAGCTACTCTGTCAATGATTTTAAGAAGGAACGGGACTGTGGTGATATGCCTATAATTAGTTGGGATAACTGGGTCTAGGGTTTGCTTTTTGAGGAGAGGCAATACCCATGATTCTTTAAGGTTAGTGGGCACAGTGCTAGTTCTAATGGAGGCATTGATTAACTTGGAGATGAAGGGTGCTAAGTCTCTCGCGGCGTCCTTGATTATTTGAGCAGGGCAGTTGTCGCCCTGGCAATTAGATGGTTTCAGGGATAAAATGACCTTTTCAGTTTCCAGTATGGAAATGTTGGTAAACCTGAATGGTATACAACTGCCTAGTCCATCTGTACTTTCTATCAGAGGGGTGGTATGCGTTCCTACGGAGTTCAAGGAAGCTTTCTTCGTAGCAATTTTGGATTATAGAGTTGTTATCTTATTTGCTAGTGCCTTTTGGATGCTCGTGCACCACTGTTTGTCCTTGGGGACATCGTCCGTGGGAGCAATAGGGTTTTCCATTTCCCTGAGGATGGAGAAGAGTTCCTTAGAGTTGGAATTGGCTTTGCTGATTCTTTCGTTGAATGCATTTTTGTTGGTTTGGATTATTTCTTTTTTGTATTTGTTCGCGAAGTTGGTAAGTAGGGTTTTATTCTCTTCTGAAGGTGAATGTCTCCAGATAGCTTGGAGTTTACGTTTTTGGATTCGTAGTTCTTTGAGGTGGGGGGTGAACCAGGAATTGAGGTGTGATTCTTGTTTACTTTTACGTAGTTTGATAGGGGCAATGGTGTCCAGCGCTTTAGCCGTCCAGCGCTTTAGCCCTAGAGCTTTTGAATGTCTCGACTAATGAGTTAGGGTCAGGATTATTGGCGCTAGCAGTAAGGGCAGGTAGGAGTAGAGGGAGTAGTTTATCCACAGTGATGTATTTTTTTGCTTCTAGTAGGCTGAGGTGGTACAATTTCACGATTATCTGTTTGAGGGGGTGCTATGATAGATGAGAAGCATATGAGATGGTGGTCTGTCCAAGTTTGAGGTATAATATTGGCTATGGTAGTGGTGCAATTTAAATTGGCTATCCAATTTAGAGTCCATCCTTTAAAGTGTGTGGGGGCTAGGACTTTTTTGGGTAAGTCCATGTTCGACTAGGATAGATTGGATGGTTTGGGCCTGTTTATCCTCAATATCATTGAACCCTAGGTTAAAATCACCTAGTAGTAGGAGTTGGGTGGAGTTTTTGATGTTATTGGTGAGGAGGCTGGAAACGTCATCCTCGAAGTTGCCTAGAGGGCCCGGTGGTCTGTACACCAAGAGGATGGTTAGTGTGCTATTGTTGGAGATGGGAACTTTAGCTGAAAGTAGTTCAAAGGATGTGATAGCTGGAGGTGGGGGAAGTCTTATTGCTAATTTAGTTTTGTCAATAATAGCCAGGCCACCGCCTCTTGAGTTCGGCCGGTCGACTCTCAATATGTTGTAGTTGTCTGGTATGGCAATCATAAGTGCAGGGCCTGCTGTGTCATGGAGCCAAGTCTCGGAGACAGCTAAAAAGTCTATGTTGTCCATATTGAGTATGTCAGCAATCTCTGTGCTGTGAGCTATGAGGGACCTTGCGTTGATAAGTGCTCCTGATACGGTGGGGTTGGTATTTTTTTCTTGAATGAGTTTTAGCTTAGGGTACTTGGACCTCTTCTGGTTATGAGGAAGGTGAACCTGTATTTTAGGGGGTCTTTCCACCTCTGTGCCAGGTAAGTTAGGGTTGGTGTTATTTAGTCTATGTTTAAGAATCAAGGGTATTGTTCTATTATTTTTGAAATTGTAGAGTCGTGGTAGCCTAGCTCTAAGCCGCATGTTTCTTTCCGGCAGATTACAGGATGTGAAGTTGATGTAGGCCATTGTTGTGGTAATTATGAAGGTAGCCCAGAATAGGGAATGGGGCGTGACTATAAAGTAAATCTTAGAGGTACGCATGGTGGGATATTCTATGGTCGCGCCTGCCTGTGGGTACTAGTTGTGGGAACTAGGTCATCCTCGAAGTTGCCCAAAGGGCCCGGTGGTCTGTACACCAAGAGGATGGTTAGTGTGCTGTTGTTGGAGATGGGAAGTTTAGTTGAAAGTAGTTCAAAGGATGTGATAGCTGGAGGTGGGGTAAGTCTTATTGCTAATTTAGTTTTGGCAATAATAGCCAGGCCGCCGCCTCTTGAGTTAGTTTGATCAAAGCAATAATGGGTTTAGCCCAATAGGAAGAGGCTACCGACAAAGGGGATGGCAGAATATTCAGGGAGGTTTTTAGAATATTAGAATATACAAGACAGAAATCCGAACATGCAAAATGGGCAAATGATCAGACCACCGCCAACGTGTTGGACGTGTGGGATGACAGGACATATAGCGCGTATGTGCAGAAGTCAAGGGATAGTGCAAAATGATCAGTTTACAAGAGCGGGGACAATGAATCCACCTGCGTTCTCGCAGCAGGATGGAGATGGATTTGCGCAGAATCACACTGTACAGCAGCAAGCGCAAAGAGTGAAGCAAAGCTTACAGCCACAATAGACTGTGACTAATTTCCCGCAAGGGCAGTCTCCGATGCAACTTCTACAGACTACAGGTACAGGACAGGTATTGAACTCTAGAGCAGGAAATGCCAAGAGTGATGGAGGAAATCCATTGACTAACTGTGGGACAAAATTGTACATGGACTAGGACAGCTCACTGGGAGACGTAATGTGTTCCATTTTATCAGTGACACCAAACCCTCACGAGGAACCAAGGGTAGGTGTCACTATAGGGGATAAAGAATATTCGTTCCTAGTAGACACGGGTGCAGCACACTCATGTATACGCGAAGGCAAGTTTTCTTTATCTGGCGAGGCCATGAATACCCAAGGTTTTACAGTAGCAACAAACCGCATTCCTTTCCCAAAAGAACTTCCAGTGTCTATACGAGAATGTGACATGAAAGTGCCACTATTATATTCGAGACAGACACCAGTCAATATATTGGTACGAGATTTGATGACAAAGCTAAATATGGCAATCTTGTTCACTGAGGAAGGCATAGTGTGTTCAACTCCAGGAATGCATTATTTAAACGTGTGCGAAAATGATCAGAGCATGCGCAGGACGAGTGGCTATCGGAGCTATTCCATTAGAACCGGAGATATTGGCTTATGGAGTGCACATATTAATGTCATGGCTACCAGGCCTTGCAGACAGAACAATGAGAACACCAGATGAGTTTCTCTTTAGACCAAGAATACCTATGAATGAGGAAAAGGGACGAGAGTTTCCCTTAACAATACATGCAGCCATAGTGCCAAGAGAAATGGCTTTGCTTGATGGCTGTGATGATGAAGGCAGACAATGGTGCGCTGTAGTCGCCATTGGAGAAGGTTACAGATTGAGTGACGTCACTGATGACGATCTATTTGAAGAACAAATAGGTGAGGATGAGGGGACATTTGAGGTTAATCTCATTTATTGGGTGAAAATGATTCAAAGAGAGGTGCCCCAGAGGATGATGCTGGCACAACAACGTCCTGAATATTTTGATGACGACATGGCAAAGGTACCTGTCTCAGTATGGACTTCATACTGAAAGGAGTTGGAGAAGTGAAGATTACATTGAAACCAGGAGCAATTTTACCAAAAGCACGACAGTATCCCATGTCTAGGGAGGCAGATGAAGGGATTTTTAAGACAATTTCTGCCATGATGGATCAAGGTATCTTAGTGACGTCAGAGTCGTCATGCAATACTTCGATTTACTCAGTGAAAAAAGGGAAGGGGGGGACTTGGAGGCTAGTACAAGATCTTCGCCTGATAAACCAGATAGTAGAGGCCAAGTTCCCTCTAGTCCCTAACCCATCTACAATTCTATGTAACATACCTGTTGAGGCATGTTATTTCACGGTGATTGACTTGTTGAAAAAAGCAGTTTTCTCAATCCCATTGCACAGAGACTCACAAGATTTGACATCCTTCACGTTCAGATAAGTTCGTCTGAAAAGCACCCGATTGCCCCAAGGTTATTGTGAGTCTCCTTCGATTTTCAATAGAGTCCTGCAGATGGACTTAAGCAACATTGCATTAGA
The DNA here is from genome assembly GCF_040938575.1 of Ambystoma mexicanum. Lineage (NCBI taxonomy): Eukaryota > Metazoa > Chordata > Amphibia > Caudata > Ambystomatidae > Ambystoma > Ambystoma mexicanum. The sequence continues at coordinate 1,312,056,428 of NC_090934.1, forward strand.
AAGTGTTCTTTTGCAATACGTGTATGATATTTTAGTCTGCAGCACAACAGAGGAAGAATGTAATTATTCAGTTATTGATTATACTGCTTAGAAAGGATATAAAGTTGACAACGAGAAGTTACAGTATTGTCAACAAGAAGTGTTGTACATAGGCCAATTGATTTCACATGATGGAAAAAAGGTCACTACTGAAAGAGCTGAAGCTATTTTGAAAACAGCTAAACCACACACGGTAAAACAAATGCAAAGTTTTCTAGGATTATGGAATTATGTCAGGGCATGGGTCTTTGACCACAGCTCTTATACCAGGCCTTTATTACAAGCCTTAAAGAAAGCACAGGCAAAAAAAGAAAAAATGGTTTGGATAAAGGCCATGGAGGAAGGGTTTGATGAACCAAAAAAAGACCATTTGCAAGGAACCAGTTTTAGGGATTCCCAATTATGCAGAGGAATTCTACCTATTTTCACACACAGATGGTACTGTTATGACAGCAGTACTTACACAGAAAACCATGTTGGGTTACAAACCCCTGGCATACTACAGTGGGATTTCAGACCCAATAATGAGAGGTAATTTCCCATCCAAACAAAGTTTGGCTGCCTCCGCGTTCGCCATAGAGAAAGCTGCAGCCATTGTAATGGGGTGCCAGATGACGTTATTCGTTGAGCATGCATTATTTGCCACTTTAGAGAAACCAAAAAGTACATTGACCTCACAAAGAGCTGCTGCATATGATGTGGTCATATCAAATCCAGCTATCAAAATAGTTTGATGCAGAATAGTGAACCCAGCTATGTTTATAGCAGAGCCAGTTACTGAAAGGTATCCAATACATGATTGCGCAAACTATGAAGAATTCTATGATGAGATCCCAAGAGTAAAGGAAAATGCATTGGCGGTCTTCATTGATGGTTCTTCGAGGATCGATCAAAATGACAGACAAAGATATACAGGTGCCGCTGTGGTAATGCACACGGCAAATGGGGACTTTCGAGTACTTATTAGTGCACGTTTACCCTCTCATTATATAGCACAGGCTGCAGAATTATTGGCGTTGATACTCACGCTTGAGGATCACGCAGATCAGGAAGTAACAGCATACAGTGACTCTGCCTATGTGACATCAACAGTACATGAAGGCTTAGCGCGCTGGAAAAGGAGGGGCTACCTCCGACGGGACGGCACGCCAGTGCAGCACGCAGCCTTATTGACAGGCTGATTATGGCACTACAACTCCCAGTGGGCATAGCAGTTGTGAAATGCACAGCCCACGCGGAAAGGACAGACCTTATCTCACGCAGAAATCAAGCAGCAGACCTGAAGCCAAGCGTGTGGCAAAAACCCAGTTAATGGAGCTCCAAGGGGAGGCACTGCAGGAAAAGAACTTTTTGGAAGCGAAGAGGGTTTTCTTTAAACCCCTCTGAGGCTTTGTGGTGACAATACAGCACTGGTAAACAAGTAATGCCTATAGCCCTACTGAAAATAGCACTGGAACAGTTACACTATCCAGCGCATATAACAAGAGAGAATCTAGCAGCAACCATTGCCAAAGACTGGTTTGTATCAAACCTAGCGGAGCATGTTGCATTGTTTATGATAAATTTCATAGTCTATCAGAAACTTACGGCTGGGCATACACTATGTGTAATCAGAGGAGTCATTCCAAGGCCTCATGGTCCTTTTCAGCACTTGCACATCCACTATGTCGATATGATTCAGGGTATGTAACGGGTACAGGTATCTAATTGTTGTGGTGTGTACATTCTCTAGATGGACAGAAGCAGGTCTATGTACACACCCAGACTCTACCTGTGTGGCCAAATTCTTGGTGAGGGAGGTGTTTCCCAGATGGGGAGTTTGTGAAGTGGTGAGGTCAGATAACGGTCCTCATTTTGTTAACGCAGTATTTGAACAGATCAGCTTGTTGCTTGGTATAAAGCACAAGTATTTGTCGGTGTATCACCCGCAAGGGAATGGGATATACGAGACACTCAACAGCTTGTTAAAGGAAAGGATAGCCAAGTTGAAGCTTACTCTGAAGTACGGATGGTTGCACTGCCTTCTACTGGCATTGTATGCACTCAGAAACCAGCCTGGTTCTGATAACCATCTTACACCACATGAAATTGTGATGAGCAGAAGAATGCGGATACCGTTAATGATTCGAACTAGAGAGAGATGTGATGCTCAGCCAACAGGAGAAGTGTTAGGATTGGAAATGCAAAACTACCTGAATTGTATGACTTCCAGTTTTTCTGTAATTTCAGGACCGTTGCAGTGACGACAAGGAGGATGTAGGGCAGTACAGAACACAGAAGGAGATACTACAGCTGACAAGGTTCCGGAGTTACGTGTACCTCAACTATACCCTGGGGATACCATCTTAGTTTGGAATCACACTAGGAAAAGGTGGGACAAGCCAAGGTTCCACGGCCCTTTCAGTGTGGAGGACATTACGCCATCTGCAGTCAAGTTACAGGGAAGAAGAGCTTGGATCTTCCTTGGAGACATCAAGCTATATAGCGGAGAGACCCCTCTGCCCGCATCCTAACCCAGAGAAACTACAGAAAACGGTGAAGAACCACAGCATGTGCAGACGAGATCCATGACGAGGAAGGACGCATGACCAGTCAATGAAGAAAAAAACAAGGAAACCTTTTTGATAAGGTTGTGGCCCAGTTATAGGACATTTCCTTTGAGCAAAATAAGGAAAGAGGGACACAAATACAAACACTCTGTGCATCATAGTTACAGGGTAGGAAAAGAAGAATTGCATTTATTGAGCCACAAGTAGCTTGTTGACTTAGGACTGAGACACATTGAAGCCTTGATAAGAAAAGCTATGCCAAATTTTGCTCGGGGATATATAAACTAGAAAAGAATACAATATCCTGAGTCCATCCACACAGTCTTTGTTTGGACTTACTTATGGTGTCATGCAATAGTGACTTCACTAGGCACATACTGACCTATTTCGAATTGGTATTGAGGTCCTATCCGTCGTTGGTGGGGAGACTTACAAGCATAACAAAGTTCTTGCAAGATCCTGATAATGAAAAGACAATAAGAAGACTGCTCACAGTGATTACAGAACAGTTTCTTTTACTTCCAGAGTACATCGAGGACAAGACAAATGTCCCTATTAGCAGAGAATCATAGACTGGCGAATGCAGTGTTTTTTCGTTTAATCAAGGATTTTCCAGACCTTGTTGGGAGACATGCCAATGTTGATGTACTCACATTCATCTGTGATCCAGCGAACACTACAAACCTGAGCATTCTTCTACATAGTATAATAGTAAGGGTTGCACTTTCTTCTCATCAAAATCACAGAAGAGTGTAGAGACTTTTCATTTGAGGGACAGATTGTGGAAGTATTGACAAAAATTACACTTTTGCTGACAGGGAAGCAACATGTCATCTGGAGTGAAGCAGATTCGAGGTATTGACTGGGAACTAGTCTATATGGAACACATATTATAGACTTGCCGAGGTTGTCGCTCATTGTTGGATCATTACATTGCAAACACAACTGTTTCCAGAGATAAGAGACAGTTGTTTATCCAGAATCAGAGGACAACTAGTCCAGAACTTTTGATCTGTGAAGCAGAGACCGCAGAATCCAGAAAAAGTGATAATAATGAAAATGTATTAAAGAACCAGTTTTTGCTTCCTTAGATGATTGAGATGGGAAGCCAGAGTAGCAGCATCGTTCTCCCTCAGGAGAGACATTCATATTGCCCAAGAAACAAATGCTGTAAGAGGACCTACCGATGCATTGCTTATGTATGCATTATGTTCATAATCGTATTACTGCCATTAACGATCAGAACTGCATTTTTATAGGTGCAAAAAGTGTTGTTACCGTGCACCCACCTGAGAATGCATGCTTGATACCCACAAGAGCACCCATACCTTATATAGTCAATCCTGTTCCAAAAAAAAATGACAGAGTGACTGAGCTTGAAATGACTGTGGTAAACAATGATACACACACAACACTTGTTCTAGCAAACGACTAGAAACAGGGTCGGCAAAGTAAACCAGACAAGAGGTCAATAAGAGTTACACCTACACAGATAATGAGTACAAACACACCTGGTCTAGTGTCAATAGGTTCAGAATCATATTCCAAAGAATGGGGGAAGCTTGGAAAAACAACGCTGGGAAGTTTCACACCAAGAGAAGTTGAGCGACAAAGAAAGAAAGCTGAACTTTTAAAGAGATAAAAGAGTTTAGAGAATAAGCAAATATAGACGACATGTGCAAGCACACCTGTTCCAATGACAAAAAGCCCAAGTACAAGTCCCACAATACAATCACGTGCAGAGATGATAGCAGAATCAATATGGCCGTTTATAAACAGAGCCAGAAAGAGGCAGAGCGATAAAGAAAGACTTACTGAACTTCCTTCTACTCAGAGAACCCAGATGGATGTGCTTGAGAATCTGCCAGCCAGAAGAAGTTATACTGATGTGTTCAGAGATGTGGTTATAGCGAACTACAAAAAGACCTTGAGAATTAAAAGAAGCACGCAAGATGACAATAATGAACTGAATGATTACCTGGTTTGCACAGCACATTTAGGAAACAACATATGGTACCAACATATAAAAGAAGTTGGAAGACGAACTTTGGATGGAGAATGCTTTGTATGTGCACTTTTGCCCTTGAGCATGGGAAAGTCAAATATCTTAGTAGCTATTGAGATAGATGTTAAGACAGCACGCTGTCTGTCACATATAGCAATGTGCAAAACCGGAGGTCAGTTCATGGGAAGTGATACTTCTCTCAAATGGGCGACTGAAAAACAGATCCAGACGAAGATGATTATGTCCAAGACATAAAGACAAGAAACAATACCAAGACGAAGAACATTGTGATCATATATGAAAAACCTGGAATAAAAGGAGCAGAGATCAGAAGAGAAGTGAACAAGAAATTGGAAACTACAGGAAAGACTTTCAAATGCAAATCTGGGGAACAGTGCTTTCACCAGACAGATGGGAGAAAGGAGTAGTGATCTGCAGGGCACGGGGTAGTAATTGGTTGTTACCAGGCTACCATTGATGTAGTGCAAAATGGATGCAAGCCATGATGGCCGAAGCTTGGTAAATTACTGACATGAGTCGAGGACGGAGGAGGACCTTTGCAGATAATACCATTGGAGAGCCCAAAATTTTGTTTCAGAAATAATGGCTTGAGGAAAATGGGAGAGAATCAAAATTGTAGTCGAGTCTTTGATGCTCCAGGAATGATGCATGGTACTGCAGTGATCATGGATCCCTAATGGTAGTTTGTATCCCAAGCATACATGAGATTGCCGAAAAATTGGGGAGGAATATGTACATTGGTGAATGTCCATGTTCCAGCGTTGGTTATTCCAAGAAGTGATGTGAACATTGATAGTTTCCCGAACGCAGATGCTCACCTGAGAAAGAAGAGATCTCTGGAGCTTATGAGAAGAACATAGAGGGAAAATTATTTCGCTGCAAAATCCATAGAAGCTTTTGATGCTATCCCATACGAACATCGGTTGTTCAGCCTGACCTCATCAGTGTTTGCGACAATCCTGATGCCAAGAATTCAGGTTGGAGCAAATACTAAAGGTTGCAGACAACCAAATCGGAGTTACTGCAGACAATCAACATGACCATAAAAGGATTTAATGCAATCAGAGAAGAGCTGAGAGCAATCAGACTGATGAAACTCTAAAACAGATATCTTAGACATGATCACAGCTATGGATGGAGGTGTTTGTGCAAAAATGGGAGAATCATGTTGCACATTTATACCTTCACAAGATGACGAGAATGGAACCTTAACAGAGGCCATAGATATGCTGAAAAAATGACAGAATCAGATGATAGATGAAGCTGACAAAGTTTATGGTGACAGTTGGTTTGGAGCACTGTTTTCATGGATTCCACAATGGATGGCAGACTATTCAAGTTCCTAGGAGCCCTGTTGGTGATGATATTACTTGGATTCTGTGTGATCATTTTAATAATCTCACAATGCCGGAAGACTGCGAAGAAAGCTATTGGAATGAAAAACTTGATTGATGGTTGAGTGAGGATGGAAGTCCAAAGACCTTACTGATGAAGAAATAAGAGACTTTGTGAAGACAAGTATTTATTCACCAGAGGAAACCAAGTACCTGTATCCAAGAAATCATAGAAAATATGTGGGAAAATTGATCTATTTTAGTTCAAGTGGAGAATGTCAACTGCTGACATGGAACAAAGATGAGCATGTGAGAACAGCAGGATGCTTGAAAGGAGTCATAGAGATATGGACCCAAAAGAAGCATCTGTTCATACCAAAATGTCTGGATCCAGAGGAAGAAACAAAAGTGAAGGATGAAGAAAAAGTGGATGCAAAGAAAGAAGTGCGAGTGGTCGATGAATCGCCCAGAGGGGGAGTGAAGAGGAAGTGTTGAGTATCGTCCCCACTCAGTTGCCCCCCTCCCATTACCTATTGGATTCACACCAAAGTATGTGACATATGATGAACAATTAAATCAGCAAAGAGCAGCACGAGTTCTGCCCAGTACTAATGAGGATGACAGCACCTGTTAATATACCGACACCAAAGAAAACCTGGACAGTAAGGTATCCATTAAAGAAGCCATACCTACATCCTAAACAATACGAGAGTTGTTTGAATAAAATACCTGAAGAAGCAAAGAAGATTTTGAAGGAAGATGAATGGTGACGTCCTAAGAAATCGGACTGACGCACATATAGAAGATATAATGACCTGAGAATACTGACAAAAGCTGAAGTACCATGGATAAGTGACTTCCTGAGCCTAAGGTGAAGAAGTTGATGTCAAGATGAAGAAACTTCTGCCACATACATGAAGATATTCAGTTAGTTTAAACGTGTACAGATGCAAGTAACTGCAAGAGGCAAAGAAATCGTGAAGCTTACTTATGCTTTATAGTTGATAGATTGCGGCAAGCGCCAACGTTTACAAGTATATACCTCAAGAAGCACTTTATGTATGAATGTAAGTCGACTACGCGCATAAGCAGAATTGAGCAAAAGTTACAAAAGTCCTCAGATGAAGTGTGTCGCAGCAAGAAAATCGAGAATCTAGACAGAGTGAAACTCAGCTAAAGAATGACCATACCAAGAAACCAATCTTATCTGACTGGAATAGGCCGACATTGGATACAATTAACAAGAGAGGAGAACCGAGAATCCTGTTCAGAAAGGTCAAGATAAGCCACAGACGTCAGAAGACTGGTAGAATTAATTCAAATATACGAAAACACACTGAGAAAAGACAATTTCACGGTGTCCAGTCACGCGACAAAGACAGGCTGGAAGGAGACTTTCACACCTACGCATGGATACCCGCCATGCCTATACTCCTTGAAAGTTCTCAGAGTACAGAACAGACACAAGGCCAAACTACAAAGCAGTAATTGACACATGATTACTTAGGTGATGATTGATTGTAGCGTAATTGGTGGGAAGCTGGGGTGCAGACGAGCTTCTTTGCACCTGGATGTTCTTTCTGCATGCTGCTTAGACGTAAGTGGAAAAGTATGAGTGGGGTTTATGCCAACCCATTCATAGTGCACCATGTAATCTAGGGTCCTATAGTGAGTAGAGCCAACGGGACGTCTTACTTTTAGTGACGTTCATAGTGGCCATTTTGAATGGAGGTCTTAGTTGCCCCACCTGACATTTATTATCCAATCCCTTATCCCTGTTACCATGTACAGATATAGTACCTATGTTAAGTTACCTTCCTATAACCAATCACATTGCATGTTAGGTTTTTAAGATTGCCACGTAGGATGACGTTAGTAAGTGCAGAGGTTGTACATCAGCAATGACACATTTTTGCTATTAATATTGTGTTTTTTCTGAAAGTAAAATGAGCGAGAAGATAGAGCGGTTGCTGATGGTCGTTGTACTCCCCGTTTTATGAAATTGTCATTAAAACGGACTCCCTTTGCCAAACTATGGGTACTGTTACTCATCTTAGAGGACTGTTGAGAGATCATTCAGTTCAGAACACTAAAGTGAATGCAGTTTTCCCAAACTCAAAATGCCATTGCTAGGCATCCCAAGCAAATGATGAAGCAAACCAACAGAAACGGCAAAGGTAGAGTGTATCCAGAAAGATATTGGAGTACACACACACACACAGGGACACAGACACACACACACGCACACACACACACGCACACGGAGACACACACACACACACGGACGGACGGACGGACACACACACACACACGGACACGGAGACACACACACACGGACACACACACGGACACACACGGACACACACACACACACACGGACACACACACACGGACACACACGGACACACACACACACACACACACACACGGACGGACACACACACAGACACACACACACGGACACACACACGGACACGGACACACACACACGAACACACACACACGGACACACACACACGGACACACACACACGGACACACACACACGGACACACACACACGGACACACACGGACACACACGGACACACACACACACGGACACACGAACACACGGAGACACACACACGAACACACGGAGACACACACACACACGGACACACACACACACACACGGACACACACACACACACACACGGACACGCACACACGGAGACACACACACACGGACACGCACACACGGAGACACACACGGACACACTGACACACGGAGACACACACACACATACGGACACACACACACATACGGACACACACACACACACACGGACACACACACACACACACACACACGGACACACACACACACACACACACACACACGGACACACACACACACATGGACACACACGGACACACACGGACACGGACACAGACACACGGACACAGACACACGGACACACGGACACAGACACACGGACACAGACACACACACACAGGGACACAGACACACACACACGGACACAGACACACAATAAACACAGACGGACACACACACGGACACACACACGGACACACACAGGGAGACACACACGGACACACACACACACACGGGGACACACACACGGACACACACACGGACACACACACACACATGGACACACACACACAGACGGACACACACACGGACACACAGACACACACACACACACACGGACACACAGACACACACACACACGGACACATGGACACACACACAGACGGACACACACACAGACGGACACACGGACACGGACACACGGACACACGGACACACAGACACACACACGGACACACAGACACACACACGGACACACACACACGGACACATGGACACACACACGGACACACAGACACACACACACACGGACACACGGACACACACACACGGACACACACGGACACACACACGGACACACACACACACACACGGACACACACTTCTACAGTACTTTGTTACACAAAAATAAAATGCTATCTGTTCCTATTCTAAGGTGGTTCTCCCTACCTAACAAAAGAAACTGGGGAGCTCAGGTCAGTCGAGTTCTTAAAATAAACAGACCGGGTCATAACCCTGCTATCCCGAACGCTACAGCAAAACCGAGCATAAATATAAGAGCCCATGTGCTTCAAGGGTGATGACTCCCTCCCCTTAGCAAAATGGACAGTTTTTGGGGATAAAAAAAAGTCTCAAAACAAAGTCTCAATTAGCCTGGGAGGAAGACTCCCTCCTCCCAGGGCATTCGTGGAGACAAACAGTGCTCCTTTAGATAAAACAAAATGTTCCTACGAAAAGTAAGACTCAAAGAGTTCCTGTCGAAAAAACAAAGTTCAACAGAAATGTTCCAAGGCAAACAAACTCAAATGTCTGTGTACCACATGGGACAATAAGGATCTTGGTAGTAGTGGATCTTCCTCCATTCCCTCACGTATTACCTCCTTGTGGTATTGGCCAGGTACTTGAGACCAAAAGTGATCTACACTAGGGGGTATTTGTTGATTAGGTTCTCAACCCCACCCAGACTTTAGCATCTCCCAAGTAACTTGGTTCAGGGAGTTTGTCTCCAGTTCTTCTTCGGGACTCGGGAACCGCATGATTTTAGAAGATGCGTCGTCGCCATCTTTAACAATTCAGCGCTCAGCGTCTGGTGACTGATGTTGGTTATAGGGTTGTGGTTTGCTTGCAACCTTTATAGGCCACCCTTGCCCGGCTCGTCTTCCTGCAGCTGCACAACGCTGGAAGACGCGGCTTCTGCAGTGTTTGCGGACTGCATGGTCCACCCTCTTTCTCGGGGCCCGCCACCTGCGCGCCTTTGGACGGCTCTCGCTTGGACCTCTCTTCGGTGGCTCCTCTCACAGGTCTCCCGACTTGCCATATCGGTAGGCAAGCAGGGGTCGGTAGGATTCTGTCGATCAGAGGAGAAACATGAGCTTGACAGATCCTCCTGGTGCTTGTTCTTCATTCTCCTCTCAGGCTCTTTCCTATTACCAGCATGGCTCCACACTAGCAAACAGTCTGTTTTTGCTTTCTGTTTTAAATAGGAAGTCTGGTCCTTGCCAAGCGTCAATCGCATGACTCTACTGCGTGGAAGTATTTCTTTTATTTGTCTGTCTGTTTCTTTGCCTCTTCTCCATCACTGTCAGTCTCTATTCTGTGTGGAAAAAAGGGGAGAATTACCTGACTGAAAGGACTTGGGTTTCTCAGTGACAGTACAAGTACTAGTTTCAGCAGAAAGACCAAGGTAGCAGTATTGGTTCACCTAGTTGGGGTGACTATAAAATCCAGTCACCAGACATTGACTCCTTGCTCACTGCACCTCCCTCCGAGCCACCAGCCCAAACTGCCACACTGGCAGACACCTCAGCAGTTAGCCATGCTCAGGGAACCCCTAGACATATTAAAGCAACCATATGGGCTGTCAATGGCACCCCTCCAGGGCACTCCTCTTGGTCCATGGCCCAGGGGACATGTATGCCCCCACCTAAACTGTTCATAGCCCTACAAGGTGGCACATTAATATACCTTGTGCCAACTTAGAGATTGGGAACCCCCAGGACTTTGCTGAGCACTCTTATTTTACAGGTGTTGGACCCCACATGCATTCAGGTTTTTGACCTCACAACATGCAAACCTTACACCCAGGGATGTATTGCCCTCTCCAACCACCACATTTTCTCCCTGTAAAAACTACAGATCCCAGCGGCATCACTAAATGCACGTTATAAGCCTGTGGCAAAATATTTGTCCATCCTTTTCCACAGGTGCTTTCCAGCACTCCTACCTTCAGGAACATATTCCCGAATTACCGAACCCGGTAAGAACGTTAATTCTACCTCTCAATATTCTAACACCAATTACCTACAACCAACTAACCGTTCCCCCTTTTCCTTGCGCATCTGTGGCTATACATGCCCTTGTCCCCAAAATGGACCTTACCTACTTAAAATAAATGTATACATTTTCAATTGTTGTACTAAACTGTTGCCTTCGCTCTCACCACACACCACAATACTGGTCAGTTATTACATCACTGTGTTTCTTAATGGCTTCTTGCCACTCACCACATTACACAATTGGCATACACACCATACCACAATAATATAGCCTTTACAAAGACTCTATGGTTGAAACACGTGTCGTGTGATTGGCACTACAAGTGCTTTTTGTTTGTGGCTATCTTATGTCAATAAACCCTCACTGCATTCAAGCCAAAGTAGTGACACTCATTACTCATCCATGTCTTACAAACTACCTCAACTGGTGAAGACTTTTTAAGCCCAGCCCTGCAACAAACAGGGTCTCCCCACCCACCCCCATCTCTCCTATAAAAACATACGGTTTCCATTACTTCCCAAAAAGTAGAGGGATGGGGCAATGAGGTTGGACCTTGTTTCTGGATGTTACGGGACCCATGCCACTCTACCCGAGAGCCACATTCCTTCGCAGAGAAGTGATGCTATATTCAGGATTGTGTGTGTGTATATATATATATGTATATATATATATACACACACACACACACACACACACACCTCTACCTATACACACCACACACACCTACACACCCCTACACACACCTTGACCCTCTGCTCCAGACTATTGTGGATTTGAAGCCTACTTCTGCCCTTGGGTTGATCTCTTTCAAGAGGTAAATGGATTCACTTTTGTTAGACCAAGGCCCTAGGTTTCAAAGGCAAAAGGACTCCACCCCTCACATCTTCCTTCATTCTGCCCTGGAGCACATACAAGGTTCACATGCTGCCTTGCATTAGCTTCCTCTTCCTCGAACTTTCAGGCACTCCACTAAAGCAGCATTAAACACCACACCACACCACAGGACTGAGCTGGGAGCCTAGGTGGCATATGAGGAGGGGAAGATCCATTAGTAAGAAGACTACTTGTTTGGATCACTCCAGTGAGGTCTTTCTCAAGGCTCCACTATTGCAACAGCCTCTTTCTCAACCTCCCTGCCTCTGCTCTGCGCCATCTGCAACTCATCCAGAACAGAGCCGCAAGACTTCTCCTTGGCCTCAAGCCCAGGGACTGCATCTCTCCAGCGCTGAAATCCCTTCACTGGCTCCCATGGCTGCAAGGATCAAGTTCAAGACCCTTTGCATTGTCCACAAGGCTTTGTGGGGCCTAGGACCCACCTATCTTCACTGATGCCTTCCTAAATACTGTCCCTCCAGAGCTCTCCGCTCATCTACCTCCAACCATATGCAAGTGAGCCGGTTCTCTAAGCAGAGATTTTTTTCGAGATCTTTATCCTCAGCAGGGGCCTCCTTCTGGAATAGCCTCCCTGCCGCCCTCCGTCTTGAGCCTGATCTTAGGTTCCAGAAACTCCTTAAGACATTTCTCTCTTTCACTTCCTTCACTCTCCCTCTACCCTGCTGACCTCTGTCCGCTCGATCCCTCTCTCCCTCCCTTTCCACACAGCATGCTGACTGGCCCCGTGAGTACCTCAGTCTCACAGGTCCCCGGCATCCTTGTCAGTCCTCCAGCACTTGCCTCATTGCTTCTGCACTCAGTCAATTACACATTGTGACCGGCATCTCTCAGCACGTACCCAGTTTCTGACCAACTTGGGGATCTGGATTCCCCCAATCCCTCCCCCCTGCGCTTGTCATCCTCCCTCTCCCCTCTCCTGTACCGTCTGTGCACTTGCACGATCTGAACATACCCTGCCTGAAGATCGTCTATTTTTTCGTCCCTGTCTCCCCTCCTGCATGGTTGCGCCTCTAAACTGCAGAATCGTCGTCAGACCTATTTGTGATCTACACTGTTTATTGTATTGCATGCAAGTTTAATTAAGTAATCTGCCTGGGCAGACTGGGTATCGTTAGAAACTCAAGGGCTCTGAATGACTGTTGTTTTTCTCCCCTGTTCTCTTCCTCCTTCAGCGCCTTGAAACACTTGCCTTGTGCATAGGCGCTTTACAAATAAACATTACCATACCACACTAGCATGAGTGACGGACTGGTCCCCTCCTTTCATTGTTATGTTACTCTGCTTTGACGCTTACTGTGGGGCTGCACTGCAACAGTAGGTTGGATGAGCTACAGTATCCACAGAATTGTCCTGGTATTCCAAGTACAACTGATTTGGATAAAGAAATTCATACTTATTTTTCACTCACTTTTTTCTGCTTAAGGACCAGATGAATGAAGAGTATAACTAATAACTATTTTGCCGAAACGAAAACATTTGGCCTGATATTTGGGGAAATTATCGTTTTAAAAAAATGAAGTTGAACTTCCCATGCAATTCTGATGTTTCTGTAATATTACACCTGGATAATTGGAAGGTGTGTATAACTGAGCTAGCTCCCTATTGTTGTAAACCATATTTTACATTTCTGGCAATGTGTTTGTTTTTGTAAATTTGAATCATTATTTTATTTGAAAGGATACACTTGTTATTGAGTGGGTCTTTTTAGGGTTTGGAATTACATTTTAGTCTGTCTTGTGTATCTGATCTGTGCATAGTGTACTTGTGAAATATTTAACACATTTTCATCCTATTGTTTCACAAATCGGTGTGTTAAATATAATAGTTATTTGGGTTAAGAATTGTAAGAACACAGCAAACCACAGTTCATTGAATGTGTGTGTTAGGTAACTTCTTTGGTTTCTGCAGGGGTTATATTTGTTTAATAAAATGTCAAACTTCTGGGCATCATAAGCCCCTGTATTCAGCAACACATTTAGTCGGTCTCTTGCAAGAGACACTTCATTTAGGGTATCTGCTGCTAAGGCACATATGAGCCCCGGTGACAAGCAAGGGAGGCGCTTAATGCTGTAGAAACACTATACATTTACATTGAGACAAATGACACATTGGAGAAAGTTTAACTGTGCAGTAGTCGCCAAGAGTACAGCATTTGCAAAATCAGCTGTTGACGCACTGCTCATTCACAGATGCACATTGCGTAATCCTCCCTGCAACACTCGCCCCCTTCCATGTGGCCCACCGAGTTCCTTGGCCAACAGCCAAATAGACCCCAAGCCTCCACTGAGCTCCTCTGCCATAGGCTGAGTCTCGTAGCCAAAATATCCCATAGCCTTAACACGTATCCATACTGCAGCTGTTTAAACAGTACATTTTTTCCTGTTTCACCGAATTATTGTGAACAGTGATTTTTTGTCCTTTTGGATTTGCTAGATAGGTATGTATTATACTGGGTACTGTTACCTAAGTGTACAATTGTATGTATGTAGTATATTGTGTTAAGATACATTATACTAGTTGTGAGTATGCATATTTCTGTATAAAAATATTGTTTTCACTTGGTGGTAGCATGTTTATTTTATTTTTTCACTTTATTATGTGACAAGTGTTTTTTGAGCGTTTGATTGCTAACATTTCCCAATTTGATGTATAGATGTAATTTTATGATAGAAATATACAATTCTCAATATATTTCTTTTAGTTATGATACTCTACACTGCAGTATCTGATATGCTGGATTTAGTAATTTAAATCTGAATTATGTCCCTAATGCCCCCCCAAACCCTGCAACTAATAGTGTGTAGGGGCATAGTGCATTATGTTGCTTTCTGCTGTCGAGTCCCTAGGTGAAGGTCTGCTGGCCCATGTTTATATAGCACACTTATTTTCGTGCCATATTGAGGGGTAGGCATCAGTTTATGTCTGTGACTTTCTGGAAACAGTAGTGTTAAGTCAGGAGATATTGAACTGCTACTAGGCTCACAACATACAATGTTGTCAGTAATTTGAGTTTTAAGCACTTGAAGAGTTGAATCTCGCTTTGTGAGGAAACCGGCACCCAGACAAATCTAGAATTCTAACTGAATTAACATGTAACAATCTCATTTACAGTTAATTTGTTTGACTGTTGAGTGAGTACTTGTTACATTCCAGGCTTCAAATGGAATTGGGTTGGTTAGCCAATGTACCCCCATCCTAACGCTTACGAGGTTGTGCTGGGGTCACGGCAATGCCCATAATATGGAAGTTGAATTTGCTCCTTGACCTCAGATGTCATCCTTTCAGTGTTACGTCCTGAGTACCATGCAACCTTAATTCAGATGCATAATATGCATAAAATGTCAGTAGACCGAAACATAGTCATACAAACATAAATATCGATATTGGTGCTAGTTTACCAGTCTGCCCCTTAAAAGTACCATTATTTACAAATGCCATTCACTGATCTTCACCCTTGTCTCAGAAAGCCCACATCCTATCAAGTTTATAATCACTAAATGTAGGTTTAGGATTCACAGTGCAATTCTCACATTAGCCCACCCTATAAAACCACCCAGTATTAGCAACATTCCAAATAGTAGTAGTCACTGAGATAGTTTTGACCCTCAGTTGCACATCAGCCTTTCGACTGTGCAGTTGTTTCCTCGTGGTCCATTTCTGTAACCCTCCACCACACACCCAAAGTACCCAAATTAATCCCTACATGGTCGGTAATTAACCACACGCGTTCTGATTTTGAGTCCGGTCAGGCTGTAAGGGGGTAGTGGTATGAGTACTTAAATGTACCTGCATTTGTAATGCATGAATGAAACTGAGTTAGACGAGTCCTCGGGACTGTGAATTTAGGCCTTACAGTGTCCCACTTGAACAATCGGGTAGTGAGAGCTCAGTTGGGACTCTGTGATCTTCTCCCTACTTTTGCTTTGCATTGTTACTGCCACCCGGCTGCAGCTGTAAGCACAATTTATAACCTGGATAGGGAGGTTAAAGAAGAGATGGTCCTTATGCAGGGGACACTTAGTTGACCCTGACTGCTCCTATCTTTTAAATGTGAAATATACCCTCGAGATCACAATCTATTCTGAAAGTAAATCATGAGCTGAATGTATCACTCCACAAAGACTTTAGGTACAAAGTGGGCAATATCATTGGGTATGCAGAGCAGAGGTTTGTGCTCATTGAAATGTTGATAGAGGACTGCCCCGTCATACTTGTGTTAGTATATATACCATGTAGGGCCAGTGGTCGGTTTTACAAGGACATCTCAAATGCTCTAGGTGGTAATTTAAACTGTGATCTAGACTAGACTCTCAGTGATAGATTGGTAGGTACATATTTGTAGAGCGCAACAAGTTGCCTTGGAAGGGTCAACATGGCACTAACATCTTAAAACCAGTGCTACCGTAGGAAGGTTACAGAAGCAAAAGGTTTTCAAGTAATGTCTAAATTCAAGATGAACTTCAAAAGAACGTAGACATGGAGAAAGCGCATTTCACAATGTTGATGCCAGAACAGTAAAGGAACAACCACCCCATCATTGATATTTAAACCTGGTGATAGCTAGCAGGCCAGCTGAGTTTGAGCTGAGATGCCTGCCTGAAATATAGGGAGAAAGACAAATACAGATGAAAGAAGGTATTTTGTTGTTGAGGGGTATGTGTACCAAGCACAGAGATGTAAACTAAAACCGTTTAGGCATAGGCAGCCAGTGTTTTTTTAAAAAAATATTATTGCTACAGTTGATAAATCAACTTTTCAATACATTAGTACAAAACATAAAAGGAGTAAAATTTATCTTTTCATCACATTGGAAATTTTAAAACAAACAGGCAATATATAAACTTGAAAATACAAAATAAAATTACATTTTGCATTGTTGCATTTTACATTAAGATGAAGAAGAAAAGCTGTCATTAGAAGTTCACCTATTAACCATCTTTTAGGTTCAGCACTGTCAAATAATTGACAACTGCTAATCTTACTTTTGTTATCTGTGTGATATACAAGGTGCCAAAACTTTTCAATGGATAGAAAGCTATAAGCTTCAAAGTGAGCTTTAAAATATGCAATTCTTTTGTCTAGCAACATCGGTCATTCTGCAATAAAATGAACCAAGTTTTCGGAAGTGCTACAGCCCTCACAAAAGCGACAGAAATCATCCTTCCTCGTAATGAGTCTCCATTTAGCTAGAACATTTTTCGTATGCCATAGATTCAATCTAAATCTTAAGAAAGAGTCTCTAGATTTTTTGCCTGGAAATTTTAGCACATACATTTCTGGCGTTTATTTTCTTTGCAATAATTTTGTACACCTCTGCGTGTTTAATGTTTTGACATTGCTCATATGTGTTGATCCAGTCCCATATCAGGATTTTTTCCTTCGCTCTATCAGTATTTGTTAGTAATAGTTCAACCGAAACCTCTGCATCTTGCAGAAAAGATTCAACTCTTTCTCGCCAAGTGACCATAGCCTTGTGATTGGTTGTCTTCATGTACGTTGATAAAACGTGCAGAATTCTATTTTCTTGGCGACTCATTAAGCATTTCCGGTACAGACTACATAGTCTCCACATATACATGCAGTATAGAGAAGATAGTCCCATCTCGTACTGTATTAAGCACATTTGAACTGCTTTAGGCACATGCAATATATTTTTCCAAAACTGCCCTTCCAATCTCACCCAGGACATCTCATTCTTCCATGATCTAGTCTCGGCACCATATAGCACCGTCAGCACCGCCTTTTGACAGTAATACATAAGTATTGGTTTTAGTGAAAAGGTGCCGTATTTCTGATTAATTATAGAGGCCTGTGAGGTGGCAGTTCTGACTTTTCGTTTTAGTTCGTCAATGTACGGAACATCAGAGATGTATACATTTACATTTAATCCCAGATATTTATACTGAGTTACATTTTCCAGAGTCTGGGACAATAACGACCATACGTAAAGAGATGTCCTGGTCTTATTATTGGGTACAATCTTCATAGTTTTCGTTTTGGATACATGTAGGATTAAATCGTTATGTTTAACATATTTCCCTAGTTGATCAAGTAAGGCCTGCAGGCCCCTTGGTGTTTCAGCCAATAATACCAGGTCATCAGCATAAAACAACCAAGGGACTGCATGCGCTCCAAGATGTGGTGCATCTGCTGTTACTTCCCTGAAATCCTTCACCACGTCCGATATTAAATAGTTAAATAGGGTGGAAGCCAAAAGGCAACCCTGTTTTAGGCCTTTATATGTGCTGATGGTTTTGGACAATGTTCCGTCCATTGTCAGCCGTACTTGGATTGAGGTTTTAGAGTGGAATTCAATGATCCAGTGCAGCATGTACTTAGGTCACAAACTTTTTGCCAGTTTGTTAAATAGAAGTCTCCTCGATATCGAGTCGAACGCAGTCTGGAAGTCAATAAAGGCCATACAGACTGCTCGTTTTACTTGCAGTTCATGTTGTTTAATGGCATGCAATACCTGTAAGTTGACCGTAGTGCCTAAGCCTACTACAAATCCCGTTTGAAAGGGATCATTAATACCGGCTTCTTTGGACCATTTATTGAAATCTTTTAAGACCAGTTGCGCAAAAATCTTCCCCGGAGCATCAAGTAATGCGATTGGTCTGTAGTTTCTTGGATCCAATCTGTCCCCCTTCTTATAAATGGGGACTATAATTGACTTCTGCCATGAATGAGGTATTTTTTTGCTGCCTATGACTTGATTGAATATTGTTCGCAATATCACGGCCCATGCTTCTGGATTATTTCTCAGCATGATGTTAGATAGCCGTTGGGCCCCAGTGCTCTCGATTTGCTTAATTTTTTGATATGCATTACAATATCTAAGTCATCAAAAACAAGCTGTTAGTTTTCATTAGAGTCCTTATTCACATATGAGGTCGGCACATGCACTTCAGCATATAGTGAATCATAATACTGAACCCATATTTCCTCTGGCACTGCATTGATTTGAGTTACCGATTGTTTACCCCCATATATTGTTTTTATTAGGCCCCATACTAAAGCAGAATTCTTAGACTATAGTATGCAGCATAGTTTGGGCCTCTTTTATTATCATAGTCGCTTTATGTTGTTTTATCCAATTATTGTATCTATTTTTGCACCTTGGTATCAGCTGTGCTTTATCAGGGACATTCAGCTGCAATATGGACCGCAATTCCTTCTGGAGTTTGACTTTTCTATTTCTAATCTCTTCATCATACACATGCTCGTGCGGCTTCTTTTTCCCTTACGTTGATTGTCCTTCAATTTTAAATAGCTGCAAGATGGCAACATATTCCCCATCCAAATAGTGAATATTGGGATCTAAGATGTCTTTTGGATACGATACAGCTGCAAGAAAATCATTTAGGGTGATGAGAGCCCATCTAAACGGTTTACCCTTCGCTGAGAGGGCTAGGCCGTTAGTGTATCTTTGCTGGTTATTTTCTCCAATCCTCTTTGGCCATACCCATGTTAGATGTAGAATGTTATGATCACTCTTTGACTGATCTAACACTTTAAAGGTGGTGACTTTACAAAATAACCCGGTGTCGGTGTAAATGGACTCAATCGTAGAAGACAGATTGCCTTGATGCCAAGTTGTCTGTGGTGGAATATCACCTAGCACCGCACCATTGATCAGGTTAAATCCTCTCTCCTCATTAGACTCTTCCATTTCTTCAGTCTCCTTCAACTTCCCACTTTTTTCATTCACACAATTCATATTCAAGTCACTGGCTATGACAGTATGTCTTTTATCAATCATGTTTAGACAAAGCATCAAGTCTCTAAAGAATCGGCTATCCGAGATACTCAGATGGCTCCAATACAAGTTCAGACAAGCAATTGTTGTTTTTTGATACAACCCGCACCAGCTGCATAAAGCTATTTGGCGATGACCATGCTTCAACTTTTAGGCCACTCAAGAGTTTAACAGCGGTTATGAGACCGGCCTTTGGTCGTCCCCTGGCTTGATTGATAGCCGGTAACAGTGTGACCGGATGATTTTCCCAGACAGGAGGTGACTTAAGCCACACTTCTTGCAGCATAATAATGTCAAACTGGGCCAGGATAGACGTATATGTCGTTAAGTGAGCATGGCCTACGAGTGTTCCAAGAAGCTAAGTTTATGGTCCGATTCCTTTCCTTGTTAGTCAGCTAACATCTATTTGTCCCATTTCTAACCGAGGAGCATGACACCGCTCTAATTTGCTTGTCATTGCCTGTAAAACATTTTACAGTTAGAGGGCTGTTTGTTCCTGTAGCAAACTGTACCTTTCTTTGTTGGATGTTTGGATAGATATTGGCTACATTTGGTATTACTCCCGGGTTTAAAAGAAGAAACCCTAGATGGTATATTTCATCCTTTGCTTGCCAAATTGTGTATTTAACTAAAGCCGACAACATCCACATCTTTACTACTGATCTATCATGGTCATGAATGAACTCAATTTGTGATATGTCATCAGATTTCGTGCCCTGTAAATTCAAAGTATTGTGTAGTATGTTCAGTACCGAAGATCGATTTAAATCATACAAGCCGAACTCTCCACCCCAGCATTGTAGAATTGAGCTCACATGAGTTGAGTCACTGCATTTATTGTGTCGATTCTTCGTGCTGACTTTCGTTTAATTTTTTCTTATTTTGGGCAACGAGGTTGGCACCAGCAAAAGATGGCCCTGCACCATAGAAAGTGTTATTCTGACGAGTTGTCAGCTCATTTGCGGTAGGGTTATGTGACCCTATTGCATTACTCTTGAGATCACATAATCCAGCGACATTTGATTTACAGCTAGGTTGTTGTCGAGACATAAAAATGCCCATTGATTTTAGAATTTCTTCCCGCCTACTTTCCAAGGTCATAAATGAGTGACCTTGAGACTCATTCACTATATCGCCCCCTAATTCTTTCAGCTGGACTACCTGTGAGGGTGGATATGTTCTTAATGTGACACCAACTTGTTCAATTTTTGCTACTTCATCAACCAAGTTGTCTAATGGATCATACCTAAGATTCGAGTTCACCGGAGTTCCGTTTTCTTTTACGGCCAACTTTTTCATTAGTGTGGCAGTCTTGTTTCTGGTTATAGCGGTATATTTACGCACAATGGCTGCACTCTTCTATTGACTTCTTTTATCAGGTAAAGACAACTGTTTCACGAATTGTCTAGAATTTCTGTTCTTTTGCATTTTTGTTATTTTCTGATTTTTAGTTTTTTTTGTCAGTAGGTGCTCAGCAACAGGTTTTTTACCTTTACTAGTAGCGCTAGAGGTGTTATACGTCGCATTATTAGATGGAGGGCGTAGATTCACTTGTCCTGGAGCCATTTCTTTTACTGCTTTCCCCTTCTCCTTTTGTTCAATTATTTCTATTTCACCGTCATCGTGCATCACACATCCTGAACTCGCCTTTATTTCATTCACACACAACTTGTTTGACCCTTCTCCCTGTTGGACGTTCTTCTCATCCACCATGTTGATGGCAATATTTCTAATATCTATTGCCTTGACAGATTTCTCTTTGTGCACACATATACTAGTAATAGCCACATTTCCATTGTCAGTTGCTACCACAGTTTTGTTCTCTAATAGCTCTCTTAATCGAAAATTCTGATCAGTTATTCGTGCATCCAAAGTTGCATATAATTTGGCGAATGAAAACGATGCCGTGTTCATAGCTTGTAGCGTTATTTCTGTAGGTATCATCCTGTGTGCATTTTGTGAATTTAATGGGGCAAGATTGTCATGCTTTTGGTGTTTGGGGGAGGGTTGTGTGAAAGATATAGACAAAACTGATGATTCCATGAGGACTGTGGGAACATTACTGGTGATTGCGATAAATGTTCGGCGTCCACTCGTTCATTCGGATGTTTTTCCGTTTTTCTATCTGCCGGTGGTGGAGTGTGATTTATTACATGTGGGGCGACATCTTTCATTTCTATGTCATCACCTAATGGGGGGACACGTGTCCTCAGAAGCATTAGTTGCTTGTATTTGTAAGGGTTCTGTGTGTATTAAGACGTCAATTGTAGTTTTGGGTTTTGCGGGCAATGCATAGTCAGCTAGCAAGTTAGATTTGGTAAAAGCAGCTAATAATGAATCTGAAGGCGTGCATAGATCAACTGCAGTGGATGCAGGTGTGATTTTTTTTTTTTCTAGGATCACTGCAATCACTTGCACCTTGTCACACACTGGTCTCAAAGTTTTCTCAGTCCCCCTCGTGAAATCTCAGTCCATCGTAGGCAGACCATCGGAGTAAAACAACTGAATATCGCTCATATGCGACAATGATCTGCCGCGAGTGGAGACACGAGAGGGAGCACCTTGTACAACCCGTTTTGGTGTTGTATAAAAGTCATACGGGCAGCCAGTTAGCGGTTCCACCGGGGGCATGTTGCTGCGTAAATTACATAATTTAACCATTAGAGTTATTTTTCTAGTATCAAGGTCACAGTGGTATTTACTTGTTAAAAAACAGAGTAACAATAGTATCAACTATGTAATTACAGTAGTGAGGCTTACCCTTGCAACCCTCAGCACGATCAGCACAGAAGTAGGGGTTGCTGGGATGCGGAGGCGGAGCTCTCACAAACATGTGATCACCGTAGCAGAAGAAAATTGCTGTTTTCAAATCACAAAGTCACGATATACTGCACGAGTGAGCAGAGGTTCCTCAGCACAATCAGCCCTTACGAAGCCCTTGCTCGAAATGCGCCAGTGCTAGGCAGCCATTGTAATTCTTGGAGGGCAACCAAAATATGATTTCAGAGACTCTGATGAAATAACAGTCCAGAAGCAGCATTTTAAATATACTTCAGCTTAATAAGCTCCTTCGGAGGACCAAGATACATGACATTACAATAAGTTGGGCAACTTGATACAAAAGTGTTCATCAGCTGGATCCAGACTGGGAATTAAAAATAATCCAAATACCTTTTTATTGTAAAGGCCAAGTAGGACACTAGAATATGAAGACCGCTGTGGTGATCAGTAAATGATTGTAAAAGGACCCGGCTGTGTGTGTTCAAGAGAGACCATTCTGTCCCGAATTGGGTTTAAACAAGATAAGGGGGGTAGGGGCGGAGAACCCTTGTCACTGCGGCACTGGGTGAGCAAATGATTTTCCATGTAAGGTTTGTTTAGTATCAAGAATGTCAACCGTAACTAGTTGTGTTTAAGATCAAAGTTATTTAATTCTAGTTCCAGCTGACACGTGTTCCAACCCTCATGGGTGTTTATCAAGACAAGAAGTCTGTTAAAATGTCACATAGGTCAATTCAATTGCTAATCAGGAAGGCAAGGTTTTGCAGATCCTGAAGCGATTCCCTGAAACAAGAGGACTGACAGCAAATCCAAGGGGGAAAGCAAGAGTAGATGGAGACTCCAGTGAGAAAACGAGACTCCACAAATGGGACCAGAGAGAGAGAGAGGAAAGGAGGGCCACCGGAGGCAAAAGCCGGAGTGGAGAATAAACACAGGGGATACCCTACAAGCGTCTTACCCGTAGTGAGGATACAGCGTGGTTGCAGCGCGCTGCAGCGAAAGTGCAGAGGATAGAATTCCCAGCTGGCGGCGGCCATATTGGAAAACAACTAGAGCGCAGCCACACGCTTAGACTGAACATGACGGCACGCTAATGGCAGTAAGACCATCATGTCCAAAGGCACCACGGCAGAATGACGTGACAGCTAGTCACTTTGTTTACTTGAGTAACCATATGCAAATCAGAGTCAAACCATACACATAGATTTCAGACTGATTTTGATGGAATGGGACAGAGTTTTAAGGATGCAGGCCAGATGCTGTCACATCAGGACTAATTGGTTTAAGAAAGATCAGGAAGGGAGATTTGGCTAATGAGGCTGTTTTTACAAATGGGAATTGAGTGAAATTGTACAGAAAAGTATTGACATTCATCTGTTTTCTCACCTGCACCAAACAGAGTTTGAATCAGGCAAATGAATTATGTTAATCACCCGGCCGAACATTGATCTTTCCTTCATATACAAGGGATGTTTGAATGTGAAAAATTAGCTAGTGTGGTCGATGACCACACCACACTGATGACAACAAGTTATGTTATATTGACTTCTAATGCGTACCACTACCACCTAGGGGCTGTCTCCAGGTGCTTTGTAAGAATATGTGTGGGAGCGCTTTCACAACTACTACAAGAAATTGTATTCATAGACAAGGATACTGATCTTGCCGTAGGTGTTCTTGCTCTTTCAGAAGTTCTAGCTCGCAACCCGGTCAACTGAAGATAACACGACACGAATAGAGATCAGTCTTGAAGAACTAATTGCTGTATTGGGCCAACTAATCACTAGTAACTCCCTGAGGCCATCTTCTAGAGTGTGTGGAGCCCTGCCTTTCTATGAGGGTAGCACTGTTGACGCTGATCTTGAGGTCTGGCAGGGACCATACGAAATGCGAACCGATCACGCCATAATTTTCCTGAACATGACGTAAAAATATATCCTAAAATATTAGCTAGTTGATAAGAATGCTGTGCAAACAAAATTGCTCATTTCTTGCAAGCGGGATTCATTAAACAATATTGCAGGATGATCGATGTGTTGAAAATGACTGGTAAAGGATTTACCCTGAGTAGGTCGGTTTTTGGTCATTGCTTTATAGGAATATTCGATTGCTTGTATTATGGGTTCCACCCATATGGGTTCCACCCTCCCACCCCCGCTTCTTTCCCCCTCCATCTGTCTTGCAGCCCCACTTTCTCCCCCCCTTTTTATGTCCATTAGCACTTACTCTATCATTTGTCCCTTGACCTCTGATAGCAGCTTGCCTGTCCCCCCTTCCCTCCTTGTGTACTCCTCCCACTCCCCCCTAGTACTACTCTGAATCGTCATTTGACCTACTATGATAGTTGTTTGTTTGTTCCTCTCCTCCTGCCTCTCTCCACAACCCCCCTCCGCCCCTACCCCTCCTCTTGTTACTCATGCAGTACAACAATTGTTGTCAGGCATTGAAATATTACTGCTGGTTTGTCTCATTCTTCCCTCCCCCTCTTCACCTTAACTGTTCCTTTGCACTTGCACTATCTGAAATGTCATCAGGCTGATTTTTTTCATATTCTAATTTTTTCAATGACTGTAAGAATGTAATTGTATTCTCCCATGCTCCCTCCCTCCTTGAAGTGCTTTGAACTACATTGTGTATAGGTGCTATACAAATAAACAATCCAATCAAATCAAATGGGTGTGGAAGCAGGGGACTCCGCAAGTGAAATGATATTAGATGCATTCCTTTTAGGGTGGGGTACTAGACAAGAATGTCCCATTTTGCCCATCTGGTTTAATATTGCAGCTGCATAAAACAGTCAAGTGGTTATATAAATTACATGTGAGGAGGTAGAATACATGATCGTGATGTATGCAGATGACATGGTCATCTTAATGTCTGTTCCTCCCAAGTGCTGGGTCCGACCCTGGAAATGAAGCTGGAAAAGCTGGTCAAGGCTATGGAAAGGGACATTGGGCATTTGGGGTGAGATACATATGGTTATAATCAGTGTTCCAGATAAGATTTTTTTAACTGGCTTTATTTTACTCCTGATTGTTTAAAAGTGTGGGTAAAATTATATTTTAGGGAGTAGAAAAGTAAGTCCCTTTCCCCATGTGAGTATTTTATAAGCAAGTAAAAGTATGTTTTCATTAAAAGACAAATGTTTTGTAATAAATATTTCTTTGCACTTATTCATGCACGTTAAAATATGAACGTTTACTTCTTCTGATCAGACAGTTACAATAGTAGTTTCATCCTTTGGCCCTACTGGTCCAAACATATCCACAGAGCTGTGTGTGGGAAAAGAGGGGGAAAAGCTTCTACGTGCCAGTTTTCATTTTTTGTTGTGAGTATTTTTACTGCCTATTTTTTGGGGGGGTATTTGCCAATTTGTAAGGAGTCAAAATTGTCAATACATTGATCTGTGGCATTGGTTTTATGTATCTTTTTCCCTGACATTTGGTAAGCATTTTTTCAAAATGATGGGTAAAGATTTTGTTGAGTAACAGCCGAATGCCTCTGCAGGAAGTACTGCCCCCCCCCTCCCACCTGTATGTAGCAGGCCTGAGATTGTACCATGCTTGACACCAGCAGGTGTGACCATTCTGCGGTGAGTCTTTCAGAAAAGGTATCCATTAAGAAAACCCTATCAGACATACTCTCGAAGAGATGACAATCTAATGGAGGTAATTCCCTAACTTGTATGAAAAGAGTAAAAAAGGAGCTGGTGACATCACAAGAAGCGAAGTGTGATGCACAGAGAAGACTAGGTGAAGAAGATTTATGACCCTTATAGAAAGTGATGACAAAAATAAAGAATCGAGTAAACGTTCATATGCGAAAAGAAGATTGCACGTGTGAAGAGCACTACAGAAAATGCAAGACGTTTAATAATTGGTCAGATGCAGCAATGCAAGTAGATCAAGTAATCTTAGAAGCTGGCTATAAGTAGTGAATAGACTGCAAGTGAGGATGCCATTGTAGAGAAATTGGACATCAGTGTCATAACTTTAGTAAGCTTAAACCCATGAACAAAAGAGTCGAGAGCTGTGTCGCAGCCAAGAATTAACCAACATCATGGAGGAGTCTGGAAGGGCTGTCTGGCCTGGTGTCAAGGCTGAAGCAGCCAAGACTGGTTATCTATTCTTGAAGGCAGTGAACATGATATGCTGAATCATCCCTTGTTAAGGTGCAAAGAAAGAACATCATAAGTGCCAAGTTTTATTCATTTAAGACAATTAAATGCTGCAAAAGAGTCCAGATCATGGTCTCCTGTCATGTGAGCCAAGGATGGAAAAAGAAGCGGGCAAGGAGTTCCAGAATAACGATAGTACAGGCCTGCACTCCTTTATATTCCCAGAGACAAGGATACTTTGCAAGACCAAGTTCAAATACAATCTTCATGGCAGAAGGCATGGGTGAAGAGAGACGTTGGGCTAATTGGGTGGGGAGGTACAGTCAAGTCCACCTCCTGGCACCTGGGGTATGAGCTTAAGTGCTACTAGTGAGCCCAGTGTTCCAGACTGGCACGAGTGTGCCAACCAATTGTAGAGGGCCATATAACGGAGGACCTTATAGTTTGAGAGCCAATGATATACTGTGTACTTAATAATGATGAAGATGACTTGCACTAGAGGTGGGCACAAGATGTCCACCTGACAGTAGAGACCCAATCGCAACACAACCCCTTATGGAAAGTATACTTAGATGTTCCCCTTGAGTGTACCACAACCCCTCATAGGTTTCTCTTATTTGCCACGTAGTATGACATAAAGTTTTACACATTTTTGCTTTATAAATGTAATTTTATGTATGATCTGAGATCTTGAGCGAACGTCTGTTGATGTCCATTGTAACTCTGTTTTATTAAAACAGAAAACCTTTGCCATCTTCCTGAGTTGGTTCCATTATTTGGTTGAAGAGTTACTCTGTTTCCCATCCACTGCATGACAAGCTACCCAAAGGGCCTTGCGTTCAATTTTGAATGTTCTTGTCGCGAGAGTGGAACGTACTGAACTATCCATGCTGTGTTCTCAAATGCAGTATTAAACAGGGAGGAAATGGATACCCTGTCCTTGAAAGGTACCACAAAGGCCTTTTATTGGCTGCTTGATTCAGAAATGGAGCTCTTTTGGTGTATATGGAAGCCTACTCGGTTTGGCCGTTCAGGCTGAATAACATATGTTAACTAGGCAGTTGCCCCCACTCTGAGCAACTTGGGTTAAGGGAGAATGAGAAAATACTCTGGCCACACGAGGAGGCCTCGCTACGATACAACTTTAGGTTGCAGATTGATAATAAAATGACCTATTGGAAAAGTTGAGTTTCTAAGAATGTAAACAAGGTCGGAGACGCTTCAGTAAGAGGGTGACCTAAGGAGTACTCATCAGGATTGTAATAGGATTAAGGGCAGTAGTGCTTTACAATATGCTTTACAAACTCAGCTTTGGCTATCCTGCACTAGTTTGAGGGTAGTTCCTCTGTCAGTCAGAAACTTCATTGTTGGGTTTATAAAGAGCTAGTGGCAGTGAAGAATGCAAAGTTTTTATTTTTTTAAAGGAAAAAAGCCACATCTAGAAAATTGTATTGTGGCCCTCCAGCTTTTAGCCAAATGTGAAAAGGTGATGTGGCAAGAAAGGAGAAAAATGAAATAAGTTTAGATGTGGGCATCATTTAATCAGTCATATGCTGATTGGTGAGAACCCAGTGACAAGGAACTTTGCACTTTACTTGCCTTGAACTTGGTTATGCAGTAGACTAATGTGTTTAATGTTGCGTCATCATGTTATTTTTTTTGTGGCGTCTGGATTCTTGGTATGTGACTTGATTGAAACCAACGGAGCAATGGGAAGGAGGATTAGACAGTGGTACAACTCACAGAAATCTGACATGAATGATCAACGTGCTCTCTGGCCAATATACTTCTAATGTCAGACTGTGTGTTAACGGAGCTGCTCTTTTTTTTACCTCTTTACACTTTGCTGAACCAGCCATTGTTTGTTTGTAATTGCTCCATTTTTAATTCATGAATACAGTTATACTGAAATCAGGTAGCTTAATGGATTACATGGTGGATTTTATATTATTTTGCCCCGACTGGTTTGTAGAGCCTTGCTCAAAGTGCAGCCCTGTGGGACAGTTTTCTAGGACAATGTGGGCTACTTACTGACTGTTCAGTTGGTAGTTTTAATCAACCCTGCAGATAATGGGTGTATCTGTCACTTTTACTCCCCAAAAATAAAAATGGGGAGTAAAAGTACTCCCAACACACACCTTCATTGCTTTGTTTGGACTAGTAGTACACTTAGTGCCACAGGAGGAATCTCTTCTATTATAACTGCCTGATCTGAAGATACATGAATAACTTTTTGCAAATAAATATATATCACAAAACATTTCTATTTTACAGTTATACCCTTTTTTTACTTGCTTAAAAATACTGTGTGGTAAACTGACTTACATTTTGACTCTCTAAAAAATCATTTTACTCCCAACTTTAAAAAATGGTCAGTAAAATACTCTCACTTCAAAATCTTATCTGGAGCACTGGTTTTAATCCCTGTTATTGACCTATGTGTGGTGTGACAAATACCAGGTTGTCATCACTGCTTCCATGGGGGAAGCCCCTTCCTGTGAGGCCAGGGAGGTGAGGCCGCTATGCAATAGTCCTCCCGGGGATGACACTCAGCGAGTGGCTCTCATGGGGAGGGAAACCCCCTATGGGGTGAGGGACGACACTTTGGGAGAAACGCAGTATAATACCATTGGACCCCAACCTCCCTCACCCTGTTACCCTGCACAGGACATAACCCCACACACTTGCATGTATATCTGCAGAATAGACAATATCACTTCCCCCCCGAGAAATACTGAGACGAGGAAGAACATGAAGTATGTGGACTATAGTACTGGGATGAGGAAGAAGTGTGGAGTAATGTGGAATAATACACTGAACCACTACAACCTCCCTAGTCAATTTGTATCAAGCAAATCGGAACAGAACATAAAAAGGGAAGAAGGGCTTAATGAAGAGAGAAGCCCTCACAGGAGGAAGCAGGAGATACGAATCATGGCAGCAGTAGAAGAGACGGGTCGTCAACGGTACAAGGAGCAGGACACTTACCTTCTGGAACAGGCGTTCCAGAAGCATCTGTTGCAGACAAACACCCAAGAGGACCTAAGCCAGACGGGAAGCCTGGAGTGTGTGGAGAAGCAGAGACGCGCAGCTCTGAGTCTGGGAGTTATACAATAAAGTATCTTTGATTGGATTGCCGGGCTGATGATGCATGAATTGTCTCTTTTAGCCTGTGCATTCTTGACTGCGCAAATGATATAGGGGGTCATCACGGGTTGGGCGGAGCAGTAAAAATGCAGCCATATTGCTATTACCGCTGCATTACCGCTTTGCCCAATCCCAAGTTTGTGCGGAAAGTGGGAGGTTTACCACCAGCTTTTTTATGAAGGTAAAACCTCCACTTTACACCACTCTAATACTGCCAAGCATGCCCCATAGAGTCCTATAGACTCTTGAAAAAATGGGGACTTATAGCTTTACCGCAACTTGGGATCCCACGCTAATCGCGCCTGCCTGAGTTGCGGTAACGCTATTTGCGTATGCGGTATCCCTGTGGATTTGCCTCTGGGATACTGCCAAAGTTAGATAAAGCCCATAATCCTAGTGGCCCTTACCTCACAATTCTTACAGTGTCTAAGTAATGCTTTTTCTGATTAGATTTCTTCCCTTGACTGAAAGATAAATGTTGGGTAATCAGAGATGATGGCATATGCCCCAAGTGTAGGTCTTCGCAATTTTTTGTTTTTAAGGTGGCGAATGAAAGTATTGAGGGTGGCAGATTTCGATTACTTTTGCATAAGGTTCATACCTAATTTAAGACTTTGAAAGCATGTTCAGAAATTGGAAGGGAATATGTACGGGCACTCATAGGGAAATCACTTTTCGCTGCCAGTTTTTAAGGCCAGCCTATCGATTTGCTTTTGAAAATGTTTAAAGCAAAATGTAAACCCACTGCCCTTTATGCCGCAGAGGTCTGGGGCTTTGACAATTCGGAGACCCTACAGAAACCCCCACAATAGTGATATGTTGCACCATTCAAGTTCAGCTCCCACTTAAGCCGTCCGTTCTCAATTGGGACTCTAGTATTATTGTAAAGATGAAAGGAAAATAAGACTTACTGTCATGTTATCGAATATTTGGTTGAACCAAAAGGCTGAGTTAACTCACATTCTTCTAAATGATTTATAGGGTAAGGTTGTTTCTTTAAAAATCCCATCAATTAAATTTGAACAAAAATAGCTATCCAAAATGTTGGCATTGAATTGCCTAAATGAGACAAATAATCTAACCAAACATAGGGTAAATGAAATAAAATATTCCCATATGGACCACTGTAGGAGATGAAATCTGTTAAACTCTTGAATCTCTGGACACCATTTTAATGTCTGGCTTATCACAAGCATATCTGATTTTTTTTCACCATTTTTTAAGGGTGTTCTTCACAAGATTATATGTTGTCTGTACTTTAGCAATCGTGGGATTTGAAAGACTGGGAGAACGACTTTTGCACTTTTTGTTCAAATGCTCTGTAATATCAAATACAGTTTCATTCTTTTGTTAAGCATATAATTATATAAGGAAATCAACACATTCTGAGTATTAAGAAGCCATAAACATACAGATTTGTGAATCTGCATTGTTACTAATTAAATCGTGCCATACTATGTTGATGACGTGGGCCTTAATGAATTTTTTGAGACTGGCAATGGATGTAAGAAAGCATTCTATTTTAACAAAAATTGTTTATATGAACCAATGTATTCCAACATTTGATTTTTATTGTAATTGCATTCATGCTTTATATTGCTTTTATGGAAAGGAATTCCGAAATACATTATTGATAAGTACATTACCATATTTGGGAAAATAGAGCCATGCCTTAAATGTTATGTTTACCTTTGACACAGGAAACTACTGTGAAACAACTACAGTCTCCACTTCCGTTACCAACAACACTACCTTTGCTTTCCGCAAGTATTGCGGTCACCAAGACTGTGATAGCCAACCCGGTGCTGTATTTAAATAATCATATCCATGATATTCTTTACACTATTATGAAGATGAAATCTCCGCCTCATCCTGAAAGCAGGGACGTAAAGGTAAATATTGCAATTTATGTTACTATTGATGAGTATCAGTTTTATTTGAAAATGTAAGTAATCTTTCATATTTAAAAATCTTTCAAAAGAATTAGCCAATTCCTTTTATTGGATAATACAGCACAAACAAGAGTGTTTTGTCAATATTGCAATGGGGGAACCAATTTTTAAAAACATATGCAAACAATATTAGGGTTGTGTGCTGTATTATCAGATCAGAGAACCATTTGCTGTTATGGGCCATTCGCATCTGGGGCTATTGGCCAATAAGGTGGCTGGAACAGTGGGCTAGACTATACATTCTCCGCCTACAGTTCCAGCCAACCAGGCCATTTCCCGGGTGGCGCCATTTTTATTTTTTTTATTTTTAATCTGGTTAGGAAACCGGGAGCCTCTACCTGTTGCCTCTCCAACCCCCCAAAGTTAATCACACCTCTCCCCCACCCTCTCTCTCCTTACTTACCTGCAGCACCGGAGCGTTGAGCTCATGTCCGCTGCACCTCCTGCTCCGACAGCCACCATAGAAATGGAAAAGGGACTTAATCCCCTTTCCCTTTGGTTGTGGCCATCTTTGTATATTTTTTGTGTTTTTCCCTTCAGGAAAATGGCTGTGCAAGCAGCACGACTCTCCTGAGGCGAAAAAAGCATACCATTCGCACCCTGGATGAACCCCGGAGTGTGACTGGCTTTCACGCCCCGGCAGTGGGCAAACATGGCCGGTAACATCTCATAACCTGTGCCGAGGCACTCAATTCACTAGTTCCTGCAATGGCTCATGCTGGCTGGCCGTTACCAGCCATCTCTGCCCCCTTACTGGAGTGGGAAAGCCATAATACTAAAACACTGAACACACTGAAAGAATGAGGTTAAACAAAATTATTAGCATAGTGAGTAAGATTTGTATTCAGATTTCTTTGTTACAATTTTGAAGACATTAGCAACAATACATATTTTCAGAAGTAAAATTGATGAATAATTAAAAAAAAATTACAAATAGCCTTTTAAATGTACACATATGAACGCAAATTACATATTAGCATTATCTTCCATCAAATGCCAAATCAATTAAAGCTGAGCTAGTCCAATAATAGATACATTCATATCCACAGGGCATCTTTCATAAATGCCATATATTGTTTTACACATTACCAGCTCCCTTTGACAATGAAATGGCATCAGCTTAGTTTCAAATATTATTTGCCATATAATATGGTTTTAACCATTTCCTCCACATACCTTTGTAACGTTGGGATATTGGGAGGAAGTGAATCAAATCCTTGGCTTCCCCATGAGTCAAGAGTACCCAGAATTCATGCTACGACATGTAGGACAGACTGCTACAATAAGTCTTCCACAATCGGGAGACATAATATTGTGGTATTTCCCTATTTCAACAGGATTGTCCACTCTATTATAATGCACTAGAGGATAAATCATTTGCTCTATGCCAACCTTCTGTCTACTAAATAAAAGCCTTGGCCTGAATCATACATTTTATTTTATTGTGGGAAAACTGCTCAGTTAGGTTTGTATCTGAAAAACCCCACTTGCCCAAAACTGAAATGTCCTGTTTATACAATGTATATGTTGTTCTCACTGGTGAATGAACAATTTCTTTTTTTTTTTAAAGTTTTTTTTTTATTTGCATTTCTTTGAACATAACCATCGGGACTCAACATTGTCCCATTTACCCTCCCCTCGTCCTCCCCCCATCCCCCTTCACCGGTTGTACAGTTCTTAGGTGGTTCACTGCCTCCAGTTTTCTTTCTCGAATTATCCTGTGAACATGTCCAGTATGCAGATTTTATGCGGGCACCATTAGAGCATGTAGTCGCTTTGTAGATATTCTATTGCTTCCCCCCAATCTGTTGCAAATCTTTGTCTGTCCCCTTGTACGTTGTAAGTGATTTTTTCCATTGCCACATAAGTCCATATTCTGTGCAGCCATTCTTGTTTGGTTGGGGGGGACTTTTGTTTCCATTTTTGTGCAATTGCTAGCAAGGCTGCTATAAGGAGACCCATGAAATTTCTCTTTTCGGTTTTTGTAAGTGTCCTGTCTCTCGGGTCCCACATACCGCACATCCACACTTCCTCTCCTAGGTTCGCCGCTTCCTTAAAGATGTTTTGCATTTGTGATTTCACCTCTGACCAGAAGGGTTGCAGTTCCTTGCAGTCCCACCAGATATGTCTCCAATTTCCTATTGTGTCGCATCCTCTCCAACAGTTTGGATGTGCAGTGTTGAACATTCTGTGGAGTCTTTCTGGGCTGTAATGCCATTGTATCATTATTTTTGTCCATGCTTCTCTTGTTTGGATCGCCAGTGTCCATTTGGGGATTATTTGCCAGATATATGTCCACTGTTCCCTCGTGATGTGTTTCCCTAAAGTAGTTTCCCATTTCTTCATGTACAGCCATGATATATTTTCGGTTTGTGCGTTTATGAATTTGTATAAGTGGAAACAAATTTCTTTTCTCCCGTTTGGGTCATCATGTACGTCTCGAATGGTGTAAGTGTTCTGGTCAATGCGTGAGTTATTCTTGGCGTATTGAGCCAGTGAAAGAGCTGATTGTATTGGTATCTGTCCTTTTCTGTTAGACCCAGTAGGTCTTGGCATTCGGAAAATGTTCTGATGTGTTGGCCTGTAATCAGATCTCCCACTTTTGTGCACTCTGCTGATCTCCACTTCTGGAACACTCCTTTTTCGGCCCCCGGAGGGAATTCTGGGTTGTCTAGGATTGGTATGAAGGGGGCGGGATCTATCGTGAGAGTTCCCTTCTTTGTCGCTCTGTCCCACACTTCCATGGTGGAGCTCATAATCTCACTTATTTTGAGGTTTTGGTGTCTGTGCTCAGGTTTAGTCCATAGTACTTGGCGCAGGTTTGTTCTTGCTATGTCCTGTGCCCTCCACCATTTGTCTGAGGTGTTGGTGATCCATTCGTTTAGGACCCACAGTTGTGCTGCCTCATATTTCTTAAAGTGCGGGAGCGCCATTCCTCCATCTGTTTTTTGTGCTGTGAGCGCTTGTTGCGAAAGTCTTGGTGTTTTTGTTTTGCCATATGTATTTTGTAACGATTTTGGTGAGAGACTTAAAGAACATCGTCGGAATCCGTATGAGGAGTGCCTGGAAATAGTACATTAGTTTGGGGAGTATCGTCATCTTAATGACTGTTATTCTGTCCCACCAAGATATTGCCAGCGGGTTCCATCTGTGCAGATCCCTTTGTATGTTTTCTAGGAGTTTCGGATAGTTCCCTGTGAAGAGGTTCTTTATCGTGGGTGTCAGTGTGACTCCGAGGTATCTCACCCCGTCTTCCGCTGATTGTAGGTGAAGTTCTTCCGTCTTTCTGTAAATCTCTCTTTTGTCCCCCGCCAGGACCATTACTGACGATTTCTGTTTGTTAATTTTTAGGCCTGATATTGCTCCGAAATCATCTATCTGTTGGATGAGGAGGGGGAGTGTCTTAGTTGGCTCTGTAATCGTCATCATCATGTTGTCTGCGTATGCCGCTGTCTTGTGTGTTCGCACTCCCATTTCTATTCCCTTTATGTGTGGGGCCGCTCTGATCTTTGCCAATAGTGGTTCAAGGAATATAGCGTATAGGAGTGGTTTCTATTCTGATTGTGTCCGAAAGTTCTCCGTTTACTGCTATTCTGGCCGTTGGTGAGTTGTAATTGGCTCGAATCATGTTTATGTATGTGTTCCCCATGCCCATTTTTTTTAGCGTCGCAAAAAGCATGGTCCATTCCACTCGATCGAATGCTTTTCCACGTCCACTGACAGGATTGCTGCTGGGGTTCTCATGATCCCGACTTCCTCTATAAGGTGTACTACTCGTCTAATGTTGTCGTGGGTTTTTCTGTTTGGGATGAATCCCGACTGTTCCTGATGGATTAGTTTGAGTAGTAGGGGTGAAAGCCTGTTGGCCAGTATTTTTGTGTAGAGTTTGGCGTCTATGTTGATTAGGGCTATGGGGCGATAGGAGCTCGGGTTTTCTGGGTCCTTCCCCTTCTTGTGGAAAACTAGTATCTTTGCCTCGTTGTGAATGAACAATTTCTTAAACTACATTGTTGAAATTTGGGTTTAAAATGCATCTTGTGATGAATCTGATGATTTCATCACCCCTTTCCCTTGGATAGCCTCTCCCCATGTGGCAAGGGACAGCAGCTGCTACCTGATTCTGAACCTGGGTACGGATATGTGAAGGTGGACCGTGGGGGGAGGTGACCCCAAAGGGGATGACACGACGACATTGGAGAAAGTCACATATCCCACATTCACTTTTAGGGATGTTCCCTTTATTCCTCATGCCCTGATGGTATATTGTAACACTCTCCTTCAACCATCACACAAGGAACAGCATGATGACAACTGAGACAAAAAAGAGGGACGAGCAATGAAGATGACTAACACTGAGAAAGCAACACATCGGTCTAGTCTTTGAAGTTGTTCAATCATCCCGGGAAACTTAAATCTGTCACAGCTGATTGACGGGAGGGAGAGCTTCCGAGTTGGCCACAACCTGTGCTGAAACAAGTCAGAAAGCTGGGAGAAAGCAGGGAAAGTAAATGCATAAAAGTCCTGCCAAGAGAGTATACCAGACAAAGCCAAGTGTTTGAAAGAAACGGCAAGATAAGTGTTTGAAAGACTGTATAGAAGTCCTGGCAAGAGAGTATACCAAGCAATGTCAACTACGTGTTATCATTTGCATTAAGAGGAAAACCTCAAGGAAGATCAGTGCTCTTGAGGATTTGAATTGTTGTAAATGTGGAAAAGAGCATGACAGGGGAGTACAGCAGGTGGCCTGGAAGTCTGGGACCACGCACCTAATTTGCAATATAGTGAAAAGAGAATCCCATGGAGGACACATGCTCTAAGGATTGCGAACTATCTTGAATGTGAAGAGAAACCCGGTGAAGGGAGCCATTTCTCCGAGAACTGTAAACACACCAAGAGGAGGGAGCTATCTTCTTGGGTTACAAGAAACGTGGTTATTCTTTGTTGGAACGTTGCATATTGGTAAAAAGGAATCTCGGGAAGGGAGCCATTCCCTGGAATTGTGAACATTGTCCACTTGCAGTTTTTTGGTTGGATTTATACCTTTGTGTTGGATTTGAGCATTTGTGCACTTTGAAAACTAGATACAAAACCCTTTTCACCTAAGAATTAGTTTTAGAGAGTGAGGAACAGGATAGGATTTCAGACACAGGACACATTTTTGCTTTGGAGATCTTGACAAAGAACAGACACCTTAGTTTTGGTTGAGGTTGGGAAATAGCCCCTAGATTAGGGATAGTGAGGCAGTTTCTGACCCCCTTTTTGTTTTAATACATTTTTGTAACCACAAATCTTGAGTCCTCTGTGCCTGTTTCTCATTCCTGGCTCCTTACAATCCAAACAGCTTTTCATGAAATATAAGGCAAAGTAAGATAGGTCGATCAACACCCATGTGAGCTAAATGGAATATTGTTCAAATAGGATTGTGGATTTGGCTTCTTTGGGCCGCATTCCGAGTTGGGCAGTATCCTGATGGTAATACTGATGGTGTGCCACCTACGCTAATTTGTTACATGTTGAAACTGAAAGCATTACAACAAGAGAACTGTGGAAAAGTAATCTTATCTGTTAGTTGAGATATATTAATGACCTCTTTGGAATTTGGCATGGATCTGACCAATTGCTTGAATTTTTTAAGTTTGTCAATCAGATTCACCCGAGAATACAATTTACATGTCATTGAGGCAGAGAGAAAATTCAGTTTTTGGATCATTAAGTCTATTGGGGCAACAGGAATTTGGAAACACAAATTTACTCAAAACCCTACTGATATGGATAGTTTATTGCTAGCCAGTAGCTTTCATCAACAAAAGACTACTGAAAGCATTTCTTATAGTCATTTTCTTGGAGACAGACAGATTATATCAGATGAGACAAACTACAGATTTAAGAGTAGATAGTTACAATGCAAATTTTAAAGAAGAGGTTATAAAACATCAAAAATAGAAGAAATGTTACAAAAAGTGAATCGGTTGAACAGATCATTATTACAACCTAAAATAGCAAAAGACGATCCAAGTTTAGCATATGTAACTACTCGTTCATTGCAAAATAAAAGGATAAAAAAGACCATTATGAAAAATTGGGAAGGTTTGAAATTAAATCCAAAACGCCAGGAATTATTTCCAGAACCACCTGTATTTGCACCCAGTAAGAGACATTCATTACAGAATGTATTGGTATGGGCGGATGACAAAACTACCCAAACATTAAATAACAGAATAGAAAGCAACAGT
Source organism: Ambystoma mexicanum (assembly GCF_040938575.1). Taxonomy (NCBI): domain Eukaryota; kingdom Metazoa; phylum Chordata; class Amphibia; order Caudata; family Ambystomatidae; genus Ambystoma; species Ambystoma mexicanum. Next base: position 1,312,094,630 of record NC_090934.1, read on the forward strand.
ACAATTCAGGAACTGCCAGCACTGTCACTATTTCATAAAGGAAAATAAAATATATCACCCACATACTGGCTGATCCATTTTTTTGAAACATTCTTTCACCTGTGATCATAGAATGTCATTCATGGGATACGATAGCTTTGTGGCAAATTCTATGTGGGAATAACCATGAGAAAGGCACAGGCCTGTTGTACGGAGCACAAATTAAATGTACACACAGGAAATGAGAGATATCCACTAGCGGCACATTTCCATGAGTAGGGACATAAATAGCACAACTATAATTTTTGATATTAGATCAAGTAAGAACATCCAGGAGAGGAGGCAATTTACAACAGCTGTTAGAGAGGAAGGAAATTAAATGGATTAGAATGGTGGATGCTTTAGAACTGAGGGGATTGATTGTTGAGTGCGACCTGTCATTTTTCCTATAGGTACTCACTGGGAATACGGTAGGGCTGAGGGTGGATATATTGTATGAACTTAAAATTGATGGAACTAACGAGTATCTAAAGACAATTCATAAATATAGAGGATGAATATTCATCAATCTAAAAGGTTGTGACGTTATATATTGTGAGACTAACAAATACGAGTGCATATGTAATAGCTAGATCTAGAAGAGGTGTATAATTTATTGTCTGGGAAACCATGGGGGAAAATACATTGATAATTAAGAGACGTCATCTGTTGCCTGACTAAAATGTCAATAAACTCATCAATTGAAAATGCATGACGTTATACGTCACATCATAGTACGTGATACTTGGTCAACTCTGGAATACTGCCCATAGTAGAGACTGCACAAAACCTTGGGACACAACTGCCAAGTGAGAATCATACCGAGAACACATACTTTTTACTGAAATTAATAGAAGTTACTTCACATCTAGTATAGACAAAATCTAAAGACATTACACACGAAGGGATACAAAAACCAGAATAAATGCAAAGAAAAAGGAAATGCACAGTTATTATAAATCATGATTTCATCAGAAATACAAAAAGAACCTCAGAAATTTTCGGGATACTTAACCTAGCCTGCAGCATGAAGAAAACCTTGGACATCATTTGGAGGTTGCTAGGGGTTACATCTGCGACCCCTGGTGAGTCCCTTGTCACCCTTAGCACTACCTTGGTGATGTTTGACCCAGGATCGCAACGGTAGTGAGAAACCAGCAGTAAAGAGGGCTCTGGTAATAGTGGTAAAATAGTGCTCAATTTTAGGGTACATGTCCTTTGGGCCTGCTTTGTTTCCACAGTCATCTGCCCTCCAGTCGCCCCAGTGTCAATGTTAGTTTCAGCCACTGCAAGAACCAATCTGTCCCTGATATTTTGCATCGTTTTGATCACAAATCAAGGTGTAAGTGATTCTTGCTCTGTGTTTAGAATGGGCTAGAGTTTCAAGATTTCCTGTTTTAGTTTGTTAAATAACTGGGAATAACTGAAGACTGATCTCATCTGCCTCTGATGGTCTGCGGTTCTGTTCTAAGGTAATGTCTCAGGATATTTTGTGCACATTTAAAAGTGTTCTTTGCAAGCTTCTGTGGATATCCCCTTTGCCTAAGCTGGTTCTTCAGTGGTTTTCCTTGCTGCCTGTACATATCTGAGGTTGAACATGTTCACCTGTATCGTATAAATTGCCCAAAAGAAATATTCTCCCTTCGAAGCAATGAGTTATGGTCTGTAGGTTTTTGATATACACAAGTGCTAAAAAATCCATCCCCTGCTGTAATCTAGAGGTCCATGGTGTGCTTGTTGTTCTTACATGAGAACTTCAAATATGGATTTCTCTCATTTAACCGACTATGGAAGTTGTTCAATTCCTCTTGTGAGCCCTTAAATATCAGAAAGACATCATCTATGTACCGTCGCCATTTGGTGGTGATCTCTTAGAATGGGTTGTCGTCCGTGTATACCCATGCCCTTTCAAATTGCTCTACATAGATATTCGTCATGCTTGGCACAAAAGTGGCACCCATTGCAGTACCCCATATTTGGGCATTGAAGGTACCTTGGTATATGCATGTTTTTTGTGAAGGCTATCTCCGCCAGTTGAGGCACAAAATCCGGAACAACTTTACCCATAGTGTCTATGGTCATGAGTAGTTGTTATAGAGCTTGCATAGTCGCTCTGTGTGGGATCTTGGTACAAAGCGCTTCGATGTCTGAAGTGACAAGAAATTGTATTGGTGCATCGTAGGCTATAGTTTTTAATAGACTGAGCATCGCTCTTGAATCCTTTATATAGGATGCCATCTTTGGTATTTCGTCCTTGATATAATAAACAAATTGAGATAGCAGTTCTAAAGTGGAGCCAATGCCCGACACTATAGGCCGTCCTGGTGGTGGGGGATCCCCCTTATGAATCTTTGGAAGAGCGTAGAAAGCTGGTTATCTCGGATGGATCAGTTTCAGAAAACCAGCTTCCTTTGTGGTAATATAGCCTTCCGCTTCTTCAATTATTGACTGAGACAAGCCGGTTGGAGCACTAAAGGAAAGCTCGACTGTGGGATGCAGCAGCAGGTAAGTGTGTTCACTATGAGATAAATAGATAGTATCCCATCTAATGTATTTCAGAGCTTTAGTTTAGAAAATGAAAACTGGGCTGGATGCATGTGTCTGTCACCCCATCCTTAATAATAAAGAAATATCATTATATGTTTCGGCCCCACAAGTGTGATCCAACGCCAGATTTTGAACGCCCTTAACATTAGCGTGCATTAGTGAACAAGTTCACTCCACAATTTGAAGACAAACATAGATGGCAACTCAGTAGGTGAGTGTCAATGTACCGACACAAGGAGTAATAGAGACTATGGCCTGTAGCCATGTCTACTAATTTAAATCTACACTAATGTGTTCCTTCCCTATGCAAAATGTTGCCACTGTAATCTGTTTACAACCGCATGGCGGTAACAGTGGGAGTTGCTGTTAAAGATCCAGCAACATGATTAGAGCATACACGACGACTTTAATCTATAACGTGGGAACCAAGGTGTGTGACCACTAGGAGTTCAGATGATCTGTGTGGGGTACACAGGTAATTATGAATGAAACTATGCACCTTCATCGAATTTGAAGCAGCATATCTGCTCAGTATTATTAAGACCTTTTGTTATCTTTCTGTTTAGGTCATTTATTGGCCACCCTAGTATTTCTCATGCTTACGATTAAAGCAGTTGTGTTTTTGGTCCTCAGGAAGGTGACAAATTCTGTGCTACTGAAATCGGTCGGCCAGATTTTGAGATATCCAGTTTTTGACCAAGTGGGTTAGGGATATTGCATATTTATAGAAGTTACTCCCTTTCTCTTATACATTTTAATAGTATTGTTGGCCATTACTAAGCAGTAATGATATGTTATATCTGGCTGACATCACAGTAATGCACACTGAGGTTGGGTAGATTAAAGTTACAAAATCCCCTCCACACATGCACAAGTAATTTATCTGGCAACAATGATTGTGTTAGAATTATTTTAGGATCCTTTTTAGTATTATGAGTTTGTCTGATAGTCCACTGCATGATTTATGAGTGACTGACTTAAACCAAGAGAGACAGAGCGGGCCAATTAAAGACACCAGGATTCTGCCCTAATGAAATCGGGGGACAATCTACAACTAGAGAATCCAAGTGACCCTCAGTCCCCTCTTATTATGTTTGGACAACCAAGTCCATGCACCAAATAGGTCCCGAGTCTGAAATGTTATCTTGAACATCAAATTTAAAGAGAATTATTCACAAAATTAATCACAAAAACACAAGTTAAAAGGACATATAGCAGAAGCTGACATATAAAAATACTTTACCAACAAACAATAAATACAAAAAGTTTTTAATGTAAATAAATCTTTCTAAAATACACCCGTTGGTGCAAGAGAAATACATAAAATCTTATCACAAAACACCCTTCCTATACAAATCTAAAAACAAACAGTGGTGCAATATCAAAAATCTTTACAGTACAATAGTTATGTGCAAAATACAAGACAGTGCAAAAAAAGTGTGCATTGGTTAGCAGAGCCAGGCTGCTCCTCTGTTCAAGAATGCCTTGCTGGACTTCACAAAGTTTAAGAGTTGACTTCCCCTTTATCTGCTTATGGGGATAAATACACAACTTAATATGAAAATTGACCACACTGTTTATTTTACAGTGTACTTAACCCAACATGTTTCGGGTACTACTTATCGCAGTGAACTTCCTCAGGGGAACCAACTAAACATTTTTTGGTAGTCACAAACGACTGAACTGTCTTCCTATATCCATAAGCAAGCCAAAAGATTATCAAACCACAACATCTAAGTGGAAGATAAGAGGTCCAAAGGGAAGAGGGAGGAGAGAAAAAAGAAGAGAAAAGAGGTAGCAATCAGCATACTTGTCTGTGATTTATTGCTGCCCACCTACGAGGTGTTAGACTTTACCCACGTTAGGCTTACCGTGTTGAAAAGGCAATGTTCAGTTCCTTTTCACACGTATTGGTTCAGGGGTCTCATTTGTAGACCAAGATTTCTGGGAGAGAGAAAAATGAAAAACAGTCAACTTTCTGTTGAAACGCCAACTAGCACTCAGGCTGCTTGTTCATTTCTACCTTATTACATGTAATCATACTTGGGTCGCTTTGTAAAAGTTCTACCGGGCGTCTGTTCTGGATAAATATCTGAATGACAGTCCGGATGATTGTCAGGAGATTCTAGACCCACTAATCTATTCTGCTTCTGCTGTGGTCACCCACTACATAGTTCATTCTAAGATCAAAAAAGTACACATGCTTTACCTTTTTTCTATCTGGCAGCCGTGCCGGGTCAGCTTAACCGGTGGTCAAAGGCTGCTTGTAGATTGGCAAGAACCTTATGTGGGTGGGCAGCAGTCCGCTGACGGTATCCGTGTCCGTTACTGTGTAGGCTAGTTGCACGCGCCTCTAAAAACCAATGAGATTACATGAACGACTAGAAGTCTGACCGCGGCGAACGCCTACTGCACTAGCTTCGAAAGTGCCTAGCTCGTTTGATCTCATCACTTACCAAAGTAAAGGCTTTCGTCCTCCCATGACTGCAGAGTCTATGCGTCCTCTGTACTGGATTCGCCGTACTGTCTTCTCCCAATGCGATAGAGGAAATAATCTAGTCACTGGGTCATGTGATGAGTCCAACGCGTGTCGTCACAATGCACACTGGCAACTGGTCCGTCGCTCTACGCCGTAGTTTCAAGTGAACATACTAATGAGCCACTCCTTGCCCGGTCGGCTTAACCAAAGCACCAAGACTGAATTATAAACGGGGCAAGATAGACCCTGCTTTCTGATCTAGTCATGCATCCTGGGCGAAGACCCTATGGGAAAAGTTTAAGGCATTTACACTGTGTGCTCACACACTCGCATCTACGCTTGGAAAACACACATTTGTTATTTTATATATTAATCCATTACGTTATGTAATGAACTGCTGTCCATTACCTGTCATTGTTGTACAAACCAGCACGGGAAAGGAAACAGGCATTTTCAAATCTCTCCAATTGGATTCAGATGGAGCGTTCAATGCGGTCTCCAGGTATCTATCTGACTGATAGGAGGAAAGGTAAGGCTTCTACATACTCATACGCACCAACCTACATCTGGCTAGACTGGAAGTGAGCATATAAACCTCCAACTATCTCATATTCCTGGGAGGTTCTTGTTTGTGATAGAACTCCTGTCCCAAAAATGATTCCATGCTATGTGTTCAATCAGGCCCATCTCAGACGTGTTAGTGAGAAAAAGCAACCATTGTTTTCTATAAAAAAGTTTTTTAGCGTCCGCCTCCTTATTATTGGTATTGGATTTTGCCAATTTCCATAAAATAGTCCACTTCAACGTATCGCTATTGTTTTCCATTGCTATAAAGTGATTCACCAAGGGGGCTGTGAGAACCTTATTCTTAATGCAACTACGATGTTCACTGATCTGTTGTTTTACCTTCCGCTCACTCATGCATATGCATATTTTAGAACATGGGCACCAAATAGCATACACGAAGTTAGTGGAATTGCAGTTAGTGAAACCAGTCTGTCTCCAAAGTCTGTCAAGTCCAAGGTCCACCTCCTTGGTGCGACAAGTAAATTTACAGTTGACACATTGTCCGCATGGTGAATGGCCTGACAGAGTGGGCATCCCCCACTGTTCCGTGATGCTTCTTTCTACATTGGGTTTTAGTGAAATGTCGTTCTTAGTGAGGAGTTCTTTGAGATTGGATCCTCCCCTATGCGCACACAGTGGTATTGTCAATGGGCAATCTCTCCCTTCCAATATGTGCCAATGTCTTTTAATTATCTTAGTGATTTCATTGGACCGAGTGTTAAACGTGCTGACAAACACGATCTATGTGTAGGTTTCGTTTCTCGTCTTGTATTCTAATAGTGCTTCTCTGTTGTTATTCATGGACCTTTTTAAGGGCTCTTTTCACAATTCTTTTGGGGTATTTTCTCATCAATAATTTAGAACTTAACAGACTTGCTTCTGATAAGAACATTTGGTTCTGTGAACTGTTCTGTTTGAGCCTCAGGAACTGTTCAAACTGCAAATTCTCCCGTGTGTCGCGGATGACAGCTGTCAAAGCTCAATAAGGCGTTCCTATCTGTGGGTTTGTGATATGGTCTTACTTTGAGAACCTGATCCTGATGGTCGATCCAGATGATGATGTCCAAGAAATTGATCTCGCTTTTACTGTGTTGACGTGAATTTCAAAAACTTTCTGAGCCTTCCCAGATGATCAGAATGTCATCAATGTATCTACACCATAGAACAATCTTATATGGATTGGAAGAGTGATAAATGTGTTGGGTCTCGAAGTATTCCACATACAAATTTGCTGCACTAGGAGCGACTGGAGAGTCCATGGCTGTTCCATGGATTTGATGGTACAATGCTCTATTGAAACAGAAATAATTTTCTGTGAGTGCTATTTTGGCACGCCACAGAATAAAACTGTTTGCGGTCTAACCTGTAGACCTCTTGCCAAGGAGGGCCTCCTCCAGGACCTCGAGTGTGTCTTTCTATGGAATACACATGTAAAGAGATACAATATCGAGGCTGGCAAGCAGTTGTGTGTCAGAATTAAACTGTAGATTTTTTATCAAATTAGTGACCTCAGTTGTATCCTGAATGTAGGAGTACATCGTCGCAACATAGGGTTTCAAGTATTTTTCTTCAAGTTTTGGTAAAGGTTCCAATAGTGAGCCCTTTCCTGACACTCTCAGGCGCCCTGGGGGTTAATCAGAGACTTATGGATCTTTGGAAGAATATAACATTTTGGTGTAGATGGTTTCTGAACACTAAGATACTCAAATTCCTTTTTGGAAATCCAATCCCTCTGAAAGGCTTTCTCAAGTTTGTCTGAAATGAGGACAGGCAGTCTTTCCGTGGGATCTAAAATGGTTATCATCGAGTTGTCTGTTACACTCGCTGATGTAGGCAGATCTATCTTGTAAGACTCCTGCGCCTCCTTTGTCCGTCTTATGGATCACTATCTCGTTGTTGGTGGATAGATTTAGGACTGCTTTTTTCTCCTCATTACTGAAATTGTGGAAGGTCGCCAGTGTTTTTCGAGTGCTTTGATGCCGTGCCATACTCGCTTCGCATATATTACTGATTCCGGTGTATGGCAATTCACAGGGGATCAAATAGTGATTTATTCCATAGTCCGCTTAAATTAGTAGACGGGTCATAAGTTTTGTCATGGAAGTATTGTCGTATATGTATTTTGCGCAATAAACCCTCTATATCTATCCGAGTTTGAAATGTGTCATATGTGACTGTGGGTACAAAACCCAGCCCTTTGTTGAGAACTCTTACTTCAGTGGGGTTGGGCACATATTTAGACAAATTAACTAGTATGCATGACTGAGCCATTGGCAAACTTTTTTTTAATCTAAAAATAGAGGGTGCATGGTTGTATTGGCAGTTTGAGCTTAGTGGTGCGACATAACTCTTTTTAATATGCCTGTTAGATCGGCGGAGCACTACCTCTTCCTATGGTCAGCAATCACCCAGCGATAGCGTAGTCCTTCGTTGAGGGATAAAGATAGTTTAGTCAGGTGTTGTGATTTTATCCTAGCAGAAAATTGTTGTACTAGCTTAGGTCACCCTTATGTGTTACAGTTTAACGCTCTGGTGACAGAGTTACAGTAGCCTATACCCAATAGGTTCCCTGTATATGATTATATGTTTTCAAACACATTCTCAATGATAAAACCAGGGAACTCACCCATTCAAATTACATTTAGGAGAAAAATCCATTATAATCTATGCACCACACAGCTTGCTCCCTACAATGGAGGTCTTTTTATTTTGCAGCAAACTCGTTCTTCCCATTCCTTGTAACACTTTGATTGTGTGATCATATATGCTTTCCTGAGATAGAAGCACTGGCAAAGGCAACCGTTTTGGCTGGTTAACAGGCATTATAAATGTATTTTCCAGCTAGCAGGCACTGGCATTTTGGTCTAGGAATTCCCACTAGTTCTTGTTGCCATCATATGGACAGATAGTTCAATTATGGCAGTGCTTGACAATAAGAGGACGTTGAAACTGTGAACCAGGGGAGAGTTTGCACGGCAAGCCCGCTTCACATTTCTACATTAAAGGCACGATACCAGGTTGTTCCATAGGGGCAAGACTGGATCATATGAGAAAGTCATTAAGAGAAGATTCCACAACTGAACAAGTTCTTAATAAAAACCGGCTGGTTTGAGATTAGATTACGTTTTCCATTGCGGACCCGAGTCTAACATTAAGAATATTGATGATTCCAGGTTATCAGTGAAGACTACTCCCACTCACAGGCGAGCCATCCCTTATTGTCAATTACAGACTGTGGTGCAATTAAATGGATCACCTACGATCTACTTGAAAGTCAATGTGACCCCTTTTTGTCCTCCTGAAGAAGGTTGCAGATGAAAACAGCGAACCGAAACATGTTGAGGGCAAGATCTAGTAACTATTTGTATTAGAGCAATAGTCAGATCATTAGAGATCTTATTCTAGTGGAATAATATATGAAGGTGCTATCCTGAAGTTTTTTTTGTAGTAATATATGTTGTGACCTTTTGTCATCAAAGCATATGTGAGTCACGGGTACAGTCTTTTAAAAAAAAATATTATGATGTGTTGAGACTTTACGTCTTTTACTTGGAGATCATTAATTCTACCATTGTTTTAAAAAATGTTTCTATGAATAAATGGTAACCTTTCTACTGATTTAATGAATGATTGTGGATAGTCTGATCTTTAAATCCATCTACCTTCCTTTGTTACATATGCAAAATTCATGACACCAGACGTCACTGTTCATGAGGAGTTACATCCCCAAGAACGCCACATACAAACCCACAAACACAACTTTGTATATATGTATGTATGTGTATATAATATATATATATATATATATATATATATATATATATATATATATATATTTAAAAAAAAACCTCTGGACCTGATCCACAATGAGACCAGGCAAAAGTAGGAACAAGCGGAGAACGTCTGAGTGACTCTCCACACTAAGACAGGAACACCAAGCCTCTTACAGACTGAAAATGCTTTTTATTAGGTATTAGTCAACATGGTAAGGAAAACAGCAAAAAACAACGCGTTTCGCGGTAACACACCGCTTGATCACGTAGGTAGTGTGAACATAGTCAAGGTGACTTAAAGGGGCTCCACAGTCTCTATCCCCTCAAAGTCAGATAGACTGTCTCCATGAAAGGCTAGATGCCTCTATGATTCCTACTCGGCAGACATTTTGACACTGGCAAATAGTGGCGTAACTGTGAAGGTTAATGATTTAAACACAGTAAAATGAAAAGCACAGTAACAGAAAAAGTGTTTTTACAATTGGCATTCACTCAGCCATGTAGTGTAAACTACCAAACGTTTCGTTACACATTTGTGCTTAATGCACCACGTTTTGGCATAATCCATGCACACCTGGCTTATTACACACAATTGCTGTGCATACACGTCTTGAGAGCAAACATAATAATAAAACACCACTAATTGCTGATAGTGTATGTACAGAAATAACGCTGTGCTGCATTGTCCATATATAAATAGTACACATTTCAAATGGCCTCAATCTAAATGTAAGTTACAAATAATGCCGGCCACACTGATGTAAGAGTGTTCAAGGACTCTGATCAGCATCCATCAATAAAGTGCATAGTGCAAGTACAACTTAGCATGGTAAAATTCGAACCGTGCAAATATGCAATGAAGTGAATGGTGCAAATTCAACCTGTGCAAATATGCAAAGCAGCATCTGTCTGGGATATAAATCCCTTCCAGTTAAAGAATCACAGAATAATAAAGTGCTTAGTGCCTGTAAACATCTTATGTAAACAATTTGACTTGTGCAAACCTGTGCAAACCTGTGCAAACCTGCAAAAAGGTAATAACTGTGTCTCTTTTATGCTAATACTGAGGCCGTTGCTGACAGGACCAAAATGTAAAGTAATGTGAATCTTCATTGCGTTTCTAAACTAATATATATAGGAGCTCCAAGGTACACAGGTATCAGACTTTAAAGCACCAGTACCCCTACCAACATGCCAGCCAGTCTGATGTTTTCTAACTGGGGCCTGGGGAGGAAAAGCTGTGGTGCCTAACATTTATTTAGGAATACAAACCTCAGGCTTCGAATTGCGTAAGAGTAGATGGCTCTCCCAGTGCGGAGAAAGCAGAGCAAGATTCAACGTATCTGAGAGCTTCATTTTCCACTACAGGCTTGAAGGTTGTCTGTGGAGTTGCAAGTGGGAAAGATTGGCAGCTTGCCTTTCACATAGAAGTAACGGCTGCTGTGGTTTTCCAAGTTGAATGGGAATTTTACTGGGACACATCGGAATCGGCCTTTTGAAGGATGTATTTTCAGATGACTGTAAAAATAGGAAACTCCTGTGTATTATTCTGTGGCATTAGATGGGTATGTATCTGAAGAAACACAAGCCTGGTAAAATAGCACAGCTCAGAGCTATAAGCACTTGCTTCTAACATCTCTCTTCACCCTGCAAATTAAAGCTCTGAGTAACGACAGAACCGAGTCAGCCTTTCATCCCTTTTATGTAAATACATTGAAGTTATTTAAAGTGAGAAATGGTTGCAGTGGCCATTTACAATGTTAAGCAATGTCATAAAGTGTAGCTTCAAGTTATATATGAAGCATGCATGGGCATAGCCAACGCTTTTGTCTTTGTGTAGGTTTGGGCTAGGTATTTGCCAAGAACTGCCATAATGGTCCTACCTGGCCATAAGAAGGCAACAGGGTGAAAATGGTGTGCTTATCTGGGCATATGATAGGAGTTCCTGTCAAATGCACAAGCCAACATTGTTGGCTTAGTCAATGCTTGTTTTAACAGGACTTCAGTGCAAGAAACAAACATAAATCAAGTGGCTGCAGGCACACTGCGGTCCATTTAGATCTGCAACTAAGTCATGCACACTCGTAAGATCGATTTGAAACAACACTTAAAGTCCTTTGCAGCACAAAGTTTAATGTTACGGCTTGATAAATATCTTTGTCACGTTCAGTTAGTGATACAAAACAAAATTTGAATTTCTCTGATAGCCATCTGCATAAGATTTGCCACTGAGGGTTCATCCTGTAAACAATAAATGTCATGGCAAAATCACAATGTTAGGAGCCTAGACTGGCCTTTCCATGGATCTGGATTTGCCCTCCAAAGTCGTTTTAAGAACATGCCCTGGTACCCAATCCCTTACTTTTCTTACCCTTTGTGCTGGAGCTGTTCTTCCATGGCCTCGACTTTCCTTGACTTACCCTTTCCTATGCATGCTTTGTTTGTTGGCAAGCTCCTCTGAGCCTCTGCAAGTCTAAGATTGGCAAGTTAACTCAGTGGGTTAACGCATCTGTTGTAAGGGTGTAGGTGTGCATTTGTGCTGTTATCATTCAGGGTCATATAAAATGAAAACGATTATAAATGTTGGGCTTGCTAAATAACATTTACCAGTACTTTAACTCAGTAGGTTGGTATATTTTACCAAGGATTTTCATGGTTTACCTTTAGATTTCGATGTTCTTAATTGACAGGGAATTAATGTATGTTGGATACCTTTTCAGCAAAAACTGATTTTTCCACAGTTCTGTCTGCCTTAGTCCTACGACTCAATAGCATTATTATGAACAATTAATGGTACTTTTTTTTCAGTCTTGGGAAGGTGAACACTTAGTCGTTTCCTAAAAAGCGACCTTGCAGTTTTCACAAGTAGCTCTGTTGCAGATGCCTAAATACCTTAAGCCAATGTGGGAGCTACAGGCTGCACATAGGTCTCTGCAGCAGGTGCAGTAACTCCATGGGGTATTTACCCAGCTTACAATATTGAAAGGGTTCATGTCTTTTTCTATAAATGTATTACTTATGTGACCTTCCTCAAATGAATCCCTTCCCATTGTTTATTAATGAAGATTACTTCGTTAAGGTAACACCTGTTTTTGAGTTTTATGTTTTGGGAAGCATTTTTCTTTTCTTTCAGCATGCGTTTTAATCCATGATATAGCCTCTGCTGCTGTGCCTGCCCAGAGGTCGCAATCTTGTTAAATCTTCTGTCACCAGTTACTGTAGAAAGTAGAACATGCTCCCAAAGTGACCCTAGGTTAAATAACCTCTCTACTGTGCCTGACTTATCTTCTTTACAAAAATGTGTGCAATATTTGAGAAAACATAGATTCCTACCAGACACAATGGCCCTCATTACAACCTTGCCAGTCTGGAATCAATGGTGCCCATACCACCATACCGGCACCGTTTACCAGAACGGCACATTCCGACCCGCAATGGCAGAAACACTGTCAGTGCAAAGTGACCCCACAGTGCTACCGCACACGGTAGCACCGTGACTGAAAACAGCTGGACGAGTCGCATGAAGTCCCTGAATTACCGGCACACCGGTATAACAGGTACATTAGGAGTTCTCCCTACACGGAAACATGGCAGTAACACCGTGACCACTGTGCCTGTAATACCGCCACTGCGGATCAGGCGTTAAACTGTGCTAGGGGAGCAGCAACAGGCAACATATCTAAATAAAAGTGCCCCGCTGCACACCATTGGGCACTGGGAATGTACAAAAGGACCACACCCACACCACCTCCCAACACAACCATGCTGGCAGTCAGTCTAGTAGCAATTGGCTGGGGAACCTGCAAGCAGCCATTGAGGCAGAAGCAGCACTGAGGCGGAGGAGGAGGCGTAAGTGCAGGAGGCAATTGAGGAACCAGGTGGCCGTCCCAAACATCATTGCGCAGCAGGTACTACGCTGCAGGCTGCCACCAGTACCCCGCATCAGAGCCTCGCCCTGGAACCTGAACCCAAGCCAAAATTCACACCTTATACAGGCTTGACAAGGACACTATCATATCAATAGTCACCCTCATCAATGACATCTGCAGCATAATAAACATCCGGACTGCAATTCCACAATCGCTGGAGGTAGTGTTGGTACTGCACTTCCTTGTAACCGGCACATATGAGCACAGCGTCGATCAGCTGCATGGGCTGTCACAACCCTGTTTTTCAAGGATAATGTTCTGTGTACTGGATGCGCTGCTGCGCCATGTGTCAGACCACATGGCCCTACCCCGAATTCCTGCACAGGTCAATGCCACTAAAGTGGCCTTCAATGTCCTTGCCGGCATGCGCAATTGCATTGGTGCGTAGATTGCACCCATGATGAGTTGGTTGCCAGACATGCCATTGAGGCGGGGTATAGAAATTGGAAACAATTCCACTCACTCCACTGCAGATGGTCTGTGATGCAGAACAACTCATCACCCATTGCTGTGCACATTTTTCAGGATCCACACATGATTGAGTGGTTTTGCAGAACTCCACATTGCCTGGGTACATGGCGCGTTACATCAGAGAGTGCTCCTGGCTGTTGGGTGAGTTGAATGACAAATGCATGACCTCTGTGTAGTGGAGGGGGCAAATGGACACTCCACAGAGTTCACCCAGTTTACTGCTGCAGTCGGTCCATGACAGTCATGTCACGGGAATCCATATACTGCCTAATGGAAATTCCCCCCAACCATGGAGTGGCACACCATGCAATGGCAACATGTAAATGGATGTATTAGCACAGGTGAGAAAGTAGCAGGCGCTCCCATGTGCACAATGCCTACTTCCCCCGCTCCGCACAGCAGTAGTGTCTTGACTCTTGTGTGCTGCGGGTGCTTGATGCATATTTTATCTGTACCGTACAAGACATGAGGCACCTAGTACATAGAAACACACCATGGTTTACATTGAAACAAATAAGACCTGTAGTTGCCTAGAAGGACATGGAGACATTAAGCAGGCCAAACATTCACAGTAGGAATGAGTGAGCCAAGGGCGGAATATAGAAAAATTGAGCCAGGAACATTTTGCAAAATGCATTCTAAAATCAGTGGCATATGTGCTAACAAAATTCTGAGACTGTGTACATGCTATCATGGGCAACACCAAATTCCCACCATAAACATCCAATCACCTTTCTATCACCCCCATGCAGGTTATGCCGCATACCCCCTCACGCCATGGCTCATAACACCCGTGAGCCGACCACGGAACAGGCAAGAGGAGGCCTACAACCGGGCACACATACGCACAAGGGGCATCATAGAGCAGACTTTTTGACTGCTGAAGGCCAGGTTCCACTACCTCAGCAGATCCGGTGGGGCATTGATGTTTAGCCTCATAAAGGTTGGCAAAATTGTGCTGGTATGTGCCATGCTGCACAATATGTGTATACGCCGGAAAATTGCACTGCTCCCGGACATGGATCCAGCTAATGAGGAGGATAATGACGACCTCGACGATGATCGGATGGGCGTGCAATCGGGGAGGGGTGCCATGGATGGACATCATGCACGGGAAGCACTTATTCACAATTTTTTCTGAACAATCCTCACAAGCACATTATCACACACGTAATTTGTGACACTTATATTAAATAATTCAGACATACACAGAAGAAGAATGTCCACTAGTTTTTCAGATAAACAGCCCAGTGTATTATGACGACACCTCCCAGGCCCTAGCTACCTATCCCAACTATGGACCCCTCATCGCCCTCCGAAACGTACCCGCCTACCTCCCAGGCCCCAACTACGTATTCCCTACTATGGACCCCCACGTGCTCCTCCCAAACGTACCCACCGACCTTCCAGGCCCCAACTACCTATACCAACTATGGACCCCACCCCTCCCAAACGTACCCACCCACCTCCCAGCCCGAAAATGGCAACATGTGCAACAAGTGTCAGTCAATCATCACTACTTCTTGCCACGCTTGGCCGCATGTCTGTCCCTCAGAGACGACTCCCACAGATGCGTGGACCATCTCAGGAGGCTGGCTGTCTGTGAGCTCGTAGGTGGGGTGTTGGTGGAGGGCGTCGAGGGCTTATGCGGCGGTAGGTGCGTCATGATGGCCTGTAGGGCCAGTGCCATTGTTTCTTTACTTTACAACATTTGTAATGCGCATCTTGAACCCAAGAGCATTTAGGGCGCGGACAGTGTGACCAACAAACGTGAAATAGGAAAAAGATTGAGTGTGGTTGCAGATTCTTATAACCAACGCTTGGAATCAGAAACATCCATAGATGGGTTCCATCTGCTATGTTTGACTGGACACTGTTGCCCTCACGTACCCTCTGTGACATCTGCATGTTTGATGTGGCACACCGCCCAATGGCACGTGCAACCCGGCGCCCAATGGTCTGGTTGCTTTCACTTTGTAGCCTAGACTCCTCATGGTGTTGCTGAACCAGTGCGGCCAGCATGTCCTGCCGTTCCTCCATCCGTTAGATACGGCTGCTGATTGCCTGCAAAGATGGGGTGAGGGAGCGCATGAGACTCCTAGGGCTCCTGGGGCTGATTGTGGTCAGTGCTTCAGGGGTGTTTGGGTTCTCCTTGCTGCCGATTCCAGCTGCCTCAATGGCCACTTCCTCTGCACTCCTGTCTGTGCTATGGGAGTCAGCCTTGTGTGGTGGTGGTGGTGCACGTCCCTGTGGGATTGCATATGCGTCAGGGATGTTGGGCTGAGGTGTTTGCTGTGGCCCAGGAGCAGCAGGGATGTTGGGCTGAGGTGCTTGCTCTGGCCCAGGGGCAGCAGGGGTGTTGGTCTCCTCAGCGTGGTGTACCTTTGCCGTTGTTACTTCCCGGATGGCCGAGGTGCCTGCAGCAGATGTTGACGGATGGTGTGCTGTGCGACGTGCACGTGCCGTCTTCCCTCGACATCCGTGGTTGTCTGCATCGGTCTCAGCTGATGTTCCTGTGGGTGAATGAAAGGCATGCTGTGCTTTTGGACTGACGGGATGAGTATAGTACAGTACATCTAACACAGTCTTTGAGCTAGATCACTTTGTGGTTACACGCATTGATGCGTGCTGCATTGTCATGTGGATGTGCATGGGTCATACTTGGGGGGCAGGGCATCTGACTGCCTTTGCACTGTATTCTGTGAGGGGGGGCCATCGGAGTACTTTGTGTGGTCGAGGTGATATGGGCCTTTCTGTGCGTTGATGGGGGGGGCAGGATTAGCTTGATTCAGCTTCTTATTTGTGCACTTTCTGTACTTACCAGCCTCGCCAGGTGTCTCAGCAGCACCGACTCCCTCGATGCCCTCGAGATGCAGCACACTGCTGCACTTGTCCTCCCATGGGAGCAGCTTTAAGGGGGAGTGTGGTCTGCCACCTGTTGCAGTGAATCGACGCCTGTGGGCTGCCAGGAGGTTCTAAACCCTTAGGCGGACGTCATGCCATCTCTTGTGGCAGTCCTTGACGCTATGGGCCGTGACACCCTGTAGGTATTTGGAAATGAGAAGACCAGCCTTCAACACTTTAGACCTACTCACTTTTATTTTCAGAAACAACAAGCTTCTTTAATTCTGGGGAAAATGTAGCCATGTAGCCCGAAGGGTAACACAGTAAACTGGAGCAATCCGGCCGGGGATGCGAAAGCCGTTTTCTCGCGGTCAGCATGGAACAGTGGTTTCTGCCAATACCCCTTTGTCAGGTCAATTGTCGACAGGTACTCCGCTTTGCTCAGCTTCTCTAACAGATCGTCAATTTTGGGCATAGGGCATGCATCGAATTTCAAACTTCATTTAACCTTCTAAAATCCATACAGAAGCGAGTGCTCCCATCTGGTTTAGGGACCATTACTAATGGTGAACACCACTCACTGTGAGATGGTTCTATTACCTTCAGGCGTAGCATCTCTTCTATTTATTAACCGCTTGTAGGCTGGCTTCCGGGATCCTATATGGTCTCAGCCTCACCTTTGTACCTGGGCATGTTTGTAAGTGGTGACATGTCAATGATGTTCTACCTGGGACTGAAGAAAAAAAATCCCTGTGTAACGATTGATTAGGTCACACAGTTCTTTCTTTTGACGTGGGCCAAGGTCTGGGTTGACATTCAGGGCTTCTTTTCCTATGTGGTCTTCCGCTGAGGGTAGATATTCTGGAGCTATTTGGTCATGCTCAGTATTAATATCCGAAGTTTCCTTAACGGTGTGACCCCCTAGCTTTAGTAGCTGCTTTGATGGGATCTCTTCGGTCTTGAACGCCCCCATTGTGGCCACCGGTTCCTTCCATTCCTTTAAAAGATTAATGTGGTATGTTTGAAAGGGAATTCTATTCTCAGGTTGATGGACTCAGTAAGTAACAGGGCCCAAAACTTCTTTTATCTGGTATGGACCCTTCCAAGATGCTAGCATCTTATTTTCTGTAGTAGGGAGTAGCACGAGGACTTGGTCCCCCACCTGGAAGGTACGTAACTTCGTTCTTTGGTTGTAATAATGCTCTTGTTTGACCTGAGCCTGTTTGTGACTGTGCCACCTCCTGCAATTTCTCCACTCTGGACTTCAGCTGAGCCGCATATTCGGTCAACGACTTTTCTGTACTTGGCTGCACCTCCCAACTCTCCTTTAGGATATCCAGGAGAGACCTTACTGGTCTACCGAATAGCAACTCGAAAGGAGCGAAGCCCGTAGATGATTGGGGGGTATTTCTCAGCGTTATGAAGATCCATGGTATTAGTCGGTCCCAATTCCTCTCTCCTGGCAGGATGGTTTTCCGCAGCTTTTGCTTTATCGTCTGGTTGTATCTTTCGACGAGCCCATCCGTCTCGGGATGATATACTGCCGTCCTGATTTGCTTGATACATAGGGTGTCGCATACTTGCTTTAATATACTGGACATAAAGTTAGTGCCTCGATCCGTGATTATTTCTTTGGGGATCCCCACTTTGGCCATGAAAGGAACCAAGACGTTGCATATTTGTTGAGTATTCGCAGAACGCAAGTGAAAGGCCTCTGGGTACCTGGTGGCATAATCTACTAATAAGTATTTGTGGCCCCGACTTGAAGGGTCCAGAGGTCCGACTATGTCCATCCCTATACGTTGAAAGGGTTCCAATATCAACGGCATGGTTTGGAGGGGTGCCTTTAAAATTTTGGGATTGTTCTTCTTTTGGCACTCAGGACAATGCTGGCAAAAGCGTACCACCTGGCCATAAATCCCTGGCCAGTAGAATCTCGCCAAGATCTTCTGAGTGGTCTTCTCCGCCCTGAGCTGTCCCTCTCCCACTTGAAGATGAGCCACTTCTAATACAGTCTGATAGTTTTTGCTAGGGACCAGAAGTTGTCGTGTGGTTGCTTTTTCTGTAGATTCTGTTAGGCGATAATATAAGCCGTTCTCTTTCACAAAGCATGGCATTCTTCCACCCGGTTTGTCGACCACTGAGGCTCTTGCGTGTTTCAGGATTAGGTCTTGTTCTTGTGCCATGCAAAAGCTGTCCCCCTGTTCAATCCTCCAATCTATTGCCACCGGACACATATTTTTCTCTATCTAGCCCCTTTTTTTTTTTTCTAGCCTCTTGGTAGACTTACTCTTCTTCAACTTAGGCTTTCTGGCGTTTAGGTTTCGGTCATAAAAGGGGGCTTCTTTCAGCCAGGGTTTTCCAATTTGTGGATAAGGCGGGGAAGATCTGGGACATCAGAGCCAATCAAAAGCGATTCAGGCAATGTTGGCATCACAGCGGCTTTTACAGCCATTTGCTCACTTGCTAACTTTATCTTGATTTTCTTAAGTGGGTATATTTTAACATCCCCGTGAACACATCGAATGGGTATATTTTCATTTGAACTTCTCACCTCTCTTACCAGTTCTGGTTGGACTGCTGTCTGTAGACTTCCAGAGTCCAACAAGGCTCTGGTTGGCCGACCTTCCACTTCAGCCTCACAAACAAATGGATAGGTGATCTTGTGACTTGAACTGCATGGATCTACCTCCTTTCCCCCGGCTCCTTCAAAATTTCCGATGACCATTGGCTCTGACTTCATTTTCTTTGGACATAACCTCGCCAAGTGCCCCCATTCTCCACATTCAAAACACAGGAGGCCCCACAGCGGGCCGCTTGGGGTTCGGGAAGGGAAGGTTGATCCAGGACTTTCATGGTTAGGTCGGGGTCTTGAAGGGTCCCAGTCTGTTGTGTGGAACATTGAATTTGGCCAGCATGGATTGTTGGCCTGTCTAGAGCCTTTGTTATTAGGGACTCAGACAGCCCTAACTTGAGGAGGATAGGAGGCCAATCTCCCTCTGTCCCGCTTTCTGGTATGCGGAAGCTATGTCCACTGCTTCGAGTAGGGTGGGTTTATGGTGTTGTCGCACCGATCTCTGCATTGGAGGAGGAAGGGCGTTCACGAATTGCTCGAGGACCACCTTCTCTGCCATCTCATGCACAGTAGCAGAAGTGGTTTGCAACCACTTGTCCCCAAGTTCCTTGATTCTGTAAAACTGTTGGGGGGTTTCCTTGGGCAACAGCTTGGTATCCCTGAACTTGATCCTGTAGGCTTCTTCATCGTGGCCCATTCTCTCTAGGACGGCCCGTTTCATCTCAGGGTATGTAGTGTCTCCTATGGGGTTAGCTGCCTGGTATGCGCTCTACATTTCTCCCCATCATAAGGGGAGCAATATAGTGCATCCACCTCTCGACTGGCCATTGAGCGTTTCGGGCTACCCTTTCAAAGTTAACAAAAAAATGGGCAGGATCTTCCCCTGGGGAGTATTTCTGCAACACTGACGCAGGTACTTGTGGCTGGGCTCTAACTAAGGTAGCTTCGAGCAGCAGAGCCTGTTGCATTTGAATAGCTTGCTGGAAAGCTTGCTGGTCAGCCTGGGCTTGCTGGCTCTGTATGTGAAGGGCTTGTTGCAGCAGTTGTTGTCTCTCCGTTAGTGACTTTATCAGTTGCTCCATGGTGTTTCTTGATCCCACCGCTGCCACCAAATGTAGGTATTTGGAAATGAGAAGACCAGCCTTCAACACTTTAGACCTACTGACTTTTATTTGTAGAAACAACAAGCTTCTTTAATTCTGGGGAAAATGGGGGACAACATGCCGTTTGCTTTTCTTTCTCAAAAGGTGAAGATACTGTTCACGAATCATTCTGTTGAGGCTAACAGTGTTCGGGCGTCTTCTCCAGGAGATGAGACTCTATTGCCTTTTATTCTCTGGAAACTGTTTTCCTAGGGATCATTCATCATCAATTCCTTAAAGTCTCGTATTGTCTCTCAAGCCTCTCTATTAATTTCTTTATAGTTCTCCAGAGAGGAGGTCTCCAGCTCACACCCTCACTGGTGTTGGTTGTACTCCAGCCTCCTTGGCCTAGCCCCTCCACTTGTTGGGAAGGCTTCCTGGACATCTGTTAGCACGGTCCTCTGCCTCTCTGTTCGTTCAGTCTTCCTCTCATTCACTCGACGCTCACCTTTGTTTCCGGTTGACAGACGCCTCCAGCTGGGTCTCAAGTGCCGTTAGGGCCGTCAGCAGCAACTCTCTCATGGCTAACTTCTTCTTTGGGGATAAATGTCTTAGAAAGTCTCTATAAACGGGTTATAACAGGATAGGACACAACGGGTGCAACTTGGACTACTGTTTCCTTATGGCCGGACGTCAATAGGCCCACTCATAGGCCACCTCCTCCTCAGGCACCGGGCCATCCTCCAACTCTTCTCTCTAATTCAAAAGGCAAACACCAGAGACCTGTATCAGTATGACATCCTCGGAATCTTTCTTGTTCTAGAGAATTACCATTGGTCCAATTGTCTGTCTCTCCTAGGTTGCAGCCTCCCTCCATTATGACCTCATTCCCCAAGGTCTGATTGGCTTCTTGCTAGAGGTCTTGTCCTGGCTCTGATCTTCCTTCCTTTCCACCGCCTTGTCACACACCAACTGCTGTCACCTTCTGGACAGCCTCAGCCCATATGGCCTTGCTTCTCAGCTGCATGCTGCGCCGCTGGTCAGCAGAGAATAGCTCCCCTGCATTTTCCACAATATGATCAACCAGCATAGTGAGCTATGCTTCACTGAAGCGAGGCTTGCGCACGCAGTGTTGTGGTATCCTTGCAGCTATGTCCCTCTGTGTTTTCGCCCACTCAGTGATGATGGACGGCTTCTGGTACAGGGGGATTGCAGTGGATTGTGATTTTTGTAATGGCCGCTGCTCTCTTTCCGGTTCCGTCAATCACGGTATTTCCAGTTCCAGTGTTTCCAGTTCCGCGTATGCAGTGCCGCTATGTCCGGCATACACGCGGCAGAAGTGGATGCACTGATAACATTTGTGGCGGTATATATGTCTCCGCCGGTGTTTCCGTGATGGCGGTGGCACCTGTTCCGCGCATTAGTGATGCCCTCGGCCAGCAAGCCATAATCCTATCTAGTTTCTGCCACCACAGGGTGGCAGAAACGGTAGGACCACCATCACGGTAACACCAGGTTTTTACCGCCGGACCCGTAATAAAGGCCATTGAGTTTTATTGTACTGAATGTGGGATGAGGAAAGGCTGAGCTAGACCGAGCACAATTCAATCCTGTGGCCTACAGATTGCACACATAACCCGGCTGCATGACGTAATTTACTCCTCCACGTTGCTTGAACAGGATTTGAACCTGTGACCTGCAGGCTGTTCACAGATCTCTCAAGCATGTTCAGGCAAACAATTCTACCATGCTTTGCTTTCAGAATTCAGACTTGTGACCTGCAGATTACCCAATGATCCCTTCAATAGTTCCTTCAAACCACTGAGCTCTCTTACACAGATGTCTTTAGAAGGTGAATGAACACGTTTATGGGTTGTATGAATCATGCTGATTGCTCTTTCAGCACACTTTGTTTTGTCACAGAATAAACACACATAACTTTCTGTTCAACATACACCCTAAGGGAAATGTAATATCTAGCAGAAATATTTCCTGCCCAACATACACTCCCAAGGATTAATCCAAAATGACAGACAAATATTATCTAGTATCCTATATACATACATACATACATACATGCATAAACTATTTTTAAACATGTCACAAAGTTGTCTGACTTCTTCTGGTTCAGCACACTACCAAATTGTAAATGTTGGATACTGCCTCGGTGGGGGGGGTCCTCGCCTCAAACCCCTTGTTTTGCAATGACTGTATGCCCATACTGCTCACAATCCTTTTTAATCCCTTACCCCAACCCAGTATTTAAGTTTCGTTAAACATTTTTGTTTTTTTTTCTTCATGAACATCACTGGATAACAGATAGGCCATCATCAAGCTGTTACCGGACTTGAGCCCACTGGTGCAAGAGCAGAGGAAGACCTTTCAAGAGGCTAAAAACCTATTGAGCAGAAAGGCTGTGCGATATCCTATGCTCTACCCAGTGAAGCTCGGTGGTTCACAATGGTTGGACAATCTTCTTTATGGATCCAGAAGCAGCTGAAAGATTTGCAAGAGAGATTGCTAGATCCCCCTTACTACCGTGCAGCAATACTTCATGAGAGGGAGGTGGGAGGGGCTAAATTTACATGGGTGCTCCAAGGTAGCTAAATGTGAGTGCCAGTGGCTGATGTGGAAGTATATGGTTAAAAAGAAGGGGGAGGAGAAACACTAAGCACACCTATTTAGATGATGTAGTTTCAAACAATTAGGAGAGTACAAGTAATTTTGATGTAAGTTGTTATGGGTAATTTAAGGTTCGGAGGAGAAAGGCTCAGGCTTGGTATCTAGGCTGGGGGAAAGATGAGCAGGAAAGGTTTCCAATTAGGAAACCTGTGTGCCCTGCGCACTGTATTGTGGCCTAATCCTTCGAGATGTTTATGTATACCAGTCTATCCTATATCCTCATCTAGGAGGGAAACAGGATAGATTGTGGCAATTCTCAGAGTGATTACAACATAGTTAATTGCATATAAGTGATCTAAATTGTAGACACATAATTTAAAAAAGAAGACATTTACAATAGTGACAATTCAAGTATAGTAAAAAAAATACTTTAATTTAGCAAATAAGGCCCAACGCGTTTCGAGTAATTCCACTCTTCATCAGGGGCAAAAAAGCGAATTTCAACAATTTCCATAAGAAAAAACAATAGTAAAAAACCTATTAATGTTCAGTGTTATCATTTTTACATCTTTTGTACAGAACTCAAACTGCAAACAGTTAATCATATCCAATATTTCAATGAGGCAAGATACATTTACCCACATTTTTTCAATGATTTATGGAAATCCTGTGTTAAGGGTACAAGGTACAAGCATTGTTGAATGAAACATATTATAGAATCTATAATGATCCAATAGATGAACCTCTAAGCGGGTTAAAGCAAACCTCTTGTGTACAGTTAGGCAATGTATGTATGACACAAGTCAAAGAGCGATGTTTCGAAGGGATTGTGACCTCAGACGTATTCCACATCTATGACTTGTAATGTCCACAGCTGTGCACTTCGGAAACTTTTCAGCAGAGGGCGTCTTGCGTCGAGCCGATGTCCCTCGAGGGCCGATGTCACCGGTTGTTATACATAGGACGCACAGCGCCTGTTGCCTCAGTTCCGTTTTTTCCGACAGCAAACATGTTAGCTTCGTAAATCTCGGCGTGCCTCGTGGGTTCATCGAACTTCATGATGTCTCTTTCTTCGACCCCTCCGCCTCCAAGGTCCGAGTTCAAGACATGCAGGGATTGTAAGTCCAAGATGTCGTTGACCGACCTGCATCGTATTTGTTTATGGTGTCTAGGGGAGTCGCACGACACTGACGACTGTTTGAAATGCCAGTCTCTAACCGCCAAGGCCTTGCGTGAAAGGAAGGGGAAGCTCAAGGTAGGTAGGGGGCTCTCGAAGTCCCGTAAATCCAGATCAAACTTTATGGTTTCCACCGACGACACAAGGGGCGACTCTCTGCGTCGGGAGGAGGCTCGAGGTTTTCGGTCCCGGAGTGCTTCCCGCCATTCCTCATCCTCGCGGCACTCTCAGAAGCGCCGGCACCAGTCGCCTTCCCTATCCTCCTTGGAGGATGGCGCTGTGTGTAAGGTGGCGGGTCCCAAGATGTCCTCAACTCCGGAGGAGTGGGCGGCTTTTAAGGAGCAAATGATGGCGATTTTCCAGTCGCAAGGTACGGTTCCTGTCGTGCCTTCTCACGAAGCCGGTTTTACCGTTCCATCTGACATTGCAAAAAAGGGTCTAATCAGCTTGGCAGTCCCCGGAATCTCGTCCGGCGGTGATTAAGAATTTGTCAAAAAAGTACTGCCCATCTGTTAGCGTCCCCAGCTATTTGTCCACTCACCCCACTCCTTCGAGGTTGGTAGTTCAGGCGGCTACGGCCACCTCGAGGCAGCAGGTTTACCCTACCATCCCACCTGATAGGGACGATAAGCGCTTCGACGGATGGGCTCGAAAGGTCTTTTCTTCAGGGTGCATGGCGTTGAAAGCTGTCAACTCCACATGTGCCTTGGCAAGATTTACACACACACTGTGGAACTGTGCTTCCTTAGCGGCTGAACATATTCCTGAGGGGGAAGAAAGGGATGGCTTCCTTGCCCTTGTGAGCACCGTGATACGCAGGTTTGCGTGGTTGCAGAAGTCGGGGTTTTCTCCTGATGTGCAGGCCCGTCTTCTGAACATGCCCTTTGATGGTGTTCATTTATTTGGCAGCAAGGCTGATGAGAGCCTTGAGAGGTTGCAGACCTCCAAAGCTGCAGCAAAGTCTTTGAGCGCTGCAGTACGTCAACCTCTGGCTTTTCATCCTAGGGGACAGCAATGGAGGGGAGGTGCCTTTCGTTTCTACTCCTCTTTTGGTAGATCGAGAGGGGCTGCCAGTCAAAGGGGCCAACGTAAGAGTACCCGTGGTGGTTGGGGAACTCAACGTGCCAAAGCCGCTCAGGCAGTTGCGTCTTTCCCTTCAGGCACTGCCGCAGCCGCTCCAACTCAGTCATGAAGCCATGTCCCATGGTTCGCCGGTTGGGGGCAGACTTGCGTAGCATCTTGGAGAATGGCGTACCATTACTTCAGATGTGTGGGTTCTGGATACCATAGCCCACAGCTTCTTCCTTCCCTTCCTTCAGCGGCCTCACGACAATCCACCGGGGAAGCTCTCTTTGAAGCGTCTGGATCTGCTCCTTGCGCAGGAAATCCTATCCCTGCTGGAGAAAGGCACCATAGAACTGGTGCCTGTAGCGGAGAGGAATAAGGGATGGTATTCCCCTTATTTTTTTTATCCCAAAGAAAGACGGGGGATTGAGACCCATCATGGACTTCCATTGGTTGAGCAAGCCTCTCAGGAAGGACAAGTTCAAGATGGTCACTCTTTCTGAAGTCCTCCAGGCCCTTCTACTTCAGTATTGGTTGGTGTCTCTGGACCTCAAGGATGCTTACTTTCATGTGCCGATTCATCCCAAGCACAGGAAGTACCTGAGGTTCGCGGCTGGCGACTTGCACTTTCAGTTTTGTGTCCTGCCATTCGTATTGACCTCCGCCCAGAGGGTCTTCACCAAGCTGATGGTGGTAGTAGTAGCGTACCTCAGGAGAGGGGGGATTCACGCCTACCCCTACCTGGATGATTGGCTGATCAGCGAGCATTCTCCCGAGCAAGCCTTGGATCATCTCAATATCACCTGCAAGTCCCTTCACAAGCTGGTCTTCTCCCTGAATTTAACAGTCACATTTGACACCTTCCCAGTGACTCCAGTACATCGGAGCAGTGCTCGAGACGTCCCTGGGGCAGTGTTCGTCTCCCCAAGTGAGGGCAGCTCACATTCTGCGAGTGGTGGACAAGATTCAACGTGCCCAGAATCTCCCGGTGTTCGAATTCTTAAGGTTGCTCGGCCTCATGGCATCCTGCATTCTTCTGGTGCCAGAGGGCAGACTGCGGATGGGATCCCTGCAGTGGGCTCTCAAGATGCAGTGGTTGCAGTTCTCCGGCAAGATGTCGGATCCTATTCAGATTCCGCTCTCGGTCGCCCAGGATCTTCTATGGTGGGCCGACGAAGGAAACCTGATGAAGGGGGAGTCGTTTTGGCAACCATAGCCGGAGGTGACGATTGTGACGGATGCTTCCCTCACAGGATGGGCAGCGCTCATGCCAACAAGTTGACAGCCAGCGGCCGTTGGTCTCCGTCGGAGTCCAGACTCCACATCAATTTGTTAGAGCTGAGAGCCATCAGGCTGGCCCTGAATACTTTTCTGCCATCTGTGCGGGGGAAGACTGTCCTGATTATGACAGACAACACATTGGCCATGCATTACCTCAACAAAAAACCAAGTCAACAAGACACGGTACGGAAACTGCCTTGATGGATCTCACCACTCAAATTCAAGCATTAAAAGACAATGGTAAACCAGCACTCCTCTTACTGCTTGACTTATCTGCTTTTGATTTGGTCAACCACCAAACGCTATGCCACCATCTGAAATCTGCAGCACACTTCTCGACTCAGCCACATCCTGGATCAGCTCCTTCCTGGCGAACAGAACTATGAGGGTCTTCTCTCCTACTGACTCTGCTGAACCTTCCCCGGTACTTTGTGGGGTGCCGCAAGGTTCCTGTGTGTTCCCTACGCTCTTTAATGTCTTTACGAAGCCACTATTTGATATCCTTGACTATCTGGGTGTCACGTATACTAACTATGCGGACGACACCCAGATACTCATTCCCATCTCTGGAGATTATGCAACTGACAGCAAAACCCTTAATGAAATCTATTCAGTAATACAAGCATGGATGGCACAACATGGTCTTTGTCTAAACGACGAAAAAACTGAGCTGCTTATCCTAGGTACACACGCTAAACTGAAAAAACTAAACACTGCCT
Organism: Ambystoma mexicanum; assembly: GCF_040938575.1. Lineage (NCBI taxonomy): Eukaryota > Metazoa > Chordata > Amphibia > Caudata > Ambystomatidae > Ambystoma > Ambystoma mexicanum. The sequence continues at coordinate 1,312,121,779 of NC_090934.1, forward strand.
TCAAATCATTCACTATAGATGGCAACTCCATTACTGTCTCAAACAACACTAAAACTCTTGGCATCTATCTTGATGCCACCCTATCCTTCTCCAAACAAATCAATGGAGTAGCAGCGTCATCCGCTTATACTTGTAAACTAATCACCGCTTGCAGACTGTTCATCTCCACAACTAATTGCATCACACTTGCTAGAAACCTAGTTCTGTCCAATATTGATTAATGTAACGCCCTTTATTTAGGTACTAGCCGCAAAAACATTAACAAGTTACAAGTAACCCAGAACAATGCTAGCAGAGCAGCCCTCAACATCCCTAAGAAGTCCCATATCTCTGATACTAGACACAACCTGCACTGGCTCCCTGTAGAGCACAGAATATCTCTCAAAACTCTTGCTCTAGCACCCAAAGTCAGGGCCAATCTCGCCCAGCCTACCTCACCAACCAGTTCACTTCTCATACGGCCTCAAGACCACTTAGAGTGGCTCAAGTAAACACAATGTCCATACCAAGATTCAAATTCCATAACTCGGGAGGGGCTAGCTTCCCTGTATTGGCATCAAAGCTATGGAACACACTTCCTGCTCCCTTCAGAGCAGAACCCTCCGATGCAGCTCAGGTTCTGGGCCACCCAACAAGAAATCTCGATCTCGACAGTTCATCTGGCCGGGGACTAAAAACCCAGCGGTGGACGCTCTGAGCAGGCAGAGCGCTGTCTTTCACGAGTGGGAGTGTGCTCAGGAAGTCCTTTTGGAGATCTTTGCCCTTTGGGGAAACCCTCAAGTGGATCTCTTCGCCACCAGTGTCAATCGGAAGTGCGAGAGATTCTGCTCACTGGAATTTCCCCCGATTGGAGCCTTGGGGGACGCATTCGTAGTGGAGTGGTCATTCCCACTGCTGTACACGTTTCCTCCAGTCCCCATCATTCCTCCGGTGTTACGGAGGTTTGGGTCCCACATGATCCTCATTTTTCCAGATTGGGCCAGGAGAGCATGGTACCCTGACCTTCTCGACATGTCCATCTGCCCTCCACGCCGTCTTCCCTACAGAGATGATCTGCTCTCACGGGATGGTGGTCAGGTCTCCATCCAGAGGTCAGGTCTCTCAACCTTCACGCTTGGTATCTGAAAGGTTGAGATACAAGGATTGGGACCTCCGGATGACATGATGGAGGTGTTGCTTTCGGACAGGCGGCCTGCAAATAAATCCCTGTACCGTTGCCGTTGGCAGAAGTTCTCCGACTGGTGCATTGGACAGAATGTGGATCCTTTTCAATGTTCCATTCCTCTGGTGTTGTCTTTTTTGCTTTCTTTAGCCCACAAGGGCCTTCAAGTGGGTACCATTAAGGGTTACCTGGCGGCGCTGTCCATATTTAAGTGCTCGTCTGAGGAGTGTTTTCACTTTAAGATTCCTTTGATCTCAAAGTTTCTGAAAGTACTGACTAATGTGTTTCCACTGTCCCCTTTCCAGGTGCCGGGTTGGGATTTGAATTTGGTTTCTGACGTGAGCTCAGTTTGAGCCCTTACACTCTTGTCCTTTGCGACTGTTGTCTTTCAGAACTGTGTTTTTAGTTGCGGTTACTTCCGCAGGCAGAGTGAGTGAGTTGCAGGCACTTTCTGCCAAGCCGGCCTTTACTGTTTTCCATAAGGACAAGGTTGTCGTGCAGGTGCGACCTTCTTTTCTTCCGAAGGTTGTATCTGAATTTCATTTGAGCCTGAAGATAATTCTTCCGGTATTTTATCCTCCTCCGCATCCTGGTAAGGAAGAGGAGAGGCTCCATAGATTGGATACTAGGAGAGCTTTGAGCTTATCTTTCACGGATGTCCCGGGTCAGAGTGGATGATCAGCTCTTGGTAGGTTATACTGGACACCGATTGGGTCAGGCTGTTTCCAAACAAACCTTGTCCAGATGGATTATCCTAACTATCTCTGAGTGCTACCGTTTGGCGGGGAAGGACCCTACGGTAAGATTATGGGCTCACTCCACTAGGGGTGTGGCTGCCTCCACTGTTCTCCAACAGTGGGGTTCCCATTTGGAATATTTGTGAGCAGCCATATGGGCTTCTGTCCATAGTTTTGTTAAATACTATTCCCTGGGTTCTATCCATGGGCAGGATTTGGCCTTTGGTAAGGCGGTCCTCTATTCTGCCATTTGATTGGGTACTGTAAATTTTACATTCTAAATTCTTGCCCTCCTCCATAGTCTGGTACTGCTTTGGGAGTCTGCATAAAAACAGAATAAGTTCCTTATGAAGGAACTCCCGTCCCCTGCACACTTTCACAAGCTCGACAAAGCGAGTCAAATAATTTAAATGTAATTTATGTGCACACTAAACGTGTGATATGTAGAGACAGAAAATAAATAGTCATTCATACAAGGGATAAATGTAACAAATTATTCTTATGTGCTTCCTAATGATGAACATCAAGACAACAATCTCTTTATATCTTCATCTGTAGTTTTATTTTTTACAAGTGGCCCAACGCGTTTCGAGAACATCATCTCTTCTTCAGGGGCACATATGATGTTTTCAATCAATATTTCAATCAAAATCTATTTTTTTTTTAAAAAGAAAAACATCCAATTATTTGTACTGTAATTTGTAACAAGATCGCTTTTAAATACATATGAGAGTTTGACCCAATACCATTATTAAACCATCATCTATTTCATATGTCATTAATTGTATCTGTATTATTTGTTCCATCCAGATATCTGCAAATGTATACATCTGATTTCATGTTTTAAACTTTCATGCAAGATATAAAGATGTCTACTATCGCTGTCTATGAACTTCTGTATTTGGATATAGGAAACTTAAAATTTGCATCCTAAAATCTATTCCAGACCTGGTGGTAGCATACTCTTGGATCATGATAAATAAGAACCTTTAATTGGACCAAGTTTGTCCTAATACCTCCTTTTGTTCCCCTCTTTCATGATCTAGGTTAGCATCCTTGAGTAATGAGCAATTTGTATTCTATTGTTGATGTCTCTAAATGCTTGGTAGAATAGTGCTCTTATATCACAGTTTGATCGCCAAATAATATTTTAGGGAAAGCGAAACTAATTAAAGGACTTACCTAGAAACAAACTTTCATAGGTATTGGATCTCAAAAGGTGGTGTTCCTAGAAAAAAGTCCAGGGATAGGTCCTAGACAAATTGGTAAAGAAGCATGACATAAGTAATGCGAAGTTTAAAAAGGCAATATCGTATTGGCAGATAGGGATCCTTGCCCTATTAGTAGGGGAAAAGCGTCCAATCTTGGTTGGTAGTCACAGCTAGTGGATGTAGGGGGAAAAAAATCCCAAAAGTTCGTAGAGCTGAATAGTCCTCTAGGCTAAGTTAAATGGTCTAGAGAGAGATATATTGTAAACAATTAGGGATGGAAAACAAAGAATAAACGGTACTATTTGTGAAGGCCAAGGCCTTTGGGTGTATGGTAGGACCTAGATTTAAATAGTGAATAAATACCAACTTACTTGAATATTTGGAGAGTAGGTGTAAAGGCAAGCCTGTGCTTGTGTTCCGGTCGTGCTGGTGTTTAGGGATGGAAAATGGCAGCTTGATATAGTGGTTGCGGTACAATGCCGTCACCACGTAATAGCGTGATGTGACGTCACCGTAATCATCCCGCTCAGATTAATATGTAAAAAGTCAAAACAAGTCTGATTTCTTCATGGTGGAGGATTAGGCTAACTAATAGGACGACTGGAGAGGATTTCTGTATTGAAGAAAAGTGTAATTTGTATTGTAAATGCCCATGACGTACGACATTGGTGACGTCATCACGTCGATGCATGTCGTGACGTCACCAGTGTGCATAATCGGTCATGCGCCTAATGTGAAGCTGGTTTAATAGAGATAAGTTTGTGACCTTATCAACTCCTAGCCAATGGGAATTCCGTTCAAGGGGAGCACAGTGTCTTAACTCTCTGAGTGAGGGAAATTGCATAGGATTATCTATTTGTTACTAAATTGTGCCATTTAAAATGTAGCCCTATATTTGTTAGGACACAAAAGAGTGCATGATTGAGCACCAGAGGGTTTGGAGAGCAGGCAAAGTTTTAACGTATAGTGGAGACCTCAATCCAATTAGTAGGTAATTCACCAAGTCGGTAAAGAATATAGTAATGGTTATACAGATCAGATAACATTCAATTATAATTACACTAACTCGGTTAGAGTTTGAATTTTATCTTCAATTACATTCTGTTTCATGAGTGGGACCGAGCAAAGTTTTAGATTACTAATCTCTAGTGGAGACCAGAGTCCAATCAATAGGTGATTCACCATGTTGACAAAGATTATAAGCATGGTCATTCAATTCAGATAATGATCCCATTTGATTGCACCATCACTAATAGAGTCTACTATACATTTGTAATAGCATCATATAGTCTTCTGTCTCGTAAGGGAGACTTACATTCTATATATGTGTGTTCTCATCTGAACAGTTGCTACAGGCGAATATTCTTGTATTCTGTCCCTCAAAATAAAGACTCACACTCTAGGTGATACTGGTTGTCATAATTCAAAGTGGAACATACATTGCATAGTAAGATAACATAACACTTGGACTTAGACATATAGTAATACCAACTGTTACAAGCTACTGCTTTGGGAGTCTGTCTTAGATGTGGAATACGTCGGAGGACACAATCCCTTCGAAGAACAAGTTACTTAACAACTGGTAATGTTCTTTTGATGGGATGTTCCTCTGCCGTATTCCACGTCGCCCTCCCAGCCTGCCCCTCTGGAGAATTTCCTCTGTGATTGCAGCTTCCATTTCCGTAAGGCTGTAAGCAGTTATACTGGCCGGAGACTGGTGCTACACGTTCTGGGGAAAAAAATCTAAAACTGAGGCAACGGGCGTTGTATATATAACATCTGGTGACGGAGGCCCTCGAAGGACATCGGCTCGACTCCATTAACGCAAGACTCCCTCTGCCGAAACGTTTCCGAAGTGCACAGCCTTAGACATTACATGTCATAGATGTGGAATACGTCGGAAGAACATCCCATCAAAAGAACATTAACTTGTTCTTCTTAATAAATCCCTGTTAACCAGGTCCATAAAGCCTCATTGTCGTTGGTTATCAATAATTGTAGTAAAAACAATGTAAGAATACTAGTATTACCCAAAGGCTAGTTGTAGATTGGAAAGGAGATCTGTATCTGCCGTGGTAAAACCTAGTGGTCATCTATCTATTGATGGCTTTGTTTTCGGAGTATCATTAATTCGTCTCTAGGTGACAATTATGTTATATAGTTCATAGGCGACCCTATTGAGAATTAGAACAAATCCTAAGAGGCATGTTTCCAAGTTGATCTCAAGACGCATGGCAGAAGAAAAGTAAGGAGAGTAGTCTTACCCCAAGGCTAGTTAAAAAATAGGAAGTGCTGGGTCTATCGTAGTTCAAAAGTGGTCATGGATCTATTGATGGCTTTTTTTTCATGAAACCTCAAATATTCGTCTCTATGTGACCCTGAATGGACATAATTCAGAGGCGACCCTATTAGAAAAATAAGAGCCAGTCCTTGGAGGCGGATAAGTAAGCTAAGAATATATAGATACTTGTTTAGAGATCATGGCGGCCTTCTTACCTCAAAGGGTCGGTTGATACATGGTAGTAGATGTGCAAATACAAGTGGTAGCGGGCTAGCTTGATAGAAGATATAGTTACTATGGTCCAAATCAGTACAGTCTAGGCAGAGTCAAGGGTAGGTAGGCGTACTCTCCATGGTTTTCTAAAGAGATAACAAACTAAGATAAACTTGGTATAAATTACCTGGATAACGAAAGTCTACCAGTGCGAGGTGATAAAAAGACTTACTTCTAGGATCAAGAAAATCGGCTTGAAAGTGCCTGCAAATCTGGTGCTTCTCCCAGCAATCCCAACTCCAAGCGGCAGATGCTGCCATCTTGGGTTAGATGCCTGTTTATATATGGACGATGACATCACTGTGTGCATGCGCGTGTGACGTCATGATCGTCATCTTTATGGTGGTTAATTCTGCAGCTCCATATCACTAGTGTGCATGATGGACCTGGTAGAAATGGTGGCATTATAATGGCAGGTGTCTCAAGATAATAGAAGGAGGGCATATGTGTGTGAAAAATAAAGGTTCAAAGCTCGTTGTAAATGTGAAAATAACGTCGCCCTGCCCATGCGCGTTTGATGTCATTATCGTCATGATGGTAAATAATACGGACAAGTGCCTGTAGTGGATGTCTTCTAAGTTTTTCCAAGCGTAGTGAATAAAAGAATAATAAACTGGAAGACTCTCATACAGTCAGACGTGAACTGTTATACAGGAGTTTAATCAAAAATTCATCATAAATGCGAAAATGATATCACCCCGTGCATGCACCTGTGATGTCATTATCGTCATGAATGTAAACTAGTACCCGTAATAGATATCGTAAAAGAGTTTATTAAAGCAAGATGAATTTGAAAAGTAATAGAATGACAGTATGCCATACAGTCAGATGTTAAGAAATCATTCTTGATATAGCTCTTCCTCTGCGTGTATCTGTACTATAAAAGTAGTACAAGCATAATGTATTAACCCAACGTACGGGTGAGCTGGTGAACCGATCTCAACAGTGTTTGTACTGCCTGTCCGGTACTAATGTATCACTTTAAGGTCTGGCATCAGGGCTAGCTAAATTCTACTTAATGGCCAATAGGGCCACTCGACGTGGCTTGGTCTGGCATTGTGTGATTATGGTGTAGATTTTACCCACAATGCCAAATGTTATTGAGCTAAATGTGGCTCCATAGCCTCAATTAGTGGAAGATCTATGAATGTTAAGGAATATTTCAAACCTGTTACATATATATATATCCTATCCCTCCGGGGGTGTACATTTTTATTCCAACCGGTGTAGTAGCCTTATGATGACTTTTGTATGTCCTGTGAGTATTCATTATACTAACGAATTCTAGCATTTAAAAAAAACATTTGGGTTGCAACATTTCTTCAGTCAGTTGAACAATTCAAGTGCATTACGGGTGATGAGGACCTTTTGCATGTTTCAGGTGTAGTTAAATCCTGCCCCTCGAGGGGTGTACAATCTTTGTCAACATAGTGCAATATTGTGCTACCCAAAGTATGTCTTGGGAACCTGTTGCTTAATTATTCGTTACCTTATTACAATTCTCATTTATGACTAGAGCTTGTTGTTTGTTGGGCAGTTATAGTGAAAAATGTAATCCCAATTGTGTCTATTTATTGCCGAAATCTTGCCCACCAGTAAGGGAATGTTACAAGTCTCAAAGAGACTTGTAAGTTATTATTCCGGAAACTCAGATAACACAAGAGTATGGGACTTGTGGCTGGTGTTATTTATGTTCTCTGTATTAGGCCCTCCTCGTTTTTGTTTGTTTGGGGGGGCTAAAGGTGCCAGAGGTTTCCCTAAAGGTGTGAGGTTCGAGCCTGTAAGAGTGGGGTGGGGGTTTCTAATAGTAGGGGCACTATATAGTTGAGAATGTGTTGGCATTGTGTTTATTAAGAGTACTCTTACTGTGCTGTTTACTGAATTTTGACTTAATGGATTTTGCTCTGCTCCCCCTCTGAGCCTGTTATAGCCACCAGCCGTGTTCTCTACCAGGTGATTAAGGCTCGGGACGGTGTCAACTACCCGAGCCTTAATCACCTGAACATTTGTTCATTTACTTTAAATTGGGCCTGATTATCTTTCTGAGGGTTTTTATTGCTCATGGGACCCTGTGGGATCAATGTTTTGAAAGGTTGTTGCACCAATACCCATCAGAATCCCCCTCTCTTTTTTTTACTTTGTTTTTATTAAGCATTTTAACAAATCAACAAACAGCAAACACCAGATACCCCCTCCCCCAATACAGCAATAAGAAACAACAGTCCCCGAACAAGTTCCAAAACCCACCCGTCCCCCACACCCACATTCAACTTTGCCAGGAATAACCATACATGGGTACATAGCACAACACTGAACAGGACACGAAGAAGGAGCACATCTCAGCAACTGACATAGTGAGGTCAAAACAATCACCAAGAAGCCTGAAACACAGATGCAATAGCAGTAAAAAAACACAAAGGGACCAAGAACCCAATTACACTCCAGCATTAATGTCTCATAGCTGCACAATCGTCATTTAGGAGGACTGCTGACCAATCTTTTCGTAAGTAAAAATGGGGTAAGGGGGCGCGACACACCGGACAGCCACCTAGGGAGGGTAAGGATTTGTTTAAGGCGCAAGTACTCAAAAACGGAAACCAAATTGCCCCCCAATGCTTCCACCAGGTGGAAGTGGTCAACAAACAGACCCTGTCTGAAGAGCTGACCCGCCCGCTCCAAACCCTTGTCTGACCAGGCTTGGAAGTTGCGAAACCCCCTAGAGCCTAGATCGAAAGGCGGACCCAAAAGGGAAGTCAGCGGCGAGGGCCAGGAGGAGAGCCGCTCGTTGCCACCACCAGGCTTCCAAATCGCCCACAAGATGGCGAGGGTTGGATGATTTCTGAGATACCGGGGACAGGCTTTAGGGCTAGCCCACAACAGGTCTCTAACTTTCTTCGGGTGTGTATGAACATCTTCAATGTAAGCCCAGTAGGTCCCCCTATCAATACGCATATGCTCTTAACAATACCCGTAGCTGAGCAGCTTTATAATACAGCCTGAAATCGGGAAAACCAAATCCACCCCACCCCTTCGGAAGTGTTAAGGTAGAGAGCTTAACTCTGGCCCTTTTACGATTCCATATGAAACGATGAACCAGGGTCTGCAACTCCCTAAAGAAGGCTTCCGGTACCACAATCGGGAGGATAGAGAAGAGGTATAAAAGCCGGGGCAAAACATTCATTTTAATTGAGACAATGCGCCCAAACCACGAGAGCGTAAGGGGGGTCCCTGGAGATGGATACACCTAAGTATGTGATGTACTCCCGCTCTATTCGCAGTCCCTGCACCACAGACCCCCCCTGGTCTCTGTATCACCTGCACTCATTGGCATAATGCTGGATTTACATATGCTGACCTTGACTCCCGAGAAAGATCTGTACACTTTGATGAGAGCAAATAGACGGGGAAGAGAGTCACAGAGATTAGTCAAGTAGACCAAGATGTCGTCTGCGAAAAGAGACAACTTGAATTCCACCTCGGCGCAGCATACCCCTGAGATCCCCTGATCCCACCGAATTGCAATAGCCAAAGGCTCCATTGCCAGAGAGTACAAAAGAGGGGACAGAGGACACCCCTGACGAGTACCCCTGGAAAGAGACAAGGACAACGAGCTGGTACCATTGACCAATACCCTTGCTACCGGGCCATTGAAAAGGGCTGAGACCCACCCACAGAACCTACAAATTTATGCAGCACCTTACCCATTTAGGGCCATTCGACACGGTCAAAGGCCTTTTCTGAGTCTAATGAGAGAAGATAGGCCTCCGTGTCCCGCCTAGAAACCTCATGCATAAGGTCTAGCGTCTTCCGCACATTATCTGCCCCTTGCCTACCAGAAACAAAACCTACTTGGTCTCCATGTACTAGCATCGGGAGATGTTTAGCCAGCCTATTGGCAAGAAGTTTGGCCAAGATTTTAACATCAGTGTGAAGAAGCGAGATAGGGTGATAAGATTGACAATGGGAGGGGTCTTTCCCTTCCTTTCGGAGGACCACCACGAGGGTAGACAGCATAGAGGGTGGGAGAACTCCCGTATCAAGAACCGCATTGAATATTTTAGCCATGAACGGTGCCAGAACAGAGCGGAATGTTTTAAAAAAGTGAACCGTGAAGCTGTCATCCCCAGGTTTAGTGCCCCCCTTAAGCGAAGAGATGGTGTCATTTATCTCCTGTGACATGATGGGGGCCTCCAAGGGGTCCGCCCTTTCAGGGGGGAGACAGGGGATGGAAAGAGAGTCTAAAAACCGATCAATGTTGGCGCTGTCCCCCATATAATTAGAGGAGTAAAGACATTCATAATATTGCCGAATTTGCTCCGCTATCGTGCCATCACTTGCAATCTTAACTCCCTCGTGGGACCAAAGGGCATCCACCCTCCTATTCTTTCTAAGTTCCCTCAACTTCCAAGCCAGTATCATTTCCACCCTCTCTATATTTCTGCTTCATAAAGGCAAGCTTCTGCTCTGTTTGGCCCACCAGAAGAGCTTTGAGCTTCGACCTTAACATCTGCAGTTCCGCCCATTTACCCGATGGCATCTGCGACCTAAGCCTTCCCCCTGGCTGAATGGTGGCAATCTTTGCTCTAAATTTTTCCTCCTCACCGGCTCTCTCCCTCTTCCTGCATGCACCCATCTCCATGAGCGTGCCCCTAATGGTGGCTTTGAACGCTTCCCAGACTCCCGCGACTCCCACCTCCCCGCCATCATTGATGGCAAAATACTCTTTGATGGCGCTCAGGAGGGATTGCCTCAGTTCTTTATTCTGCAGGAGCGAATCATTGCAAGACCATCGACTACCAGGGGAAGGCGGGGCGGGACTCCCAAACTGACCACAACCAAGTCATGGTCAGACCATGGGACAGTTTCCACCCCAAAAGCCGACACATGTTCCCGTAGGGAAGAATCTATCAGGATATGATCAATCCTGGAAAGCGTCACGTGAGGCTTGGAGTAATATGTAAAGAGTGGGTCATGGCCCGGCTCAACAGTGTGTGGATCCACCAACCCCAGCTCTCCATTGACCCTACAAAAGGTAGCTGCCAATTTTCTCTGAGAGCACAGGTCTGAAACTGGATTGGACGACTTCCTGTCCCTGTCGGGGCAGAGAACCATATTAAAATCTCCGCCCACCAAGAGAATGCCCTCCGAGAAACCCATAATCTTCTCCCTCATCCCGTCCCAGAATAGATATTGTGCTTCATTTGGGGCATAGATACACATCAAAGACATCTTCCTGCCCCTCACCCCCCCCCCCTTAATCATAACATATCGACCATCCTGGTCGGAGCACTGAGCTTTGGGCATAAAGTGGGCCTTAGAAGACGCAAGAATCGCTGGGCCCCGTTTCTTTGCAACATAAGAAGACGCATACAAATGTTGTAAGGTGCACGCGCTAAGATTTGGTTCTTTCCCCTTAAACCAGTGGGTCTCCTGTAAGAAAAAGAAGTGAAGCTGGAGCCTATTAAACTCCCTAAGCATTATAGACCTCTTGGTGGGAGAATTTAACTCCCTTACATTTAAGGACCCCACAGTCAGTAGGTGATGCGCCTCAACCATTTTAAAAGGGGACCACTCCCCCAATCCTCCCGGGGTGCCCCTCACTGCCCCATACCGTGTGCTGTGTCATCTCACCAAAAGTGATCCCTAAGGTACCCAAGCATCTGTGCACAACCTTCAAAACCTGGCATGCAAAACACCCAACCCAAACAGGACGAAAGCACTGTCGCCAGACCAGGCCACCTGCATCCTCCCCCACCAGACTCATTAAGATAAGAGTGTACATAACAAGAGCCCCCCCACCCCTAAACAAACTCCCCCAAAGAAAACTCATGCAAATTTCCCCCATACCCCCGGGCCCAGCAACCAACACATTTCCATAGACTATTTGATTGCCACCTACCCCCAGTACATACCCCAGAGCCTCCAATCATACCACAAGGAAGTCAGGGGTCGTCCATCAACCCGACTAATAGACACCCTGTCAAGACCCCCACCAACTCCCACGCGCAGCCACTGCAAACCCTGTCACTTGGGATCAGACTCCGGGGAAGGCAGAGCCACCCGCCGGAACTTTCTATTCCCCCGAACCCTTCTCCTCTCTGGAAAACCACCCGAACGCCCACCTGGGGTCTGTGAGGTCCCCACGTTGACACCCTTGTTCTCGGGGCCCCGTCACCCACAAGTTCCCGGATCACTCTATGAATGTCATCTTCTGTCACCAGAGAATATTTATAGTCCTCATACTCAAAAGAAAGAGAAAAGGGGTGACCCCACCTATACTGAACCCCCTTGGACTGGAGCCACTTCGTTAATGGGAGACAAAGGCGTCTTCTCACCAGAGGAAGAGCTGAGAGGTCCTGATAGAGACCTTGGCGCCTTCCCACTCAACAAGCCCCCTCCTGCGCGCCAGCTCAAGGATCTTACATTTCCCTGCATAATAGTGGAAGCGCACAAGAATGGACCTGTGGCCCCTGGCAGGGGGCGCCAGCCCTGTGGGCACTATCAATCGTAGGCGCTGTGGTGTTGGAGTCATTAAACAGCTTTCTGATGATCTCATTGACTGCCCTAAGAATGTCAGACTGCGCCTCGGTTTCTCGATCCCGAACCCCAAAAACCTCAAGTTGCTACGTCTCTCTCTATTTTCCAGAACGTCAAGCTTTAATGTGAACTTCTCCTCTCTGCATTCCAGTTCCGACAAGCGCACGTCCATCTGAGCCTCCAAAGTATCAACAGACACCTGATTTGTCTCAAGCGCTTCGATGTGGTCATCCAGCGAGTCCACTTTCATATCCAGGGAATCCAGCCTCCTGCCGATGTCCGCCCTGAACCCACAAATTTCCTCCAAAAGAGCTGGCATGTTGTTGTTTACCATTTGGGCGTCAATCTGCTCGGGCTGCAGCGAATCCGAGGCTCCACCTGAAGCCATGGCGATGTCCGAGGCGTGGCGGAATCGCTGCAGCGACTGGGTCCAGCTCATGGGCCCCCAAGATGGGCAGAACTTTCCCCAATGGGCAACGGGATCGGGCCCCAAAGGCAGGTCAGGTCGGTGAGTTCAGCAGGGCAAGCCAGGGGGCCTTAACGGCAGCTGCCAGACTAGGTCAGGGAGAACAAGGCAAATGATGCTGCCAGAAAAAGTGAATGCCCCCAGGACACACCTGTTCAGTTCCAAGTTCAAGGGTGCTCCCCTCCCCCCTTTCCCTACAACTCCAGGGGGGCACGGGACCAGGATTTGGGGGCACAAGCAATAATGTCAGAGAGAACAGAGTGTTCCACCCCCCCAGGCCAACCCACCCCTCCCCCTGATGTAGGGCAGAGCAGGCACACCTCACTACCGAGGGTCCTAGTCTGAGGCACTCACCGGGGTGGTTGGTGCAATGCCCCCGACCAAGCACAAGAGAACAGGTGGGATTCAATCGTTACCAAGGGCGCCGCCTTACCAGGCTAGTAACGGCCCCCAGCTAGCCTCAAGGTCCAAGAGGGGCACCACCAAGAAGGGGGGGGGCTAGTTCCACAGGGCACTCCAAACCAGATGGGGGTTCCTGTCTCGGGCTCCCCTGCAACTGGCACCGCCAGGTGCAAAGTCAGCTCAGAATCGGAAGAGGGGCCATCTCCTTCAAGTCCCAGTTTTAAGAACTCCACTGGCTCCCGCAGGAGGAGAGAGGAGAGAGAACAGAGAAAGCTCAACAGTCCGCAGCTCGGGGGGGGGGGCCAGAGGCGCACACAGGGCACTCTGGGTACCGCAATCCGGCCCGAGCCCTTACAGCCACCGCCTTGCGGGTCCCCACCAGCAGACACGCCGCACAGTGCCTCTGTGAGGAGACAGCGCCCCCTGGCCCCTCACAGCTCCCCCCCACCCAAGCTGCCCGCTCACCAGACGTCCACGAACGGGGGAGGCGCAGCACCCCACCGCAAGACTCCACCGGGCTCCGAACCAGCCCGCAACGTGGGTTACACGCAAGGCACCAAAGCCAGCAGGGTCGCCCGCTCCTCCTCCTCTCCGCCGTGGGCGAATTTGACCTCACGCCCTGGGCCCGCTTCCGAGCTCCTTAGATCCGGGGGTGGTGGGGGGCGGTCCACCTCACACCAATTGCCGGGTCCCATTCCCAACACAACTCAGGGCAGTCTGTGTCTTGGCTCCCCCGGGACCCCGGCCCCGCAGTGCCAGCCCAGGACGCTGACACAGCAGGCCGGGGCTCACAATGCAGAAGGCGGGAACTCCGCCCCACGATTCACCAGGCAAGAACTCTAATATTACACCAACCCGGGGCCCCGCATTTAGCTCACAGGGTGCTCCGGGGCTTCAGCCAGCATTCACGGGGGTCCGGGTGTCACCTCTGCAGGTTTTGGGGGAGCTCAAGTCCCAAAAGCAGCAGCCAGTGAGGGAGACTGACAGAGATGCTTCAGAACATCTCTGCGCCCCCTGGTGGCTCCCAGAATCACCCTCTCTTTAATTTCCTTTACTATGTCCACCAATTCCTTCAGCTTACTGCCAATTGTGTAATTGATTTTTTTGTTTATCTCAAGGAGAGTAACATAATTTCCTGTGGTTAGTTCAATAACTTCTGGTAACTTGGGAACTACCGGATCAGGAATGTCTGATTGGGCTTTAAAATTGCACTGGACTTTGGTACTCGTTCTTGATACTGACTCTTATTGTTTTGTTTTTGCGTTAGTGCTTTCCCTATAGTGACCCTCTTCCTAAAAGACCTCTTCATCCTGCTATCTGGGGCTTCATTTAACTTGACCAGAGGTTAGACTCTATTGGCTGTGAAGATTTGGGGCACATCTTGTAACCCATAACCTATTCTGTTACTTCTATTCGGGTCAATCAGTGGTCTTGGGACAATTGCCTTTGGTGAGATTCTGAGATAATTTCCCAGATGCTTCTCTGGGAGAACTCCCTTCCTGAGTAGATCTCTATAATATTGGCTGTTAATGCCCCTGGGCCGCTGTCAGTGCCCTTAACTGACAAAATGTAGTTTCTCCAGCATGGGGTCTGGCATGGATTCACATGCTCATGAGTATTCCCCGTCGTCACGCTGGGAATCCTCTGTAAAGAAAAAATCAGTTTATTTCGTTTCTGAACTGTCTTTCTACTAGTAACCAATCACTGGTCTCTGGGTCATACTGCCCCCAGCCAATGACTGCCCTCTACCTAAGCCCCTCCTCTGGCAGCCATCTTCAGATTTTTACCGCATGTTCAAGTGTTGGGAGTCCGCGTGCTATAGCTCTCGAGCTTTTACTGGGTTTTGCGATTTTTCAAAGTGTTTAATCTAATTTTTTCAGTCAATCGAGCCTCAAGCTCCATCGTTTCTACTTCTGATCAACGGGGACCCGTTTCGGAATATTCTACCCCCCTCAAGGGCGAAGTTTTCATCAAGTTACGCTTCTTGGAGGATTCCAGAAGACCTTGAGGCCTACCCCGTGGACATGGCCCAGGACAAAGGAAGCTCGACGCCCGGATCCAAGCTGTTCAGGAACTGCCCTGGATGCGGATTGCAGAATGTGTTCAAGGAGGACGAGCATTGTAGATGCCTCTACTGCCTTCACAAAGACAAAACGCACCTGGAGAAGAACTGTGCGTTTTGCAAGAACATGTCGGAGCGGACCATGAAGGATCGCCGGATCCGCCTCACCAACTGGCTGGAAGAGAAGAGCCCAGCGGTAGGTGAGAAGAAGAAGAGGTCAGAGCGGGCTTGTAAGTCCTTTGAGGGCGCTCCGGCGACAGGGGCCCAACAGAAGGCTAAGCACCGTGAGTCCGCGGGCCCCGGGATGCCGAACGGTCGGGCTCCTCGGCTGCCAAGCAGGGCGCGCTTTCACCGACGCCATCAACCACCAGCCAATGCTCTGGCTCTGGGAAGAGAAAATTGGAGAACCCGTGTAAGCTTCTGGAGAAGCCCCGGTCGATCCTGATGGAAACAGCTGAGGGGGAGCGAGGCGGTGACCCTCCCCTCACAGCGAAGGCCTCAAGCGCGCCTAAAGTCGTGAAGGCCTTGATTCACCTGGCTAAGACCTCTATCAAGGGATTTGTGGCGGCCCTGGCAAAGCCTGTGGGGGTTACCCCAGTAGAGGCGACCTTGGGGCCCAGAGTTTCCCTGCCACCGCGGAGGGAATCCTCTTTTCAGCCCATCGATAAGACCCCCGTGAGAACCCCAGTGGAAAAAGAGGGGGGTTGGTGTCCATCACAGACACGGATACAGCCTCTCAAGAGGAGCTGGCTGGAGTTGTGAAGATCCTCAACAAGAAATTCAAGGAGGTCCGGACTTTTGGGAGGGATCCCGACGAGGCGGACGAAGAGAGCGACAGCGGTGCCAACGAGGTTCCCGTGGAGGCAGAGGATTCCACTGCCCAACAGTTGCGCCCGTCACAGCCGGTAGCCGAGCACGGGACAACTTGGGAGCCATCTTGATGGCGATCCTGGCCTTATGTAGGGAGATGAGGACAAGGTTGCCCTTACCCCCAACGGACGATCCAGCTAAGCCTGGCCCATCGGGGAGCCCTCCAAGCAAGCGGAGGAGAGTTCATCCCCCCGCCCTTCCGGCCTTCGCGGCCCTCACAGCCTTCATCTCCTTCCCCTGATCCTAGGGAGGACACGGGTACAGAGACGGCCACGACGGGGACGGATGACGACGGTGGTGATGACGGGATGGGCCTTCCATCACCACCCCCATGGGCCTCCCCGCCCGACGAAATTGGCTCCTTTCACGCCATTATTGCCAGGGCATCCGAGCTGTTCGAGCTCTGCCCCAAAGAACAGAAGAAGGAAGGTTTTCTCTATCAACGGCGTGAGACCAAAAGGAAGACGGTCCTTTTGGTCCCGTTACTTGACAACATCTGGGACGAGGGGTGGTTGCTCATGAAGAACCCGTCCACGACCCCTGCCAAGAGAGACCGGTACAAGAAGAAGTACCGGGTCCTGGATTCCGCCCCTCTGTGCCTTAGGGTGCAACCGCCCCCGGATTCGTCGTCTTGGCGGCGGCCAAGAAGAAGGCGGCAGGGGCTACGGCTTCGACTTGAACCTCCCCCCAGGATGGCGAGGGGAAGAAACTGGATGCCATGGGTCGACTGGTCATCTAGTCGGCGGCGACGTCGATTAAAGAGGCCAACGCTCTAGCGATTGTGGCCCGCTACGACAGGGAGCTTTGGTTTAAGATAGCACCTCTGCTGGACTTCCTCCCGGACGACAAGAGGGCGGAGGTCCTGGAGATCCTGCAGGAAGGCGAGGTGGCGTCGGACCATGCCAGAACGGTGGCCCTGGACATTGCTGACACCGGTTTCCATCAGTTGGGCAACGGTGTTTGTCTTCGCCGGCGTGGTTGGCTCAAGGCGACCGATTTCCGCCAGGACATGCAAACCAGAGTTTTGGACATGCCCTTCGACGGGAATAACATGTTTGGCAAGACAGTGGACGAATCACTGCAGGCCATCAAGGCCGACACGGAGACGGCCCGAGCCTTGGGGTTTTGCAGCAACGACGGCCCACTCCTCGTCGCAGGAGGCCTACAGAGGACGCGGCAAGTCAGGAGGATCTCGTTGTCACCAAGGAGGTCAAGGCAGCAAGGCCACTGCCAAGCAGGACTGAACCGGCCGTAGCATCAGGCCCCCACCTGAGCACACCGGTGGGAGGCCGGCTGGCGAAGTTCATCAGCGTGTGGGAGTCCATCTCCACCAACCGATGGGTGCTGGAGGCCCTAGCCCGCGGGCACACACTCGAGTTTTTGAAGAAGTGTCCCTGCATTCCACCCGTGGCCAGGAAGGAATACCACATCCCTCAACTGCTGCTGGAAGTAAGGGCGCTGCTAAAGAAAGGAGCCATCGAGCTTGTCCCAAAGAGGCTCCGGGGCTCCGGAGTGTACTCTCGATACTTCCTCGTAAGAAAGAAGACCGGCGATTGGCATCCCATCCTGGACCTTCGACGTTCAAACAAGTACACCAAGGCCCAGAAGTTCCGGATGGTCACCCTCCAGCACGTGCTGGGGCAGCTGGAGGATGGCGACTTCCTATCGTCGCTGGACTTGGAGGATGCCTACTTTCACATCCCCATTCTAAAAGGACATCGAATGTTTCTCAGATTCATAGTCCAAGGACGGCACTACCAATTCAAGGCCCTTCCTTTCGGATTGAAGTCGGCGCCTGTTAGGCAGAAACCTGTGCAGTTCCCTCTGGGACCACTGCAAAAGATTTAAGACTACAGGTGTTTGGCAGTAAACCCACTTGGTAGCAGTCTGTACCACACAGATTCACTTGGTAGCTGTGGCTAAGCAGTCAGACTTCCCTCAAGAAGAGTTAGGCAGTATACAGAGTATTCACAATAGGTCAAAAGAACACAGTAGAACAAGTAAACACTGACCAGAGCTTGGTGTAAAAGAGATATAATTATTTATTTAAAACCACATCTAGTAAAACACACAGGCACTAATGTTAAGCAGTTCAAAAACACGGTCACTAAAAGATATACACTCCCTTAAAAGAATATTAGACAATTCTTAAGTAAAGCCCCACTTATTTTCAGACAGCGGTGAGCGCTTAATGCAGATGGCACTCTAATAATTCGTTTTAAAAAGGGAGAGAAAAGCAGAGTATAATTTGAAACAGATCCCAACACTTTCACAAGAACACAACAAGAGAGGAAGGCAAAGTAAAACCGTGAAGTTAGAGTTCAGAAGGCCGGATCTACTTTAAGAGGATCAGAACGAAATGTGTCCAAGGTCACACGGTTGAAGTGCACAAACGTCTTGAAAAGGTTCAGAAAGAGTTGGACCAAAGAAAGGGACCAGTTAGATGGTCGAGGCGGCCAGCCCAGTCCAGAAGGTTAAGGGATTATTATTACCTTGTAGCAATCTTTAGAAAGGGAGGCCTGGCGGACACGGTACCTTAAAGTGGTGAGAATACTCCAGCGGGGGCAGTTGTTCCTGGCAGTGGATGCAAGTCGGTGCTTCGTCCGGGGGAAGAGAGGATCTCGTTGGGGAGGAAGACAGGAGTCCGTTGCACTGCCAGGGAAGAAACCAGCCGCGGAGTTCTCAGGTAAAAGGAGCGGCCCTTTTATTCGCGGTCCAGTGTTAAGTGGCTATCCGGTTGCCGGGGTGCTTGGCACGGGCAATTCGACCACAAGACGTCCTGAGATGCGAAGAAAAGAAGGTAAACTGGTTGTGCCACCAGTCAGGGAAAGAAGCCTCTCCAGCACGGAGATCTTCTCTGTCGTCGGGAAGTGGTGAGTCGGTTCCGCAGGGCTCCACAGGTGGTGTCGTCGTGGTAGGTCGGCTCAGGTTCTCCCTCGTCGGATTCTCAGGTCCTGTGGCGACTTCTGAAGTTCCAGTCCCCAAAGCCCTACTTTTATTCAGCACACCCCCATTCACTCAGCCTAGCTGTCAATCAAACATGCTAAGTGGTGAGCCTTCCGGCTCACCACTTGGGCCAATCACACAAGAGTGCGACTTGAGTTACCAAGGTAACTCAGTCCAGGGTGCCTAAACCCCCTCCCACACCCCCTGTGGTACCCAGACAGAGTGGCACCACTTTTGGAGGCTTCTGTGGAGAAGCCCGCCAAAAGGTGGAACAAAGGGCTCGACTTGGGTTGGAGTCACAGAAGAGAACACAAACGCCATTTTAGAACCGAGTCCTGGCAAAAAGTACCAACCGGCGAATTAATATTAAATAAATCAATCGGCGGTATGTTCGAGGCTATGAGAATTAAATAATTAAAATTGGTAGCCTCGAACAATGGGAAAATCCCATAGAGATATATTTGCGGTCGAACATAAAAAGTTGTATCCACTGCCACCAGCCAAAACTCGATCAGGGGGGACGGAGACGTGCCCCCTCGACTAACAGACCCCGGGGCAATCGAATTGCCCCGACCAGTACGTCCACAATATGATGGTTTGTACCGGTTTCTGTTAATAATTTGGGACTAGTAAAGCCAATGGTGACTTAACATGCCCTGGGAGACAGTAGTCAGTCCCAGGGTATGGAGTCTATGGTGGGGTGTCACTATGACACCCCTGTGTTACTTCACGGAGGGTGCTGTGTAACACACATAGTAAACACACATGAGACCCTATGGAGTAAAGGACCCCATAGCCCATAAAACACATTAGCAGTCAAAGGAACACCATAAATCATGTCCAAGAGTGGGAGAAAAAGAGTCTCACTCTTGGCAGGAGAAAAAAACACAGAAATCCAGCAAAGCTGCTGGGGACTCACTAGGTTAGGAAATTCAGCCTAAAGAGAGAATTCTCCCTAACGGCGCCCAGGGTATTCACCAAGTGCCTAGCACCAGTGGTGGCGCAGCTGTGCCTGCAGGGGATCCACGTCTACCCGTACCTGGACGATTGGCTCATCCGACCAAAGACAAGGGAACTCGCAGTCGGGCACACAACGAAGACAGTCCAACTGCTCACGGATCTGGGATTCTCCATCAACTTCGCCAAATCCCTGTTTCTGGGAGCCAAGCTTGACACAGTAGCGCGACTGGCCTCCATCGGAGGAAAGGACGAAGGCCATCATGGGAAAGGTGCAGCGGCTGTTGACCATGGACATGGCCAGGGTGAGGTCCATCAAGTGCCTTCTCGGCATGATGTCCTTGTGCATTTTCCTAGTGCGCCTGTGCAGACTGCGGATGCGGCCACTGCAAGAGTCCCTCGACGCCCGTTGGATGCAAGCGGCGGGCAGCTTCGAAGACCAGATCTAGCTCAACGAGACCTTCCGCCAAACGATCCGTTGGTCGGGCACCCGCACGCATCTGGCGGCGGGTATGGACTTCCAGACCCCGGCACATCAGGAGACTGTGACGACGGACGCCTCCCTGGAGGGATGGAGTGCGCACACCGGAGATCTCCACGCAAGAGGCCTTTGGCTCCCGGAAGAGAGGTCACTCCACATCAACGTACTGGAGCTTCGGGCCGTGTTTTGGGCCCTCAGGTCGTTCCTTCTATTCCTCAAGGGCAAGGTGGTGAGGATCTTCACCGACAACACCACCACGATGTTCTACATCCAGAAGCAGGGAGGTACCAGATCCCAAGCCCTATCCAAGGAGGCACATGACCTGTGGCACTGGGCTGTCGCCCAAGGGATGTTTCTAGTACCCTTCCACCTGGCAGGAATAAAGAACACCATCACCGACTCACTCAGCCGGGAGCTGCGCTCGTGCCACGAGTGGAAACTGCGACAGGATCAAGTGGATCGGCTATTCCAATGATGGGGCAATCCCCAGATCGATCTATTCGCGACGGCGATGAGCACCAAGGTTCGCCAGTAGGTTTCCCCAGCCAGTGAGCATGGGCGATTCCTTCTCATTCCCCTGGGACGGCCTGTTCCTGTATGCGTTCCCACAGTTGCTGTTGCTGCTGCGACTCATCAACCAACGCAGACGGTCCCGGTGCAGGATGATCCTCGTTGCACCGGCGTGGCCGAGACAGATCTGGTTCCTGGACCTTCTGGACATGTCAGTGTCCCCCCCCAGTCAAACTACCGATGGACGCGGATCTAATCGCCAGAGAAGGAGGCGCCATCCTCCCCACGACCCGGGGTCGCTGAACTTGCATGCCTGGCTCCTGGCTCCTGCAGCAGCACTAGAGTTTGGAGGGTACGATATCCCGGCGGACTGCAAGGAGGTGCTTGCAAAGGCCAGGGTGTCCTCGACTCTCAAGTGCTATGGACATAAGTGGAAGCGGTTCTCTGTCTGGTGCCGTGCACAGAAGATTAACCCTCTGCGGATTACGGCCCCCCCAGGTGCTGCTGTACCTACTGTCGCTGGCCAAGGCGGGGCTAGCGCACGCCTCCATCAAGATACATCTAGCGGCGATCTCCCACTACACCAGAACTCCGGTACTATCATCTCTGTGGTCCCATCGCCTGGTGAAGGAGTTTATAAAAGGATTGTTCGGATCATTCCCGCCGGTCAAGGCTCCGGCCCCGGCGTGGGAGCTCAACGTGGTGCTGAGCAGGCTCATGGGGCCGCCATTCGAGCCTCTGCATTCGGCACCGTTGAAGTTCTTCTCGTGGAAGACTGCGTTTCTTGTGGCCATCACCTCCGCAGGACGAGTGGGAGAGATCCAGGCCCTCTCCTGTAAAGCTCCATACCTGTCTTTCCACGAGACGAGGGTGGTGCTGAGGATGCACCCCTCCTTCATGCCCAAGGTGCCGTCGAACTTCCATCTCAACGAGCCCTTGGTGTTACCTGTTTTCTTCCTGTCGCCTTTGTTGCCGGCTGAGAGGACTTTGCACTCGCTGGATGTAGCTAGAGTGCCGAAGTTCTACGTGGACCTCACGAAGAGCCTTCGGAAGACATCACAACTGTTTGTGAACTTTGGACCTGTGAACAAAGGGAAGGCCCTCTCGAAGGCTTCCATTTCCAGATGGCTCTCCGGCTGCATCATGCTCTGTCACCGGTTGGCAAACCGACCGTTACCCGGCCGTCCGAGAGCCCACTCGACCAGAGTGATTGCTGCTACCATGGCGTTCTTGTCTGGCGTACCCGTGCTGGACATCTGCAGGGCTGCTACGTGGAGGCCAACTCACACCTTCACGTGATTCTACTGCGTCGACCGGGATTCCAGGGAGGAGTCCAGGGTCGGCCAGGCAGTGCTGTGCAACCTGTTTGCCTGAAGGTGGGCCTGGTGAGGAGGTAAGAGATGCTTAATGTTGAGTTGATGAAATGCTTAATGTTGAGCCTTGCCACCTCCCGTGGTTGTGCATGTGTGTACTGCTATGTAGTCTTATATTCATGAGCATGTGAATCCATGCCAGACCCATGCTGGAGAACAACAGTTACAGGTAAGTAACTTGTTCCTTTTCCCCCCTTCTTGGCCCAGGCGATGGCTAATCTCAAAGGGTGCAAGAGGGTCCTTCTTGGGCCCTCTGGAGTTCATGCCTATTCTGATGGGGCTGCTGAGGCCTGAGGTTAGTTTGGGGTGGCTAAAATAGCTTCACTGTTTAGCACTGCGCAGTTGGAGCAACTTGCCTTAGGCAATAGTTGTCGCTGTTCATGAGTCTAACTTTTTGCCCCACTGACCCCCTTAGTAATTTCACTGCCACTGAGAATGTTATTATGTGGCTCACCAAGATCATCAGTATCTAATAACAAGTCTTCTATTCTGGTAATTAGAAATTTACCTCATTCATTTGTCTTAAAATTCTGGATAATTTGTTGTTTTTCACTCTCGGAGAAACAGGTAGTTCTGCTTTACTTTTAACCATGGTTAAAATCAAAGCAGTCAAAACCAAAATGTACAACAGCAATGTAATTTCAGCAATAGCAGTACAAGATCAGGCAAAGAAGGTCAACGATATGGAGCAGGGAACGCCCAACTGGCTAATGGGCTGACAAAGTCTGCAGAATCTAGGCACAAACAACAGGCCTGGGTACCTGTACAAACCTATATGCGGCTCAAGGCATGAAATAAAGCGGTAATTTAGAAGGCTCATGGCCGCGGGCACCCCCCGCCCTTTCCCTCACGGAAAGACAATCTAGCAGCAGTGAAGTGGGAGCCCTCCAGCACGCAACTTCAAACAGCCTGATCCCTTTGCCGGCCTGTGGGCTTGGTTGATTGTGTTGAGGGAGTGGCTCCAAGTAGCAGCAGCAGCAGGTTAGGGACTGGACTGGAAGAAGCATTGAAGTAGGTGTCTGCAATGGGAAAGGCCTGGGTTGGAGACCAGGAGAGCTTTCTTAAACTTTTTCCTTCCAGGCTTCGAGAGAGAGGTAGGATAGGTGATAGATTAGGAAAAGGGGATACCACCTCTCGCCTGAGGGTACCCCACTCCCAAACTCCAAGGACCCTCCACCCAGGTGATCCTCCCTCGCTTCTCCACCCCCAGGGTCCAAAAACAAAGGCCTTTCCCTGACCACCTGAGAGGGGATCGAGGTGGTTTAGGAGTGAGAATACCCTCCCGTTTCTCACAATTTTCACTTTAACATCCCGTTTCCCTCTCTCTGAGCTACAGACACCTCACTCCCACCATCACTGTGGGCCCATAGTTTTCCTCTCATCTTGCACAAATGGAAAACCAGTCTCCAAGATTTGGCCAAGATACTTTGGCACTCTTGTTATGTTTGAGGACTTATTTTTGGATCTATATGACATTTATCTTTTAGGCCATGCATTTTGGCTTTTGTAATCGCAGTCAGCAGGCACAACCCCTGCCAAAACTGTTCCTCTGCTGGTGGTAGAACGCAGCTCGTAGACAGTGGGCCTTTTAATAGCACAAGTCTGTATGGCCCCACAACTTTGGATTTCTGACTTGTAACTGGCCTAGAGATTCTAACTCCAAGTTTGAGGAGGCAGTGGGGACGTTTTCTGGCAAAAATAACACAAGATTTTGCCCCCAGTGGGAATGCTTGACAAGCACCTTGCCCTTAAGAGGCATTGTCCAGAAAATCTAGGAAACCACACTGTGCACTGCGCTCGATATTATTTATTTATTATTTTTTTTTATTTGTGAAGCGCAATAGCAGGCCATAGGCATTGAGGAGCTGTTGCAAGAAGGTGTTTGACAGGAACGGTATTTAGCTCATGGTTACATTGAGCATGTAGCCTTAAAATGCAAACTCAGTAGGTTACATATGTGGTTACAGGTTTGATTTTTCATACAGTAATAAGGAGGTTACATCGCATAGAGAGTAGTAGCACACAGCATGAGCAAAATAACAGGGCCAGTCGGTTCTCGTTATACAAAAAGCCTTGTTTTTATCGCTTTTCGGAAGGCTATGTGCGACTCAATACTACTTAATTGGGGTGGTAGGGCATTCCAGTGGGTTGCAGCCATGACAGGGAAGCTTGAGCCTCCCGCGGGAATCCTCCGGGTCTTGGGAATGGAGATTTGGCTGGTGCAAGCCGTTCTTGTGGATCTAGCTGTGATCAGTTTGGCGATTCTCTGTGATAGGTAGAGGCGGGCTGTTTTACGGATACATTTTTGCGTGAGGGTGAGAGTTTTAAAGATGATCCACTCTTTGATGGGGAGCCAGTGAACCTGCTTCCTGGTCTCTGAAATGTGGTCCCTTTTGGATATGCCAGAGCGGGCCTGAGGGCATTATTATGGACAGTCTGGAGTTTACTGATGTTTTTAGAGGAGGTGCCTGCTAGGAGGGCATTACAATAATCAAGCCGAAACCCAATAATTGGTGAGGCAGTTCTGCTCTGAAAGAAAAGGTCAGGCTGCGTTTAGCAGTTTAGAGTGTTAGGCCACTGCAGACACCATGGCGTTCACCTGTCCGACAATTGAGAGGTTAGAGACCAAGTAGACACCCAAGGTCTTAACCGCTTGGGAGACAGAGATTGGTGTTTTGTCAATCGTGAACAAGCTATACTGTTGGTCAAGCTTTTTAAGGGTTGCATGTGATCCAGTTAGCAGAAGTTCAGTTTTTTCACTGTTAAGGCACAACCAGTTTTCTGCCATTCAAGTTTGGATAGTGGAGTAAATGGAGTTGAGCGTTTCCATTTCGGACTCATAGTCGCCAGTGAGGGAGATGAGGACCTGCGTGTCATCAGCATAATTGGTATATGTGATGCATAGCGCGTCCAGAATATTGAACAGTGGCCTTGCGAACAGGTTTTAGAGGGTGGGTGAGATGCAGGAGCCCTGTGAGACTCCACATTTTATGTTGCTCGGGTAAGCACAGGCTTGGTCAGAGAAGACTTTCATAACTCTTTCCTGGAGAAACGAGGTGATCCAAGCTGTGGCATTGGGGGAGAAATTGGCAGCGGAAGAGAGATGGTGGCAAAGGGTATTGTGGTCCACCCAATCAAAAGCTGCAGACAGGTGAAGGAGCAGAAGGAGGGCAGGTTTGCCTGTCTCTGAAATCGTCCATTTGGTTTTTGAGTTCTAATAGTGCAGTTCCAGTACCGTGGCGGGGACGGAAGCCTGACTGCCGGAGACAGAGAAGGTTATTAGCCTCGAGGAATTTTTGGACTTGCAGATAAGCTTCCTTGTTGAGGATTTGTAATAGAAAAGGGACTGTAGTGATAGGTCTGTAGTTCCCTGGGACATTTGGGTCGAGTACAGGTTTCTTAAGGAGAGGGCGCACCCATGCTTCCTTGAGGCATGTTGGGACATGGCCTGTTGTGAAGGAGGCATCGATAAAGACAGCAAGGAAAGGGCAAAGGGTGGAGGCACAGTCTTTGAGTTGTGCCAGGCAGGCGTCCACTCTACAATTGGAGGGTTTGATGGATTTTAGGGGGGCAATGACTCCTTGTTTATTTCCTTGAAGGCAAAGGGGGGAGTCACAGGAGGTGCTATTGTGGAGGTTGGATATTTGGTGGCTGAGTGCCTGTTGATGGGCGAAGATTTTGTTTTGAAGGGTATTGAGCTTGTCAAACATAGCAGATTGGATACTATTACAAGAGTCTTCGTCTTTGGGGAGGGTCGGGGGAGTGGGTGCTTCTAACTCCCTGAAAATGGTGAAGATTTCTTTGGTCTCTGATTTGACGTTTTCTAGCCTAGTGTTAAACGAGGTGGCTTTGATTATGGCGGCTTTGTATTCTCTGGAGATAATGATATGATAGTTTATATAGCGCCTATACACAATGTGTTTCAAAGCGCTTCAAGGCAAGGGAGGGAACAAGGGAAAATACAATGACATTCTTACAGGCCATGAACAGTAAGGATGTGAAATTAACTATCATACTTGGCCTGATGACATTTCAGATAGTGCAAGAGCTAAGACATAGATAAGGAAGGGAGGAGGAGAGTCGGAAGGAAATGGAAACAGACAGGCGACTACCATACTAGGCCTGACTACATTTCTGGTAGAGCTGGAGAAAACAAAAGATGAGGGAGAGGGGTGCAGAAAGGGAGGGGAGGAACAAAACAAGTGTCTATCGTATTACGCCTGACGACATTACAGATAGTGCTGGAGAGGTTGTGGGAGAAAGACAAGGTTGCTATCATACTAGGTCCAGGGACAATTCTGATAGAGTAAATGTATAGAAGAAAGTAAGGGGCGGAGGAGAGGGGATAGGAAAAGGGAGAGGAGAAGAGAACATAGAGTAAGCAATCAAAAAGACAGAGTGGCAAAGCAAGAGGGGAGGGCGAATACAATTGCTGAAGTCAGTAGTAACACATAATGTTGCAAGCCAGGATACAAGATGAAGATGGGAACAGCATGATTCAGGGCCACCATGAGAAAGGGTGATGGACCATGAATCAATGAAGTCCTTAAAGTCAAATCAAGCATTGGCCATAAGACGGGGATGGTGAATTAGAATGTATCAGGACAGACTCCTGCAGGTGGAGCAGGGTAGAAGAATCAAGCAAAACAGGTAACACCTGTGTGCGAGAAGGGGGCGCACAAGGGACCATCACGGGGGGACCAGAGGGGTGGGACTGGCCTGTGGGGACAGATGGAGTAAACACATGTTGGTGCATGCTTACCTGCTCTCTGAGCAGGGGGTTGGGCCCTGGATCCTCCTGGTCCAAACAGGAAATCTTGAATGCTAGCTTAGAGGAGTCATTATGGTAGGCTTTCCTGGAGGAGTGCACTGCCCTTTTCCTGGTCCGCAGCTCAAGTAGCTCCGGGGTGAACCAAGTATTTGAGTGTTTGCTGCGCTTGGCTTTTCTTATGGTGAGTGGGGCGATGGCGTCAACCGCTTGGGTGATGATGGCTTTGAAAGTACTAGCAAGAGTTTCAGGGTTGCTGGAGAACAGGCACCAAAAGGTAAGGTGTGAGCTTTTCCTTGGTGAGCTGATGGGAGCTCCTAGTGAGTGCCGGGGGAGGGGCGTCTCTTGCTTGGGGGACCCCTTAGTGGTGGTAAGATCAAAACAAATGGTATGGTGTACAGACCAGGGAATGGGCGAGATGTTTGTGACCATGAGGGGGCAGTTGTGGTGAAAAACCCAGTCGAGGGTGCGTCCTTTGATTTGGGGGGGCTTTGTGATGGCCTGTTTGAACGCTAGGGTAGATAAGGCTTTGTTAAGGGAGGATGCTTGGTAGTCGTTGGGGTCGTTAAGGCCTAGGTTGAGATTGGTGAACGGGCGTTGATGAGGGCGCAGCTGAGAGGAGGGGTGTGGGATATGCTGGCTATGGGAATAGGCAGGGAGTGGACCACAGGGGAGGGGCTAGCGTTTGACTCTGCTGAGGGTAGTGTGGAAGATGTGGAAGTAGCATTAACATGAGCGTTCCCCGATATATGCATGGCATTGGTCACAGTGGGTGGTAATTGGGGTGTATTTGGTAGGGCCTTATGGACGATAATTTGAGTCGGTGTGGCATCCAAAGTGAAAAGTGGTGGCAATGGGTACCAACAGGGTGGCATCATGGGCAGTAGCAGGCCTATGCATGGCAGTAATAGTAGCAGGATAGGTACATACATCGTAGCATCATCAGAGGCATGATCAGTCACAGGCAGGGTGATGGTGACCAAAGGTGTTGGGACATGTGCATGTAATGCAGCAAAATCAACAATATTAGGCACAATCAATGTAGTATTAACAGCATGTGGTATCAGAGGGGCATACAATGAGGCATGATGGGCAGCAACAGGCACAGGCATGGCAGTCATAGTAGCAGGTGGTAACGTAGGTACATACATAGTAGCACCATCAGAGGCATTATCAGTCAAAGCAGGCATGGTGATGGTGACCAAAGGTGTTGGGACATGTGTATGCAGTGCAGCAAAATAAACAATATTAGGCACAGGCATCGTGTCCGAGTGTGGTAGTACAGGTAGATACAATACACCCTCGGGGGCAAGCGCTGAACTCTCAAAGGTAGAAACTGGCGAAGTCATTGCTGGGTAGTCCGCTGATGGGGGTGACAGCGGTAGGCAAGTTGCTAAAGTGAGCAACGAGGATGTGGGCCAGGAGAGTTTGTTCTATAGAGGGGGTACTGGAGTGGGCAGTGAGATCATGTGCCCGTTAGCTAGTTCTGTAGTAGGTAGGTCGGCAGAGGGATCGTCTCGATTTGAAGTAGGAGCAGTTGTTGCACAAGATGTGGCAGGTGTGCTATATAATTGAATAGCCTCCGGTAGAGCGAAATGAGCAGCCGGCAGGGTTACATGCATGGATGTCTCAAGGGGGACCGGACCGCAAGTGCTGAGGATTTCGCATATGCGAAGTTGTGGGAGAGCATTTGATAATGTAAGTGAAGGTCCACAGGAGGGTATATGAACCTGGATCCTAGCCGTGCGTTCCTGGCGTGAGGAGGCAGGTGATGGGAAATAAGTGGGGCGGAGAAGGTGCACGTACAGAGGCGTGTGCTCCTAATAACTAGCATGGCTGACATGGGGGGGTGAATGGTAGCGGCAGGGGCCACAGAAACAGCACAGGTAGGGAGGGCCCCATTGTTAGGGAGAATTCTCCTTCTAGCTAGGGCTAATTTCCCTCACCTAGTGAGTCCCCCAGCAGCTTTTCTGGATTTCTGGAGTTTATTTTTTCCACCTGGTAAGAGTGTACATCCTTTTTCCACTCTTGCCTGTGTTTTGGCCTATGTGTTTTTACTCATTTGTGTGATCTTGGGCACTAGAGCACACCACTCCAGGGGCCCCTGTTCTTGTATGGGTTACACCGCACCCTCAGTGTAGTAACCCAGGGTTGTCTTTAAGACTTCCCTCTGACTCCATTTTGCTGGTTCTGACTACTGTCCCCCAGAGAAAGGTAAAGTTGCCATTTACTTTACATAGTCATTTTTACCACAGACCCAGTACACCCCATCTTACATGGAGTACTGGAAAGTGCTAATCTGTACCCCTTTTCAGTCTGTACCTCCCTGAGCATTGTATCGCTCTTTTAACATTTAGACTTGGCTCGTGGCAGTGGTATCTACCCTAACTTTTCTACTGCGATTATATTAGATAAACGTGGTACTGTTCTTGGCTATTAGATTAGCCTCGAACATAAACCTGCTTGACCAAATCGTCTTTCTTTTGGCTCCGGTTGGGTTTATTCGCCATTTCTTTTTGTTAAAGTCCTTCTCGTGTTTTACTTTGCGCGGCAAACTAGGTTCGCCTTCTTTGTTCACTGTCTTTTGGCGGGCTTCTGCAGAGAAGCCCTCCTCAGGGCGCCTGCGTGTCTAGGTGGGCTGAATGTGAGGGAGGGGTGTAGTCACCCCCTGCACAGGGTATCTTAGGAAACCCAAGTCGCACTTTGCCATGATTGGCTGAGGTGGTTGCCCGGCTGGCCAACCCCCCTGCTGCGTGATTGACAGCCAGGCTGTGTGAACGGGGGTTTTTGCGCATAAAAGGCAGGTCTCTTGGGCTAGAAGTCAAAGTAGCCTCTGGAACTACAAGGAACCGAAGAGAAGCGCAGAGAGAACGACGGCTTCTGCAACTACCCCGTCCCGTTGAAGCACTGCTGCAGTCCTGAGCTATCTACCCTTCGACGACTAAGAGCAGATCCAGTCCGCAGTCTTCTTCCCTTGAGCCTGGTGGGGATAACCAGCTCATCTTCTTCAGCCAAAGATCTCTGCTGTGGTCGAAATCGCTGCACACTGCTGTAGTGGTCCGGATAGCCACCTGCCGAGCCTCTCCTGTTTTTAAAGAGCACACCTTTTATTGTTGTCGCTGCTGCCGGCTTCATCCCTGTGTGGTGCAGACCCCTTCAGACATCGTCCTTCCCGACGAAGCTCCAGGAATCGTGGGTCTGCGGGAAACTAACAGGAACAGCTGCCAGGGCACCAGCTGCATCGTTGAAATAAGGTACTGTGCTCTACTCGAGGAAACTGGGTGAATCCCTTTTCTTCATCCTCAGGGCTCGTCCTTGTCTTCCCTCCTTCGTATAACTTTTGCTTCCGAACATTGACAATATCTAAGTACTTTTGGGCTACGTTGAATCGTGAACTGTCGAACTGTGTGATTTTCGGCAACAGGTCTCTGGTGTCACTTAACCCTGGCTCCGACCCTTTGACTTTTGACTCAGAGTGTTTCTCGATGCTGTCTGCCGAACCTAAATATTGCCTGTGATTTTTGCCTCCAACTCCCTCTGGGTATCTCAGATGCTAAGTGTGTTTTTGCCCCGGTAGCATTTCATGTCATGGATACACGTTTATTGAGTAGACCGAACTGTCAAAAAGTGATCGCAACCAAATCTGCGGTATCGTGTTTTGTTCATAACACCGGTTCATTCAAACACGGGGTTCTTACCTTGAGACGCACTGTACAAAGTGAATTGGTTAGTTGTAGTATATTTAACGTGTGGTTTTATTTAAAGTTTAATAGAGGTGTTGTGTTTTATAACTGATGGTTTAAAAGTAAATGTACTTATATTTTTTACCTGAAACCTTGAGTCAGTGTTTGCTTGAGTCACAGCAATTGTGTAATCTCTGCTACTGCTCATATACTCTTGAGATAAGCCTGGCTGCTCTGCTACTGCTACCACTATAACTTAGTAGTACAGGCTTGTACCAAAGGTAAAACTTGTATTGCCACCTGTGGTCTTAATTGTGTGTAGTGGTCCCTAAGGGCACTGCACAGGATTCTGCCTAACACCCATGGCTTTTCAATGCAAGTTGATCCATACCTTGGTGGGAAGGCGTGTTGTGACGGTTAGCGGCGGGCGGCTTTTCCGAGCAGTGGAGAGCTGCAGAGAGCTTCAGGGGCCTTTTCCTTTGGCCTTCCCCCCCACCCCCCCGGCACGCCTTCGTCCGCCGGCCCCTCTCTCTCCCTTTAAGGCAGGAGGAGAGGGGCAGGCAGGTTGGGGAGGCCAATCCGAACCCAGGCCTGCGGCGGTGAGGTTCCCGGACGGCATACTGTTGATGGTCGTTGCTTGAGCAACCGAGGTAGCCATTCTAAGAGCTGAAGATGCCGCGTGGAGCGCGGAATATGATGGGGAACACTCTGGTGTCCCTTGTTCGAAAGGATCAGCTGTTTTCTGCACCAGCTGAGCCGATGCTTGCAGCAAAGCTGCAGAGAGCTTTGGTGGCCTTTTCCTTTGGCCTTCCCCGCATGGCTTCGCCTGCCGGCCTCCTCCCTCTCCCTTTAACGATTGCTCTCAATACTGTATGCTCTCTGTTTCTGAAGAAAGGAGACATCAGTGCTGCTTTTCATAGCCTGGAAAGGGCTCAATCTCAAACCAAAAAGCTAACCCTTAAAACACATATCATTTACGGAAGTTAGGAATTAGGAGCGCCTGATCCTTCCAGTTTGTAGTCCATAGTGTATCTATTAATGAGGGCCTAGTGCTGCAGATAGCAACAGTGTAAACAGAAGCAATCTTTATAGGGCAGTGGGGGTAAGTGGAGTGGGAGCAGTTGGGGATCCGGTGTAGAAAAAGAGAAAAGAAATGTAGGTCAAAGTTTCATCCTGTTAATTTTGGAATGTGTAAAATGTCTTATGTTTATTTCCTAATGTGTTAGGCACCCTAAATCAGTTTCTCCCAGTAGTAATCATTGATATTTTGTTATAAATCTACTGCTGTTTGATTCAATTGATTTATTAGACATATGCAAATTGTAGGCCCTGGTTTATGGGGCTAGTTAATTGGGGACTGAATGCCCAATGTTGCCTGCTGTGCATAATTCTCTATTAGAGCTTCACATGGTCAATTGGCAAAGTTCTGATAGACCGTGCATAAATCTAATGAAATGTCGCAGTGTAGGTGCTTGGCATCGCATGGGTAGCTGATTGAATAATAGCGACCCATAATGTGTAGGAAGACCCCGTAGTTAGTAGTAAACAATAGATCATATCAAAGGTTCTAGGACACCCTAGTAAAATTTGAGATCACCCTCTGCATCAATTCATTTAGTTTAAAACGCAGACCTAGCCCGAGAGCAGTGGAGCGCTGTACAGGATGTGGGTAGCCAGCGTTTGGGCTGGCATCTATTAACATTAGTGGAGCACCCTGATTTGCGGTCTGTGTGTTAGTCTGTCTTCATCAGGAATAGTCCTTGGTCAGGCATTGTTAAAAAAGCCTCTTTTTGAGAGGTTTGGAGGATTGTGAGGGCATTCCAAGATGACACCGAATTTGAGTTCCAGAATATGACAAGAGAAGAATTCTTTGCAGGGCCTCTCTTTGCCAGCCACATGTGATTCGAGCAGGCTGCTAGATTGGCTGCATCAGGAGTGTGTGCATCCAGTTATGAGTAGAAATGTCAGTTACATTGGTGTGCTATTTGTGACTGCTTTGTAGTCTGCCCGGCGTACATATCTACTACATCCTCTGCATTATCTTTTCCCCTGCATCCACTTAATATTGTGCATTATCATTACATACATGCATCAACATTACACTCCACAAATCCATCACAGCTGCATGGGGCCCTTTAATTGCATGTTCCCCTATTGCAACTTTGCTTATTTAAGTTTCACGTACCCCCATATGAAACATGTCTTGCAGACATTTTAAAAAGTGGAGCCCATCCAGTGAGCATGTTCTCAGCAATGTTCCCTTGCCAGAGCAATCAATTACTTATTATTGTTTAAGTGATCAAGTCAAGGACCGTTGGTCATATGTGCTTGTGTCTAACACTAGCTATTCTATAAACTGACCTTCATAGGGATTTGAGTTGTTAAAAGAAATGTTTCACTGGAATGGACATTCATCATCTACATGGGATACATTTGGCCATAGACCTAACTTTTGCAATTACTCATAACTATACATGCATTCCTTGTTGACTGTTGTACAGTGGATATGGTATACTGTTTTTGTAGCTATTCTGACTTGTCTACGATAAAATTGAGGTACTGTAAGCCTTCCCCTTTGCAAGGTTGTCTACAGTGCTCCAGTTGTATACTACTTGAGGGATAGTGCTACACCTCTCATTTTCTCTTAAAATGTTAGATTCATACCCAGTATCCCTGTTAGCCTACACCGACTGGCGAGGTTGGAACAGAGGGACTTTGCACCAGTATCAGAATGTCAAGTTAGTGCTATTGATGCACTTTATAAAGCCCTATAACAAAATAGTTGACTGAACCATAATTCTCGTACTTGGACTTTTTCTCTTGTAGGTTTTATTTTTAGGTAATGTGCTAAATTGTGCATGTTATATTTTCTTGAAGATGTTGACAATGTCAAACATGCATTGATGAAAAAAACAGTGAAGTGTGTGGTGGTTTTTGGGGCAGGCTGTACAGCACAGTGACTGAAGATACTGAAGCATTTAAGGTATTGCTGCCTTTGCCTCTTTGCTGTTAGATGTAATATCCAGGCTTGTGGTTGACTTTGCTTATAGATGCGCACAGTAGAGTGTCTGCTGTCTTGTCTGGTCATTCGCTGCACCTTCTCTCTGGCAGCTATTCTCTGCACTGTTGTGGCACAGGCTTGTGCTGCATTACTCAGTGTGTCGCACGATTTTCCAGTTTCTGTTCATTCTTTCTCAACCATCTATTGTTGCCTCTCTCAAGTCTTACGTCCATCAGGAGCCAAGTGCTCAATCTCCATGAGTGCAACTTCCCAAGGCATTTTCCTGTACTTCAGTTGCAACTCCCATCATCGTTTTATAGCTATGTTTCGCTTGTAAAATATATCTCGGCAATTTGTATTTTTATTAACGTTGTAGACATCTGCCCAATGAGGCAGGGATTTTGTTAATAAAAATGTATGTTTTTATAGAGAATGGCTAACTGTGTGGCTCACAAAGACATATGTAGATATAGATTTGACTGATACATTGATACTCCACGGACCAGTCATTTTGCTTTTAATTTAGAACTATTAACGTGAAAGTCTGCTTATCCTAAATGTTGATCAAAAAGAAAAATTCTCTGTGCTGTAGAAGAAGTTTTTTCTAACAGAATATTTAAGTGTTTGTGTATGTAAACATTCATATAGGGTGGCCTCGTTGATCGTTTATGGTGCCATTTGAAGCACTTTCTCTAACTGGAATAGAGAAAGAAACTACAACATGTAATGGGACTGTTTATGAAATGTGGACAACCAGTCTAGCTGGTGGAGAAGGAAGCAAAAGTTCACATGTAATGGTCATAGATTAGAAGGAAAAAGAAAGGCCATGGGTGATTTAAAAATCAGCAGAGGAGAGGTACTATGATAAGCCTGATACTGTAATTCAGTGGCAAAGTACATTTCTTTGTGAAGAGAGATTCTGACGTTTGGTCTGTGTCCAGAGGAGACTTGAGATATTGTTTTCAGCTTTCATAGCATGAAATATCAGGATTGGGACGCAAGCACAGAATACTAAAGGCTGCACTACAAAAAGCTTGGTTCTTGGAGTGGTATGGCTTTGTAGGTGAAACTGCAAGGTTTTGAGTGAAGAATGTTGTCTGAAGGAATCTAGAGCAATTAGCCTTTCTGTGTGGTTCTTTCGAATGAAAAACCCACAAAAGGCCAAGAACTCTTAACATCAAACCTATGAAAGCCATTCATGGGAAGAAGCTATGTAGAAGGCAGAAATTATGCATTACAGTTTCAGAATATCATAACATTGAAATTCATGGAGCCTGATAGGTTTCGAGTAGCCCATTGTAGTAGAAGCTTTTGGGGAAGAACCGAAGCAATAAGAATGATGGTGGGTAGAACTTTACCATAGTTTCGATTTGCCGAGTAGTGAGACACGTGACACAAGTGATAGTGGTTCAACGAAACAATCTTTATTAAAGTAGTTTTTCCCGGATCTAGGGGTTGGAGATGCACTTAAAGGTCCTAGGGGAAAAAAGCAACAAACAATATGTATTCTTCCAAAGTAAACTGTCACGCACCCATGTGAAGTGGCCTTGGAAGTGGCCTGTTGTGTCTGTTGCTCCTGCTGACCATTTTTCTTGAATTACACGAAGTTTGAGCGCTGCACCTTCACTTTACGAGCAATACAGTTGGACTCTTCTGGTGAATATATATATATATATATATATATCTATATAGATATATATATATATTTTTTTTTTTCGATTTATTTTGTTCAGCACAGCCTGAAAAATGTATCGAAAGCTTCCATCATTCGTTAATTTATCTGCAGCTTCGTTTTGACTAAATCTTCTTACTTCCAGTATAAAGACCGTTTTCGGGTATCTTGTAACTGTTAGGGGAGAGTCCATCAAGGCTTTTCAACTATCGCCGTCGGCTGAGTCCAGTTGGGTTCTACTGTGGGAGAGGGGGTGCTATTTCCCAGCTGTTTAAAAGTTGCCTCAATTATGTTCACCATAGCCACCAACCACCTAGTGGATTCCCCTGATATCAGTCTATTCCATAGCTCGTTTTCTTCGAACATCCATGGCTTTTCTAACAAGGGTAGTACGTAAGTTGTTCTGTTCTGTTTGTTTTCGCAGTTAAGTATTAAATAGCTTTAGAGTTTCTATTGATGCCGGCTTTTTGCATAAACGGCATTTCTTTTCGCTTGAGGCGGATCTAATCGTGAGGATTTCTTGAGTCGGTAACAAATTTAGT
Organism: Ambystoma mexicanum; assembly: GCF_040938575.1. Taxonomy (NCBI): domain Eukaryota; kingdom Metazoa; phylum Chordata; class Amphibia; order Caudata; family Ambystomatidae; genus Ambystoma; species Ambystoma mexicanum. Next base: position 1,312,157,713 of record NC_090934.1, read on the forward strand.
CTCGCTTTCAAGAGCAAGTTTCTTTTTCTTTTGTCGGGGAAATTTTTTGCAATACTTGATTGGAGATTTTACTTTGTTAAAAGTCGGAGGGAGGTGAGTAAGGTGTTTGTTGTTTGTTGCGAGATCGAGTGTTCGTATCCAATCCGTCATAATTATTTTTTTCTTGATTCTGTCAGGGTTTTCTTTCAGCTTTTTGTCTGAGCACGCTATTTCCAGCAGTTTCTCTCTCCTTTTTTCTTTCCATTTTGTCAGGGCTGCACATTTGGCATTGTCCAACTCCTCTTTGATAATGGCAAAGGCTGGCAGGGGCTTGTCCAAGATGGATTGTCTGAAGAAATTCATGGCTGCTTGATCTACCATGGATTCGAGGGATACTAGGCCCAACTCCCTTCTGATTGCCGCCATCGAGGTTGATTTGGGGACTCCCAGAACTGATTTCCAAATTAGGCCTTCTAGTTTGGTCCAAATGTTAGTTGGAATTGAGAGCGAGACTTCCGTTCCATAGATCAGTGCGGGGATAACTTTGGCCTTGTAGAAGTTTATCGCGGGTGTCAAGGAGAATTTGCCATAACTTTTTATCGACCAGGTGCGTTTGCGCTGTTAACCTTTTAGCTTTGTCCCATAGGGTCCGTTGCATTGCTAGAGATGTGTTTGTGCTGTCCAGGTAAACTCCCAAGTATCTGATTGATTTAACTGATCCAGTTTTTCGTTTTCCAGGAACCAGACTGGTTGCTTCAATTTTTTTGTTCTGGGCTTTTTCGATCATCAAAACTTTGGTTTTGTTTTTGTTGATGACAAGGACTTTTTGGGCGATATATTTAGCCAGGTTGTTTAGTTTCCGCTGGAGGCCGATTATAGTTTGGTCGATTAGGATAATATCATCAGCGTATAATAGTCTTGGTATGGTTGTATTGCCCAGTTTTGGCAGAAAGCACCTGGTTTCGGTTTCAGAGTGTTGGAAGTCACTTAGGAACGAGATGAAAAGGGTTGGTGCCAGGGGGCAGCCTTGTTTGACCCCATGTGAAATCTTGATCTCTTCGGACAAGGTTCCTTCTTGGCTGAGTTTAACTCTTACGGTGTTGTCCGCGTGAAGTGCTTTTATCGGCTCCAGAACTGGTGGTGGGCAATTCCAAGCCTGAAGTTTGGCACACAGTAAGTTGCGGTCGATTTCGTCAAAAGCCTTGGATAGGTCGATGAAGGCTAGGTGGATCTTTGGGGCCCCTTCCTTTACATTGGCCGTTAAGATGTTGATGATCATGATATTTACCAAGGTGGATCCTTTTTTTTTGGAAACCCGTTTGGAGGTTGTCTCTGAATTATATATATATATATATATATATGTGTATATGTATGGACTTACTAACACCACCTTTTATAAGTGTAAAACAAGGCTCTAAAACAACATTATATTTATTATTCATTTAGGCCACGCCCCAAGTGTTGGTGAACGATATATAAGTGGCCGTGCGCGCCCATACGAAGTGGCCTTGGAAGTTGCCTGTTGTCTGTTTGGTCTATTGGGGCTGCTGGGGTGGAATAGGGTGTTGTTAATTGGGATCAGAAATGTTGTAGTTGTGGTGCTTGTTTTGGAAAATGTATCCCACTGAAATCTAGTTAAGATCTGTTAGAATGTTGGAATTACAACAGTAAGCGGTATATGAGGAAAATCATGAGCTCAAATAAAACTCTGCAGCTGCATCCGTGAACCATATGTCAACGAGAATGAGTGTGGTGCCTGCAGCTGCAGTGACTCTTTTAGGCACACCTTACATAGATGAAGAGCTTTTGGAATGCGCACAATTGTGTTCATTAGAGCAGAAAATGACCAGTGGGTTACAAGCTGATGAAAAGTACAAACAGCTGTCAGAAAGCTCTCAATCTTTGTTTGCCGAGGAAGGTAATACGGATGCGGTGACTCAAGATATTGAGATAGTGTGTAATGCTGAAAAAGATGAGAACGGAAGTTATTTGTATGTTGATACTCCTCCGATTTTTTTTGTACTGGGGAAATTACATTGTTGGCACTGTCGCAACATTTAGAACAAAATGATGATTGTAAGTTAGTAAAAGAGCCAATGAACACAATTGTGAAATCCTAACTGTATTGCCGGGCCATGCTGCAATGAAATACAAACTTAGATGTTGAAAGAACTAAAAACACATTTGAGGTTATTAAATTAATTAGTGATGGCATTTATAGCTTTGCCTGAGTTACTTAGAAAAATAAACATCGAAATACGTTCTGAAGATGTAAAAAATGTGCAAGAGCTATTGAAAGATAGCAGGGCTGAAATTGTTAATACACTAGCTTCTGTCGTATGCTTGGAGAATGAAATTGGTTGTTCAGCCTCTAGAGCTGACATACAAATCATTCAAGAAAAAGATATGAGTGATCCAACTGCTAACATTAGCAAGCTTGATGGTGTAACTCCTATAAGTGATGAAGACCACCTTACATTTGTTGAAAAAATATCAAAAAAAGAGAAAAAATTAAGAAAAAACAGGCTAGATGTGCAAAGGCTGGTAATACATCCTCACGTAAATTTACGAGAACTGTGGATATTCGAGATGCTTGGTTCGAAAGACAGGATGATGTCAGGGGATGTAAAGATAGTGACACCATCAGTAAAAACGTTTTAGGCTCCATTGAATTACCCAGCCAAACGGAAGCCAATACCATAGTTGAAATAAGTAGTGTAATACAATCTGAGTACACTGAAGGTATATCCCTGCTGTCAGAAGCACTGAAGAATAAAGAAACCTCAGCAAGGATAGATAGTAATCTGCACGCATTGGAAAGAGGATTACAAGATATCTTTGATATTTTCAAAAATCCGGATGCTCCATCCAGACCCAATACGCCAAATCCTACAGACTGTATAGAGTCTATGGGCGCTGTGGTTTCGAACAAATTAAATAGAGCAAATGAAATGCATTCTAACAAAAGTAATAAGCATGGAAAGACACTGTTGTGTGTGACTGACTCAGTAAGTGAACAACAGATTACGCAATCTGGTAAAAAGTCTGGTGAAGATACAAATACATGGAGGGATGACAATCGGGTGCAAAAAACTAAAAATGTGGCAATGATAAGCAGGTAACCAGGTAGTTCACTTATTGAGCATATTCTGAAACAAAAACGTAATGATGCAAAACAGCTGTTACCCAGTATATCTGACTCAAGACAAAATAGACTGCGAGAATATCGCAAATAGTCAGAGGGTAAACAGCAAAATGTATGATGTGGTAAATACCAATGAGTATTCAGTCCATGGAGCATTAAGTAGTATCCAAATGCAAAGTGATGGGAACGAGAATAACACGTCACCCGGATATAATATCTGGGATAAAGGCGTTGAGAGGATGGCTCCAGAGAATCTCCGACGTCCAGTTTACCCAAAAGAGCCTAGTCTTGAGAAATATGTGTTCTACTAAGGTGGCCCAAGGGCTTTACATAGGCATTATCTATTAAACCTATATAGTGACATTGAGGAACTGAGTTTGATGACATCTGCTGATATTCAGCTTGTTCACTATATCCACAATGAAAAGTTTGACTATGTCAGGCTAATAATAGCATCACTATTGGTGAGGGCATTGATATTGAAGGAGGCTGGAGCATTGCAGAAAATAGGTTTTGATGTAATGCAATGCCGAGATGTAACATGTAATATGGTAGATATTAGCAAGACAGAAGGAAATATACAGGACATAGTAAATCACGATATGAAAACAAGCGGGTCACAGGACTAAGCTGGAAAGGAGGTTGGAATGGTGCCTATGGCAGAAGCAAGGGCTCAGTTGACTGATATGCAGGAGTGGAGGTGGCTTGATGTGTCTTTGAAAGAATCAATAGAGAAATTAAAACTGTTGAAGGAAACACTTTAGCAAGAAAACACCATACAGCCTTATATCCTGGAATATGAGAGGTTGCTCACATTTATTTGCAAATAATAAAATTGTGAAATTATTGGTAGAGCATGATTTTGTGCTACTACAAGAGACATGGGCTACAGGAAATTTGTTGTGGGATGGTAAAGTGTTATAAAAATGAAGGCGAAAAAAGGATTAACTGGTCGCCCTAGTGGTGGACTCGCATTGGCTTATCGGTCAAACTAATATCACAATGGTAAACGAACAGCTGATATTGGATTGTGCAATAATTGGAACCTTCAAAATAATATCAGAAAGTCCGAAAATTGATATAATGTTAATGAATATCTACTGAATGCAGCAACACACAATAACGAACAGCTTATAAACTTGTTTGAGTTGTTACATCGTAGTGAGTGGCTGGATTTATATCCCAGCGGATCACTGCTGTTATCAGTCGATCTGAATGCGGACTGTAACATGGATAAAACGGATGCTGCATGGATCCTGGTAATAACAGGGCCTGACAGACCGCAGCATCCAATAAAGCATATAGAGGGAGTCTATGGTTGGAATTTATGGATAGCTGGGGTAGCCAGCCCAAGTTTAATAATATTCCAACATGGCACGCTAGAGGTCTTAATTCAATTTTGGACTACATATCTGTGAGTAACCAATTTCAAGATGTTATATGTAACATGAAAGTGCATAGACTTGATGAAAGTGACCATGCCATGATATCAACAAACTTTCCATGGATAAAACAAATGAAAGATGAGGTTTTTTGTGAAGAGTGTGTTGAGGTTAGTGTATCAGGTACTAGAGTTAAGTGGACTCCACGTAATCTAGAGAAAATGAACACCTTGATGTACCATGATTATATGTCACACTCGTTGGAATGGAAAATGGAAATATATTCTGGGGAAGTTGTTTGCCTAATGTTATGAAACCTTTTCAGCAAAATCCTACAAAAGTTGTGCCCATTCATTTGATATTGAAGTTAAAATGAGAAAGGCACAACTGAGAAAAGAAGTGCGTAGTTTAAAGAAAACAAGTCATGACCCAGAAGATATCATAAAAAAAAAGCATTGTAAACAAATCTATAAATTGGCTATTATCGCATTGTTCAAGTATGGTGCAAAAAGATGGAGAAGAAATGCTATCTGCTATGGAGTGAGGTAACACCCAGAAAAAATGGTCTGTTATTAATGGCACTGAAGTTACACAGATGCAGTTGACAATGAATCCAATAGCTGAAACTGTGTGGGTGAAATATTTTGAGAACCTATATAGGTGTCCAGACGAATACTCATTAGTACAATATAACACTAATCTGGTGTGGTCATTGAATATTTCAGTTACGAATATTTTATGTCAGATACAGAAGGTTAAGGCTTCAACTACTCCAGGTCCAAACAATTTATCATACGTTACAATGAAACACAATGCAGCAATGCGGGCTGAATTGTATGTTTAGTGGTATAATACGAGAGAAAATGATCCCAGAATCTTGGAAAATTTCATATGTCTTATTAATTTTCAAAAAAGGCAATCTCCTCTGCCGCTGAATTATGGACGTATCATGCTGACTGATGTGGAATCCAAAATCTTTGCAGCAATTGTATTAGAGGAACTGAACAAATGGATAGATGTTTACTGTATATAGGATCTAAGACAAATCAGTTTTAGACGCTCAATCGGAACAGATGTGGGTGGGCTAATTGTAGCAAATCTGCAAAGTGAAAGGAAAGCAATCCTTATATATAGCCTCTATGGATTTAACTATGGCATTTGACATGGTGGACAGGAGTCCATTATGGAAGACGTTAAATGATCTAGGGATTGAAAAAGGACTATTAGAGTTGATTATAATGTTATACTCTGAAACAGCAATGAGGGTACGCCTTAACAACACAGGATTACTATCAGAGCGGATTCAGACACATAATGGTTTGAGGCAGGGATGCAGATTAGCAGCAACTCTCTTTAACTTATATGTATCTCAAGCAGGAAAGTTATTGGACTTGAGTGGCTTCTCCTCACTGAAGATAGGTAGGACAAATGTAAAATGGGTTGTGTATGCAGACGACTTTTTGTTGTTTGATGGAACCAAGGTTGGTCTACAAAGAATGATAGCTGCATTTGAAGAATTCTTTTTAAATTCTTTTTTTATTCTTTTTTTATTCTTGTTTGTAATCTAATAAGATTTTTACAAGGTTCTTTGCCATTTATGCATGAAAAAGGCAAAGCTGAGGTTCAGAGTGCGATGACGGAACGTCCAGGCGATCAAGATTTAGATTTTCCACTAGTTTTACACTAGTTTGTCTGACGAAGGGCAACCACTTGGTCAGCCCCTTGGACAGGCGTCGTTTGGGGTGTGATCATTTTCATTGCTGCTTCTAGAATTGTAACTGCCGCTATGGTATATCTGAGTGTCTCTCCTGATATCAATCGACACCACCAGGTTTCTTTTTCTCTGATTTTGGAATTGCCAAAAAGCAGAGTTAGATATGAAATCCAAAGATGGCCGGTCTTTTGGCAGTACATTAATAGATGTTTTATTGTTTCCGGTTCAAATACATCATTGCACCGTCTGCATTTGTCTGACACTATAAGTGCACAGATTGCACGGATTTCTCGTGTAGGAAGTAATTTCAAACGTAGTCTCATGAACGATTTTTGTAGAGCTTTGTTCAGGAATTTAGAGCTGTATGCTAGTGGTACTTTCAGTTTATTGGTCGATGGCGGAAGATGTGTCAGCAGTCGATTTGCAGTTGCTTTTTTGCACGTAGTGATCCAGTCACCGAGCCCCATTTCTGTCTTTACTCTTTCGGGGTTAGTGATCAAGCCTTCGTGAGAACAGGCCAGTTCTTTCAATCTACTGTCCAAGTTGCATTTCCAGATGTTTAATGCTTTTCATCTGCCGCTTTGAAGTTCACAAGATACAATCTTGTATATCGCCAAGTTGTCAGGAATTAAGATTTTCCGCAAAAGTTGCATTTGACTTATTTCTACTGAGGCTGCAAGTGAGAGAAGTCCAAGTTCGTGCCTGATGGCTGCTATCGAGGATGGCATTTGAAGAATTCATTAAAGAAAGGAAACTGTTGATAAACCCGAATAAAACAGTGATATTTCACACAGGTCCAAAATTGTTAAGACAAGGATCTCTTACTGTCCTGTGTTGGCAAAAAGTTAAAAAATCAATCAGTGTTGAGATACCTGGGTTATACATATACCAGTGCACATACACTTGGTTTCATGAAAAACAACCTTAAGGCGAAGGCATCCGTCATTGCAAATCAAATGAAAATAATAGAAAGAAAATATGGGAAATTTACACTAACACCATGTATACTAGTCTATCGTATGAAAGCTATCCCACGTTTGTCTTCTGGTCTTGAGTTCTGTCCAGGCGAATTAGTACCATTCCTGAAAACAATTGAAGCATGTGTATGGCGTAAGGTATTGAGCCACATTCCAAAATGTATACCTATGGAAATTATACGATATGAGTTGGGTTTGCCATCATTAAAAAGTATTGTGCTGGAAGAAGATATCGCTAATGCGGAAATGTCTTGTATCTGAAAAAAATACGTTGTACCATCATTTAGGGAAAGATCTGGAGGGAGTATTTATGGTTGACCTCAAAAGAGTATATGATAAAAATCTAGTCGATCTGGGGCTATCAATCGAGATTCTTATAAAGAACCCCGGAAAGGTCAAAGAACTTATAAAAGCATTTGATTGGTTGGAAAATAATGTGGTGATTTTAAACTCACATCTGTACTTATAGAAAAATATCCTTCTAGAGTCTTTAGGAACGCAACTATGAGATTCAGGTTTAATGTATTGAATACTTTTGAGATCCATAATATACGAGCTAAAAATGTTGAGGAAAAGAAATTCTGTAGGCATTGTAGGATAAATGGGGTAAATGAATCATTAATTCATTTGTTAATGATTTGTCTGGAACTTTTGATGCAGAGAATTGAATATTTCTCATTGTTCGTGAATGATATTGCTAGAGTGAACAGAGATGATCTTTGGTATGAGATGCTGCATGGTAATTCTATAGCTTTCAAAATACGTGTCAGTGAGTATCTGAGAGTCACATGTAATTTAGTATGAATACGTCAATGTTTTTGACCCAGTAATGTAAGGATTTGGTTAGAAAATGTTTAAGGTATGGGTAAGAGATACTCTGGAAAGTTTCAATTCAATGGATTTTAATTCTGTGTACATTTTGAGTAAATTTTGTAAAGGTTTAAACGCACCAAAAACAATAAAGGAAAAAAAAAGTAAACTGTTCAGGGTCAATATAAGATAAAGTGAGGTTTTTGGACAGGTACCTGACACCTTAGGAGCTTCTAGTCCCTCCAACCAGTATAGTTCATTCCCTACTCTAAGCCTCTGTCTCTCCTGGAGATGCCCTATTTTACAAAGGAACATTCTCTCAAAAGGATGGCCAATATAAAGTTCCATTACCTAACCTTAATGAGTCCTTAGCCTCCAGACGCCCCTGTTCTTACAGAAAAGTTTCAAGGTTTGTCCGAAATCAGTTGCTTGCCGTTTGGTCTCTCTTCTTTCGCATCGCTCTTTCAAGACCTATCCCCGGACTCCTTTAAGGGTCCCAACAGGTCTCGCTGATACCTTGGCTTGAGAAAGGTTTCTCAAACAGTGCCTCAAACACCTTAGCTTGATTGAGGGTTATTTCCTCGACCTTGGATGGCTTAAAGATTCTTAAGAGCTCCAGCCTGGACCTTTCTTCTGTTCAGCTTTCTTAAGTGATTCCTCCTAGCCCTGCGTTCTGTTAAGGATTGTCAACAGACAGGGACGTAATTTCACCAAAATGCCAGGGGTAGTGGAAGTGACATCACATGACCATTGACCTCTGATGACATCACATAAAGTGATGGCATTTGACCACACCCCAAAGTGACATCACAGGAAGCGATGGAACATGACACTTTACCCTTTGACAAAACAGTAAGTGGCATCACATAGCATTGTTTCTAAGTAGACTATGAAAAATATGGTTACAATATTACTGTAACGTGATGTACATTTCACACAAGAATGGATCACCATATTTACCAGAAGAAAAACACATGCTAGAACTGCAACTTGCAAAAAGTAAAATACACAGTCCCAAATGGATGCTTATTCTACTCTAAATGCTTTTTGGAGGATTTTGTCATTGTGAATTTGGGGTGTTTAAGAACAGGCTAAATCAGTGACTCACCCCTGAAGTGTGCCTGAAATAAACCTTTAATGAGTGTAGCAATTATTGTATGGAATTCCAGAAAGACAAACTGCTCCAATAGCCACATGACATTGGCTACAGCCCAGGAGCTACAATTTGTTTAAAAAAAGAAAAGTGTTTTTGAAAAAAGAAATGTTTAGGGTAGCAAGTGAGACCGCTAAATGACGCCCCTGTCAACAGATTCCAACTGGACCTTGATTTGTCTAAGGATTTTCAGTTGGTCTCACCTAGGCCTTGGTTCTGTTTCATATTCTCTGAAAGTCCTGTCTGGCTTTGCTATCTTTTCAGGATTCTCAACAGGTGCAATGGGTATTGTTCCGCATCATTAGAGTCCTTGTGTAGGCAGCCAACATTTTGCACCCTCCCTCGAAGGGCCAATCTCTCTCCAATTTACCTTTGGGTCACTGGTAGAGGGCGGGAGGATATTGGCCTTCCAATTCATTCAAGCCATGAGAGCACTGTTGCCAGGTCCTGGTTAACGCTTCTGTCTAGGGCCGCCTGGCATGGAGGCTTCCAGTCTGGTTATTCTAATTTTTATCAGAGGCTTACAGCCTTTTTCCTGGCCCCACTTCTCCTTGGGATCCTTCCTTCAGATGTCTCCACCTTGGGCATGGGAGCATGAACTGCATGTGCCTCCTCCAGGATTCTCTCTTCTTATGAAGTTTCACAGCACATTTTATACTTTCTCAATAAGTATTTGTCTTCCAGTCTGGCTTCTGAAAGGTTGTTCCTACTTTCAGTTGGATATCTCAGGTCTGATTTGGTTATTCCCTAAACCTATCTTGATCCCTTTCATTGTGTAACTATCCTTCTGTCCTTTGGATTGAGTAATTATGTGATAATTCTGATAATCACCAATAACGATCTCTAAGGAATTCAGTTTAGCATGGCATTTGGCACCATCATGGAAATTCCTCCTACAGGATTCCACATCTTGGCATTGCTGATGCTGGTATCGCACTGGCATCACTGAAGAGCAGCGCATTTGAGCCTTCTCTCTTCTCCTTCATCTCTGGTAACACTTGGATGTTTTTTCTCAATTTAGCAACCCCACATGTTTGCAGACTATATAATTTTTATTTGGATCTAAATATTGTCTGTTTATTAGGTTGTGGGTGTGTGTTGCAGGGCATCTTGAGAAATGTAGTTCTGTGGATCAAGCTCTCATCCAGCGATCTGAGGTGTTGCAACATCTCTTGGGAAGTAGCAGGCCTTCTTCCTTTCACCTTTGGTGAGGCATATCTAGTAGAGGCTGGGCCAATCTACTCTCTATTGGCTTGCCACTCAACGTGCTAGAATGGGGAGTTCAGGCAACTCACCACATAGTCTAGTCTTGATCTGTTCACTAATTCGGTTGCAAGATAAAAAATGGAGACGCTGATAGCTTTTTTTTTTTTTTCTTTTTAAAGCCGTTGGAGAAGGAACGATTTACATTTTGTATCAGTGTTAGTTTGTAGTTGAGAGTTGAGATGCTAGATCACCCAGGAATCAAAGACTTTTCCATTGTATCCAAGAGGGGGTTGGGGAAAGGTAGAAATCCTTCCTGGAAAGCTTGGATGGGATGAACATACAAGGAGGAGAAATCAAAGTTTGCTGAGCTGAGATTTCAGAATTTCAGATCGTAAAAGGGCATTCAGTGTAGTGCTCTGAGATAGTAGCACAGCCAGTGGTGACTACTCATTAAGGACATGTTGCATGCAAAGATGCTTCCCTTAAGCAGATTAATGAGTTGATGGAAATGCCTGTGCCATTAGGAATAGCACTCTGTACAATTGATCAATGTGTACATTAAATTGCATTAATGCTTAAATTAATTTTTGAGACGCACCACTCAACGGGCTGTCAACAGGGACTCTAATGTATACGTTTACATATCAATGAATGAAGGTCGTGATGGTACCAATTGAAAAACATTGAATCCAAACCAATTTGATGCCCTGTGTTTGGAAAGGATAAAAATCAGTGATTTTATCCTTTCAATTACTTATGATTATTTGTCGTTGGTATGCCAAATGTTGCGGTTGGCTTTGCTTGTTTTTTCTGGCTAATCCATGATAGCGAAATATCACAAGCAATATAATTGACCCATTGGATTACAACTCATTTTAAACTTTACGAGATGTGCTTTTTCTCATCTCATTCTAGGATATATTTATGAGGATACTAATTTATGTGTAGATGATATATAAAATGTACTGAAAGCACTGATAATGTTTCTTATGTGACAATTGACATTCTATATATTGTCTCACATGGTCTCTGCACAGTTCTAGGGTCTCTATTGAGATTTTTGCGGGGCCAAGGGCCATCCCTCTCTTGCCTGGCCATGTCCCTTGTCCTGGCATCCATAACCCCAATTAGTGCTACTGTTTGTTGACACCTACTACCTAATTTCTGACTTGGAATAGTGAGGGTTCCCTAAATGCAGGCTTACTGACTGCCTCTGGAACTTCCTGACTTTCTCTACTCCCCCCAAAGGTTACTGTTCTAATATGGATTGGGGGGTATGCCTATCAATAGTTCTGTAGAATTAAACTGGTTTTACTACTGCCCACTGTCACTTGTATTTTACCTACTTCTCCAGCATGGGTCTGGCAAATATTCACATTCTCATGAATATTCCCCGTCAGGCTGAGAATACTTGGTAAAAGAAAACACAGTTTCACTTTCACTTTAAAACTGTATTTCTCCTCTAAAACATCCCTGTCCTCTCGATCATAGTGCCCCATCCAATGACAGTCCTCTACCTAAGCTCCACCCCTGGTGGCCATCTTCATTTTGAGTATTTTTTCTGCATTTCAAATTTTTCAATAGAAATTTCATATTTGACAGATTTTTTGCTTAATCGCTTTTTGGCAAAGGACAGCTGTCGACAGTGGAAATCCACTGCGGCGAAGATCTTCATCCAACGTCTGATCGTCCATCAAAGTTTCGTGAAGGCCCGGCCTTTGGCCTACTTTGCACGTTTCTACCATGTCCGAGGAGAAGAAGAAAAGCAGGCTCCTCTTCAAACTCTGCGCAAAGTGTGTGTGGATTAAGAAACATATTAGTGGAAGATCGGCATCTTAGATGCTAATATTGCCTGCATCCGGACCACGATTGTTAGGCAGAATTATATGCAGTACCCTTTGGGAACACCACACACAATTAAGACTGCAAGTGACAGTACAAATTCACCTTTGGTACAAGCCTGTACTACACATTAAAAGTGGCAGCGATGGCTGAGCAGCCAGACTTATCTCAAGAGCAAGTGAGCAGTATCAATAGTTACATAAAGGACAGCAATTACTATGATTCAAACAAACACTGACTCAAGTTTTCTGAGTAAAAGAATATACATTTATTTACACATCAGTTGTATAACATCTCACTAAAGTAAAGCAGTCTAAAAATCACACTCTTAATACACCACACCACTCCCAATAGGTTCCAGACAAGTTAAGCTCACAAAATGAAGTGAGAGCAAAATGGCACTCCAGAAATGTAAAAGGGAGGGAAAGACAAGGTTAGGCAGAAATTGAACAGTACCAACAGGTAACTAAGCAGGGCAATCTAGAAAGAGGAACTACAGTGATAGAATCAGATCAATAAGGCTTAGGGCCAAAGTCAATAGGACAAAAGTCTTTTGCTCAAGATCACACAGTTCAGGGTAGTTTGCGGTTAAGTAGTTGCCAAGAGTTCCAGACGAAGTTGGTCGGCAGAAAAGATAGGTTAAAGAGTAGAGAAGGACAAGCCCTCGGATTGGAGAAGGATTTCACACACTTTCACCGCGGCTGAACGAAACGAACAACTGGATTTGAACAGTGCCTTTCAATGGAGAAGAAGCTGTAGCTCAGTCGGAGTTCCTGGTAGTTCCTGCAGGCTCACTGTTCCTGAAGCGACTGTCGGACTGACACAAAGTAGGAAGACTGGAGGATCCTGCACTACCGAGGGAAGAAACCAGCAGCAGAGCAAAAACGAATAAAAGGTGCGCTCCTTAAAACCCAAGCAGGGTCCGACCTTCCTGGCTATCCGGCCCACTGTAGCTCTGTACAGCGAATTTGACCGGGGGGGGGAGGGGGGAGTCCTGGCTTGCAGTTTGGGCGAACTGGTTGGTCCCACCAACTCAGGGGAAGAAGATTCCGGGAGGAACTTCTCTGTCGTTGGAGTTTGAGGTTTCTGACCTGCAGCAGGGCTTCACCGGGCGGTTCAGTCGTGGTAGGGGTCTTCCATCCTGACCCCTAGACATACAGGCGCCTAAGGAGGGCTTCTGTGTAGAAGCCTGCGAAAAGACAGTGAACAAAGGAACCAAACCTGGTTTGTCGCGCAGAGTAAAACACGAGAAAGACTTTTACAAAAAGAAATGGCGAATAAACCCAGCCAGAACCATAATAAAACATATATGGTCTAGCGGGTTTAAGTTTGAGGCTACCAAGATAGCCTAAAACAATACCAGGGTTATTTAAGATAACCGCGGTAGGAAAAATAGAGTAGTTACCACTGCCACCAGCAAAGTCTTGATGAAAAGGGAGCGAAACAATGCTCCAAGAGAAACAGACAAAAAGGGAAAAATTATTAACCCTTTCCAGTACTCCATTTAAGATGGTTTGTACTGGGTCTGTGGTTTTACAGAAGCTAATAAAGTTAATGGTAACTTTATATGTTATGGGAGACAGTAGTCAGTCCCAGAAAATGGAGTCTGAGTTGGGAAGTCTAAAAGACAACCCAGTGTTACTGCACTGAAGGTGCTGTGTAACACACAGTAAAACATAATGCCTGTGGAGAAGGTGAGGCTCCACAGTCTATGAACACAAACATTTAAACACACACAGTAAAATACATGTAAGAGTGGGAGAAAAGGCTCACGCTCTTACCAGGTGAAAAAAATAAATCCTATAAATCCAGCAAAGCTGCCGACGGACTCAGTAGCTAAGGGAAATTAGCCTTTCTAGAGAATTCTCCCCAACAACGATGAGCGGTGTGAGGTGTGTTGTGGTTTCTGAAAGAAAACAAAGAAAGATCTCTAAAGCAGGCTGGCAACGTGGCTCAAATCGAGCAAGGCCCTTGACCTGGCCTCCGGGCAGCCATGCCTCATACAGGAATGGCCTGTCTGAGGAGCGAACTCCCTCCGGGAGGATGTCGAGATCCTTTGAGAACGGCCCCGTCCGCGGTGGTCCAAGAGAAGTCCAAGCTCTGTGGCGCTGGTTCCGCTGGGTTCGGTGCTGTTGCGGATCCCATATCCAGCCGAGCGTGTTCGCCATCACCATCAGTCTCCACAGTGAGCCTGCTGATGAAAGGGGCCTCTTCTAAGAGAAAGTCCTTAACCCTGTCCAAACTCTGTTTATCAGCAGACAACCCGACGAGGGAGAAGTCTGGGGAGGACCCATCAAAACTGACCTCTTAGCCTTCCAAGTCAACCGAGTTGATGACTGCCCCATCGACGAGGGCCTTGACCAGCACATTGTCAATGGATTCAACGATGAAAGAATCAACAGAGCGGGTCTGTGAAGATGGTACCCACTATGGCCACCCCACTTGTGTCCTTACCACTGAGGCGTGATACAGCTGCGGAGGCAGCGTCGAAGACAGCAGGCACCCCTGGGTTGGGGAAAGGCCCTGTGACCACTTCAGCCTAGAAGCCTCCGGAGAAGGAGAGGACAAGACACCCCCAATGGAATCTCCAAGGGAGGTGGACCAACGTGCTGCTCCAGGGAAACTGGAGCAGATGTATTCAAGCTTCAACGACGACAACAATTGTTTGCCTGAAAACTACTATACAGACCACGAATGAGGGGTATCTGAGGGCGGTGAGCCTTTATCCCCTGCATGCAAAAAGGAGGCATGCCAGTCCTGACCCAACGCCACTGATTCCTTTCAGCCCTTAGCTGAGGGACGTGTCACTGGATATTCTAATGACTCTACACACACTGGTCACATAGATCCAGCAGAGAATATCCCCTGAACCTGGGCCTATGGCCACACAGAACCCTCAGGAGCCCCTGAGGTTGAGCCCTCCTCGTCTGAAGAGCAAGTCTAAGGGAGGTGCTGGTTCTCGACGTCACCCGACTCCTCCGCCACTGCATCGCAACCCGACTCCACCCAGAGCCCCGACTCTGCACACGGACACAGGCACGTACACAGCTGCTACAGGCACCGACGAGGACGCTGATTTTGTGCCAGCTGACAGGGAAACACCACACGCGGACGACCCCTCCCTCCCCCCATCGGGCCTCACCACCGGACAAAGTTGGATCCTTCATTCCATGATGTCCAGGGCCTCTGAAATGTTTCAGTTAGTACACAAGGAAATTAAGAAAGAAGGGTTCCTGTACCAGCGGCGCAAGTAAAGAAGAAAGACCATCATGTCTGTTCCTTTCATGGATGATATCTGGGAGGAGGGCTTGGCGCTAATGAAGAACCCGAGTATGGCCCGCCCAAGCGTGACAGATTGGAGAAAAAGTAGAGTTCCAGATTCAGCTCCTGGATACTTAAGATCTCAGCCTTCGCCCGACCCATTGATCTCGGGCCCCAGCCAGGAAGCACTTGGCAAACCCATCATCAGCAGCCATGCTACCTCCAGACCAGAAGGGGAAGAAGTTGGGCGCAATGGGCAAGAGAATAATCTACATAGCAGCCTCTACCAATCTGGCAGCTAATGCCCTAGCCATTTTGCCCCAATATGCCTGGGAACTAATGTACAAACTGGGACCTGTTCTAGAATTTTTGCCTGAGGACAAGAAGGCTGAGGCACTGGAACTGTTTCAAGAAGGGTAAGTGGCCTCTTACCATGCCATTTCTGTGGCAGATGACATCGAGAACACAGGTTTCCACCAGATGGGGAACAGCGTGCCTCTTTGTCGACAAGGATGGTTGAAGGCAACAAACTTCTGCCAGGACTTTCAGGCTAAGGTGCTGGATATCCCATTCGATGGTGAGAACCTCTTCGGCAAGAACGTCAACCAGTCTTTACAAGCCATAAAGACTGACACAGAGACAGCGCGCTCCCTGCGAACCCTACAACAATGGCGGTTGTCTTCCTTTAGTTCATCCACAGGAAATCCTGGCAGATCTTCCAAGGGAATTACTACCCCGTACTGACAGCCTTTATGCTCCTCCACTCAAGAACAATACAGGGGTCGTTCTCAAGGCAGTGGAGGACAGTGTCAGAGCAGGACCCGACCCCCAAGCAGGCCTGAACCGGCCGTGACCTCGGCCCCCACATTTGCATCCAAGTGGGGGCCAGCTGGCGAAGTTAGGCAGTGCATGGAAGATCATCACTAATGACAGATGGGTGTTGGACGCTCTTGGACAGGGGAAAACCTTGGAGTTCCAAAGCAGGTGTCCTTGTATACCACCGGTGCTGCGGCAAGAACACAGCTTACAGCTTCTGTAAGAGGTGAGTGCCATGTTAAAGAAGGGGGCAATAGAACCTGTCCCCCAGCCCCTCTGCGGCTCCGGAGTATAATCCAGATACTTTCTGGTTTGAAAGAAAACAGGGGATTGGAGGCCAATGCTGGATCTGCATCGGCTCAACAAGGT
Source organism: Ambystoma mexicanum (assembly GCF_040938575.1). NCBI lineage: Eukaryota > Metazoa > Chordata > Amphibia > Caudata > Ambystomatidae > Ambystoma > Ambystoma mexicanum. The sequence continues at coordinate 1,312,174,367 of NC_090934.1, forward strand.
CTTAAAGTCCCCAAAGTCCTGGATGGTTACGTTAAAACATGTGCTCGGCCAGCTGGAGGAATGGCATTTTCTGAAGTTGTTGGATGTCCAGGATGTCTATTTCCACATCCCCATTCACAAGAGACACCACAAATTCCTACAATTCGTGGTCCAGGGTCAGCACTAACAGTTCAAGGCTCTGCCATTCGGTCTACAATCATCTCCGAGGGTCTTTACAAAGTGCTTGGCCCAGTGGCGTTGCATCTTCGTCTGCAGAGCATCCACGTATACCCTTACCTGGATGATAGGCTTGTGCGATCCCAATCTCTCTCACACTGGCGTGCAAGCACACATCAAGGATCGAACATCTGCTGATGGAGTTGGGGTTCTCAATGAACTATCCAAATTCCTGCTTGACGCAATCTCAGAACGTGCTGTTTCTGGGTGCACAGTAACGTGTTTGGCATCCCCCTCGGAGGAGAGGGTAGCAGCCAATCAAGGGAAAGTACAGCATTTGTCATCGATGCAGACGGCAAAGGTGCAGGCCATCAAGTTGCTGCTGGGCATGATGTCCTCCTGCATCAGCCTCGTCCGCCTCAGTAGACTTCAGATGAGGCCTCACCAGGAGTTCCTGGATGTGAGGTGGATGCAAGTATCAGAGACCTTTTCAGACAGGATCTCCCTCAACAAGGAGTTCCGTCGGGCGATAGTGGTGGGGTGTATGGCTGCATCTCATCCAAGGGACTCCGAGGTCCTGCCTTACCAAGAGACAGTCACCACGGACGCCTCTCTAGAAGGCTGCGGGGACAACACCGAACAGTTGCCTACCAGAGGCCTCTCACAACCGGAACAAAGGGCCTCCACATCAACGTCCTGTAGCTTCGGGCCGTATTCTCGGCCCTCAAGTCTTTTCTACCATTGTTGAAGGGCAAGGTGGTAAGGATCTTCACAGAGAACACCACAACTATGTTCTACATCCAGAAGCAAAGAGGGAACCGTTCGCGGGCACTCTTCAAGGAGACCCAGGACCTGTGGCGCTGGGCCATTCATCAGGAAATGTTCATTTTCCCTTTCCATCTGGTGGACGTCACAAACAACTTTGCAGATTCGCTCAGCAGGGACCTACATTCTTTCCATGAGTGTGAATTTCGCCAAGACCAGGTGGACCTTCTGTTTGACAAATGGGGCCAACCCCAGATCGATCTCTTTGTGACGGCGGCGAACTCTAAGTGCCAGAAATTCCCCAGCAGGTTCCCTCAGCCGAGAAGCATGGGGAACGCATTCTCGTTCCCGTGGGAGGGACGGTTCCTGTAACCTTTTACACTTTCCACTCCTCCTACGTGTGATCAACACACTCAGACAGTGCCACTCTGAGATAATACTAGTCGCCCCAGTGTGGCTGCGACAGATCTGGTACCTGGACCTACTGTGTCTGTCAGTGACCGCACCCATCAGGCTGCCATCAGGCTGCCACTGGTCCTAGACCTAACCAGAGAGGGCGGGGGGATTCTGCACCACAACCCGGAGTTGCTGAACCTCCTGAAGCCCTAGAGTTTGGAGGTTATGCTTTACACGCAGAATATAAGGACATCAGGGCCAGAGCCTCGTCAATGTTGAAGTGCTATGGCCATAAATGGAAGCACATCTCTGTGTGGTGCCGTACTCAGAAGATTACCCCTCTTTGTGTCACAGCCCCGCAACCTCTACCATACTTGCTTTCCTTGGCCAAGGCGGGATTGGCTCACGCCTCTATCGAGGTGCATCTTGCCGTCATATCTGGGCACACCAGGTTTCCGGGTAGACATTCGCTGTGGTCACAGACTTGTCAAGTAGTTCTTCAAGGGACTCATCGGGACTTTTCTGCCAGGGAAGGCTCCTTCCCCAGCTTGGCAGCTCAATGTAGTGCTAACTAAGCTCCTGGGAGCACCTTTTGGACCTATGCATCAAGTCCGGCTCAGGTTTCTATTGTGGAAGACAGCATTCCTCATGGCTACCACCTCGGCCAGGTGTGTCAAGGGAGATCCAGACCCTTTCTTGCAAGCAGCCTTACCTGTCTTTCCAAGCTTCAAGGGTGGTACTGCATAGGAAAGCTCCGGGGCAACGTGCTCGCCTTAGAAGCAAGACGACCGAGCCAAACAGGTTAGATCCCCGGGTCCACGCTTAGAAACCTCCGGGTATTAAGTGCGTTATAAATAACGAATTACAATTACACACCCCACCTTTATGCCATCAAGGTACCGTCAGAATTCTACCTCAGCGAACCTTTGGTGTTACCTGTCTTCTTCCCGAATCCGTCGTCACCAGCGGAAAGGGCCTTGTATTTGCTGGACATCGCTCATGCCTTGAAGTTCTATGTGGCACGTATGAAGAATTTTCAAAAGACTACTCAGTTGTTCATCAACTTTGGACGTGTAAATCACAGAAAGGCCCTATCGAAGGCTTGCATCTCCAGGTGGCTCTCTGGCTGCATCATGCACTGTCATCGACTGGCTAGCAGGCTTCTGCCAGGCCGGCCGAGAGCCCACTCCACCAGAGCCATTGCAGCAACAACAGTGTTTTTCTCTGGTGTACCCCTGCTTGACATCTGCAGGGCTGCTACGTGGAGGTTCATGCACACCTTCGCACGGTTCTACGTCGACAGGGATTCCAGGGAGGAGTCCGAGGCGGCCAAGCGGCGATACGCAACCTTTTGTTTGAGGGGAGTCTGTTCCAGAGGCGAGTGTTTATTGCTTCTGTTGAGTATTGCCACCTCCCTGCTGTGTAATCGGTATTCATGAGCCTGTGAATCCATGCCAGATCCCATGCTGGGGAAGGTTTAAGTTACTTACCTTTAACAGTTGTTCCCCTGCATGAATATTGCATGGATTCACATGCAAACCCTCCCTCTTTCCACTCTGTGGCTCTTCTTAGTTCATACTGCCACTTTACATGCTTAGCAAATCTGAAGATGGTCACCACAGGTGGAGTTTAGGCAGAGGACTGTCATTGGATGGGGCAGTATGACCCAAAGGATAGTGATTGGTTTAGAGGAGTGTTAGGGAGAATTCTCTTATAAGGCTAATTTCCCAAACCTAGTGAGTCCCCCAGCAGCTTTGCTGGATTTTTGGGGTTTGTTTTTTTCTCCTGCTAAGAGTGAGACTATTTTCCTCCCACTCTTAGGCATGATTTGAGTGTCTTTGACTCTTTGTGTGCTTATGGGCTATGGGGTTTTCTTTCTACTCCATAGGGTATGATTTATTTGTTATGTGTGTTACACAGCACCCTCAGTGCAGTAACACAGGGGTATCATAGTGACCCCCAAACACAGACTCCATACCCTGGGACTGACTACTGTCTCCCTAGGCATGTAAAGTCACCATTGACTTTACTAGTCCTAAATTGTGAACAGAACCATTACAAACCATCATATTGTGGAAGTACTGGAAGGGGTTAATTATGTTGCCCGTGGGTCTGTTTTCAAGGGGGCACTGTCCAGTCCCCCCTTGTCGAGTTTCTGGCTGGTGGCAGTGGTTACCACGCGAAATATCTCACCGGAATATTCTCTATGGGATTTTCCCATTTATTTTAATAGCACCACTTTTTGGTGCAATGTTAGAGACTGCTGGTTTATTTATTTAATATTAAATCCCGGTTGGGTCTTTTTGCCAGAACTCTTTTCTAAAATGGCGTTTGTGTCCATCTCTGTAACTCTGCCAAGGTCGAGCCCTTTTTTCCACTATTTTGGCGGGCTTCTCCAGAGAAGCCTTCCAAATGGTGCCTCTCTGTCTGGGTTCCACAAGAGGAGTGGAGGGGGGAATTGGCACCCTGGACTGCGTTGCCTCGGCAACCCAAGTCGCACTCTACTCTGATTGGCCCAGTGGTGAGCCGCCCCCTGCTCACCACTTAGCATGTGTGATTGACAGCTAGGCTGATGAATGGGGGTTTTTCTGCATAAAAGCAGGGCCTTTGGGACTGGAACTTCAGAAGTCGCCACAGGACCTAAGAATCCGAAGAGGGAAGAAGCTGAGCCACCTGCAACGACGACACCACCAGTGGAGCCCTGCTGCAATGACCTCACCACTTTCCCGATGACAAGAGAACATCTTATGCTGGACGAGTCTTCTTCCTCTGAGCTGGTGGGACCAACCAGTTCGCCCTTTTAACCTTCCAAAGACGTCTCTTGGTCGAATCGCCCGTGCCAAGCACCCCGGCGGCCGGATAGCCAAGCTTCACCACTTTGACCGCAAATAAAAGGAACGCTCCTTTTATTGACGAACTTCGCGGCTGGTTTCATCCCTGTGCACTGCAACGACTCCACGTTTCCTCCTCGACGAGATTTTCACTTCCCCTGGACGAAACAACGAACTGCAACCATGCCAGGAACAACTGCCACCGCTGGAGCTTCCTCTCTGTTTAAGGTACTGTGTCCTGCCTGGCCTCCCTTTCTTCGGTTTGCCCAAGGTGACCCTTACATTCTTGGCTTGCCAACTGGGTTGGCCCCAGACCTTCTAACTTTACCTTCTTGAATCTCCTCAACCTCTTTTGAACATTCTACAAAGACTTCTAGTGCATTTTAAACCGTGTGATCCTGGGCACATTTCGCTTGGCTCCAGTTAAAGTGGGCCTGGCCTATGAACTTTGGCTCTACAGTCTATACTGCCTTTACTACCTTGCTGAGAACTCCTAAAAAGTGTTGGGACCTGTTTTATTTCTATGCTCTGTCTTTTTCTCTCCCTTTAACTGAACTATTGGAGTGCCATCAGGTTATACGCTCACATCTGTTTAACAAATCGTGGTGTTTTAATTCTGACTTGTCTAAATAGTTATTAAGGGAGGTGTGTATACTTTACCTGACTGTGTTTTAACTTGCTTTTGATTTAGAGTGCTAGTATATTGCCCAAAGTGTGTTTTTAATAAATAATTATATACTTTTTATACAAAGCTCTGGTCAGTGTTTGTTTGCTCTACTGTGTTTTTAGCCCTATTGTGTATACTCTATATACTGCCCTACTCTTCTTGAGAGAAGTCTGACTGCTCAGACACAGCTACCAGGTAAATCTGGGTGGTGCGGACTGCTACCAATTGGGTTTACTGCTTACTCCTGTAGTCTTAATATTTTGCAGTGTTCCCCAAGGGAACTGCACAGGATTCTACCTAACAAGGAGAAATACAGTTTTAAAGTGAAAGTGAAACTGTTTTTTTCTTTTACCAAGTATTCCCTGCCTGACTGGAATATTCATGAGCATGTGAATCCATGCCAGACCCTTGCTGGAGAACAATAGCAACAGGAAAATAACTTAAACCTTCCTCTCCCTTAACTCCTCAGCACCCACCTTCTGTCCCTCCGATGTTTCAGGCCTCTTATCACCTCCTCCACCCTTTGATGTGAACTTTCCTCCCACTTCTACTCTTCCCCCACTATTACTATTCCCACACTACATCTACTCCACTTCCTCCCACATTACTACTACTCCTCCCACACTATTGCTAACTATCCGAACATTATTTATATGTTTTACAGTAGGTTTTGGTAGCGCACTTTGCTCATTAAGGCAAGTGTATATACTGAATGGAATCATTCAAAATGAAAATTGTGCATTTTTAAAAATAGACCATATACATGTTATGATAATGATATGGCATTCATAACCGCCTGTACACAAGTGTTTATATACGCAACAAGACAAGGGGGAGTAACAGAGGGATGACAAAACAACGATCTTACTAGGCCCTGTCTCATTCAGATCGCGCCAAGTGCGGGGTAGTTAATTAATTTCCTTTTTTAAAAGCTTTGTTGGCTGAGATTACTCAACATTTCGAAGGGATTGTGTCCTCCGACGTATTCCTTAATAGATCATATCCAGCTTGCTGGCCTCGGAAAAATGTTTTCAGTAGAGGGTGCTGCATGTCGACGTCCTTCGAGCCGATGTCCCTCGACGGCCTCCGTATCGGCGCTGACGTCACCACACGTACAAATAGACTCGCGCAGCGTCCGTTGCTCAGTTCCGTTTTTCCACGCTTCGTGGGGCCTCGGAATATCGTTGCTCAGATCTTCAGTCAAATATATCGATATATTCCTCGTGAATACCGACTCATACTCGATGGCTTCCTCACCCGAACCGACGACTCCACGGTCCGGCTTAAAAAATGTTGAGACTGTGGAAAGAAAATGTCGTTGACGGATCCTCACAGGATCTGTTTGTGGTGCTTGGGAATCGAGCACCATTGTTCGAAGTGCGAGGACTGCATGTCCATGACGGCGAAAGCCTTGGAGGAGCACAAGGGGAAGCTCGAGAGAGGTAAAGCAGTTAAAACTTCTTCCAAAGTTTCCTCGGCGGAGTCGAGACATTCGTCTCCTCGCCATCATAAAAGACATTCTCGTTCGAGATCTCGAAGCAGTTCCCATCACTCTTCGAGATCTAAGCATTCAAAAAAGAGACGTCGAAGATCCCCTTCCTCATCTTCCTCTTCTTCCGCTTCCCCAAAAAGGGTCTCCTGTCCCACAAAACATAGCTCTCAGGCTGAGTGGGAGGAATCCAGGAAAAAGATGCTAAGCGTCTTCGAGAAAGCAGCCTCGATCCCCTCGAAGACTGCTGAGGATGAGATACCCTGGGTGAAAGACCCGAAAAATCAAAAAACCCTCGAGTAAAGGCAGAGTTGCGTCTTCGACGCCGTCGTCGAAGATCCCTTCGACTCCTTGATCGGCGTCTTCGACGCCGTTATCGAAGGGTTCTTCGACGCACAGGTCAGTCGAGTCGACGCCGTTGTCGACACAGAGAAAGGACAAACCCACGGCCACCTTACAGCCACTGGCCATACCTAGAGTCTCGAGCACGAGAATGTCGTCGACGACCTCGAGTAGAATCCCGATACTCTCGAATTCATCGAGGCCTCTACCACCTTTCTCGACGCCTTTTTCGATGGCTTCGAAGCCTTTAACGTCTGCGTCGACGACGTCGACGTTTTATCGGCCAATCATGACAAATCTGGCTCCTTCTGCTCTGGAAATGGGATTTATACCATTTTCAAGACCTGACCACTCCAGGGTCTTATCTTCTATTTATGAAGAAGGAGAGGATTCAGATCAGGAAAGGCCTTTTGAGTTGCAGGGATCTACAACTCCTGCACTAGAGGAATTTACCTTTGAGGAAGGTAGGTTGAAAGACCTCCATGAATCCCTTCAGGAAGCAAGTGGGTTGGACACTTCCCCAGAAGTGGAATTTGCCACACCAGACCCAGGGGAACATGCTGAAACCCCTTATAGAACCTTGATGGCAAGGATAATAGAGTTTATGGGAGGTCCACACCCTCACCTGCTTTTCAGCAAGACGACCTCACAGACATCTTGGTCAAAGGTCCACAGGAGGATCCTGCTGTGCCATTTCATGCGGCATTGCAAAGGAGAATATTGGCAAACTGGGAAACACCTGAGGTGATCCCGGCAGTCAACAAGAAACTATCAGCTAAATATCGGGTGTCTTCTGCTGACCCTGAATATTTATCCGGAGAGTCTCGTTGTTCAGGCAGCTACTTCAGCAGGTAGTAAATCGGCTTACCCTACTGTTCCACAGGACAGGGATGATAAGAGAGATGACTCTATGGCCAAAAAGTATTTTCCGCATGTAGCATTGCGTTGAAATCCATCAATGCTACTTGTACGCTTGCAAGATTCAGCCACACACTTTGGGAGTGTGCATAATCAGCGGCTGACTGCCTCCCGGAGGGAGAAGAAAGGGAAGCATTTCTCAACATCATTAAGGATGGTAAGGACGCAATGTGCGAATCCCTTCAGACTGGCGTCGATTCTGCTGACAGTATGAGCAGGGCCATGGCGGCAAGTACAACCAGGAGATTTGCTTGGTTGCGAAAGTCTGGTTTTGCTCCAGATGTGCAAAGCAGACTCATGAATATGCCCTTTGACGGCTCTTCTTTGTTTGGTAAGAAGGCGAACAACAGTTTAGAAAAACTACAAACATCAAAGTAAGCAGCAAAATCCTTAGGAGCTGCAATCCGTCAGACACCATATCGCCCCTCAGGAACCTCGTGGAGAGGTAAGTCCTTTTGCTGCTATTCCGCATTCGGAAAGGGCAGAGGACAGCCGGTTCAAAGGGGTCAGAAGAAATTCACCCGAGGTGGACGGCGTAAAAATACAAAAGCCGCAGCAGGTGCCTCTTTACCCTCGGCATCTGCATCTGCATCAGCCGCCTCCAAACCGCTCTGAGGACTCTCCTCACAAGACACCAGTAGGGGGCAGGTTAACTCAACATCTGACGGAATGGCAGGCTATTACCTCAGACGTTTGGGCATTGGCGACAGTTGCCCAAGGTTACTGCCTGCCTTTTCTACGCATCCCTCAGTCATCCACCGGGGAACAGCTCTCTGAGAGTTCCAGATGCGCTCCTCTTGCAGGAAATTGCAGACCTGCTAGAGAAAGGTGCCATAGAACCGGCACCAGTAGCGGAGAGAAACAAGGGCTGGTACTCCCCCTCCTTTCTCATACCGAAGAAAGACGGAGGACTGAGACCTATCTTGGACTTACGAGAATTGAACAAGTTCCTCAGGAAGGACAAGTTCAAAATGGTAACTCTCTCTCAGATCCTTCAGGCCCTCCAGCTCTAGGACTGGCTGGTACCTCTGGACCTCCAGGATGCTTATTTCCATGTGCCGATCCATCTCAAACACAGGAAATACCTGAGGTTCGCAATTGGCGGCTCTCATTATCAATTTCGAGTTCTGCCATTTGGGCTGACCTCCGCCCCGAGGGTCTTCACCAAGCTAATGTCGGTAGTGGCTGCAAGTCTAAGGAGGGAAGGGATCCACGTCTACCCCTACCTGAACGATTGGCTGATCAGAGCTGTATCTTCGGAACAAGCTCAGATCCAGCTAGATTATGTCTGCCACTTCCTTCGCAAACTGGGCTTCTCCCTCAATTTAAAGAAGTCACAGATGATACCATCACAGAGACTCCAGTTCATTGGAGCGGTCCTGGACACTTCCCTGGGAAAAGCCTCGCCACCAGAGGTGAGGGCTCAGGATATTCTGCAGATGGTCACCAAGTTTCAAAATGCCCAAAATCTCTCAGCCTTCGACTTTTTGAGGTTGCTAGGCCTCACGGCATCCTGCATCTTCCTTGTGCCAGAGGCTCACCTGAGAATGAGATCTCTTCAGTGGGCACTGAGAACTCAGTGGTCGCAATTCTCAGGGAGAATGACAGACCTCCTTCAGGTTCCGGACAAGGTGGCTCGAGACCTTCAGTGGTGGATCTGCCGGAAAAAAAACATCTTGAAGGGGGAACTGTTTTGGCAACCATGGCCGGAGATAACAGTAGTCACAGATGCCTCACTCACGGGGTGGGAAGCCCATACCAATGACTTGACCTTCAGCGGTCGTTGGTCTCAATCGGAGTCCAGACTACATATCAACCTGTTAGAGCTGAGAGCAATCAGACTAGCGCTGAAAGCTTTTCTGCCATCTATACAAGGGAAAAATGTCCTGATAATGATGGACAACACAGTGGCCATGCACTACCTCAACAAAAGAGGAGGCATAGGATCACTACCACTGTGCAGAAAGGCGATGCAGCTCTGGTTTTGGGCAATCCAAGAAGGAATCTCTCTATCGGCAGTCCACCTAGCCGGAGAGAAGATCTTTGACGGCGGATGCTCTGAGCAGGCAGGGCACAGTTTTCCACGAGTGGGAACTAGCTCAGGAAGTCCTTCAGGAGATCTTCGCCCTTTGGGGAACCCCTCAAGTGGATCTGTTTGCCACCAGTACCAGCAGAAAGTGCGATCTGTTTTGTTCAAGGGAATTTCCCCCGAGAGGAGCTCTAAGGGACGCGTCGTAGTGGACTGGGAGTTTCCACTCCTGTACGCGTTTCCACCAGTCCCTGTCATTCCTCAAATGATCAGGAGGTTGAGAAGATTCCGGAGAACCATGATCCTAATTGCCCCAGACTGGGCCAGAAGAACGTAGTACCCGGACCTTCTGGACATGTCCATCTGCCCTCCAATTCGTCTTCCACTCAAGGAGAATCTTCTCTCACAGAAGGGAGGTCAGGTTCTCCATCCAGACATCAGAACCCTCAACCTTCACGCCTGGCTTCTGAAAGGTTGAGATACAAGGATTGGGACCTCCCTGATGAAGTCATGGAAGTGTTGCTTTCGGCCAGAAGGCCAGCAACAAAGTCTTTATACCGCTGCCGTTGGAACATGTTTTGCAGCTGGTGTAGAGAAGAGAATATCGACCCCTTTTCATGTGGTACACCCAACGGTGTTATCCTTTCTACCCTACTTGGCAAATTCAGGCCTTCAAGTTGGCACTATCAAGGGCTATCTCGCAGCGCTATCGATCTTCAAGCGCACTGCGGAGGAACCTTCGTATTTCAAACTACCCTTAGTAATACCATTTCTAAAGGGATTAACTAATGTCTACCCTCTAAAACCTTTCCAGGTTCCTTTATGGGACTTAAATTTAGTCTTAAATTTCCTGATGGGTACTCCTTTCGAACCACTCCACTCTTATTCGCTAAGATTTCTCACCCTTAAAACTATCTTATTAGTGGCTTTAACATCTGCTAGAAGGGTGAGCGAATTACAAGCTCTATCTTGTAAACCCCCTCATACAATTTTTCATAAAGACAAGGTTGTCCTACAGGTGAAGCCTAATTTCCTCCCAAAGGTGGTTTCTGAATTTCACATCACTCAGAAAATTACTTTGCCTTCATTCTATCCGCCTCCCCAACCGGGGAAAGAGGAAGAAAGGCTACATAGGCTGGACCCAAGACGGGCTTTAAGCTTTTACATCAGCAGACTTGCTAGGATTAGGCAAGCAGACCAACTGTTCGTAGGTTACTCAGGGCACAAGTTGGGACTACCGATAACAAAACAAACCATTTCCAGATGGATTATTTTGGCCATCCTGGAATGTTACAAACTGGCAGGGAAAGAGCCTCCTCAAAATCCTAGGCTCATTCAACCAGGGGTATCGCAGCCTCCTCGGCCCTCCAAAGAGGGGTTCCGGTTCAAGACATATGTGCGGCTGCCACATGGTCATCCGCACATACCTTCACAAGATTTTACAACCTGGATTCCTCCTCCAGTCAAGAGACTAGGTTTGGGAAAGCCGTATTACATTCGGTTCATTCCTAAAAGGAAACATGGCGTTTTACTCCCACCTCCAATTGCACATTACTGCTATGGGAGTCTATCAAAGATAAGGAATACGTCGGAGGACACAATCCCTTGGAAGAACAAGTTACTTCTTTCCTTGTAACGTTCTTTCGATGGGATGTTCCTCCGACGTATTCCTTATCGCCCCTCCCATCCATCCCTGCAGTAATATTTCCCTTGAGGTTGCAGCTTACGCTCCTTCAAGGTGAATAACCAATTAATGTAAAACAACTGCTAACGTCAAAACGGAACTGAGCAACGGACGCTGCGCGAGTCTATTTGTCCATGTGGTGACGTCAGCGCCGATACGGAGACCGTCGAGGGACATCGGCTTGAAGGACATCGATGCGCAGCACCCTCTACTGAAAAAACTATTCCGAGGCCAGCAATCTGGAGATGATCTATCAAAGATAAGGAATACGTCGGAGGAACATCCCATCGAAAGAACGTTACAAGGTAAGAAGTAACTTGTTCTTCTCTCCCAAAACATTCAGCCTTCTTGGATAGGGTGGTGCTGAAATTAAAACCAATCACTTGTCTTCCATTACAACCTAGGCTATGTTTAATTTTACCACAAACTAATAATCAACAAAAATTCTAAAAGAACAAACACAGTTTTAGATCCTGCAGACAGGTCCTCTAGACTCTTACAAGGTCTGTTAAAATGTCAGCACCTGCTGCAGAGCCTATACCCTTCCCCTTCACCTCACCCAATATAGATAGCATGTGTGCTGGTAATATTCCTGAAGGACACACACTATGAGAAGTTGTCTCCAAATACCAGGCTAGTCCCTACCTTTTGGTGTGCTTGTGTCGCTGCTACTCAAATACTTTTAAGCATAAAGACAGCACCTTTCATTCAAGATTTGTTTTTCCTCTGATCAAACTCAATTCAACGGCTGGGGTAGCTCTAGCAAAGACCCAGTGCACTTCTGGCAACATGACTGAAAATAGCGAGGGAGAGGGCAGTAGTGGTCTGGAAGGGTAGATGGAAGTTGTGGTGGCTTTGAGGGAGTGAGGTGGACGGAAGAGAGATGGGAGTGGGCAGGGGGAGGAGTATCGGAAGAAGGGGAGAGATGGGGAAAGCGGGAGTGCGGTGAGGTAAAGCATATGGTGGAAGAGAGGGCGTAACAGGAGTGCAGTGAGTGAGAGGGGCATGAGGAGTGGGAAAGGATGCAGTAAAGTAAGGTGTTGTATTGGAAGGGGGTTTTGGATGGCAAGAGATAATTACATGGATGTACCATACGCCATGTACAGTTATGCCACACTTAAACAACATTAATCAGTTAAAGTTCAATTTTGTGTGTTGATATTTCTTAAAATTATTGTAATGTCCACAGAGAATTCATAATAAAACCATGTGATTTGTTAATTTTGTCATACACCCTTCAGTGCAAGAAAGCTCAACCTGTAATATTTTATTTTGTGTTTTAGGTTGGCACACTACACTCATTAGCAGCTTCTCTTTCAGCTTCAATTTACCAAGCTTTGTGCGACAGCCACAGCTACAGGTAACGAATTTGTATTCAGACCTATGTATGAAGGATACATTTCATGTTTTTGTTGAATTTAACGTGCAGAAAATAACATACCAACTCAATGAGCTTTCTTTTCATTGTGGAACCCTAATGTAGGTTTGTATACTTACATGAAGGGGAATCGAATTCTTCGGGCAAATGTGGTTTTGAAAAGTTTAAAATGTCTATACCTTGGCTGATTTTAATGTCTTTATGATGACATCACAGTCACTATCTTATCTCTGGATCTTCTTTGTAAAAAATATGTTGCTCATTCAACCTATGTTGGCATGATAACAAATCATGTGTTTATTTATTCACATTCATATTTATTTGAAACCAAATTCTGCTTCCCTGTCCTAATTATAACTCATATCATCGTAAATGTTCATAAATCATTCAACATCTTCATATGATTATCGTTACAATGTTCATAGACATTTACGGTTAAAGCGATATACATAGACTGACTATCCACGATACCCCAATTGGAACAGTAAAAGTCTTTATATTTGATGTGTGTGTTTGTTTTGTTTTCTGGCTTTTGTGAACCGTTCCTGTGTAATTTAGGCAGGACAAAGTGCACCGTACCTTAATGGTAGGTCTCATAGTGTTTTACTTTAAAGGTTCTTTCAGAGTGTTGGTACGGGTTTGAAGGGTCTCTTGTTCTCTCTTTTTTGATTATGTAGAGGTGCCAGCAGTTCTTCTGGGTTCCTAATAGGCCCAAGTGTAGTCTCTAGGATTATCCTCTTGTTCCTTGATTGTCTGTGGGGAGAACAGAATCCTGGTGACATTGTTTTTATTTTGTCTCTCCCACTTATTGGGTACCTCTGGAGCCCCTACTGATCTACATTCAACATGCGACTTTTTGGAAGTGCGTTCTGTATTCCCCACCCTCTTCCTTTCTGGCTTCGTCCTCTTGCATTGCTAGTAGGGACGCTCTGTCGAGGGTAGAGGTGGTTCTCTCAGGCACCCAACAGACGAGTGATGTGGGTACTGGGAATTAAGTTTAATATTTTTTCTGCGGTCAGGGCATGCTTCTGTTGAAAATCAGACAGTTTGTCTTGGGAAATGCAGGCATGCTGTAATCCTCGCATCTCCTCAACAGTGTGGTGTGCAGTTCCTACTGGGTTGGCTTTGCTTCGACTTACATCTAAGCATGGTTGGTATTTCCCAAAACAGCATCTCTACGTCCATCCTCTCTCTGCTTGGGTCCCAACGTCCTCCTGTGGTACTGCTTTGGCACTGTCTCCTATGCAATCGACAGTTCCTCATAGCTCATTGGGAACATCCACATGTATGTTTTGTCCCTATGGTTGAGTGCTGGGCGCTTCTTCAGGGGTGTCTATTGTGGTATGCAGGTAGTTTATCAGGCCCTATATGAACAGAAATACAGATGCCTTTATGAATTGTGTGTTGCTGAACTGGCTGTGTTGTATCCCAGCATTTAAATTGAATGTAAATGGAGCACCTTGTCATTTCAGGCTTGTTTCAGATGCCGACAATTAGTTTGCATCTCTGGTTTAGGTCACCTACAGGATTAAAGTGTATAGACAGCACCACTTGTGAACACATTTGGGCACAAACGTGGGTTCACTTGTGCTTTTGTGTGCGTAAGGAAGTAACATTTAAAAAATCATCAAAGCTGGATGATAGGTCTCCTCCTACTTTTGTTTCACGCTGTCTGCAATATTTAAAATCATATACATTTAGAACTGTTGTGTTTGGCCATAGTCTAACATTGTGACAATATTTGTAAGTGTTTCTCAGAGTTACCTGAACGATGGTATAGCCTGATGTTTGCATGTTTTTGTCAATACAATCCCAGTTTTCTGTTGGGGTTGATACAATACTGGTCATCAGTGGGTGTAAATAAATTGAAATGCACACAAATAAGTTCAAGGGGCTTATCACGTAAATTTACTTTTTAATGTTTCATCTGCTGTACTCGTGCACGTATGTCGCCTCGGGTTTTCTTAAGGGCAAACCCATGCCAATGCCTGGACATATTTGTGAGCATACTTGCTGAACAAGTCCTGCAGAGTCCATTCTTTGTTTTTATAGCCCCAAGCTTCTGATTCATTCATCTGTTCTCCCCTTGTTCTGCCGTACTTTCTAACCTCTCGGGCTAGAGCGGCAGCTATATTTAAATGTAAACCAATCATCTGGGACCCATCGCTTAATTATTAAATAAAAACTATACAGGATTTCGGAGATGTCTTGAATAATTGGTGAAAAAAAGGGAAGGTTTTACAAAAAAAGTAAAAAGAGCGCCTGAATGCCAATGGTGAGAGCTAGTGCTTCAGCTATGCCAATAATAGCGTGCTGCAACTCTGTACGACTAGTGTCAAGCGATGAGGAGCTAATAAATAAGGGTAGGGAAGTACACCTTATTATGGAGAGTACACGTGTATTTCCTTCTTTCACCTCATTCACCCATTGGCTGTCTGTTTTCGAAATTAGTCTTTGTTCCCATGCATGTAATTTCCTAGGAACTGCCCAGTACACCTCATCCTTCCTCTGTATGATGTTCTGCAAAAGTAATAGGGCTCCCTCATTTCTATTTCGGATGCAGCTTCTTTGTTCTAAGATTTGTATTTTATGCTGTGTAGTGACATCCCTATGCTTATTTTTGACATGGGCATGTGTTTAGGTATATCACTATGCTGTTGATAGATTTACATCACCTATTGTTTGCAGGCTTGTGCGAGTCCCATTTCCTTGGTGCGTTTTTTAAAATGTACAATCCGCATATGTTCTACAGGGGAAATGGCCTAGAACGCTGGGAAAACCCCACAACTCCGTTAGCTGGTGGCCCTATGGATCTGATCCATACATCTGTATAAACTAAATAGGTTAACATGTTTTTGCTCTTTTGAATGCAAACAGTGGCAGTTTCAGTCTATTTGGCATATTTGTGTGCCACTGTTTCTTGATGATTTTCTCAAGCCACGACTCCGCTCAAGCCGAGACTTCCGTCATCATCCACGTGAAAAAAGGGACTGAGGTGAGGCGGCAGAGGGTAGGGTGTATGTACGCGTGCGTACACCAGAGCTGCTGGACGGTCCTGTACCGTCCAGTTCCGGGGACACCTGTTGAGGATGGAGGAAAGGGGACGCGACATAGGAGAATTCACTGCTACAGTGTTCCAGTTCCATTCAAAAGCTTTCAGGGTCAAGAACCATGAAGCCATTTTGACAGCTATTGTAACTTAGGAGCAAGAAGAGGGGTTGCTGTATATGAGGGCATTCAACAATCATGTTGTGCCTGGTGCTAGGGTGCATTCCTGGCCTCTGATCCACACGTGCTCTGCCTCAAGTGCCTAGGATTTGGGCATGACTGGGACGCCTCCGCAGCCTACAGCGCTTGCGCCGAGGACCCTTAAGAACAGACTCAGATGGTGGCGAGAGATCTTTGTTAGATTGCTCCTGCAACACATTAAGAATTTTGTTGGTAAGGTGAAGCATCAGGGCAAGGTAAGTACATTATTTAATAAACCACCCCAGCACAGTGATTCCTTCTCTGGAGTCCTTGTGGCTGGGAGGTGCACGTCAAGCCCTTCTACTGGGACGAGGCCTAAGGTAAAAAAAAAGCTGCCGGTGCGTGCTCGGAGGGGTCCAAGGCTTGACAACAAGGGCCTCTCAAGCTCTAAGACCGCACCAAGGTGTGAGAGGTCGTTAGACTCTGATAGCGGACAAAGATTTGAGGGGGCGCCTACATGCGACATGTGGGACTCCAACCTCCCGGTATTTCTTCCGAGGCCGGTTCCAGTCGAGAGCCTGCAAGGACAGGGCCAAGGGACACTGTGCAGAACCCAGTTTTCCTGCGCATTCCTGAGGCACAACTGCTGTCCAACAAAATGGCTGCTGGCCATGCAACAGCCAGTATTGGGCTGGATATGTCCAAAATGGCGGCGGGACACAAAGGGGGCACGCCCATGCACACCACATGCATCCCCTCCTTCTGAGTGGGCAGTTGAGGTGAACAACTCTCCTTCACTGCCATCTCGGGGGACACCAGGGCCCTCAAGGGACCCCTGGACTGCTCATCTTGCATACCCTTATCAGGCCATACGCTTTCCTTCACATTTGCCAAACCTGCAGAGGCTGAGCCAACAGTCGCAGCCGGCATGTGAATATTGGATGTCTGGGATCTTCATGGGGCTGCTCAGGGAAGTCCTACCCCAAATGGTGCCTGTTAGGGAGAATTCTCTGTATAGGCTAATTTCCCAAACCTAGTGAGTCCCCCAGCAGCTTTGCTGGATTTTTGGTGTTTATTTTTTTCTCCTGCTAAGAGTGAGATTCTTTTTCTCCCACTCTTAGACATGATTTGAGATATCCTTTGACTTTGTAATGTGTTTTATGGGCTATGGGGTCTTTTACTCCATAGGGTTTCATGTGTTTTTGGTAAGGGTGTTACACAGCACCCTCAGTGCAGTAACACAGGGGTGTTGTAGTGACCCCCAAACACAGACTCCATACCCTGGGACTGACTACTGTCTCCCAGGGCATGTGAAGTCCCCATTGACTTTACTAGTCTTAAATTGTGAACAGAACGAGTACAAACCATCATATTGTGGAAGTACTGGTAGGGTTAATTATATTGCCACTGGGTCTGTTTTTCGAGGGGGCACTGTGCAGTCCCCCCTCGTCGAGTTTCTGGCTGGTGGCAGTGGTTACCACGCAAAATATTCCACCGGAATATCTCCTATGGGATTTTCCCATTAATTTTAAACGCACCACTTTTTTGGTGCAATGTTAAAGATACCGCCGGGTTATTTATTTAATATTTATTCGCCGGTTGGGTCTTTTTGCCAGGACTCAGTTTTAAAATGGCGTTTGTGTTCGCCTCTGTAACTCCAACCCAAGTCGAGCCCTTTGTTCCACTTTTGGCGGGCTTCTGCACAGAAGCCACCAAAAGTGGTGCCACTCTGTCTGAGTCTACAAGCTTTGTGGGAGGGGGAATAGGCACCCTGGACTGAGTTGCCTCGGCAACTCAAGTCGCACTCTTGTGTCATTGGCCCAGTGGTGAGCCGCCCGGCTCACCACTTAGCATGTTTGAGTGACAGCTAGGACTGATGAATGGGGGTTTTCTGCATAAAAGCAGGGCTTTGGGGACTGGAACTTCAGAAGTTGCCACAGGACCAAAGAATCCGAAGAGTGAGATGCTGAGCCGACCTGCAACGAAGACACCACCGGTGGAGCCCTGCTGAACCGCCTCACCACTTCCCGACGACAGAGAAGATCTTCATCCCGGAGAGTTTTCTTCCTTTGAACTGCTGGGGATAACCAGTTCGCCCTCTTTTTCGCCTTCCTGGATCGTCTCGTGGTCGAATCGCCCGTGCCAAGCACCCCGGCGGCCAGATAGCCACGCTTCACCACTACCGCAAATAAAAGGGTAGTACCTTTTAATCGGGAAACTCCGCGGCTGGTTTCTTCCCTGGCAGTGCAACAAACTCCAGCTTTCCTCCACATTGAGATCCTCTCTTCCCCTGGACGAAGCACCGACTTGCACCCGCTGCCAGGAACAACTGCCCCCGCTGGAGCTTTCTCACCATTTCAGGTACTGTGTTGCAAGGGAGACCAGGCGGAACAGACTGTTCAAGGTGTCCCGTAAATCCTTGACTTTCTATCCTGGGGTGACCTGGGACCTGTTAACTAACTTCTTCTGAACTGATCCAACTCTTTTTGAACTATCTGCAAAGACTTTTAAGTACAATTGAACTGTGTGATCTTGGACACATTCCGCCTTGCTCTCTCCCAGAGTGGGCCTGGCCTATGACATTTCTTGCTCTACAGTAGACTCTGCCTTTCCTGACTTGCTGTGGTTCTTTTAAAAGTGTTGGTATTGTGTGCTTTCCTAATTCTGCCTTTTCCCTTCCTTTTTAACTAACTTATTGGAGTGCCATCTTAGGTTAGGCGCTCACCTCTGTCTGCAAATAAGTGGTGTTTTAACTAAGACTTGTTCAATAAGTAATCAGGGATGTATATATATTGATAGTGACTGTGTTTGAACTTGCTTGCCATATTAGTGTTAGTGTATTTTACGAGTGTGTTTTTAAATAAATAATTATATACTTTTATACCAAATCTCTGGTCAGTGCTTGCTTGTGCTACTGTATTTTGGTACCTATTTTGTATACTCTATATACTGTCTAACTCTTCTTGAGAGAAGTCTGACTGCTCAGCCACAGCTACCAGGTAAATCTGGGTGGTACAGACTGCTACCAATTGGGTTTACTGCCAACACCTGTAGTCTTAAGCCTTTTGTAGTGGTCCCTATGGGAACTGCAGGTTTCTGCCTAACAGTGCCGCACCAGCAGCCTCCAGGCCTAATCCACGTCTGCTCTGATGAGGACAATGACGAGGCCTCTTCCTCTGCCAATGAATTCCATGCCAAGATGCAGGGCCTGGCAGACTTTCTGGGTATCCCAGTGCGGAACAGGCACAGCAGGAACCTGGTGTGCTTGCTGAGGTCTTGTCCCTTAAATCGAGCAGCAAATTGCTGATGCTCCTGCAGAAAGATGTGATAGTAGTGGCAAAAAACTGGGGCTGAAACCACACTCCAATGCATAATGCAACAAGTGGCTGGAGACCAGCTACAGGGAGACAAGTTGCTGGTGGCGGCCCACCCTCGGCCGCACTCGTATGAATGTCACAGCATTATCACTGTACTCGAAGCTAGCGTCGTTTTAAACGGTGCTTGTCGAAGGAGGACACACTATTGGAAGGACTTACGTGCAAGGTATACAGCAATGCAGGCTTCACCGCAACCAAGCGAACGCAGATGCCATTCTGCTAATCCGAAAATAGAAGGCTTCTGTAAAACAATGAAGACACATCAGTCACGAGGGACAAAGGCACAAACAACAGTTTATTCACACTCAAATGCGGACCGACTTTTGCAAATGCAGGGCATACAAGCATAGAAAAAGTGAGCCCCAACTTGTGGGCATTTGGATGTTATATACAGTTTTACAATATCATGACGAATTTGGACTAGCTCATCACGTGATATTTGCTTGTGACCTAAAGACCCATGAACGTGGCCAATTCTCCATGGTGACATGTGGTCGAACACTCCATGTCACCCTGCAGACTATTTACTGTCTGGAAAGAAAAGCAGGAAGTATGCAGGAAGATATTCTGTTATTCAGTACAAGGTAAAATTCCTTGCACAACTTTATCTGTTTGTGCTAAGCTAAGAGGTCAGTCTGAATGTCTACTCAGTAGTTCATTTCTGCAACAGAAGATGCTATAAATTGTGCTTCGCTTTAATAGTCTGGATGGCACGTTTACAATTAACTGTGGAAAACAAGACAGAATGGCACCTAATTTACAGATTAGCTATGTTCGTGCCAGTGCTTCAAGGTTCTCGGTTGCAGAGTTCAACATACTCGTGATTCTTAACATTCCTGTGTGGGGGCAGGTTTTAGGGAAGCTTCCGAAGCGGTGGCTTCGTGAGCTTTCACCACGCTCAGAATGAAAACTCAGGAATGGGAGCAAAGTAGCCAAGATGGCATTTTCGTGAATCGCAATGGCGCGATTCATTGTGTATGTTCAATGTGTGTGTATGTGCTTAGGCCAACATTATAATGCAAGATATATCTACTTTTACAAACCCTCCTTTTGGCCTAAGCCAACACATTGCTAGAAACAAATGACCATGTATCGTTGTCATCATCAGCACAACCAGAGTCGTCACAGTCCTCTATATTGAAAGACATAAATTGTTTGCTAGTGGCTTCCTGAATTATCAAGGCATTAGTAACAGCTACAGGAGGATGTAGACCAGGCCTATGCTTCATTCGTGATTTAGCACAACTACCTAGTGCAGAACCTAAGACGGGCAGACATGGGATACAACAACAGAAAAATAGTATTACCCCAATGATAATAGCAAGTGCTGAAAAGATTTTCCAACCTCAGGTTTTTAGCAGAACCCAGGCCCATGTTCCTATGTCCCAATTCCCTCCAGGAACGTGAACTTCAGTACTAAGTAGGTGTAGTTGTTTTATTGCTTGGATCACCGTGAGGGAGGAGTCAGGACGTACACACAACATGCCGACACAACCATTTTGCATACACCACCACGTCCAGCTAACATGACATCTAAGACCATTCTATTCTGAAGAGCCACTAATCTAATGGCTTTTTGCTCCAGTGTCATGTTGAACAATATGTCAGTAGTTTCATTAATAGTATTCTCTAATACTCTCGCCAATCTCCTAATATCTCGTGAGTTAAGGACTTAGCCCCAAAAAGGAATCATGGCTTTTGCTACGCCACCTAATACCTGTAGGGGGTGTCATCTATTCCCCTTCAAGGCCTATGTTTCAGTATATCTGCAGTGGATGTGACATAAACCCCAGGTAACAATATTCCCAGATAACAAGTCCCCTTCCAATCTTTAGGTAACCATGGATAGGCCTCTTTTCCACAAACAAAATATATTGGTCCCCCAGTGTATAAGGGCGTATTTTCGTTTACCAAAACAGCAGTATTCACACATTTATCATATGTGCCCCTATACCGGGATCCTTCTTTTCGCAAGCAGAATGGGACTATATGTGGATCATGATTAATGCTATAAGAGGGAGGGACTGTGTCCCGGTTCCCTAGAGGTGCCATTTTAAATGAGATCATAGATGCATAGGGTCTAGAATGTTTCAGAGTTCCTAGTGGAGGCAATATTTGTGGTACTCTTATTTGCAAAGACAGAGCATAGTAGGGGTAACAATATCAAACGATCACATTTGTTAATGTCCCGTCAAAGTTACCAGTGGCACTGTCGTTCCACTTACCAAAGAATAGGGCTCTAAAGGATGCATAACACAAAGTTGATAGTGGAAGTGAATATTTGTACCATCCCAAAACTTTCTCACTATGTTCCAGTAGCAAGTTCATTTCTGTCCTCATTTACACCTGCCCCAAAGATAGGCATAGTTTTTAGTGTCTGTTAAGAAGCCTCACTAAACAGGCTCTATAAGTTCATCCGTTGGTGGCACTTGACCACGTGGCGTATCTTGCTTGTAGTCTTCTTCTGGATCTAGGAATGTCTCAATCTTCTTTTCCCAGCCCTGCTGTTACTCCGAAACAATGTTCCCGCGTCTTTGAGGGGATTGGAGGGAAAAATTGTTGGTTTCTTGTGGGTGCAGTATACAAACTACACTTTCCTAATCTAGCAGAAATGTCATTCCCTATATAGTTCCCTGGTCGAAGATTGTACCTTGTGACTCCAGGTACAGTGTGATCAGTGAATAAAGGAACAGGATCTGAAGGAAGTGTAGAATTCTTGAGTGGGTTGGGCCAAAATTAACTCTTCATCAGAATAGCCCTTGTCCACGGGCACATCTTTGCATTCTGGATTATTAACAACCCCCTTCTTAACCCATTTGTCACCGGGTAAAGGCAAGGGTACTCATTTAAGGTGCGCTGCATGTATCGAGTGGCGTTTTCCATCTACTCAGCCATCTGAATAGCCACTAGCACCTGATAAGGTCCTTTCCAACGAGCTGCAAGGCTGGACTTCATTTTTCTAAAAAGGCTCAACAGATTCCAAGAAACTCTGGCTTTGATTGAGATATATCCCAATTCATATCATATACAAACCGTTGGTGTTCCCTTGGGCAAATGTAACACTCTTGACCAGAAGATATTTTCAAGGCTGTTCCACAGTGAATCTCGACACCCGAAAGCATTTTCTCCGCCATAATTAAGGGCCGGGATCGCTTTTTGTTGGAAAAAGTTGATGACTGGCATTAATGAACATTTCCTGAATCTTTTATTCATCAAGACGGCTTGGCATGCCAGCTGGCAACATTTGCTTTTCACCACCTCAACCCATGGCGCATCATTCCTACTTTCGCTAATCTTCATACCCAGGTAGGTACTGTTTTTTACGATCCTGACTGCTGCTTTGTCAAGATACCATTTGAATTTATTTTTATTTCTACCATTTCCTGTTAGCTTTTCAAAGATTAGGATTTCACATTTTTGTTTATTTATCTTGAGCCCATTAGCGATTACATATTTTTCAAGGATCGTGAGCTTCCACTGGAGACCAATCGGTGTAAGGTCTATTAGAATAAGGTCATACGCATATACGAGATAATCGATGTGAGAGCCATGAATGTTAGCGGGAAAAAAGTTAAATCAGTTAAAGCTGTCATTAATGTCCGATATGAACAGATTGAAGATTATTGCTGCCAAAGGGCAGCTTTGTTTGACACCTTTATGAGTGTTGATTGGTGCAGTTATCATCCAATCTGATCTTGATAGTGGTGTTGGAATGTAGCTCCCGAATGGCAGCTAGCAAACCAGGAGGACAGTGCCATGCATCCAGTTTTTCCCTCATCAGCTCTCTGTTTATGCTATCAAAAGCATTTGAAAAGTCTATTAAAGCTAAATAGGCTTTCATGTTAGATCTGTGGGCTTCCATCTTCAGCAGGTTTAGGAGTAGCAGGTTCGCTCCACATCCCACCCCCTTTACAAAGCCTGCTTGTCGGCTTGGTTCGTTTCTGTAATAATGCAAGGTCCAGGCTGCTTTAGGTTACTTCTTAGTAAGTTTACTTCAGTTACATATTACAGGATTTGGACATCAGGAATAAGACATAAATACACCGGCACCCATCACCCAGGCAGGGAGGGCCCAACTGACTCAACATGGAACACTCACCACAGCATTCTCCCACTCATACATCAACATTCCACAGGCACTCAGGTGACATCATAAATCACATGACAAACCACATCAGACTAACCAAGCACTTCACAACACATCTCCCTCCTTACCAAACACACTCACGAACAAGCACTTCACAACAGTTTCCTTGGACCATTTTAGGAGTTTTTGTTGGAGGAGGGTAGCATAGATTTTCCCCAGCACATCAAGCAGTGCTATCAGTCTAATTTTTTGGATTCGTTCTGTCTCCTTTTTTAAAAATGGGAACAATCACTGCGCTCTTCCACGATTTTGGGGTGGCACAGCACTTGATTATTCTATCAAACAGGGTAACACAAAAGTCTGCCCATTGTTCTGGGTGACGTTTCATGGTATAATTCGTCAGACCATCCGGACCTGGAGCTCGAGAGGCATTTGCACTTTTAATTATCTGTAAAATATCATCTCTTTCAAAGACTAGGTCCCAATGAGTCAGAAGTGGGGCTTTCCATGGCTCGGTTTCTTCATCTTTGCAATAGAGGTCGGTGTAAAACCGCACCCATTCAGCTTCGGAAACTGAAATCGACTGTAAGGCATTTTGTGGCGCTAAGTTGTTATTTAGTAGCTTCCAAAAGGAGAGTTTTTGATAGCCATTTTCGACAACATCAGTTCAGAGTCATTTTGTAGAATAATAGCCTTATGCGACTTGAGCCAGTTCTTATAGGTTTGTCTGATTGATCTTTTATATTCAATGATGTTAGCGTTGCACGTGCTTTGAACTTTTCTTAGATCACGCCGCAGTGCTCTTTTTCGTTGCAATATTTCTAGATCAAATTTATGTTTGGGAATGAAATCTACATGCCTCAAGGTGTTTTTACGTTCCTCAAATTGTCTCAGTAGATTGTTCGTATTCCAAGTACCACAACTCCGACTGAAATTCTGATGTAATATGAGTTACTTCTTCGTGTTGGAGATGTAAACGAAGTCTACACGCACAGGTTCTCACCACGTGTGGCCAGGACACTTGATCACGTCGAGTATAGTGATTGAATTTTAACTTCACCATGTCATGGTCACTATGAGTCATTTTAGTGACTTCAAGGTGGGTGGTCCTTGTATGAATAGTTTCTCACACAAATATATAATCCAAGATGGAGCTTTGGCCGGGTCGACTCCAAGTGGGTTGAGCTGCAATATCACCAGCTGTGTTGCCGTTTAGCATGGTTAGCCCACGTAGGTCCATTTCAAGGCACCATTGATTCATTATCTGCACTTGTCGGGTGTTATTTTTCGATTTGCCAATGTCTCGATCTTTCTGTGTAATGCAATCGACATTCAGGTCACTACATATGATCAAATCTGTGGGATTTTCTTTTTCAATTAAGTCATCGATCACAGCGGAGACCTGGTCAATGAAGGCAACCCCTCCAGTCGCTGAATGATTCCAATATAGATTGATGATTCAAAGCCAAGAGGCTAACGGCTTTTCTATTTTGGATGAGCTGACGACGGATACTTGAATACATGGAGATATATACACTGATCTCTCGGTCCTGAAGCGCAATGCTTTCTTAGCCGCCAGCAGGAGGCCGGCAATAGGTCTTCTTTATGCTTTATGGCTGGGGTCATCGCTATTTCAAAGCCTTCAATGATCGGGATTTCGGTTGACCAGGTTTCCTGTAAACAGATTATGTCGAGGTCTTCTGCCCATGTGGTTGAAAAGAGATGCAAGAAGCCCCTTGTATTCCAGTATCCCAACATGCATCCTCTACGGCTCACAGGGTCCTGGCGTTATTTGACCTGTTTCATGTTCAATGCCCCTGCAATCCAAGACCAAACATTAGCTTTGCTTTCCTGGTTGTTGTCTAACTCTACTTCGACTGATTCTGAGGTTGGACTTTCAGCCCCTTGAATAGTGCTCCTTATGAGATCTTGAAGGTTTGAAGAGTCGGTACGCAAGGCAACCGATGAAATCAGTACAGTGACTGGATCTTTTCTTGCAGAGCTTTTTAGTAATTTGGATTCACGATCCGGCGAGCTAGTTGAAGCATTTAGTGAGGTTCTAAGCAAAGAGTGGTCAGCCTCTCTTGAAATGTCAAACCCCAGTGACAGCAGCACCAGGCCGGCTTCAAGCAATATGTCTACAATGAGTTTGGACTGGACATGCAGTATAACAGCATCATTTTTATTTTCAGTAAAAAATTCCACCATTTTCAGGTCGTTGGATTCGATAGCTCTAAGGGTCGGAAACCAGATGACATAGCCACAAGACATTGTGGCAATTTAAAATTAACTCATCAGAGGACTCGATGCGTTCCAATAGAACTTGATGGTAGATTTGGGTTTTTGTGGTGGACAAATTCGCCTTTTTGCCAATAGATGCTTGGCCCCGAGTTCTCCTGATTTCGGGCATATTGGCTTTATTGTTTGCGGAAGCATGTGTAAAGTCTGCCAATTTGGATGTATCATGAATGGCATTGCGTGATGGGCACCCAGTCACTTGTGATGTTTTGTTCGTAGACTCTCTAAGTTGTTCATCTTTAGGTCCTGGAGATTCACTTTTTAAAAGAGACAAGGCGGCCAACTTCTTTCTTTGCTCGTCAAGTGTCATGAAGAGTATAGAAGGTTGAGGACATTCGTCTTGTAGTACAGTTGGTTGTTGGATCACTTGGCACACTCTTCTCACTTTATTAGGCAGAAGCAAGCTTTTTCTTTCTGTCGGAACGGCCTTGTGGGTCAATGACTCGCTTTTTGGATCAGGTGTTGCTGTCAATGGTTGTAGTAGTTGAGGGGGGCTTAAGTCTATGCTATGGGAAAGTAGACTTCACACCTCGCTTGTGCCCTCTCGGCTCGATGTATCAAGCAGGGCATTTTCGACAACCTGCAAGAGTACTTCAGGCTCCATTGAGTCAGCAATGTCGTCATCTTCATATGTTGACATGTTCAACAGGTCCGCAGAAACATCGCTGGTGCAGGAGATGGCAACCATTGTGTCGTCGTTCATAGCATTGACATCTAGTGGTTGCTTTAGGTACACCTCTTTTTCAATTAACAATAGTTTTGTTCAGTGTCACATTGACTGTTTTGATGTTGCATAGAAATTTCCGGGAGTCAATTCCTCGTATCGTTCTCTTTAAAGGTTGGTTTTAAGATTTTTTTAGACTTGCACCCCTCGATTGAGACAGTATTGATTGAGGATCTTGGATATTGTTTCCAGGTTTTTTAAATATCTCAAACAGTCCCGAGGACTTGTCATTGGCATCGATTTTTATGGATGAGTTAGTTGTGGTCACGGGCTGGGGATTTGGACGTGTGTTGGATGTTGATGCCATTTGAGGGTCATGCAAAGCCAAATTCTTAGCCGCTTGACTCTTTTAGAATTGCAGTGAATTGAGAGGGCGGCAGGTTATCGTCCAGGTGTAGAATGAGAGCTTTTGGTGACTCCGGAGCTTGCACTTCTTTCTCCACAACTGCCCTCACAGAGGCGTCTTAAGGTTGTTTTGATTGGATAAGTATTACCTCACCAACAATCAAAGCCTCCGGTCTGACAATTTCTGTATGGCACATCTTTCACAAGGGATGTCCCTGGTTTCTCTAGATCAATAAACGGCAAGGCATGAGGACATAGATCTCTTGTCACAATAGGCTTCATCAATAGGTGAAGGGAATTGACATCCAACACAACCGAGTTTCACACATGCAGACTTCGTCTCTTTTTGTTGAAAGAGGTTCAAAGCTTCTTTCGCTACCTCAGCCAACACTTTTTGTCAAGGTTGGCATTTTTGGTATACTCAGCCAATTTGTCCAAGGCCCAGTCAGTCTTTGTTAGGCAGAAACCTGTGCAGTTTCCTTAGGGACCACTGCAAAAAGATTAAGACTACAGGAGAAGCAGTAAACCCAATTGGTAGCAGTCTGCACCACCCAGACTTACCTGGTAGCTGTGGCTGAGCAGTCAGACTTCTCTCAAGAAGAGTAAGGCAGTATATAGAGTATACACAATAGGGCCAAAAAGGAACAAGCAAACACTGACCAGAGCTTTGTATCAAAAGTATATAATTATTTATTTAACGCACACTTTAAAAACACACTAGCACTCTAAATCAAAAGCAAGTTCAAACACAGTCAGATAAAGTATAAACGCCTCCCTTGATAACTATTAGACAAGTCAGAGTTAAAACACCACTATTTGTTAAAAGAGATGTGAGCGCGTAACCTAGATGGCACTCCAATAGTTAGGTTAAAGGGAGAGAAAAAGGCAGAGCATAGAAATAAAACAGGTCCCAACACTTTTAGGAGTTCCCAGCAAGGGAATGAAGGCAGTATACACTGTAGAGCCAAAGTTCATAGGCCAGGCCCACTTTAAATGGAGCCAAGCGAAATGTGCCCAGGATCACACGGTTGAAAATGCACTAAAGTCTTTGCAGAATGTTCAAAAGAGGTTGGGGCGATTCAAGAAGGTAAAGTTAGAAGGTCTGGGGCCAACCCAGTTGGCAAGCCAAGGATTTAAGGGTCACCTTGGGCAAACCGAAGAAAGGGAGGCCAGGCAGGACACGGTACCTTAAAGAGAGAGGAAGCTCCAGCAGTGGCAGTTGTTACTGGCAGTAATTGCAGTTCGTTGTTACGACCAGGGGAAGAGAGGATCTCGTTGAGGATTAAACGTGGAGTCGATGCACTGCACAGGGATGAAACCAGCCGCGGAGTTCGTCGGTAAAAGGTGCGTTCCTTTTATTCGCGGTCAAAGTGGCGAAGCTTAGCTATCCAGCCGCCGGGGTGCTTGGCACGGGCGATTCGACCAAGAGACGTCTTTGGAAGGTGAAAAGGCAAACTGGTTGGTCTCACCAGCTCAGAGGAAGAAGACTCGTCCTGCAGAAGATCTTCTCTTGTTGTTGGGAAAGTGGTGAGTTTGTTGCAGCAGGGCTCCACCGGTGGTGTCATCGTTGCTGATGGCTCAGCTTCTCCCCTCTTCGGATTCTTAGGTCCTGTGGCGACTTCTGAAGTTCCAGTCCCAAAAGCCCTGCTTTTATGCAGAAAAACCCCCATTCAACAGCCTAGCTGTCACTCAAACATGCTAAGTGGTGAGCCGGGCGGCTCACCACTGGGCCAATCAGAATAGAGTGCGACTTGAGTTGCTAAGGCAATGTAGTCCAGGGTGCCAATTCCCCTCCCCACACATCCTGTGGAACCCAGACAGAATAGCACCATTTGGAGGGCTTCTGTGGAGAAGCCCGCCAAAAAGTGGAACAAAGGGCTCGACCTTGGTCAGAGTTACAGAGACGGACACGAACGCCATTTTAGAAAAGAGTTCTGGCAAAAAGACCCAACCGTGGATTTAATATTAAATAAATAAACCAGCGGTATCTTTAACATTGCACCAAAAAGTGGGGCGTTTAAAATCAATAGGAACATCCCATAGGAAATATTCCGGTGGAATATTTTGTGTGGTAACCACTGCCACCAGCCAGAAACCCAACAAGGGGGGAATGGACAGTGCCCCCTTGAAAACAGACCCAGTGGCAATATAATTAACCACTTCCAGTACTTCCACAATATGATGGTTTGTACTGGTTCTGTTCACAATTTAAGACTAGTAAAGTCACTGGTGACTTTACATGCCCTGGGAGACGGCAGTCAGTCCCAGGGTATGGAGTCTATGTTTGGGGGTCACTATGACACTCCTGGGTTACTGCACTGAGGGATACCCTATGGAGTAAAAGACCCCATAGCCCAAGATCACACAAATTGAGACATATCTCAAATCATGCCAAGAGTGGGAGTAAAGGAGTGTCACTCTTAGCAGGAGAACAAAACAAACCCCACAAATCCAGCAAAGCTGCTGGGGGACTCGCTGGGTTTGGGAAATTAGCCTTCTAAGAGAATTCTCCCTAACAGTCTTCTTATGCATCTCATGCAGTGCCTCTTTGTGGGCACTATGGGCATTTTCAAAGACCAAATGTTTGCTGTTCATAGAAGAGACTAAACTTGAGAGCTCTTTAATATTCTCATTAAGATGTTCATAATTTTAATAAATGACGCCATTGATATCGTCATTGAAGACAGGATAGCCTGAGACTTTCATATAATGGGCATTTCTCGTTATGTCATCAAGTTGATTCTCATGTGGGGTATGTCGCCTATGATGAAAGACCGGCCGTCAGATTTTTGGAAATGGCCGTTCCATTATAGAGGAATCAGACGATGATGGATCTGATGACGATGCTGTGGTTACATTTAAACCTCGCAACGTTTCCTCACTTTCAGGGTTTGCCTGGGTTTTTGACTTTGGATTCACCATTTTCAGTTTCTTTCTCTGTGAGCACGTGATGTTAGGAGAAACACTCAAATCAATTCTGCTGCGTTAGAGAAAAAGCTTTGAGTCGACAACTTTAGGTTGGAACGACCTTTCAGCATCAGAGTTTAAGTTGGCAACATGTTCAATGAAAGCCTCTAACACAGAAGCAGCAGTTTTATTAGGGTTAGTGTGAGTTCTTTCTTTGTTGAGCCGTGTTAGATCAAGCAACATCTTAGTCACAACATCCAGTGAATTCCTTCTATTTTCATGACAATGGGACACTTTGAGGTCAAGTGTTCTTGGTAAGGGTTGAGTGTAAGTAGAACTTGTTGATTCAGTCGTCCTTGGCTTCATGTGGTCAAGCGAGGGACAAAACACATTGTCCACATCCTCAGTGGCAAGGACACATTCCGCAATGGGCAGTGGAGAGAAAACTGGATTTTCAAAAGTGCTAAAAAAACGAGTATGGAGAGACCCCATATTCGTGCAACTGCTCACACTTAAACAGTCATTAGGGCCACTTGTCAAGGGTGTGAGATTTCTCTCCACCACCCTGTCCACCAGCTCAGGTGACACACGCAAGCCGTGGCCGCTAGCCGTGGTGGGAGCACGCTCGTTCAGCGCGCGCCACACCAGGTCCTGCAAGGGAGCAACAAGTCTGGCAGAGAGCAGATACAAGGCAGGGCAGTCCACCACATCGGCCACTCCGAAGCCCAGCATCGGGGCCGCACATCCACTCACAGAAACGCCCCAGCCGCCAGGTAAGAGAGCGTTTTGTTTGTAGTGTCAATGGTGTCAGCTTGTGGTGCTTCCCGCAAGATGCTATTATGAGACACTGAATTCACGGTTTTCATTCAGGCATTTACACCACCATTATGTAAACACGCCATACAATCACTTACTTGAATCAAAGACGGGCGCGACCGAAGGCGTGTGGGTGATGTAGAACAGCGCTCTGGCTGGCTTTCCTGCAGCCCGGAAGATGCTGCTTCCAGCTTTCATTGGGCACGCGTTTTTGAAAACTACACTGGTTTTGCGGTGTCGCGCATAGTTCAGCTGGTCCGCTCTGAAAGCAGTCCGGATACAGGGAAGGGGGTAAAGGGACGAGTCGGGAGCAGCGGAGCGTAGAAGGTACACAAGAAAGGCAAGGGGAGGGGAAGATGGGGATCCAAAACAGGCGGGTCTGAGGAGGATAGCACACCAGTCCAGAACTTCCACGGACTTCCTCGGACTCCATAGACTCTGCCAGACTCTGCGCCTGCTCCGCGGGGGGAAGCAGTTTATATAGTAGAACAGGCCCAGTTGAGTTCACACAGAAGAGTTGAATTGATAGCAGAGCAGCAAGGAGAACAGACTCACACTCCTTACACTCCTCAGACTCTGCCAGACTCCGGGAGTGTTATCCTTCAGAGGGAAGGCTTCGACCCATTTACTAAGGGGCGCATATCACTACCAACGCATATTTGTAATTTTGGCATCCCTCCATCTCAATGAAGTCAAAGTGTATTACTTCGAATGGCATACTGGGAGGTCCAACACTACCTTCAGGTGCCGGTGTACCGTTATCAATATTATTTTGCAAACAAATCATGCAGTTCTGAACTAGTTGTCCTGCAGCTTTGGGAATGTTATTGTTATACCAAACTGCATCTAAGTGTTTACAAATGCTGTTTGCACTAATGTGTACTGGTCCATGTGCCATAGTAACTATCGCTGTTAGGTATGCGTTGGGCAGCATCCATCTCTGTTCTTCCCGATCTATCCAACATCCCTCCTTGTCCAATATCCCAGGTCCCGAAGCCCAACTTTCAATCTCCTCCTTCTGGGCCTCAGCCTGTAGAGGAGGTACCAAATAAAGCCTGCACTCCAGTCGCCCATTTTGAAGTACCAGGAACGTTCACACCGAGATATGTGACGTATGATGACCAAATAAACCAGCAGAGAGCCGCAGTAGGGCTCTGCCAAGTGCCTATCAGAAGGACGATACCTATTGAAGTACCAATAACCAGACAACCATGGACAGTAAGGTATCCATTGAGAAAACCCTACCAGCAAATGAAACGAAATGAAGATTGCTTAAGTACTGGCCCGGAAGAAACTAAAAAGGCCTTAATGGAAGACGAATGGTGACGTCACAAGAGCTTGGATGGACTCGCACATAGAAGATATGATGACCCAAAGAGATGAAATGCCATGAATAAAGATATTGTGAAACTGTAAGAAGAGAATGTTATTGAAATACAAGGGAGCTTAAGCTGTAAGCAGGATGAAGATATTCAACCAGCTAACGCTTTTCCATATGCTTGTAACCGCAAAAAAGCTAAGAAAACAGTGCGGCTTACTATGCTAAATAGAAGAATAGAGCGGCAAGCGCCATTGTACACAATCTACATCAAAATGAAGCACATTATATAAGTGCAGGTCCACTTTGCACTAAAAGCAGAACCAACCCAGGTTACTATAGGCCAAACGCAAGAAGATTTCATATTCTAGCAACACGAGGAAAGAAGACTGAATCAAAACTCGGCAGAGGCAGCTTGTGCCAGGGAAGCCAAGGACATACCAATAGAAGCTATGAACAGTAGCTACTTTTAATTGAAGCTAGGAACAGAATATCCCCTGCCTCTGAAGAATCGAGATAAGAAGGCAAAGGCAGGTGGCGGGTGAAACAAAAATCAAATACATAAATTGAGAGAAACAAGGCAAATTTATGGTGTGCTAGCACGTGACCCTCCGAGCGAGAAGGAGCACAAGTTCACACCTACGCTTGGCATCCGCCCAGACAGAGATATCAGAAAATTTTCAAGACAAGAAGGTGCAGTTTCGAAGCCAACCACAGTGAACTAATTGACACATAGCCCATAAAAAATTATGATTGATTGAAGGAAGGCAGGGTGAATTGGGGGACACCCTGCACCTGGCTGACCGTTCTGCGTGCTGCTAAGCAAAGTGGAAATGTATGCATGGGGTTGATGCCAAACCAATCAAAATGGACCAAATAATCTAGGGTCTTATAGTTGGTAGAACCAATAGGACATTGTACTTTTAGTGACGTCTACAGTAGTCATTTTTGAAGGAAAGGCTTAGTTGCCGACCTGATAGTGTTTACCCAATCCCCTCACTCCATTACCATATACAGATATAGCACCTATATTAAAGTTGCCTTTTCCTAACCAATAGAATTGCATGTTAACTTTTGAGTGTTACACGTCAGATTATGACGCATTGTGAGTATAAAAGTTATGTTTTGTATGAAGTTAGTTGGAGTTGAAGCGAGAAGGACCATCGCATTACTGCTGATTGCCATGACTCCCCATTTTTTGTACTTGTCATTAAACAGACTCCCTTTGCCAAACCATTGAGTTGTCCTTATAGATTGGTGTTAAAGTAATAAATCTGCACCCCCCATCCATCTCAAGGTGCAGCTATCTCGTCTTAAAGTACTTCAGAACAAACCCCGACCCTATGGGCCGGCCGGGGGTCTCCCCAGTACACTTGGTAGCAAGATCAGATGGTTAGTCGACTATCGATTATTGATTAAAATAAGACGCCTATTTACTGTCGACATAAAGTAACTAAGTAAAGGTCTTCGGCAATATCACGAGTCCTTTGCCATTCAGCTGAGTAGACCATGAAGCTCCCGGTAGACAGTGGTAGATTAAGAAACGACGGCAGTCAGGGTCTGAAGGGACCCGTATCACCCACACTTCCCTTCCCATTCCTACGGGCAGCTGAGTGGGCAAAAAAGCTGAAGAAGGTTGTAACAAAGGCAGTGATACCGAGGGTCCAGAGAGGAACAATGTGAACGGTGAGTGAAACTAAATTTTTTATGTTTTGGCAAATAGTGCATGCCTTAGAACAAGTAATGGGAAAAGGTAACGGAGGGAGGAGGGAAAGCAAAAGTAAGTGTGTGTGTGTGTGTGTGTGTGTGTTAGTGTGTGTGTTAGTGTGTGTGTTAGTGTTATATATATGACTCGAGAAAAATTAAAGGGTTACCGGGGAGGACACCCCAGAAGAGAGGATACCGGGCAGACACCCCAGAAGTGAGAGGATTCGTCTTATTCCTACGCTAATATAGCGGCTAGAAGAAACATGTACCAGCAGACCCACATAATGGGGAACGATTAGACTACCACAATGTTTAAAGACGTCGTGAAAGGGGTACGTTTACACTCCACGAAGGGGTAATGATTAGAGGCAGAGATATTTGTGTCCAGCTGGTGTTCGTCTAGTCTGTCAAGCGTCTGTTTTACATGTTTTGTTGTGACGTCCTAGGTAAAATATTTCTCTTTCTTAAGAGAACTGATTAAAAACTTTTGCGATTTAATAGCTGACATAAAATTACACACAAATTGATGTTTTTTGAGTAGAATAGAAGATATAAAATTTTGTGAAAATTTGGATTGGAGCTTGCAACATTTGGTGTTCGCTCATATTGTTGGAACTGTTTAAACCACACAAAAGCATTGACAAGTGTTGTATAAGAGGAAAGGGAACAGATTTAAGCATGGAGGACATGACTCCATTAGCACACTTATGCAAGCAGTTGCTAAAATACGCACCCAAGCTAAAGAAATATAGTGCCAAGTGGCTTAAAGGTACCGCCCACAAGATGTTTATGCCGTGGCTACAAGATGGGTCTTTATCTAAAGCCGTCTTACAACATATGACAACATATTTGCATGCCACATATACAGGCAAGAAGTTAGAAAGACGCCTTGCTGTTCTCGAGTTATGGAAAATGTATGAACAGGTAAAGGAGGAAGAGCCACCTACAGATTGGATACTTAATGTATGCACAGAGAGGGTGAGACGCCTACCGCGCCACCTGCCCCACCCAAAACGAAAATTGAAGAAAGTAAGGACGAGGGGTTATACCCACTAAGAGAACTTAAAGTAGCCATGGGGTAAAGCAACCCCGCATATGAATCACCTATGCATAGTAGTGACGAAAATCAAGGGAAAGATAAGGCCAAGAATAATACCTCCGCAGTCTCAAGGGACAAAGGGAGACACGATGACGAAAGAAAGGATCAGTCACAGACAAGTGCATCTCTCGACAAGGAGAGAGAAAGGAAGAGATGGAAGGGAAGCAAAGGTAGAACTGATGAGATAGCATTTGCAAAAGACGAATGGATGGGACTAGACATTTTATTAAAACTCGATGGGAAAGACATTGATGACGCGAAACAAAAGGAGAGGTTAGATGAGACAAGAGGTAGTGGAAAGAGAAGGAGTTAAGAGACGAAAAGATAAGAAGGAAGGACAGATAAAGGCGAGAACAGCTATATCGAGAAGAGCAGGAAAGACAGCTCGATTGCAACCCAAGAGCAGCCAATGATCAAGACAGACAGAAACAGCAAAGGTTAGAGGAAGAGCAAAGAATAAGTGAAAAAAGAAAAAGAAGACGAAGAGATGAGGAAGTTCAAAGGGCAGACAAACGTAAAAATGGAAAGAGAAAGGTAGAAGATAGGGTCAGAGAAGAAGCGAGGAAACGCAAAGAGTTAGATGACGATATAGAAAGCAAGCCGAGACAGAGAACACCTGATCTTGAATATCTGGAGAAAGAGGTTAAAAAACTCGATCCAGTTGTATACTGGGAAGACATTGAAGAATTCTTTCCTGCGTACGATTCAGTACCAGGCACGTGTAGGGCAAATATGGAAGATGACTTTGATTCCAGAGGCATCAGGGAAACGATCGATAGAATATATGATGAAATGGGGCTAGAACAAATAGCCCAAGGAGAGGGGGAAGATGAGCACCTGGAAAGCACTCAGTTATATGACACTGAGGAGGTCACTCGAAGTAGTGGAAATAGAGACCTATCCCTGGATAGATTAGAAATAAGTAGGCACAAAGAAGATATGAGAAGCTCCGTGAATTGGGGACAGACAGTGTCTGATTCCAAAAGGGAAGAGCGTGAGGAAAATGAAGGGAGGCAGAGCAAAAGACGACTCCCAAAGGAAAAAGAAATAAGGTGGTCAGACAGCAGCGAATCTGCATCAAGAGCATTAGAGTCTGCCACGCAGCTTGACCGATATGAAGAAGTATCTCACGGTCAGAGGGGGGTGTCTTCGCCTCCCTATGTGGACAGACTAAGGGCATTGCCAGGTAGACGACGATGCAGGAATATTACACCTGCAATAGACTGGAGAACAATGAGAGAGGAGAAAGAGTGCTACGCATTCCAATTTCTGCTACTAGAGAAAGGAAGACCGCAATATATTCCATGGCCACACATGGAGCAAGAAAATCTGAAAAACAAGCTTCCAATGCTGACATCGGGAGCCGGAAAGTGGATTCACGAGTTAGAAAAAATGACAGAAGGAAATACCTTAGCCATAGGGGACATTAAGGGTCTCCTAATCGCCATACTTGGTGAGAGAGCAGACGATGTGTGGGCACGGGCAGACTACCCTGGTGTAACCACAATTAATACCTAGCACGACGGAGCTCCATTTAACAATTGTAGAGCCCTCAGTATGGAAAGCGCTACGACTGCTGTATCCAGATACTTCTGATATGGGAGCTATAATGACGCGAAAAATGAAGGATTCTGAGGATCCGTTAATTTATATACAGAATTTCCAAGACGCATGGGTACTCGAGACTTATGAATCGTGGACGAAATCTATACCTGTGTTTTACCATACACTGTTCCAAGGGCTTCCAGAACCGGTGCAGAAACAACTCAAGAAATTGGTGGGGATTGAAGCAAAACCTTGGGCTGAAATACAGTTGACTATCGCACATTATTGTAGACTGCTGCAGGAAAAGAATCGCAAAAAGGAAGCAACTCGAAAGGGTGAGGAAGCGAAATTGATGCAGAAGAAATTATCAAAGTATGCTCTTGAAGGAGCCATGATAACTAGAGCAGCTAAATCAAGCATGCAGCAGGTGGCTAGTCCACAACATAATAACCAGGGTAATGCAGGGTTTTACCCAAGAGGAAGAGGATTTAGAGAAAGAGGATGGCAGAGTAATCAGGGAGCTTTCCAAAATAATCAAGGAGGTTTTCAAAATATGCAAAATGGTATTCAAGATATGTCAAATGGCAATTAATCCGACCACCGCCAGTATGTTGGCTATGTGGAATGACAGGGCATTTTGCGCGCACATGCAGAAATCAAGGCATGATGCAGAAGGGCCGAGGAATAGGAGCAGGCATGCATGGCATGGCAAATCCCCTGTAGTCTTACAAGAGGGTGTTGAACAGAATCACACAGTGCAACAGGCGCCAGGAGTGCAACAAGGCATAGAACCTCAGAGCATGGGACATTTTCCACAAGCACAATTCCAACAGGCACCGTTGCACGTGGCACAAACAATAAGCACAGGGCAGACTCTGAACCTTGGAAGGGTAAGTAACAATGGGAATGGCGGAAATCCACAAGTGCACAGTGGGCCAAATCTGTACATGATCTAGGACAGGTCACTGGGAACCCTGATGTGCTCCATCCTATCAGTGACACCAGACCCTCAGAGAACCTAGGGTGGATGTCGTTATAGGGGGTAAAGAATATTTCTTCCTAGTTGGCACGGGTGCAACATGCTCATGCATACGTGAAGGCAAATTTTCCTTGTCCGGCGTGGCCATAGATACTCAGAGTTTTACAGGAGCTACCAGTAGAGTTCCCTTTACAAACGCAATCCGAGTCTCCATAGGAGTGTGTGAAATGAATGTGCCCCTACTATATTCACGTCCGACACAAGTAAACATTTTGGGTCGAGACTTAATGACAAAGTTGAACATGACAATCTCATTCACGGAGGAGGGCATAGTATGCTCCACTCCAGGAATGCACTACTCAAATGTATGCAAGATGATTAGAGTATACTCAGGACACACAGCAA
This sequence comes from Ambystoma mexicanum, assembly GCF_040938575.1. Lineage (NCBI taxonomy): Eukaryota > Metazoa > Chordata > Amphibia > Caudata > Ambystomatidae > Ambystoma > Ambystoma mexicanum. The sequence continues at coordinate 1,312,211,818 of NC_090934.1, forward strand.
TGAGGGCTATACCATTAGAGCCAGAACTATTCACATATGGCATGCGTGTGCTTATGGCATGATTGCCAGGCCTTGGAGAAAAAATCCTGAGAACCCATGATGAGTTGCTATTTAGACCAAGAATACCGATGCATGAGGAGGAGGGACAAGTATTTCCCTTGTTGATACACATAGCCGCAGTACGAGGAAATGTGGCCTTAGTTGACGTTACGATGATGAGAGACAATGGTGCGCAGAAATCACCATCGAAGAGGGATATCGAGTGACTGACGTCACCAATGACGATCTATTTGAATAGCAAACAGGTATAGGAGAGACAATGGTGGAGGTGAGTCTCACCTTTTTGCTAAGGATGATCAAGAGAGAGGTATCTCAGAGAATGATGCTGGCATTAAACCGCCCTGAATATTTTGATGACGACATGGCCCATGTGCCTGTCCCAGTATGGACTACAGTACCCTATGACATAGGCCTCTTGAAGGGGATGGGAGAAGTGAAAATTAAACTAAAACCAGGAGCAATTCTACCCAAGGCTTTTTAAGACAATTTCTGCCATGATGGACCAAGGCATTTTAGTGACGTCAGAGTCACCATTTAATACGTCAGTGTATCCTGTGGAAAAAAGTAAAGGAGGTTCCTGGAGGCTAGTGCAAGACCTTACGCCAATAAACAACATTATTGAGGCAGAGTTCCCTCTAGTCCCTAACCCGTCTACAATATTATGTAATATACCCATTGAGGAAAAATATTTCATGGTGATTGACTTGAAAAATGCATTTTTCTCAATCCCGTTGCACCGTAACTCACAAGATCTGACATCATTCACGTTCAGACAAATGCGTCTGAAAAGCACGAGGCTACCACAGGGGTACTGTGAGTCTCCTATTTTCAACAGAGTCCTGCAGACGGATTTGATCAATATTGCACTAGGAAGTGTTGTTTTACAATATGTGGATGGCATCTTAATTTGCAGCACCACAGAAGAGCTATGCAGGCACGATTCTGTCTAGCTACTGACTATGTTGGCTGAGAAAGGATATCAGGTTGACCAGGAAAAGTTACAATATTGCCAACAAGAAGTGCTGTACATAGACCAGCTGATCTCACATGAGGGAAAGAAGGTAACCCCAGAAAGGGTTGAAGCCATATTGAACACGGCTAAACCGCACACGATAAAACAAATGCAGAGCTTTCTAGGCCTATGCAACTATGTCAGGGCATGGGTTTTCGATTACAGCTCTTATACCACACCTTTACTTCAGGCCCTAAAGAAAGCCCAAGTGACGAAAGAAAATATTGAATGGTCTGAAACCATGGAGAGAAGGTTTGCGCGACTCCAAAGAGCTATTTGTAAGGTCCAGTTCTCGGGATTCCCAATTATGCGGAGGAATTTTACCTGTTTTCACGCACAGATTGCAGCGTTATGACAGCAGTACTCACACAGAGAACCACATTGGGATACAAGCCCCTGGAATACTACAGTGGCAATTTGGACCCAGTAATGAGAGGGCATTTTCCTTGTGAACAAAGTTTAGCTGCCGCAGCGTTCGCCATAGAGAAGGCTACAACCATTGTTGTCCATGACGTTGTACGTTGAGCACTCGCTATTTGCCATTCTTGAGAAACCAAAGGGCACATTGACATTCCAGAGAGCTTCTGCTTATGAAGGGATCATATCAAACGATTAAAATAGTCCGGTGTAAAATAGTAAACCCAGCTATGTTTATAGCAGAGCCGGTCACTGAAGGAGAGCCAATCCATGACTGTGCAAATTATGAAGAATTCTATGATGAAATCCCCAGAGTAAAAGAAAATGCCTTGGCAGGAGGAGAGATCGTCTTTATTCACGGGTCTTCGAGAATCGATCAAAGTGATGGCCAAAGATACACAGGCATTGCTGTAATGAAACACACAACAAATGGAGAATTTCGAGTGCTTCTTAGTGCACAAATACCATCTCATTATTCAGCGCAGGCTGCAGAATTATTGGCGTTGATACTCGCCATTGAGAATCACACAAACCAGGAATTAACGCTGTACAGTGACTCCACCTATGCGACGTCTACAGTGTACGCAGGCTTAGCATGCTGGAAACAGAGGGGCTACCTCCGAGCAGACGGCACGCCAGTGCAGCACGCAGCCTTATTGGACAGGCTGATTAAGGCAGCTCCCAGCGGGCATAGCAGTCGTGAAATGCGCCACCCACACGAAGGGGACAGATTTGATCTCACGCGGAAATCACGCAGCAGACACGGAGACCCAAGCGTATGGCATCCAAAGGCGAGACGATTATGGAAGTGGAAATCGCCTATACAAATGAAAGAATGATGGTTGCACAAACGACACCTGAAGTCTATAACATTCTTGGGCAAATGCAGCTAATAGAACTCCAAGGGAGACACCACAGGAAGAGAGGAACCTGTGGAAACGTCGACGGTGTTCTTTAAACCCCTCTGACAGCTTGTGGCGACAAGACAGCACCGTGAAACCAGTAATGCCTGTAACCCTATTAAAAATAGCGCTGGAGCAACTACATTACCCAGCCCACATGACAAAAGAGAATCTAGCAGCAACGCTCGCGGAAGACTGGTTCATACCGAATTTAGCAGCGCATGTTGCATTCTTTATAGTAAACTGTGTAATCTGTCAGCAGTTTACAGCTGGGCACACATTAAAATTAATGAGAGGAGTCATCCCAAGACCAAATGGGCCTTTTCAGCACTTGCATGCCGATTATGTCTATATGATTCAAGTATATAACGGGTGTAATGGGTACAGATACTTAATTGTTGTGGTGTGTCCATTCTCTAGATGGATAGAGGCAGGTCCATGTACACACCCAGACTCTACCTGTGCGGGCACATTTTTTGTGAGAGAAGTGTTCCCACGGTGGGGGGTATGCAAAGTCATGAGATCAGATAATTGCCCTCACTTTGTTAATTCAATATTTGAGCAGATTAGCTTGCTGCTTGGTATAAAGCACAAGTTCTCGTTGGCGTATCATCCACAAGGTAATGGGATCTGTGAGAAGCTCAATGGCTTGTTAAAGGAAAGGATAGCCAAGTTGAAGCTTACTCTAAAGAAGAGATGGCTGCACTCCCTTCCACTGGCACTGTATGCACTTCAGAACCAACCAGGATCCGACCATCATCTTACGCCACACGAGATAGCCACAGGAAGAAGGATGAGAACTCCCCCGACACCCCGAGATAGAGCTAGATGTGATGCCCAGTCAACAGGAGAGATTTTGGGCTCTGAAATGCAAAACTATCTGAACTGCATGACATCTTGCCTTTCTGTAATTTCAGACCAGCAGCAGCGACGACTAAAAGGTGCAGAGCAGCACAGAACACAGAAGGAGATACTACAATAGACCAAGCAAGTTCAAGGTCTATGTGTTCCACCCGTCTTCCCTGGAGACGCCGTCCTCGTGAGGAACCACACGAGGAAAAAGTCGGATGAGCCAAGATTTAACGGTCCATTCACAGTAGAGGACTGCACTCCATCTGCTGTGAATCTACAAGGCAGAAGAGCTTGGATTTTCTCGCCGATATAAAACCCTACATCGGAGAAGGCCCCCTGCCTGCACCCCAACAAGAGGAATCGAAGAGCAACAGGGAAGAACCACAGCACGTACAGACGAGATCCATGACGAGGAAGAAGGATACATGACCAGCAAGACAAAGACAAGGAACGTTTGTGCAAGATGTTGCTTAAATTGGACACTTCCTCTAAGCAAAAAAGGGGATAAGGACATAAAAACGGACACTCTGTGCATCCTAGTTGCAGGGTGAAGAAGGAAATTGCTCATATAAGCCACAACATTGTCTGTTACTTCGAACTTGGGAATGAGGCACACTTAAGCCTCAGTGAGAAAAGAATATGCCAAATTTTGATCAAGGACACTTACATTGGAAGCAAATGCAATATCCCGACTTATTCCACACCGAGACCCTATTCAGAATCACTGATGGTGTCCCACAGTAGAGATATCACAAAGGACGTGGTCACCTATTTTCACCTACTGCTAAGATCATACCCATCGTTGGTAGGAAGACTCACCAGTGTCACACTTTCTTAAAGATCCTGAAAACGAAAAGACAATAAGACAACTCCTCACTGTCATTGCCGAACAATTTATTATACTCCCTGAGTACAGTGAGAAAGAAGCAAATGTTCCCGACACAGGCGGAAATAGATGAGCTCATCAACACACTGTTCTTTCGCATAATTGAAGACTGTCCAACTATTTTCGCAAAAACGACAGATACACTAACATTTCTTCAAGATCCAATAAATACAGAGAACCTAAGTCATCTCCTAAACAACATATTTCTAGTTGCACTCCATGCAAACGGACAGTGCAGACATTGTTTACATCAAGGAAAAAACATATGATCCTGAGCCCAGAAAGACAGGACAGATGTCCCTGTCATCAGAAGATAACAGATTGGCATACAATGTCCTTTTTCACCTAGTCACTGACTTTCCAGAGCTAGTGGGGAGACCGATCAATGTTGATGTCCTCACATTCATCAGAGATCCAGCTAATGTTGCACAAATGGGAATGCTCCTGCATGGAATCATGCTTCACGTGGAACTTTCTAATCATCCGAGAGCTATTTGAGGAGATTCTAAAAGCTTTCCGCCGAGGGACAGATTAAGGGAGCCGAGTCAAGTACTTCACTTTTTATACCCGTCGTTATTTTTCCTTTTTTTCTCATACTGATCAGTGTCACATGTCCTCGGGACTAAAGCAAATCCGAGGCGTGGACTGGGAACTGACCTACTTTGAACATGCACAGTAAAGGGGCTCAACGAAGTGTTAGTTAACTTGATTTTTCCCATAGTCTAGCAAAGGAACTGTCCTGACATCAGAGACTATTGCCACTCGCAAGAGGGGGGACACTTGTGGAGCACCTGACACTCTTAACACAGAACCTGCGAAGACGATATTGGTTAAGGGAATGATAACATTGACATTTGGCGAATGATTGAAATGGGGGTCCAGAGCAGCAATCTGGTCCTCCCACAAGAAGAGAGGCATCCCTGCTTCTCTGGAAGAAAAAGCTGCCGCCTAACATATAGAACTATAATGTACCTATGTATCATATTCATCAGCATCTTACTGTCATTACGATCAGAACTGCATTCTTTATTGGTGCACAATATTGGTGCACAAAGCGCCCCAATTTCAGTGCATCCACCTAATGATGCACACAAGAAACCCACAAAAGAACCCAGACCTTATATAGTCATTCCAGTCCCTAGAAGATCTGATGGTGGGGTGAATTAACTTGAAATGGATGTAATTAGCAACGCTACGCGCACACTTGTGGTACCGAATGAAAAGAAAAGCCGGAGACGGGGTCGGCAAGAGGTGAATGAAGTAAAATCACTGACAACTACACGCATGCAAACATTGAATGTACACAAAACAGGCCTAATATGAATGATTGCAGAACCAAAAACTAAAGCAGCAGAAAGGAAGAGACTGTCTGCCTTAAGCAACTTCACAGAAGCTGTCATGAGAAAACAAGAAGAGTTAAGAGAAAAGCCAACAGAATCAGTCATATCAGAAACTCTTGAGAAAAGAAAAGCCAACTCGGAGAAACTCTGTGCATGGGCACACATGATAGTGGACTTACTATTCCCGCACATAGCCAGAGCAAGGAAACTGCATGAGGAACTGAAAAACAAAACTGCACAGAATGTATTGCCAAGCATATATGTTCCCACACAAGGGACAAGTGCCAGTTCCACAGTGCAGCCATATACCGGACCAGCGCAGGCTGGTTGGAATGGGCATTTGCATCCAGCAGGGAAAAGATGTATGAAGAAAGGGAAAGAGCTGCCAGACTTCTGTCCACTCAAATGGCGCAGATGAGGAAGCCTGCACCATGGACCCGGATACCTGAGAACCCTCCAGCAAGAAGGAGCCATACAGATGCATTCAGAGGTGTAGTAATAGCAAACTACATGAAAACCTTAAGAAACAAGAGAAGCATGCATGAAGACGACAATGAACTGAATGATTACCTGGATAGCACAGCACACCTAGGTAACATTTGGTAGGAGCACATGAAGGAATTTGGAAGACGAAATTCCGAAGGAGAATGCTTCGTTTGCGCACTCCTACCGTACAGCATGGGAAAGTCCAAGATCTTTGTGGCTGTAGAAATTGATGTCCCAACAGCAGACTGTCTCTCGCACATAGCAATTTGCAACACCAGAGGCCAGTTCATGGGAAGTGATGCCTCGTTGATATGGGCAACTGAACCAGCTTACCCCGATGAAGATGATTATGTCCAAGACATTAAGACAAGAAACAGCGCTCATGCTAGGAATCATGTGATCAGGTACGAGAAGCCTGGAGTTAAAGGAGCAGGAATAAGATGGGAAGTGAACCCAAGACTGAATGTCCAAGGAAAAACTCGAGCAGAGGCTCAAATTTGGAAGAACAGAGGCCAAATGCAGATGTGGGGAATAGTGCTTTCACCAGACGGATGGGAGAAAGGAGTAGTGATCTGCAGAGCATGGATGGTCCTCGGAGCCTGCAAAGAAGCAAATTGAAAATTCATAAAGACTGTGCAAGCCATTATGGCCAAAACTTGCAAAACTGCTGACATGGGTCAAACGACAGAGGAGGACCCCAGCAGATAGTACCGCTAAAAAGCCCAAAATTGTGCTTCAGGAACAATGGCACTAGTAGAATGGGGGAGAATCAGAACTGCAGACACATTTTTGAGGCTCCAGGAATGATACATGGGACTGCAGTAATCATGGATCATTATTGGGCATGTGGATACAAAGCATAAATCAGACTGCCGAAAAACTGGGGAGGCATATGTACAATAGTGAACGTCCATGTTCCAGCATTATTGATTCCAAAGTGACCTGCATATTGACAGTTTCCCAAAAGCAGATGCTCACCTAAGGAAGAAAAGATCTATGGAACTGATAACCCGATTGAAGAGAGAGAATTACTTCTCGCCTAAATCAGAAGAAGCGTTTCATGCAATCCCATATGAACACAGGCTCTTCAGCCTCACCTCATCAGTATTCACAACAATTTTTATGCCAAGAATCCAAGTTGGAGTAAATACTAAATGGTTGCAGATAACCAGATGGGAGTTGCTGCAGACCATCAACACGACCATAAAAGGATTCAATGCAATCAAGGAAGAATTAAATGCCATCCGACTGATGACTCTCCAGAACAGATATGTACTTGACATGATCACAGCTAAGGATGGAGGAGTTTGTGCAAAAATAGGATAATCATGTTGCACATTTATACCTTCTCACGACAAGGAAAATGGAGCTTTAACAGAAGCCATAGGCATGCTGACAAACCTGCAGAACCAGATGATCAATGAAACCAATGAAGTTGATGATGACAGCTAGTTTGGATCACTGTTATCATGGGTTCAACAATGGATGGCAGATGCATTCAAGTTTCTGGGAGCCCTGCTGATGAGGATATTGCTAGGATTTTGTGTTATCAAGATAATATCTCAGTGCCAGAAAACTGCAAGCCCAGGGATCTGACTGATGAAGAAATAAGAGACTTTGTGAAGGCTAGCAAGCACGCACCAGAAGGTACAAAGTTTCTCTATCCCAGGAAACGCAGAAATTATGTGGGAAGATGGATTTACTGCAGCCCAAATGGACAATGTCAACTAATGACATGGAATAAAGACGAACATGTAAGGACAGCAGGAAGCCTAAAAGGAGTACTAAACGTATGGACTCCAAAGAGACACTTCTTCAAACCATCATGTAAAGACCCAGAAGATGAAGAAGGAATGAACCCAGACGTTGAAGTGAAAACGGATGCAGATGAACCAAGTAAGATGAATCCAAAGGAGGAAGTGAAAGTGGTCGATGAATCGCCCAGAGAGGGAAGTGTAGTGGAGGTCCCAAATAAAGCCTGGACTCCAGTCGCCCATTTTGAAGTACCAGGAACGTTCACACCGAGATATTTGACGTTTGATGAGCAAATAAACCAGCAGAGAGCCGCAGTAGGGCTCTGCCCAGTGCCTATCAGAAGGACGATACCTATTGAAGTACCAATTACCAGACAACCATGGACAGTAAGGTATCCATTGAGAAAACCCTACCAGCAAATAAGACGAAATGAAGATTGCCTAAGTACTCTGCCGGAAGAAACTAAAAAGGCCTTAATGGAAGACGAATGGTGACGCCACGAGAGCTTGAACGGACTTGCAGATAGAAGATATGATGACACAAAGAGACGTAATGCCATTTATAAAGATATTGTGAAACTGTAAGAAGAGAACGTTGTTGAAATACAAGGGAGCTTAAGCTGTAAGCAGGATGAAGATATTCAACCAGCTAACGCCTGTACATATGCTTGTAACCGCAAGAAAGCTAAGAAAACAGTGCGGCTTGCTATGCTAAGTAGAAGAATAGAACGGCAAGCGCCATTGTACACAATCTACCTCAAAATGAAGCACATTATATAAGTGCAAGTCCACTTTGCAGTAAAAGCAGAACCAACCCAGGTTACTATTGTCAGGAATTTGTCAAGTAAGGACAAAGGCAGTGAATATGGTAAGGGAAATGTGCACACTATCACACAGTGAATGGTTTGAGTCAAACAACATACATACAGGAACCAAGACTCAGGGATACTAAAACCCAGGAGTGCTAACAAAGTGTGACAACAATACAAATATATGAAAAGGGATGTGGGGTAAGCACTTGGAATACTCCTTATGACTGTAAGGAAAGTCGGCAAGCTCCTACCCACAATTGCTTTTACAGGTACTGACAGCGCTAAGCCCATGTAGAGGGCAAGCAACGACAGGATCTGTGATCTAACACTCTTGATGGTATTAAATAAGGAAACTTAAAAACAGTACTCAAGAGGACGTGAAATACCACTTGAATATCAGCGAGCCACGAACCCTGTTGATCAAACAGGGACCCCGAAAGGCTGTAACAGCAATGGGAGGATAACTAAATACATAAGACTCAAGACAAGGGGCAAGTAGGAATAGTGATTACAGAATAGTGAGGAAAACATAGGCATTTACACAGGAGCTAGCTACAACCGCACACCACACCTAATGATCAATGGAATGTAAATGCAGAGGTGCAAGGGAAAACATGGAATGGATTCCAAGAAAAGTAAAGGGACAGAGAAAACGAAATTACAAGGGCAAACTTTCCCCACCCATCCAAGGAAAAAAAGACAGAAGCTAATCTAAAAAGGAGGAAAGACTAAGGCATCAAGGTATACAGCAGCAAAGGACAAGTCAGAGAAATATAGAACACAGACAAACTGGGCTGCACCAAAAGGGAAAGCACTGAGAAATGCTGCCTGCAAACAGGGAAAGACAGAAGGGAAATCTGGGAAGCAGAAATCAATTAAGCAGATAAATTCGAAATCCCAGGATAAGGAACAAGCAATGGAAAATTGGAACTAGGCACAAGGCTAAGAACCAGGAACAAGGGGCCAGTCACAACAGGAACACTGCAACAATGACCAGCGCTGGACTGAAGCAAACTGAGGCTTTTAAACCTGCTTAACGAGCACACGCCGCATGTGTGCTGCTTGCTGCGCCTGCAGCCACAGGTGTTGCCTATCCTCCACCCAGCCTTGTCCTGCAAGGGTGGAGATGAAGCAGTGGGCCAGGCATTCTGGGAAGCATACTCACTTGATTAAAGCAGCATACTGGCTGGCAAAAACCTGGAATTGATCTGGAAAGTCCAGTAGGGAATAAACCCCAAATCATGCCCCCAAGTGGTGGGAACGGGAGCAAAGGAAGCGGATTCTGACAACTATAGGCCAAACGCAAGAAGATTCATATTCTAGCAACATGAGGAAAGAAGGTTGAATTGAAACTCGGCAGACGCAGCTTGTGCCAGGGAAGCCAAGGACATACCAATAGAAGCTATGAACAAAAGCTACTTTTAATTGAAGCTAAGAACAGAATATCCTGCCACTGAAGAATCGAGATAAGAAGGCGAAGGCAGGTGGCGGGTGAAACGAAAATCAAATACATAAATTGAGAGAAACGAGGAAAATTCACGGTGTGGTAGCACATGACCATCCGAGCGAGAAGGAGCACGGTTCACACCTACGCTTGGCATCCACCCAGACAGAGATATCAGAACTTTTTCGACACAAAAAGATGCAGTTTCGAAGCCAACCACAGTGAACTAATTGACACATAGCCCATAAAGTGATGATTGATTGAAGGAAGGCAAGGTGAATTGGGGGACACCCTGCACCTGGCTGACCGTTCTGCATGCTGCTAAGCAAAGTGGAAATGCATGCAGGGGGTTGATGCCAACCCAATCACAATGGACCAAATAATCTAGGGTTTTATAGTTGGTAGAACCAATAGGAAGTTGTACTTTTAGTGACGTCTACAGTAGTCATTTTTGCAGGAAGGGCTTAGCTGCCCACCTGATAGTATTTACCCAATCCCTTCACTCTGTTACCATATACAGATATAGCACCTATATTAAAGTTACCTTTTCCTAACCAATAGAATTGCATGTTAACTTTTGAGTGTTACACGCCAGATTATGATGCATTTTGAGTATAAAAGTTATGTTTTGTATGAAGTTTGTTGGAGTTGAAGCGAGAAGGACTATCGCATAACTGCTGATTGCCATGACTCCCCGTTTTTTGTACTCGTCATTAAACGGACTCCCTTTGCCAAACCATTGAGTTGTCCTTATTGATTGGTGTTGGAGTAATAAATCTGCACCACCCATCCATCTCAAAGTGCAGCTATCTCATCTTGAAGTACTTGGGAGCAAACCCCAAAACTTTGGGCCGGCCGGGGGTCTGCCCAGTACAAGCCTGCATCTCTTTCACACTACTAACACCCTCTTCCATCATCCCAGTTTCAGTAGTCCATTTAGTGGAATCTAACACATACATCTATGAGTGAGGGTCAGTAGCAGTCTGTTTCGCTATCTTGTCTGCAAAGGCATTCCCTTTTCCAGTGTCTCAGTCACCCTCTGGTGTGCTGCACATTTAAATATAGCTGGTGGTTTAGGAAGAGCTAATGCAGACAACAGTTGAACTATCAAGGGAGCATGCTGAATCTTTGTACCATGTGATGTTAAAAATACCCTTTCAGCCCTTAATATACCAAAGTTGTGAGAAGCTCCAAAGGCATACTGACTGGCAGTGCATATGTTAACACTGAGCCCTTGAGATATCTCACAAGCTCTAGTCAAGGCGACTATTGCCGCAGCCTGGGCGGAGTTGTGTGGAATTCTTTTGCTTTCAATAATGCTGTCTAAAGTGGTAATTGCGTAGGAAGCAGTAGAAGTGCCATCAGGTAGTTTAAAACAAGAGCCATCGCAAAACAGTTCTCCTTCTGGCGATGGTAAAGGTCTATCACTCAGATCGATTCTGCCTTTTGTATCTTGTTCAGTACTGTACAGACAGTCATGGGATGCACTATCAGTGCAATCCTCGTTTATAGAAGGCAACAGTTCAGCCGGATTCAAAGAACAGCATCTCTTAATTTTGATATGAGGTGCAAATAAAATCATTTCATACCTCGTAAGTGTGGCAGATGTGAGATGCTGAGTCTGTGTTCTATTTAACAGTACATCCACTGACTGGGGTACCATTACGGTCAAGGAGTGACCCTAGACCATACCCTCACGTTGTTTCACTGAAGTGGCAGCAGCAGCTGCACCCCTTCATTTTGGCAAAGCTCATGCAACAGGGTCTAACGTGGAGGAAAAATAACCTCAGTCTATTTCTCCCCCCATGTTCCTGTTTCAAAACCGCCAGGGCACACCCATCCCTCTCATGCATGAAAAAAAACAAAATCCTTTTTGTAATTTGGTGTGCCCAGAATCGGCGCCGAACATAACGTGGTTTTGAGCAGATCAAAAGCTTCTTGGCAATCTGTGTCCCAAGATAACTGCACAGTTACCTCCTTTCAAGTCAATGGTGAAATCATTTATCTAGTCACTTAATCAAAAGTGAAAAATTCGGAATCCATTGCCTACAATACGATAAAGGCCCTAACTTCTATCCGAGTATTTGGAACAGTCATACCAGAGATGCTTCATATACTTTTAGGTGCAAGCCAACTACCCTGCTTTGGCAAGAGATAGCCTAAATAAGCAACCTCATGTCGACAATATTGGAACTTTTTCAAAGAAGCTCTATGACTATGTTCAGCTAGATGTTTTAATAACAAAACGGTGCCCTCTTTGCACGCGTCCTCGGAATCGGCAGTTATGAGTAGGTAGTCAATATACTGTATTAATGTGCAAGTGGAAGACCATTCAAGCATATCGAGTTGTTCCTTAAGGGCTCTGCTGTAAATACTAGTTCTCTGAGTGTATCCCTGTGGCATGCGTGTGAAAGTAAAAGAGCATACTCCCAATGAAAATGCAAACAAGCATCTGCTGTCTGGATGAATGGGTATGCTAGAAATTGCATTCTTCAAATCTATTAATGAAAAATGTGTAGCCGTAGCAGGAATCATAGTTAAAATGGTGGTGATGTCAGGGACAATGGGGAAATTGTGGTGTTACTACCTTGTTAATCGCACACAAATCAATAACAAAACGATATGGTAAAGCATTATCAACTTTCTTATAGACAGGCAGAACCTGACTATTAGATATACTACCTGCAATCTCTTCAATAACGCCTCGATGTATCAAATCCGAAACAGTACTTTTAAGCGCCTCTTCACCTTCTACAGATACTTTATACTGCGGAATACGTGGAAATGTAATACCAGATTTTAATACTATCTGTACAGGTTCAACATTCAATATCCCTACATCGTTGTTGTTTTCTGACCATAAATGCGTAGGCACTTGTTGTAGTTCACTCGGCAAAGTCATAAATTGTGATGTGGAATTCAGCTGGGGTGAAATGGTTAAATATACACCATCTGGTGAACAGTAAATCACTGAATTCAATTTTTTCAACAAATTTAATCCCAGAAGATTCTCACCACAATTCGTAGTCAACATAAATGGACATGAGTCAGTGAATGGACCCAAAGCTATCGGCACCAGTTGAGAAACCAGACTCACTACTGGTGTGCCAGTGAACCCTATGGAAACATTCTGCCCTGACAGTGGGATACCTGGAACTCGCAGATGGTCAATGGAACACTTCTGTGCCCCCGTGTCTACTAGAAAAACATGCTCTCTATTCCCTACTTTCATTTCAACGTAGGGTCCTTTATGATCTACGGGAATAGGTTCCAGACTCCGCTTTGGGCTATCCTAACGAAACAAAACATCTGATGTAAAATCTTCAGTAAAATAGGAGTGCGAATTTGTGTAAAAACGTTTCTATTACCAGTATTCTGTTGCTGACCTCCCTGATTATTTGCATTATTATCCTGTGGCTGGTTCTGTTGATTCTGCGTAAACTGGCTTCTATTCAGACCGGGCATGCCATTGCGTGCTATCGATCTTCTGCCAATCGTCCCATTCGCTGCTCTTTGCTGGAGGGTCGGACACTGTGCCCTCCAGTAACCACATTGTCTACAATAGGCACATTGGTTCACATGTACTGGCCCCGTTTGTGGCATGTACTGGGCTCTTGATTGCGTGTTCCCATTATATCAACCCCATGCTCCTCTCGCAATCTGTTTCAGAAGTACCCTACTTTTAAAATCTCCTTTCCCCTTCTCTATATTATCTTTCTCATTATTCGCCCTATTTTCATAGTACTGAGCCATATGCAAAACTTCTGACTGAGATTGTGCCTGCCATGCACTTTCAGAAGCAGTGATCTGCAACTGAATGTCCAGCAGTAATCCTCCCACAACTTTGTAAACAAATAATCTCTTCCCTGGCTATGTACTCAGGTCTTGACAACTAAAATCTGAAAATACTTGTTCAAACCTATTAAAAAACTCAGTTGCCCCCTCCGTTTTGCCTTGCATAAATACGGTAAGTTTATCCCAAATAATTCTCTTTTCAGGCCCTAAAGTTTTAGGTTTAGCCACTATGTGGTTTGGTAACATTAATATGCTCTTCATTGGTTTCTCTCCAGCATTCCTTGATTCATCAGCTAATTCCAGGGCAACCCAGGTATCTCCTATGGCAGCTTGGTCGTCTATAGTCCTAATATGCTTTTATAAATCTGTCGGCAAAATTACAGGGAACAATAGCTCGATATCACCTAAAGTGAAAACAGACAAATTCAAAACGGACTCTATTTCTTTGTAAAATCCTGTAGGATTCTTTCTGATATCTGGAATCGATAGCTTAAGGGTGTTTACTTCCTGTCGTGAAAAGGGAACATGAACAAACTGGGAAATGTAATGGTCTGGAATAGTCGTGGCCGGTGCTCCCCCTACAGCAGGTACTTCTACCTTCGGGACAAGAGTTGGAGGAACCTCTCCCATGGGCAATTGCATTGTGGGAATGTTCAAACGTTTATTAAAGAGTAAAGCCAGATTGAGTGACAATGAAGTTAGTGCGGTGTCAGCAGAAAACGCACGTTTATAAATCACCATAATGTCGGCAGGACAACACAAATTCCTTTCAAACATTCATCTTGCAAATATTTTACCATTACTTGTAATACCTTTCTCTGCATAGATGGCGAATACTGATTGAACGTGCCATGTACTTCAATAGGTGTAATGGAGGCGTCTGAAATCCATCTAAGAGCATCTCGTACATACGCTTGTTTCTTCGTGGACTATTTTTGAGGATGGCAAACATTTCTTCTGCACATACGATGGTAATTGCGTGCCTTCGTCTAATGCTATTTGATGTAGGTGGTCTAATTCATGTTTATAGAAAAATAGTTTCGACACATGGTTGCGCACTTTCAGTGCGGTATCTCTAGTATGAGACAAAAAATGTAAATCCTGCATTTCTTGTGGTACTGTCGAATCGGTTAAGTCACCCCAAACCTCAGCTAAATATAAATCCATCTGTTCTATCAAAACTTTTCGCTCGGGGGAATACCCCCATGGTCCGATAGAGAAAGCAAAGTTGCTGCCTCATCACCCCCTTCTATATACTTCTCTACCCAATCCCGTAATTCCTTCTTCCATGCAGACAAGATCGTGCTACGAGTTACCATTCTTGGATTGTCAACGCTACCATCGTCTGCCAATAATGGAGTGCTAGAAGTGGTTGGTAATGAAAGTAAGAGTAAATTGTGTGCACTGGGAGGCAAAAGAAAACTATCAGACTGTGTAGCTGGTGTATGCAATGCTGGTATCACTTGTGGTGCTGGTGGCTGTGGTTGTGGCGATACGTATGGAGGCGGTGCGGTAGGAGACATTCTCTCATTTAATCATTTATTTATTAATTCGTCGGATGCATGCAAATGCTGTGATGGATATATTTTCTCCACTTCTAATTGGAATCGCCTATCCATTTTCCTTGTGACCTCTTCCTCTTTCTGCTGGTCGTATGCTGAGGCTCTACCAGCTTGTTTGATGTGTTTGCGTGCATGTTTCTCTCTGACTCTCAAAACTCCCCAATTTCAGCCACTGAAGTTCTGGTTTATATCTGGTTTGACAATGCCAAATAGTATTAAACACTACAGCTCCTATATCATACTTGATGAACATATCATATGCCGGCGACTCTGGTGGTGGCGCCGGTTGAGTATGTTCCAAATCTTTCAATTGCCTTTCCCTACAACAAAGAGTTACCCAACAGGGTGACAATTTACTAAAGCCTGGCATGTCTACACAAGCAGTTCCACCAGGCCTAGATTTGAACACGTTCAAATCAAAACAACATCAGGCAGAGCACTGTTGGTTTGAAACCGACTCACCTGATTCCAAAGAGAGATCTCCCATCAATATATTTCAAACATTATTGTGGCTGACCTTCTTCCCAAAAAGCCTCTAGTCCGAGTCTTTTGCCGCCAGGACCTCTAGGGGGAAGTGTGGAGTCCAGTGTGGGGTCCAGAGATCGTAAGCAGCAGTCTGCTGAGGAGTCGCGTCTCAAGATGTGCAGGGGCCCCTGATACTCTGATCTCGGTCCGTCCTCGCCAAGCGATGGGCCTGGTCATAAGAGCCCATGTTCCGGACACCATTCTGTTCATCCGAAAATAGGAGGCTACTGCAAAACAATGAAGACACACCAGTCACGAGGGACAAAGGCATAAACAACAGTTTATTCACACTCAAATGCGGACTGACTTTTGCAAATGCAGGGCATATAAGCATCGGAAAAGTGTGCCCCAACTTGTGGGCATACGGATGTTATATACAGTTTTACAATATCATGACCAATTTGGGCTAGCTCATCACATGATAATTGCTTGTGACCCAAAGACCCATGAACGTGGGCAATTCTCCATGGGAACATGTGGTCGAACTCTCCATGTCACCCTGCAGACTATTTACTGTATGGGAAGAAAAGCAGAAAGGAGGTAGGAAGATATTGTGTTCTTCAGTACAAGGTAACATTCCTTGCGCTACTTTATCTATGTTTTTGCGCTAAGCGGTCAGTCTTCATGTCTATTCAGTAGTTTGTTCAGTTCTGCAACAGAATATGCTGTAAATCGTGCTTCCCTTTAATAGTCTGGATTGCACGTTCACAATTAACTGCAGAAAACAGCACAGTCGGGAAAGACAGAATGGCACCTAATTTACAGATTAGCTATGTTTGTACCAATGCTTCAAGGTTCTCTGTTGCAGAGTTCAGCGTGCTCAGTGATTCTTAGCATTCCTGTGTTGGGGCAGGTTTTAGGCAAGCTTCTATAGCAGTGGCTGCGCTCAGAATGAAAACTCTGTAATGGGAGCAAAGCAGCCAAGATGGCGTTTTCGGAAACTGCAATGGCGCGATTCTATGTGCATGTGCTAAGGCCAACATTATAATGCAAGATACAGCTACTTTTACAATTCTTGCCGCAGCCAATCAAAAACGATGGTGAAATAGCAGACTTCACCCAGGATCTCCCCTTGGAGAGAGGCAAGCGGCATTCAAGTCCAGCTTGCAAGAAGCAAGACTCATAGCACAGGACATGCCGGAGGCCTCTGTCGTCCATATTGACACCACACCCGAAGCAGGAGCATGTGCCTTGGGGTGGATGTGAGGCGTATCACGTGGATGCACGCAACTAGGTTTTCCGTGGACGTCCAGGAACGCACAGTTGATCTCCCCTTTGAAGGAGTCTATCTCATCTATTTGTCCACTAAGAGCTGAATAAAAAGACCAGCATCCAGACTGCCAAATCCCTTGTGGTGCTAGCCAAACCAGCGGCAAAGTCCTTCACCCAGTAACATCATAGGACGGACCAGCAGGCTAGCTCCTTTGGTGACTTCAGGGGGCTTTAGCGACAGAAGAGCCTGCCAGCCTGACAGGTCCCTGAGCCAAAACAGAAGGAAGCTGCCCAGACAAGCTGCCAAGGATTTCTTCCAGTCCCCCACCTCCTCCTTGGCCTCCTTGTCTGGAATAATGTGACTGCTGCATCCGGGTCGACAACTCCCCAGTAGGGGGCAGGCTTGCTCCCTTTAGGGAAAACTTGCGTCATCTAGTTATGAACCCGTGGATTCTGTCTGTTGTCTCCACAGGCTTGAGACTCTCTATTTCTCCTCAACCTCTTTGTTCCTGCCCGACTTCTCCAAATTGGGTCACAACACTCCTCGGCAGATTGCACAGCTGCTCAGGGAAATTGTCCCAGCGGCAGATCAGGGCTCTGGCCTCTAGTCCAGAGTGTTTGCAGTCCCCAAGAAGAATCGGGTGGGCCTGAGAGTGGTGCTGGACCTCTCCACCCTCAACTCTTTCTCCCCCTAGTACATTTCAAGATGGTGATGCCAGCCCAGATCGCAAAGGCTCTCTATGAGGGAGACTGGATGTGCTCCATGGACCTAAAGTATGCCTACCTACACATCCCCATATTTCAGCCACATAGGAAATGTCTTCTGTTCACTGAAATGGGGTATCATCCCCAGTACAGGTTGCTGCTGTTTGGTATAAACTGAGTTTTTACAAAGTTTATGAATACGGTGGCGGCTCTACTCAGGCTAGAGGGGCACCACCTGTACCCATATCTAGATGACTGGCTGTGAGAGCCAGCTTGTCGGCCAGAGTGCAGCAGTCTTGCCAGAGGCTGGTGGATATTCTATATCCGTATATAAAGGGGGGGAACCCCAAATTAGCTCACTGCAAGTGAGCGCTCTACCTTATTTTGGGGTAACTAAACATTCAATATAACGTGAGGTAGTTAGCAAGTTTTTCAACAGTCAGACCAAAAGATTCAATTAGTCTATTTCAGCTCACAGTACAAAATATTAATTTATTCAAAAAAATTCATTGATGTAAAAGACAATTCAGCTTGTCAGTATTATGGTAAAAACACTCTGAATCACAATCCTTATTGTGACAGTATTTCCTCTAGAGTGAGAATCAAAGTTGAATTAATAAACAGAGTTAGTGATCGACAGCATTCAAAGCATATGCTAATTTACTGTTATCATACTCTAGGAGGGAGTCAAATTTTCTAATTCTAGTTTATAGACTAGAGCTTGGGACTCCGCATGTTTCTGTTCTCTATTGTGGATATCAGAACATTCGTCAGGAGAATAGTCACATTGGTTGTGATAACACTAAAACATACATATCGCCATTGGTAAACATTTGACTGATGGTGAAGGTTTGTTGATTTTCTCTGTATGGTGTAACTGCTCGAGTGTGAAGTTAGTCTCTGGTGGATGATGTCCCCTTGTACGTTAGGACTATTCATCAGTGGTCGAGTTCGGCCTTTAGTGCTGTGGTATCGACCTGTAGTTTCTTCAATCTGTGGAGTCCTCAGGATATCTTGTGAGGTCTATTACTTCTTTTAGTTAATTAGTATGATTAGTTTAGCCAGCATCTGGGTCTGAATGATTAAAGATGGCTTGTGGAATCTTAGTATCCTTGATAGTTGTAGGGAGCTCTCTATTGAAGACTTTCAGTATCTTAATTCAGGTTCTGGTTCTCGAGTCTTTGGACTTGATGGATCCTTTTTCATTCAATATATCTCGCAGTCTTTCCCAGTCTCTATAATCCAGGGTCAGAAAGTGAGTCGGCTTCTCACTAGTTAGGTGGTTGGTACCTATATAGGGTCACTGGTGTAGATTATTTCCAAGACGCGGTCTTCAATCTGTCCAAGGTTTAGTAAACGTTTGTTGTTCTGAGGTAGCGTCCACAGTACTCACTCTGACTTTCACAGAGAAAAACTTGCTAACTACCTCACCTTATATTGGATATTCTAGATCACCTCATCTTCTTGGTGAATAAGAAGAAGCCCCAACTGACCCTACGCAAGTGCCCGTCTTCCTGGGAGCCCAATGGAACACAGTGGCTCACTGGGTATTCCCCACACAGGACAGGCTGCAAACCATTCAAAGGGCGGGACACCACTTCCTGGATATGAGCGAGGTGACAGCTTGGTGGTTTCAGCACTGTCTAGGGCTGCTAGCGTCATGCGCGCTAACGGTGCCCAATGCCAGACTAAAGATGAAGTGCACCAAGCTGCAGCTGCAAGCAAGCTTGGACCAAGAAAAGGAATCTGTCAGCCAAGGTAGCCATACCGGCAGTCATGCATCACGTTTTCCCGTGGGGGTTGCAGACAGACAATGTGATGAGGGGTGTGCACCTGTGGCCCCAACACCCGTCGGTCATTACGACAGATTCGTCCTGTAAGGGTACAGATGAATATGCAAGTACAAGCTTTTGCCCCTTTTGCCCCCAATACTTACAGGTACCCAGCATGTGAAAAAAATATAAGCAGAGACAGCCTTACTCCATTCCGGAAATAGAAAGGTGACACATGCGCTAAACCCGAATACATTTAAATAGGCAATGCATATGTGAACTGTCATAAAGACGTAGTTTGTTTAAAATGGCATTAGTGTAGAAGCTAAAATTAGATAATAACAGAGCACAGAGAGTGCTGACACCCATGTAGAAGCTATGTTTCAGCATGCAATAGGTAAAAGGGAGTCATTACACTGGTAAAGAGACAGATTTAAAATGCATGCATGGATACTTGCAGGGAAATCAACGTATGGCAGAAAATGCATTAAAACCCTGTGCAGTTAAAATGTGTCAGCATGAAAAATAACCGTGACAGCCAGTAGATAGGGTCCCTCCAATCCTGATTACCTAGCATTTAGCATGCTCCATCCTCTGTCACCTCTTTTATTGGCAGTTAACAGTTAGTGGGCTGAGTTACTTTTGGGCCCCAGATTACAATCCCTGAAGGGCTGGGGAGCCACGCTGGTGGAGAACTGCATCTGCAGGGTCTAGAATGGACTGGAGAAGCAGTGGCTCATAAATTCACTAGAGCTCACGTCTATTGGCCTTGCGCTAAAGGCTTTTCTGACTCAAGTGGAGGGCAAGTTAGTGCTACTGAGAACCGACAACTCCACCTCAATGTTTTACCTGTACAAACAGAGGAGCACCATATCGCCTGTCCAGTCTCGCAGTGGAGATCTGGGAATAGACCTTGCATCACAGCATTTACCTCGGTGCATTCCACCTGCCCGGGTACTGCAATACGGAAGCGGACACCCTCGGCCAGGCTGGGCAGAAACACCTACGAGTGGAAACTGGACCTCACAATACTTTCTCAATCTTCAGGCAGTGCGTGTTGCTGCAGATAGATCAGTTTGCGTCATAGGACAATCGGAAGTGCCCCGTTTATGCCTCTTGGCTGGGGCAGGGTCCCAACCCTCTGTGAGATGCATTTAAGATGGCCTGGGACCACCTTCTGGCAAACGACGCCTCTCCTGCAGAGGGTAGTGAGGAAGTTCAGGACATCAGTCGACTGCTCTCTGGTCATTATCGCCCCGAAATGGCCGATGAAGGTGCGGTTCTCAGACCTGCTCCACAAAGCGGTGATGGGACTGGTGACCCTCCCAATTGAGTATCTGTTGTTCCTCTCACAGCAAGGTGTTGGGTGTGTTGTGGTACACCCAAGGGGTTGGTTCTGGCAGGTTGGCTCCTGACCAGTTGCGGCTCTAGCAGTATCAGCTTTTAGAGGACAACATACGCATTACTCAGGTCTCCGGTAAAGAGTCCACCAGGTCACAGTTCAAGAGCAAGTGGGCCAGGTTCTGTTTCTGGACAACATAGGGCCAAATAGACCCAATCAAGTGTCCCTTAAACGATGTGCTGTCTTTTGTGGTGCATCTGGCACATTCGGGTGCAGGTCGACAGCTGCCGCGCATACTTGGCAGCTATCATTGTTTACAAGAACTCATCTGAACAAACGTTCACAGCAGCCAACCCAGTAGTGAAGAGTCACTTGAAGGAGCTGGTGAGGCTTTTTACACCAGTGCATAGGCTGCACCCAGTTTGGGACCTCAATGTTGTGTTGTCAGCGTTGACAGCAGAGTCATTCGAGCCAATGCCGTCCACGGTCTGAAGAGGGTCACGTTCATGATGGTAAATCTGCTGGGACGCACGCCAGCCAGGCACGTGAGTGGGATCCAGGCGCTATCGGCCTGTGAGCCATTTACAATTTTTCACAAAGACAAAGTAGTCTTAAGGACTCATCCCAAATTTCTCCTGAAGGTAGTTTCGACTTTCCACCTTAATCAGGAGATATGCCTACGTGTTCTTTTTCCGAATCCACAGTCCGATGGGGAAAAGGCACCTGCTGGATTTTAGGAGAGTGCTTAAGTTCTATCTATCCGGCACAAAGGACATCAGGAAGACCTATGCACTCCTGGTCACGTTCGGAGGAACCTCCCCGGGCACACAAGCGTCAAAGGCATCCATCGACCAGGTGGATGGTCTTTGCAATATGGGAGTCTTACAAGACACAAGGCAAAGCTTCACCAGCTGGAATTCATAGCCATTCTGTGAGGGAAAAGGCCACGACAGTGGCATTTCAGAGGCATGGCTCTTTGGATGTCATCAGCATGGCGAGTACTTGGTCCACGCTGTCAGCTTTCTGCAAATATTACTCACTAGACACTAGCTCGAGAGTCGGACAGACAGTTTTGAGGAATCTGTTTGCTGCTTCTTAGGTGGTTCATGTCCTCCTCCCAATGGCAGGGGTATGTTGTAATCGCCCATCAAGGATGGAGGAAAGGGGATGGGACATATGAGTAATAGAATGTTACTCACCGTAGTGACTATACTACTCCTGGTTCTAAGTCCCCTTTCCTCAATACGACCACCTCCATCCCCTGGAGATAATAATACATGGCCAAGCACCTTGTTAAAAACATCCAGCATGCAAAGGGACTGAAGTGAGGCGGCCAGAGGGCAGGGCTATATGGCGTGCGTACCCCCACGGCTAACATCAAATTTAAACGAGCAGCTCTGTTTTTTCACTGGAACGTCGGGCACCGTCCCCTTTCCAGGGACACCCGTCAAGCATGGAGGAAAGGGGGTTTTAGGACTAGGAGTATTGTTGTAACTACAGTGAGTAACATTCCATTTATTGTCCATTGGTTTGTTTCAAGGTTTGTTGTGAAGTGTTTGTTAAAGAAAACGGCAGTATTTGGGACTTGATCAGGTTGATAACGCTACGTATGAAATAGCTCTGCCCTACAAGGCAAAACATGTTTTCTGGTGCAAAAATCAATTTTCTAAGCTTTCATGCATACCTGCAATGCATTGCTCAGTGGCTCTGGACTGAAAGGGAAATTCCAGGCATGGATACTGGATGGTGCATGACATGTGTGGCCTTTTAGCTGACATGACTTAATCTACTAGTAACGTAATGTGATCCTTGGTAATGGACTGCATGAATTTTTATTTCCGGTCAAGTCAGCTATTATACACATGTGCTTTCCTCCAATTCTGTGCCTTCCTAAATGATAAATATATCATTGAGCCTCTTCTCAGGGCAAATATGTTGGCTTACATTTTCTTTTGGCAATCTAGCTTTCTTCAAACCTCTCCACATGGAAGCTGCCTACATTTGGGGCTTTGACCTGCCATCAATCTTTTGGTATATTTGTTCAAGAAACATGAAAATGTATTTTTCATCTCTACACACCACTCATTGAAAGTGTTGGTCTAATTCTGTGTTTTTCCAAGTGGTCATATATAATATTGTTTCTTGCAGAATTCTAATGTATAATGACTCTATCTTGGGTCATAGATGAATGTGATTTACAATCAAAATCCAATGATCTATTGTTCTTAGAATTTGTGTGGGATCACAGACATATTACTTTATTTTAGGTTTGTGTTTTCTAAGGAAATGATTGGAATACTTGTTTTAAGGTTTCAATTTTGAGTTGGTCTCTGATAGAATTGGTCTGCCTTCTGGAATACTAATGTGTGTTTGATTATTGGCTTTTTTAAGGATTCCCCTCATTCATCTAATCCTAATTTTCCATAAAGCACTATTTCAGCCTCTGTCATTAAACTGTGTAATCATTTTCTGCATCAGAAAGTGTCATGTTGGTTGGACATTACAATTCCAAAACTTTGTCTAGTGTATCTTTTTCTGCTCGAGTCAGGATGTGGTTTGATAAAATAACTGATGTGATGTAACCTAGCAGTTCGGGCTGGACTGCCCCTTTTTGGGTGGGGCCAAGCCTGATTTGCATACGGTCTTTCCCCTTCTGTAATGGCTTGGCAGGTGAAGAACGGTGGTCTGGAGGGTTGCCCAGAGCAACGCCAGTGGTTAAGATTCATTCTAAACCTTCCAGCCATCACCTCTTTGTTTTTGCTTGATAAAATAACTACCATCACCAATCGATCACTGTAGCTTTTCCGCGTTCCATTTTGATCTTTGGCCTCTTCCTAAGAAACTGTGAATCTTGGATGTTATTACATTACATCCTCTGATTCCTCTTCTGATCCCTTTTCCTCTGCCGTCTTCTGTTCCTGACCCCAGGTTCACTTCTTACCTCTATACCTCCTTCCCCGATGTGTGTGCATTTGCTCTATTTCTTCTGAAGAGCTCTCTGATGTGCTTTCATTGGAGCTATATGATATATTTGCCTCTTCTGACTATGGATATGCTCTTATGTGGCTAAATTGGGCTAGACTTTTCTTTAATCTCTTCTTTGTTCGTGAGATACTCTTTTAAATCCTTTGATTTCCTGACCTATCTCATAAAGTCTCTTCTTAAATGGCTGTTGAGGAACAAATTCCCTGATGTCCTCCTCTTTCTTGGTTAGTTTGTCTAGAATTTGTTTCATGCATTCCCGAGCTATGTCCGTTCTGAGGACTAACCAGTCCCTCCTGTACTTGTTGGCAAAATTATTCCAAGTCATGTAGAATATTTTGTCTTTACAAAAAAGATGGGGTTCATTCCTCATTATACGTCTCTGGTTGCCTTTTGCCCAGAGTATTATGACATAATACAGCTATGCAGCTCTTCGTAGAATAGACTTTTATGCACTTTAATGACTTTTTCCCAGACTTTTGTTCTTGTTGTAGATTCTGCTGTTTCTCCCTCTGTTAATAAAGATAGCCCATTCATCAATTCAAAAAATACACTTGTGAATGAAAAACTGTGCCATTCTGCTGTGTATCACGGATGGCTTCAACAAGCTGTGAGACGCCAAAACACGGATCAAGGTTTTTTCTAAACAAATGGGCAAAACTGCTTATGATGACCATGTCAGGCTGCAGGTAGACCTAACTAGTGAGTTTCTTGGTCTCTTGACCTCCCATGGGCTCCTTCGACCCTACCCCACGCTTCCCTAACACCCAAGACAATAGCCAAACTAGTGATTGGTAACATCTATTGTCTAGTATATCTTATGTTGTTTGTGGGTACCTAAAGGCTGAAGCGTTTTCTGTCTGACATGCTCTGGGCCTTCCAACGGGTTTTCTGCTCTATAGTTTGCTCAGGTTAGAATCTGTATAATTCACAATTGTGTCTTTATCTGATGCTCTTCCTCTCCTCTCTTGCTTTCTTTCACTCCTTTCCTGATTTCACTGATTATTGCTCAGTCTCCTGTCCCTCTTTCCAATCCTCTCTCCCCCTACTTCTGGTCTTCCTAGACCCCCTCTCTTCTCACTCTGATCCCTGCGTCTCCCCATGCCCCTTCTCGATTGCTCGCTTTCTTCCCACTCCCTCCTTTTTGGTCCCGCCAATCTTCCCACACCCTCCCTCACTGACTTTCTTCCTCCACCAACTACTCCCTCCTATCTCCAACCTCCCTTCTTTTCTAGCTTCTCCCTCTCTTTCTCTCTCTGTCTCTCTCCACTGTCCCAACCTCCCTCTTGTCGCCACTTCCCTCTACTCCAGCTACTCTCACCTCGCTCCTATACTCAAGGTGTACGTATCCTCTATGCCTGGTATTCCCTTAAGGTATTCTATTGGGTGATCATGCACTCTCACATCATTTAGGAGAGACACAATATTGTATAAAGATCAAGGAAAGATACACTTGGAAAATTTAACAACTATAACACCAGCAAACTAGGAATCGATTTGACAAAAGCGAGCAAACAGAAAATACCTTTCAAGGAATTATGTGATATGAACTTGGAAGTAGTCATGCTGTGGGTCTACTACCAGAAACAACAATATATATTTATGTATTTGTTTTGAATTATTGCAGACATCGCCCTGATACAGAAGTAGCAAGAGACAGATTATCCAGCTGTAAAGCGTTTTGAAACTTTTCCTCATTAAGCATACAAAAGCACAAGTGAACCCAGGTATATGCCCAAATGTGCTTTGAAAATGAGAGCGCCAGACATGTTAACCTTGTAAAAAGCTTACAGGTGATTTTTCTGTGCTCTTGTGGCCGCAGTCTGCCAGTAGGTGGCTAGGCAACTTGAGTTCTGAACTAATAATCAGTATCTGGAAAAAACCCTGAAATTCCAAGCTACTCCATGTATGCTACATTTAAAGGTTAAGATCTGGAACAGCACATTTTCCATCACACAATCTATCCATGGCATCTGTATTTCCTGACCATCAAGAACCTGCATAACCACTCATATACCCACCAGAACACCTGAAGAAGGTCCAGCACCTAGTCGGAGAAACGCGTTTGTGTCTTTCACAAAACCCTGCAATGGAACACACACGCCTCTGTTCTATCCAATTTTACATTTACAGATGCGGTATAGATGTGCATGATTGTCATTTTACCAGTTGTAAGCGTACATATTTGTGAATATAAGGATGAGAATATGTTTTTATAGTGTATGAAATGTTGCACAGATATGTCCTCAAACTATGGTGAGATAGCAGAATTTGGTTTCATATATACATGACTGAATAAATCAGTACAATCTTCATTTTTAGCATGCCGAATATATTTTGATTGAAAGGCATACTTAAAGTATGGAACTGCAGAGTAGGTAGAGATTTTGATATTGTATGAAACACTTACCATCCTCGCTCTGATCATGTCCAGAGTAGACTATGCCAATAGCCTATACCTGGGCATACCCAAATGTTAGGGAGAATTCTCTGTTTTGGCTGAATTTCCTAACCTAGTGAGTCCCCCAGCTGCTTTGCTGGATTTCTGGAGTTTTTTTTCTCCTGCCAAGAGTGAGACTCTTTTTCTCCCACTCTTGGACATGATTTGTGGTGTTCCTTTGACTGTTAATGTGTTTTATGGGCTATGGGGTCCTTTACTCCATAGGGTCTCATGTGTTTTTACTATGTGTGTTACACAGCACCCTCCGTGCAGTGACACAGGGGTGTCATAGTGACTCCCCACCATAGACTCCATACCCTGGGACGGACTACTGTCTCCCAGGGCATGTAAAGTCACCATTGGCTTTACTAGTCCCAAATTATGAACAGAAACCAGTACAAACCATCAAATTGTGGACGTACTGGTCGGGGCAATTCGATTGCCCCGAGGTCTGTTAGTCGAGGGGGTACGTCTCCGTCCCCCCTGATCGGGTATTGGCTGGTGGCAGTGGATACTACTTTTTATATCCGACCGCGAATATATCTCTATGGAATTTTCCCATTGTTCGAGGCTACCAACTTTAATTATTTGATTCTCATAGCCTTGAACATACCGCCAGTTTATTTATTTAATATTAATTCGCCGGTTGGTATTTTTTGCCAGGACTCGATTCTAAAATGGCGTTTGTGTTCTCTTCTGTGCCTCCAACCCAAGCCGAGCCCTTTGTTCCACTTTTTGGCGGGCTTCTCCACAGAAGCCTCCAAAAGTGGTGCCACTCTGTCTGGGTACCACAGGGGATGTCGGAGGGGGTTTAGGCACCCTGGACTGAGTTACCTTGGTAACTCAAGTCGCACTCTTGTGTGATTGGCCCAAGTGGTGAGCCGGCCGGCTCACCACTTAGCATGTTTGATTCACAGCTAGGCTGAGTGAATGGGGGTGTGCTGCATAAAAGCAGGGCTTTTGGGACTGGAACTTTAGAAGTCGCCACAGGACCTGAGAATCCGACGAGGGAGAAGCTGAGCCGACCTGCTACGACGACACCACCTGTCGGGGGGAAATTCTGCCGGGGTCGGCCGGGCCGTCCGCAGACCTCCGGGCAGGGAGGCCCCAACTCCTCCCGTATATCCCAGATGAGATAGAGTATGAGACACACACAAGGAGCAAGGCGACTCTGCTGTTTATTTATACAAAACGGCAGGGATGGGTCAAGGAGCGTACGCGTCCGTCCTGACACACACATAATCGTGGGGCTCGCAGGCCCTTTTTACTGCATTATGACGCGCTACTTGCGTCACTTCAGAAAGTTAACAAAAAACCTATCGCCACTCTTAATTGGTTGCTCGAGTGGTAGGGTTAGTATAGTACACATATAGAGAATGATATTAGTGGACAAGGTGTAGTCAGGTGGTATATCTGGGTTGTCCCTATAATTGGATACATAAGAATTGTTACATGAAGGCTCCTGAGGATTGGCTAATGTTACTGACGTCTGAGATAAGAGCCCCATGTTCTGATTGGTGCATCCGTGAGCTCCCCAGCCTGGGACCACCGTTGTTCCCAGCTCTCGGTGTACCTGTGTTTGCAACAATGTTTCAATATGGGTACGTGCAGACAATGTGAGGATTTATTCATAGGTGGAAGGCTGACCGCTCCCACTGTAGCAGGTGTCCATTGAGCCTTTCAAGTATCTCGGCCTGTGTCTCGTAGTGAGGGACCCAGACGCCTTTTCTCTCCTGGGTTTTGGCATCTCGTCAGATTCGGCTTGGTCACGTGAGGCGGGACCGTGTTTGAGGCAGAATTCTGCACAATTAATATTGCTTTTCCACTGTGTGTCTGGTTTAATTTGTAGATATGACTTTAACGTTGGTACGCGGAGTGCGAGGTTGCAACATCGTGCCTTTGATGATTTGTTCTTGGATGTGGGCTTGCAACATTGCGACCTTGGCTGGTTGCTCCATCGGGTTCTTTCTGCAGGATCAGCAACCTGACTCTTGCTTTGTTAATGTCCACGGGAGCTCTTGTTTGAGGCCTACTCGGGCCTGGTGCTTAAGTAGTCTGTTTGGTGCATAGGTGCTTTAGATTATAGTAGCATACATTTCCATGACCAGTATCGTGTTTCCATTATACCTCTCATGGTGGTAACGGGTTTCAAGGGAAGCGTGAGCAAGCGTTATAGATGAGTTCATGATGCATCTTGCGTTTCTGCATTCTGAAAGCCTATGTAAAAATAATAAAGATGCACGTCCGTGAATATGCCTGTCGCCTACGTCAGAGCACTGAGTATGTTCTTCGTGTAGATTGGTGTGGAAATGTTAAGTGTGTATACTTGTACAGATGTGCTTCCCGTTGTCTAGGTCGTCATGGCATCTCTAACGACGTGTGGTTTTTAGTCTAGCTGATCCGAGCCGCAGGTGTCGGCATGGCCAGTGCGGGCTGCTGGGCAGGCAGGTGGACACATCCGTATGTTCCTGTACCAGGGTACCTGGTCGTCTGGTAAATGGACAAACTCTTCTTGCGGCGGGTGTCTGGGCCGTGACCCTCTAGGCCAAGCGCGAGAGGTGAAGGACGGGAGCCTGTTCTTCCATTCTCCCACTTCAGTCCCCCCTCTGGTCGACCTGTCGACCACAAACATATCCTTCTCGTTATCTCCTCTTACCCTCCATATCTTAGTTATCCCTCCGAGATGTCCATAATGGTTTACATGATCTTCAAATGACCAATACATGTATTCACATGTTCCTCCAGGAGTACAGTATACCCATCTTCCTATGTAGCTCCTGGGGTTCCTTGGGTTCTCAATCTTCACTGATGGTGGGTCTAGATGATTGGTGATGATTTGGGTGCGCAACTTCTCCCTTTCTTGTATTATCACACCTGTATGCTGGCCGTCATCTGCTGGCATTAAGGGGTGCATTCCCACCATTTCCAGCAACTCGTCAGTCGTGCGTGCTTTCCGGGCCTTCCAAAATCTAATTATGATCAGGGTAGCTCCAGCCAAAATAGCACATCCCACTATTATTTTCAGTCCATCTGACAGCCAAGATGGCATCCATGACCATAATAGTGAAAACCAGCTCTTATCCTTGTTTACACCGTTACTTTCGTCCATCATTTTGGAGTGCATCTGGGCCAATTGTGAAACTGCTTCTGTCAGTGTACCATTGTCAGCATCGTTGGCAGGTATGAACGTGCAGCAAGATTGTCCTATTTTTGCACAAACTCCTCCTTCCATTGCTGTGAGAAGGTCCAATACATATCTGTTCTGGAGTGCTACCATCCTTACAGCTCGCAGCTCCTCTTTAATTGCGTTGAACCCATTTACTGTTGAATTGATGGTCATCATTAGTTCCCACCTTGTTATTTGGAGCCATTTTGCGTTTGCGTATGCCTGCAGTCCCGGATGTATTATTGAGGAGAAGAACATTGCTGCTCTGCTGAATAGTCTGTGTTCTGGCGGTATTGATGTTAGTTCCGTTTCCGACCTTCCCCACAGGTAATTTCCTGTCAATGGCTCTCCTTGTCTTTTTCTCCTGTTTAGGACAGTATCATTGCTGTTGGTCCTGTTTCCTTGCTCCTTCTGAAGTGGTGCAGATCTCTTTCTTCTCTTATCCCCTTCATCCATTTTAGGAAATTTCGCCACATCGACATGCTTCTTAGGTACCACTAGTGATGGTACATTGACGTGTACCATTGTGCACACACCATTCCACAGGGGAGGCAATGTATGATATGCCTTTTCCCCACAGGCCCAATAATGGTCCATTATTACTGCTGTTCCCGCTCCCCCCTCAGGCAACTCCATCACGCTTGCACAATTGGTGTTATATCCTACGTCCACCTCTCCTTTATGCTGGTAGCATACTTTAGGCGCAGTCAATGGTAGTATAGTTATCGGGTCTTCATCTTCTTCTACCCACGTGAGCATTGGTACATACTTGATCCACGTCGTCCAACATCGATGATTGTGTGTCTCGATAGTTGAGATAGTTTCTTTTGTTACCATGTTGCTGCCAATCACTCCTATCTCCCAGCTGTTGCCCAGGAACACCTTTCCTGTTATCGTCAGTAGCGGCCTCTCCCGGCATCCTTGTTTACCCGGAACTTCAGTTGCGTACCAATCACATGGTAGATACTGCAGTGTTACCTTCTTTGTTTCTCCTTTTGCAGGGCCACTTGTTATGTACCTGAATGCTTCAGCATGTAAACTGGTCTTGTGATAACTCAGATAGGTCTTGAGGAAGTTGTTTTCATATGGGTATGAGTCTCGTGTTTTCCATGTCATGTGCACTGCTGTTCCTTGAAATCTTCCTTTCGTTTGGAACAGGGCCAAATATATTATGCACTGTGCTGTTTTTTCATCTATTTCTGTGGCAACAAATGTTCGTGAAGCGCTCATGGCGTATGGTATTAATGAGCAAACGTAACAGCTATCCTCAGTTGTCTGCTTACCAATGCGGGTCATGTGTTGGTACCATATGTTGTTTGTGACGTGTGCTGAATCTTGTACATAATTATCAATACCTTTATTGTCTGTGTACGTGCTGCGTTTAACTCTATTTTGCTTGGGTGCAAAGTTACGATTACCACCTGACGTAACACCTGTTGCAGCAGGGGACGGGGGTATATTAAGTTTAGGTGCAGCAATAAAATCAATAGCATAGCTGTACTGCCAGACAGAGGCAGCCAAGAACCCGGTGATCATAAAAATCCCTATTATTTTTATTACATATGCTAATTTCACCGGCATTTTGCTCTTACCTTGCTGCGGTCCTGGCAGCTTATTCTTGCGACGTTACAGTTGCCCGCCTAAAAATTCTCAAAAGTGCTCGTTATTAAATGTTAGTTTTGTTTCCTTTAAGCTCTCCCTATCAAGTAGTCATTCAGTGCCCAGGCGAAAAGCTGCTCCCACGCTACTCTAAGTGATGGGTCTCTTAGGACCGGCAAGTATGGGCGGAGGTGGGGCATGTAATATTCTATGGCCAGGAGGAAGGCTGTGTAGTATACACGTACCCTTCTCCTTTTTAAGTATGTTGGCCTCTTTATTTCGTATACAAATTGGTGTGACAATTCTTCTGGGTAGTTATCGTCTGGCAGCACCATCTACACCTGCACACTGAACTTGTTAATTAGCTTTTCTTAACAATACAATATTACGCAGTTCCTGTATGTGCGAGAGAAAAAGAGAACATTCACGTGTTTACATGTGTATTGGTGCAAGCAATGTCCTTCAATTTTAGTTACAACTGTACTTAGCAGTCAATGGGGGGGGGGTTTGCGCTCAGATGGCGGAAGTATTTTTACTCTTTGAGCGAGTGATCATGGGGTGGGCAGTATGGGGGTCACCCCCTTCTTCGTCAGTTATTGTCTCCGAGGGAACAATTGGGTCGTTGTCTGTGGTGGAACTTTCTTCCGCTGTCGGCGATGTTGTTGCTGTTCTTCCAATGGACCTGTCGTTGGCGCTGGGGCGGGTCTGCAGTTTGTAGATCTTTACGTCATGTAGGTGGTTCCAGGCACGCTTATCCTTTAGTTTTACTGCTCTTGTTGATACGTCCTCTACCAGATGGGGGCCAGTGAACCTCTTCTCGTGCCACCTTCTATTGAAATTGCGAAGTAGTACGTGGTCACCTTTGGCAAGTTTGCACGAGTTCTCCTTTCCCAATTCCGTACTTTCGTCTTTTTCTTGATTGCTGGTAGACCCGCCCCGTGTGCGCTCGAGCTGTTGAGACACAAACACAACACTAGTAATCAAAGAAGACACATATTGATACATTTCATCTCCTAACACATTCGCTGAACTTTCGTTATCGGTGAATGCCCTTGACGTTGGTGTTAGGGGAAGGCGCATTTGACGTCCAGTAACCACTTCGTGAGGGGTGAGGTGGTGGTCGGACCCTGGCCTGTTTCTAAGTTCAAACAATGCTAACGGAAGGCAATACAACCAACTTTTCTTTGTTGTTTGTTGTATTTTAGCAATTGCCTCCTTCAATAGGCCATTCAGGCGTTCACATACACCATTAGCCTGTGGGTGGTATGCACATGCAAATTTGTGTTTAATGTTCAGCAGGGATGTAATATGCTGGAACATTTCATTTGCGAAATGGGGGCCGTTGTCTGATCTTAACACCTCGCACACTCCCCACCTGGGGAAGACCTCCCTTACTATGAATTTGGCTGCTCTAAACGCATCAGGGTGTGAACAGGGCCCTGCTTCAATCCACCTAGAAAATGGACATACTACTACAATCATATACCTATTGCCTTGACAGATGTTGATCATATCAACATAGTCAATGTGAAGGTGCCGAAAAGGTCCTTCTGGCCGGGGTATTGTACCTCTTATCACTTTTAGAGTATGACCGGCCGTAAACTGTTGACATGTGAGGCAATTGCTGATAAAATTTGACACATGGGAGGTTAACTCGGGACAAAACCAATCTTCTCTAATTCGTGCTGCAATTATTTCCTTGCCTGTATGGGCAGGGTGATGTAATTGGCTCAAGGCGGTATTTAACAGTGCCAACGGTATTACAACTTTCCCAGTGCCACCCTGGCGCCATAGTGCGTCGGTTGGTGACATTGTGCATCCTCTTTTCACCCATACTTCTTTTTCGGCCATTGGTGCAGCCGCTTGTAGCTCCATAATCTGTGTGGCTGGGAGATGGGTGTACCCTTCTCTTATTAACATCTCCCTCGCTATTCCCCTCCCTCTCCCTCTCTGTGAGTCTGTGGGGTTCCATATCTCACCAAAATATGCAGCATATTTCGCATGTGCGTCTGCTGCTGCATTTCCTTTTGAAACGTAGTCTTCTCCATTGGTGTGTGCGGTGCATTTTACTAGGGCTAGTTCTTGGGGGTCGTTTATTACTTCAATTAGTTCAGCCAACAAGAGGGCATGTTGTACTGGAGTGCCATCAGCTCTCCTAAACCCTCTCCTTCTCCATTTTGATAGCCCTGAGTGGACAGTGGATGTAACATATGCACTGTCGGAATATATAGTTACTCTTTTATTAAAACTTTCCTTTAATGCCAATATTAGTGCAACGAGTTCCGCCGCTTGAGCAGAGTAGTGCTGTGGTAATTGTACACACTTCATAGCCACACACACCGGCGCCTCCATCATTTTTACTACTGCTGCCCCAGTCCTTCGTATCCCATCTTCTTGATCAATAGTTGATGACCCATCAATAAACAAAAGCTCACCTCCCTCTAGTGCGTTTTCTTCAACTTTCCTAGTACATGAGTATATTTCAGTTACTTGGGTGCAGTCGTGGGCGTAATCTCCCTCTTCAATTACTTCTGCTAGGAACCTTGCAGGGTTAACCGTGCTACATCTAACAATTGCCAATTCAGCTTTAGACAAAATAATCTCATAACCTGATGCCCTTTGTGTCGTTAATGTGGACTTAGGTTTATTCAATATCGCAAATAGTGCATGTTCCACAAATAGTGTAGTTGGACACCCCATAGTTATTGCTGATGCTTTTTCTACTGCAAAAGCAGCTGCAGCAAGACCTTGTTCACAAGAGAAGTGGCCTAACATTATAGGGTCTAAGTGACCGCTGTAAAATGCTACTGGTTTATAGCCCATGCTAGTTTTTTGGGCCAATACTGCTTTCATCACTGCTGAGTCGCAATGTGAAAATATAAAGAAGCGCCGCTCATAGTCTGGGGATGCAAGTACTGGAGCAGTTGATATCGCGTCTTTTAATTCGTCAAATGCCTCCCTCATTTCCATAGTCCATCCCAACTTTTTCTCCCCTTTATTTGCTTCCTTCAAACCCTCAAGCACGGGTCCTATGTATGAGCTGTAATCAAATACCCATGCTCTACAGTAGTTGCACAGCCCCAGAAATTGCTGCAGTTCTCTCACAGTCTGTGGCACGGGAGTGCTTGAGATGGCCTGTGCTCTTTGTGGTGCAATCCTTCTTCCATGTTGGGATATCAGTTGACCAATGTAAAGTACCTGTTCCTGACAGTATTGTATCTTTTCCATGTCTACCTTGTACCCCTTTTCTGCCAGTATCGTCAACATTTTTAAGGAGTCCTCTCTACATTTACTTTCGTTTGTACTGCAAATTATTATGTCATCCACATACTGTAACACTGTGCTTTCCACCTGAACGTTACCCAAATCCATCTGTATTACTCTATTGAAAATTGAGGGTGATTCACAATACCCCTGTGGTAATCTGGTATGTTTCCACTTTGTATTTCGGTAAGTGAAGCTTGTCAAATCTTGTGAGTCTGGGTGTAATGGTATTGAGAAAAAAGCATTTTTAAGGTCAATCACTGTAAATCGTGATGCTTCTGCTGGAATGCCACACAATATTGTGGCCGGGTTTGCTGTTACTGGATACTCTGCTTCTACTATGTTGTTCAAGGGTCTGAGGTCCTGTATGAAGCGCCAAGACCCCCCTTTAGCCTTGCGCACCGGGTACACAGCTGTGTTACATGGTGATTCTGAGGGGACCAATATGCCATTGTTTATAAGGGCCGTTATGGTTTCATATATGCCCTCATCTGCCTCTTTTGACAATGGGTACTGTTTAACTCTTGGTAGTATGGCACCTTTTTTCAATTTTATCCTTACACCCCCTATGCTTTTTATGCATCCCACGTCATAAGGGCTAATAGTCCATAATGATTTGGGCACCTTTGACATATCCTCCTTAAAAAATGGGACTGGGGTGCCTGCGGGTGCCTCAAGTGCCATTGCAATTTTCTGTGCTACTTGTTTGTGAGCCACTCTTAGCCATATTTCTACACTCATCATGAACACCATTTCATTTTCTTCCTTTTCTTCTGAGAACAGCTCTTCATCTGACACCTGGGTCAGCCTACATCCTTCTGCTAGTGCTATCACCGCCCTCCATGCTCTCCCTTCTTTATCTTGGGCGTGCACAGCAACATAATCAGCTGTTGCAATAATGCTCTCAATGTCCACTACAAACACCTTCCCTTCTAGTTCATTAACTGGTGTTTCTGGTCGGAATAGATAGGCTGCTGGTCTCCTCCATATTTTCCCTTCTATCCCTGGCATCCATGCAAATGCCATGTCAGTGCCATATTGGAATATCTCGCCATCTACTGGCTCCGCCCTAATCGCTGTCTGTCCACAGTATGCTTGCAAAATCTGTCGTGCTGCGAGCATGTTAATCCCTGGAGTAGAGCAAATTATGCCATCCTCTGTAAAGGAGATCGTCATGTTCAACCTGTTCATTATGTCCCTCCCCAGTATATTTACTGGTGAGGCACTATAATACAAGAGTGGAACTGACAGATCATAATCTCCAATAGATAAGGAAACATTATCAGTAAATGGAACCAACCCTTTAGCCCCAGAAAATCCTTGGGTGTTCATGGCTTCGCCTGACATCTTAAATTTACCTTCCCTTATGCAAGACCGGGTTGCCCCGGTGTCAACAAGAAATGATAATTTTTTGTCACCTATCGTTCCCTCTATGCGTGGTTCCTCCGCACTATTAGGTGTTACTGACAGGATGGGACACACCAAGGCCGTCTGTGGGCTGGCCTATTGGGGGTACAATGATTGGCCATTCCCTGTGTAAGGGTTGTGTCCCAACACCGTCACCCCACCCAATTGTGTTCGTTCATTTTGGGGTGGTGGTTGTATTAACGCTACTTGTTGTTGTGGCGGTGGCAGGTACTGTGTTATTTGTTGTTGTGGCAGTGAATAGGTTTGTGGCTGTTGTGTTTGTTGTTGTGGGTCACTCCCTTTTTGTGACGTCTGCTGTTGTTGTATGCCCTGCTGTTCTTGTAATGTCCTAGGTTGTGCTTGTTCATTCCATGCTGGTGTTCCTGGCCTGACCCTACATCTACGTGACATGTGTCCTAATAGTCCGCAGCTCCAACACACGGGTGGTTCCCTGTTTTGCCATGGGAAGCTCCCTGTGTTGTCCTGGTATACGGGTTGCCCTGTGGGGTAGTTATTTCTTAGTCCCCCAGCCTGTTGTTGGGTATTATATCCATATCCTCTCCCCCTCATAAACCCTCCTCTCCCTCTGTTATAACTATAATACCCAGTTCCTTGCATTGGGTACCCTCCTCCCATGTTTGGTGCGTGTAATTGCAGAGGCGGCACTTGCTGTATTACACCTTGTGGAGGCGTTATTTGTGCGGGATCTTGTGCAGCCACTACTTGCGTTGGGCTTTGGGCCATTGGTGTGGGCGTAGTTATTAGTGCCCCTTCCATTGTGTATTTAGTAAGTTTTTTCTGTACTAATTTGGCCTCTTCTGTTTTCCTATCCTCTTCCTTTTGTTTCATTTTTCCTTGCCATGTTCTGCAGTGATGTACTATAGTCAGTTGTATTTCTGGCCATGGTTTTGCTTCCATCCCCACTACTTTCTTTAGTTGTTTTTGAACTCCTTCTGGGAGCCCTTGTACTAGTATATGATAAAATATGGCTGGTGTTTTGTCCCATTGTTCTCTAGTTTCCATGCGCCACTTCTCTTGAACATCCTGGATATAATCAACAGGATCCTCATTTTCACCCATCTTACGGGAAGTAATGGCTCCTATGTCTGATGTGTCTGGGTACTGCACTCTCAGTGCCTGCCATAGCGC
Source organism: Ambystoma mexicanum (assembly GCF_040938575.1). Classification (NCBI taxonomy): domain Eukaryota; kingdom Metazoa; phylum Chordata; class Amphibia; order Caudata; family Ambystomatidae; genus Ambystoma; species Ambystoma mexicanum. Next base: position 1,312,248,703 of record NC_090934.1, read on the forward strand.
ATGTCTGCAGTTTGCAAATGGTGCCCCATCATGCGATGTGTTCGTTATTGTTACCCCATGGAATCCCGCTCTTTTCCAAATGTCATCCGCTCTATCCCCTAATATTGATATTAACAGGCCCTTCACATCTCCTACTGCTAGTTTCTGTCCTGCGGTGTGTTTTTCCATTTCATATATCCACTTACCTGCACCTCCACTTAGTGATGGGAGCCTACATTTTATATTTTCCTTATCCGTATGTTTCCAAGGTACATACTGTGGTCTAACCCCTCCTCTCTCCAGCAGTGGCATTAAATTCTGTCTTGTGTCACCCTTTACGCTCCATAATGTTGAGTCTTCACACCCCTCCTCTTCCCCCATTTCTTTTACTACTTCAAATTCTTCCTTACTACCTCTGCTCCTACCTCCCTCTTCTTCCTTTCCCCTTTTTTCATCATTTCCTGTGTTCAATATGGGTAGGTTTATTTGTCTGTCTTGCCTGCGACTAGGGAGGTCCCTAAGCCGACATGCATAAGGTGTAAGTTCATTCATGAAGGGCGCGAGCTTTATTCTGTGCAGAGAGCGCGCGGTAGTTGAACATGTAGGGCGTGACGTGGGAGGGTGCGATGGTGATGTGGGTGGCGTGGTTTCATTGGTTTGTGTTTCCCCTATTCTTTTCACTTCCTCCTTACTTCTCTCCAGCTCCTCCCATCTTCTACTCATCCAGGGCGAATCTATGTTTGTTCTTGTAAGGTATAGTTTATCTAAGCTTTCCCTTTCACTCTTCCTTCCATCCTTCTCCACTCCTCCTTCCTCCTCACTGCAAAAATCATTCATAAATGGCACCCCCCACTCTGCCTTTTTTCCTTTTATTGTTACTGTTTTTAAGTCTATTAGGTCTCTTTCTCCCTTTCCGTTGTTACCAACTGTCCCCTTTGTGCTGATGTTGTTGCTACCTCTCTACTTTTATATACATCTCCCCATCTTTCACTCTCCCAACCCCTCTCTTCTCTTCCTCCTTCACTCCTCTCCTCCATTTCCCTACTATTTTCCTCCCTTTTCCTTTTCAACTCCTCCATTACTTCGTTGCTCATCTGTTCCAATATCCTTTCATCCTCTTTCTTCCTTTCCCATTTCACCCTTTCTCTTTCTACTATACTCTCTATTACCTTCCCCTCTTCATATTTCTTAGTTGCCTCTGATATTATCCTCCTCCTCCATATTTCCATTTCTTTTTCCTTTTCTTCTTCTTCCTTCTTCTTCTCTCTCAGCACTACTCTTGATACCCTATCTGCTGCTCCTTTTACCCTTTCAGCTTCTCTCTTTTGTTCCTCACTTCGTTCCCTTAATTTTTCCAATTCGTCCTTACCTTCTTTCCTTTTCCTCACTCTCTCTCTTTCCTCCCGCTCAAGTTGTTTGATCAGTTCATTCTGCTCATCCCTTAGTTCTGCTAATCTTTCCTCCAAAATCTCTTCCTTCTGCCGTAGTAGCTCCTCTCCCCTCATTTCACTCTCTCTGGCACTATCCTCGTTTGTTCTCCTTACCGCCTCCCTTTCTTTTCCAGTTAGTGAGCCTCGTAATTTCAACAATATCTGTGCAGCTACCCACTCATCGTTTCCTATCTCTACAGTCTGCTCTTCTCTAATTCTCCTGTCAACCCAATTGGTATCTTCCCATGAGCCACATATGGTGGAGGGCTGTATGCCGGGTTTGAGTATCCTTCAGCCGCCCTTAACTGTCCTGCTATTTCTCCTAATTCTCTTAAAGGGTACAACCCTCCTCCCTCTGTTTTCACTCCCGGTGTTATGGGTATCCCATTGCTCGGTTCCTTTTTTATGTCGTCTGATTTATCAATCTTTTCTCCTCCCTGTCTTTCGTTCCCCGTATTCTTTGTGCTTTCGCACTCCTTTTCCCCACCCGTTCCTTCTTTCTTAATCTCCTTTTCTTCCGGTGTTTCCCCCATAGTGAACATTCCATTTGGTCCTGGTCGAGACCCCTGGAACATCCTCCATAAGTTAAACACCTCCACATGGTTTGCCAACTTCTTCCCCTTGTATGTATTGTGCAGATGGTTCAGTAGTGAATGTTGGGCATATGGATCGAAACTACCATTAGGCGGCCATGGTGTTAACATTTTGTTATCTGTCCCCTGGGTCCACTCTATGCTGTACTTAATTAACTTCTCCCTATGTGGTGGCAGTGTGGTGCATATGTGCTGTAGTGAGGGTGTTCCCCCACCCTCCCGACCCTCTCCCGTATGACATAAATTCACTCCCCTTGTTACCCTTCCCCTTACTAGCAGTTTACGATATACAACCTTGTATTGCTTACCTCGCCCCGCAAGTGTGGGGACTTTCGACAATCCTTTTGACAAATTATGCAATGATAATAAATATGATGTTATATTATATTCCTTCCCCTACGGCCCCCTGCGGCTGAAGCGCACGCAGCCCCCTGCGGCTGAAGCGCACGCAGCCCCCTGCGGCTGCGTACCCCTTACGATGATCTTATACAGTCGTCCTGTTTCTCCGTTCTCCTCCCCCGTTTACACTTGCCGTGGCCGGCGTTCTCCGTGCGCAGCCACGCCCCTTTCCCCTTTTTTCGATCCACTGGTTTATAGTTTATCTCCGTACCAGCTCCTTTATCATGCTTCTCTTCCCCACCACTCTCAAACCCAAAATTCCTTGTGCTCGCGATATCCTATTAAATCCCTACTGGTGACGTCACCGATTTCTTCGAGCTACTGGTATATTCTTGTTATGTTTTTTAAGTTCAAAATACACTTGCAATATACCCCGCTAACCCTACAGCTGTCTTCCTGTCTCTCCTGGAACAAGGTAATCTCATCAATAATATAACCGGACTGCGCACGCTGCGTCGCCTCGCGTGTGATACGCCCCTTAACAGGAGGGCTTAACCAGCCAATTATCTTCCGTTTTGGGCAACTATGTAACTAGCTACCGCCCACAGGGAAACGTCATCTACCTATCGAGTTTCTTGCTCGAACAATAGGGAACCTCATCTACTCATTGATCAATAAATGTCAAGTCGTAGGAAACCACACACACCCACCCTCACACTTAGTCGCAATTTAAACCATCAGTGTCTTACGAGCGGCTGCACGTGATGTTTTCGTGCCCCGCCCCCCTCTTTCGCGTAACGTTAGCTGACTGTTACGAGCGGCTGCACGTGATGTTTTCGTTCCCCGCCCCCCTCTTTCGCGTAACGTTAGCCGACTGTTCTCGCACTCGTTTTGCTACCATTCATTCCATTAGCAACACTCAGTTAAACCTTCGCCGCACATCTCTACAATACCTCCCCCCTCCCTTATTTACTTCCTCCCCCTCCCTCACAATTTCGCATTGCTTGTTGTGCGTGTCATGCTCACCAAGTTCTCTCGATGCAGGGCCGCTTGACTGCGTGCACCCTCCAAGCGGCTCGCCACCTCCCCTCGTCTGGACCACGTCTGGACACTCGCCGACCGCGGGCGGGATACTTCTCAACCGGCTCCCGAGGGCCAATATCCAGATTGCGCTGTCCGGTCTTCTCGCGGCTCCGCGATGGTCCTGTAGTCCTCAGAAGGGGGCAACGGCAGAGGGGGCCGCGCCGCCGGGCCTCCTCGCAACGGGAGTGCCTGGAAAAACTAAAAATAAAAGTTGATCTTAAACAGATCTCAGCAGTGCCTCCAACTTGTCGGGGGGAAATTCTGCCGGGGTCGGCCGGGCCGTCCGCAGACCTCCGGGCAGGGAGGCCCCAACTCCTCCCGTATATCCCAGATGAGATAGAGTATGAGACACACACAAGGAGCAAGGCGACTCTGCTGTTTATTTATACAAAACGGCAGGGATGGGTCAAGGAGCGTACGCGTCCGTCCTGACACACACATAATCGTGGGGCTCGCAGGCCCTTTTTACTGCATTATGACGCGCAACTTGCGTCACTTCAGAAAGTTAACAAAAAACCTATCGCCACTCTTAATTGGTTGCTCGAGTGGTAGGGTTAGTATAGTACACATATAGAGAATGATATTAGTGGACAAGGTGTAGTCAGGTGGTATATCTGGGTTGTCCCTATAATTGGATACATAAGAATTGTTACATGAAGGCTCCTGAGGATTGGCTAATGTTACTGACGTCTGAGATAAGAGCCCCATGTTCTGATTGGTGCATCCGTGAGCTCCCCAGCCTGGGACCACCGTTGTTCCCAGCTCTCGGTGTACCTGTGTTTGCAACAATGTTTCAATATGGGTACGTGCAGACAATGTGAGGATTTATTCATAGGTGGAAGGCTGACCGCTCCCACTGTAGCAGGTGTCCATTGAGCCTTTCAAGTATCTCGGCCTGTGTCTCGTAGTGAGGGACCCAGACGCCTTTTCTCTCCTGGGTTTTGGCATCTCGTCAGATTCGGCTTGGTCACGTGAGGCGGGACCGTGTTTGAGGCAGAATTCTGCACAATTAATATTGCTTTTCCACTGTGTGTCTGGTTTAATTTGTAGATATGACTTTAACGTTGGTACGCGGAGTGCGAGGTTGCAACATCGTGCCTTTGATGATTTGTTCTTGGATGTGGGCTTGCAACATTGCGACCTTGGCTGGTTGCTCCATCGGGTTCTTTCTGCAGGATCAGCAACCTGACTCTTGCTTTGTTAATGTCCACGGGAGCTCTTGTTTGAGGCCTACTCGGGCCTGGTGCTTAAGTAGTCTGTTTGGTGCATAGGTGCTTTAGATTATAGTAGCATACATTTCCATGACCAGTATCGTGTTTCCATTATACCTCTCATGGTGGTAACGGGTTTCAAGGGAAGCGTGAGCAAGCGTTATAGATGAGTTCATGATGCATCTTGCGTTTCTGCATTCTGAAAGCCTATGTAAAAATAATAAAGATGCACGTCCGTGAATATGCCTGTCGCCTACGTCAGAGCACTGAGTATGTTCTTCGTGTAGATTGGTGTGGAAATGTTAAGTGTGTATACTTGTACAGATGTGCTTCCCGTTGTCTAGGTCGTCTCTAACGACGTGTGGTTTTTAGTCTAGCTGATCCGAGCCGCAGGTGTCGGCATGGCCAGTGCGGGCTGCTGGGCAGGCAGGTGGACACATCCGTATGTTCCTGTACCAGGGTACCTGGTCGTCTGGTAAATGGACAAACTCTTCTCGCGGCGGGTGTCTGGGCCGTGACCCTCTAGGCCAAGCGCGAGAGGTGAAGGACGGGAGCCTGTTCTTCCATTCTCCCACTTCAGTCGGTGGAGCCCTGCGGAACCGACTCACCACTTCCCGACGATGGAGAAGATCTCCCGGCTGGAGAGTCTTCTTCCCCTGACTGGTGGGCACAACCAGTCTACCTTCTTTTTCTCACATTCCAGGATGTCTTCTGGTCGAATTGCCCGTGCCAAGCACCCCGGCAACCGGATAGCCACTTACCACTTGACCGCGAATAAAAGAACCGCTCCTTTTAACTGAGAACTCCGCGGCTGGTTTCTTCCCTGGCAGTGCAACGGACTCCTGTCTTCCTCCCCGACGAGATCCTCTCTTCCCCCGGACGAAGCACCGACTCGCATCCGCTGCCAGGAACAACTGCCCCTGCTGGAGTATTCTCACCACTTTAAGGTACCGTGTGATTGCTACATGGTAATAATAATCCCTTAACCTTCTGGACTGGGCTGGCCGCCTTGACCATCTAACTGGTCCCTTTCTTTTGGTCCAACTCTTTCTGAACCTTTTCGAGACTTTTGTGCACTTTTCAACCGTGTGACCTTGGACACATTTCGTTCTGATCCTCTTAAAGTGGATCCGGCTTTCTGAACTCTAACTTCACGGTTCGACTCTGCCTTCCTCTCTTGCTGTGTTCTTTTGAAAGTGTTGGGATCTGTTTCAATTTATGCTCTGCCTTTCTCTCCCTTTTAAACCGAATTATTAGAGTGCCATCTGCGTTAAGCGCTCACCGCTGTCTGAAAATAAGTGGGGCTTTACTTGAGACTTGTCTAATTTTCTTTTAAGAGAGTGTATATCTTTTAGTGACCGTGTTTTTGAACTGCTTAATATTAGTGCCTGTGTGTTTTATTAGATGTGTTTTTAAATAAATAATTATATCTCTTTTACACCAAGCTCTGGTCAGTGTTTGCTTGTTCTACTGTGTTCTTTTGACCTATGGTGAATACTCTGTATAATGCCTAACTCATCTTGAGGGAAGTCTGACTGCTCAGCCACAGCTACCAAGTGAATCTGTGTGGTACAGACTGCTACCAAGTGGGTTTACTGCCAAACACCTGTAGTCTTAAATCTTTTGCAGTGGTCCCAGAGGGAACTGCACAGGTTTCTGCGTAACACCAAACAACTTCTAAAAAAACTACAATGCATAGAAAATGCAGCAGCCAGACTCCTCCTCAAGGTACCCAGAAGAGAACACATCACACCTGCGCTACAAAATACTACACTTGCTACCATTAAAACAGCGAAAAAAATTCAAGTCCATGTGCATCACGCACAGAGCAATACACAAACAAGGTGCAGAATTCCTAAGCGATAAACTACGCCCACATCAACCGACAAGAACACTGAGATCAAGCACCAACATCCACCTGGAACCAAAACCCTATAACAGAAGAAAACTCAGAGGATCCTCTTTCTCTCACCAGGCACCGAAAACCTGGAATGACCTACCTAAGAATATACGGAACACAACAAACCACCTAGCATTCAGGAAACTCCTCAAATCATGGCTCTTCACAGCGTAACCTCAACAGCGACGCACTAGAATGCCCGCCCCATTAAAACAACAACAAAAATAACACCAACCTCGGCCACTCTCAAATGGACAAACACTGAACCCAAAGAATCGACCACACGACAGACCATAAGATATCATGGGAAATAGCCACAAAAGGAAGCATCCTGAGACTGATCACATACTCAGACCCAGATGAAACCCTAAAGAACTCGCCCACTCGCCCGGACGTACCATATCCAAACCGGCAGACACATTTAGATAGAAAGTTTGAGAGGAGTCCGCTACACCAGGCCCAGCACCCAAGGAGGAGAATAGTCACACAACCCACATTAATCAATCCATCAGCATTAGAACACCTACAGAGCTGGCTAGAATAAAATGGCGAGGAGCAACCAGAATACTTACAAGGCGCGTTAAAACAGCACAGGGAGCGCCCCACAAACCAAACCCTGCCAGGCCTAGCCCTTTTGCCCACCCGGATGAAATCGGGAGGATTGGCGAGTGCCACATTCAGACAGATTTCTGAGCTTCTGTTAACCTTCATACAACCGACTAACAAAAAAACTCGGCATTTCTGCAGACTTATCTCACTCAAAAAATCTCACACAACCATCTCTCGCACAACAACCCGCACACACTTCACAACACCGCAACAACACATAAGCGACACCAACAGCACATGAGGACTGACATCGATCCAATACTCGCACCGAAGCTCAGCTGAGTTGAAGCTGCCAACAGAACACCACTCCTCTCACTATCCTACTCCCGCTTCACCTACTAACCCACCCCACCTTCTCATTTGCAGATCCGCCAGAGCGCTTGGGAACCAACTCCGTTGGTGACGGTGCACGGTACAAATACCTTTAACATTTAACATCATTGTTTGTTCTCAGTGTATCCTACATCTACTTTCAATAACGGTACCCTCCTAAATGTTAGGAGAGACTGTGAGCAATTGCTATCTGGTGAGGGTGTGAAAGCCATAGCATTTTTGATTCTTAATAAATAAAAATAACATGGTGCTGTTATTCCACCCCACCCCCTTTTCAGAATCTCCATGGCAAAAGCATAGTGAACACATGTGCCATACTGCATCAGCCTCCTGATCTTCAGCTCCTGCTCTTTAGTGGCATAGAGCAGGTTCAAACTTTGCAAGTGTCCTGTGTGAGAGCCTCTTTGACACCAAAGTAAGTGCAGACAGAGGATGCGTTTAATTTCTGAACCTCTGATCCAAAACCATAATAATTGTGAAACTGTCTGGTGGCAGGGTAATCTCTAATAATAAGCCATGTCTGGATTTTGGTATGTTGACTGATTGTGTACACAATTTATAAAGACAGATTGTTGTTATACTCATGTTAGCCCTGTACGTTCAGTCCAGCTATCTAAAGGTTATGTGGATTCATAACCATACTGCCTCTCCTGGCTTCCCGCTAGCAAGACAAAAGACCAAAAGGCAGGAATGCTGCCTCTTTTTGATTCTCAGGTTGGGTAGCACCTCTCACCAGCACAGGAAATTCTCAGCAGGAAATCTCCTAAGAACAGGATCAGACTCACACTGGGGTGTTACATGCCAGCTCCCCGGCCCAAAACACTCCTCGCAGGAGATTTCCTGGAATCAGGGTGAGACTGTCACCGTGGTGTTGCATATCAAAGGGCCTTTGAAACTGCAGGCATCAGAAGGGGCAGATTTAAAATGGGGCAGAATGGACTGGCTACATTTCCTACATGTCCCCTCCATGTTCTGCAGAACGTTTTATTCATGAGGCAAGAATGCAAGTCATTTGTCACGTTGACAGGGATTGAACTTCTTAAAGAATGCCTGATTTTATCTACCCCCCTTTGACACTTTACTTATGTTTATAAGGAAGGAACTTCCACTCCTTATTTCATTTATCCTGGACTCTAAGGACAGAAAAATTCATTTGGACCCTATCGGGTGAAATGCCTTTCCAAAGCCCTCTGCTAGAGGTGAAGACAGGTGTTCCAAGGCAGGGGCAAGCTGTGTCCTCTAACCATCTTCGGGGAACATTGGGAACATTGTTGCTGGACCAAGACCTGCAATCTCTGCCAGCTGGTCGGGTACGCAGGTACCTCACTGGAGGTGAAGGACTTTTGCAAGGCTCCCCTAAGTGCAGAGGAATAGGACCTATCTTGTCCCTGACCCGGTGGATTGGGGCATTCAGAACCAGATAAACCAATGCAGCTGTATTCCTGTGTTCTGCAACTTTGAACTGTCTTCAAGACCAAGTCTGCCATGTTTCAACACCTTCGAACCATTCAGGGCCCTGGGGTTCCCTTTGGCACTCTCTCTCTCTCTCTGTACCATGAACTGCTGTGTTGCTGCATTGAACCAGTTTGGCGCTGAGGCATGAAGCCAGCGCGGAGTCGGCCACCTGTCTCAAAAAAGAAGCTCATGGCTAGGGAAGTCTTTGAACCGCTATGCCTTCAAGAGCACCTTAAACCACTGGGATGTTTGCATCGACAACCTGGACCTCGACTCTAGTGAAGCACGGGTTCTCCCGACGACTTGATGTAGCAGTACGCATTGCATTGGACCATTTCACTCGTTAAATCTAACCTGATGGACCCTTCGAACTGCACCATGTGGACCATACATGGAACTGCAAGGAGTTATTTAAAATGTTTTTTTTATTTTGTGAATTCTTAACCGTTGTGCATAAGTCTGCATTATATCTTTGTTCACAGCATTAGTAGGCACTCAAAACAACAGTATAAATGGGACATCTCCCAAGCAGGAAAACAAGCATGCATTTCCCTTTCACGTCCGACCCCCTACAAAATCCACATCAAAGACATAAACCATCTTTTCCAGAGCAAATCCATTCAGGGTGCTTTAAGGCGGTGTGGTAATTGGCTCATTTGTCCCCACTCCAGCCCTTCCTCCCCTGGTTCCCTTTGTCTATGCAGGGCTTCTATTTCTACTATCCCCCAGCGCTGCGCATCTCGAGCCCACGATTGGACCAGTGGGCCTCTAGGGCATTTCCATGATATTACAATCTGTCGTTTGGCCAATAACAAAAACTGTGACATTTTCTTTTTGTTTTTGTTCTGGTGGTCAGGAAATATCCCAAGGACAAAGAGGGGTTCATGTTGCGCGTGCCATGTTTGTGACTAGGGGTGCGTTGAAATGGGTGTGATGTTGCAATTTCATATGTATTCAATGTAGTTAAATGTGAATGGGATATGTTACTTTAAGTGTTTATTTTGTGTTCAAGTTGATACATATTAGATTTGCACGCGTGTAGAAAGACGCATGTCAAAACCGCCAAATGAAATCTAAAACAGTATCCAGATATGGTGTGCTATGAAGTGCCTGGAAACTGGGTGACTGGGAGTTTTGTAATGTGCATGCGAGGAAGGGAACTTTTCACGGATGGCCAGTAGGATTTTATGAATTCATTTAGACTCTGCAACCACCAGTTGCACAGTGAGTTTCAGGTGGCTGGGAAAATCTGGTTTTGCAGGGTTGATGGCTGGGGGAGGAGTAATGATTAACTGTGCAGATTGGCAGCTAGCAACTGCCCAAGAATGTATTGCCTGGCAGTATCGCAGAAAGCAGATTTAATCACTTTTAAGCATATGGGAGCTTGAAGAAGTGGTCCAGACATTTGCTTTGACAAGTAATAAATGTGGGGTGAGGTGACGCTCTAGGCCAAAGTGACGATACTATTTGTGTTTTGATTGTTCTCACAGGATGTGACTGGAGGTCATGCATGTTGAATTGGTAGTCGTATGCATTAGAATGTTCCAGGGATGCCAGTAAATCAGGGTGGATGAGATAGCGATCAAAGGGAACTTGTTTATTATGCTCTTTCTCTGTTGTTGAAGTATCCATGCAAACCATGTCCAATTACGATTAAGGTTGAAGGGCTCATGCCACTTGTTCCTTGTAATGAAATAGGTTTGTATATGAATGTGTAACCATGTGCTGATGTCATGACCTACCACAGATGAATCCCAAGAAGGGGTGTGCAATGAAAACGATTTGAAGCTGGAAGAAGATATCGACCAATGAGAATGGAAGAATTGGAGAAAGATAGGACTTCTTTGTATAGGTTATGTCCAATCACATGTGGGGGGGTGCATTGCAATAAAATATATGGGAGTTTTTTAACTGTTGCAAAAATGTATATAATTTGTCAACTTTTGCGGTTTGGCGAGACTTAGGTTAGTTTGACTCTGCAGCATCATCTAGCTCCTCCCCAAATGAATGTACAATAAACTTGCTTTACTTACTAACGTGCACTCGCTCCTTAAGTGGTGGGCCTGCTTGGACTAAGGTGATTATGGGCCCATCAAACATTTGGTAACCACAAAGGGACCCCAGGCTTCCAAAGACATTGGGGGTCTCCTGTCCGCACAGCTCGGCTGCAGCGCTTCTCTGCGGGGACCAGTCTTCTGTGCACATGAAAGAGAGGTTTGCGGGTGCCATATTGGTTAAAGGCTAGCCTGTTCCCTGGAGGCGTGGTACCGTGGCCCAGCTGTGCAGGATGAATTGACAGAGCACCACATTGCAGCGCTTGGGGTTCACGGAGTGTACTTGTGGAGGGGAAAGCAAGAGGGGAAATAGGGAGAAAGAGGGTTGTTTCTTTGATTTAAGTGGTTTGGTAAGGATAGAATCAGAGTGCGTGTGTGTGTAGGTAGGAGTGGACTGTTTTAAGTTTGAAGTACTTTGTAAATATTTGTACCTAGTTTGTTATTTTAGAGGTGTGGGGTGGTATTCTACCCAGCACATCCATTGTAAGGTTTCTCCTGATACCGTTCAGTTTGCTTGTCTTGTTGGCGGGAGACTTCACCTAGAGTTGAGGTGGCCTCTTATGGTAAGTCCACCCGTAGATACCTTACTGGAGTATACCCTTGGCACCCTTCATTTTGTATTGACTGTGCTGGCGGAGCCCTCGTCTTGCTTGTCTTGGTTATTCAAAGTAGTGAAAGGGAAACTTCCTGTAGTCAGAGAAAGACGGTATTGTAGTAGAGAAGACAGTACTAATGATGAAAAGAGCTGGAGCAGTGGTGTTGTAGTCAAAAACATTGCACTCTTTCTATGCTCGAATGAAGAAGATATCTCAGAGATATTGGCTGGCGTGTTGTATTTTGATAAGATGCTGTCTGTTGTGTAAGTGTGAAAAGTATAACTAAAGTAAATAGCTAAGTGAGGTGATTGTGGTGAAAGCAAGTAAGGTGAGTGATTGTTATGGAAAATTAGGAAACGGGAAAGGAAAAAGGAAGGTTCTTTGGGTGATATTTTGTACAGCTGGTTTGGTATTGGTGTTATTTTTGGTGAAATTACTTTTTGGATAACTTAGGTTGGAGTATGGAGACTTTGTTGAATCATTTGTGTCAGGTACTTCCTGGTAATAAGGCGAAGATTCTAAAATATCGTTGGGAATGGCTGCAGGAAACTAAGGGTAAAATGCTCAAATCTTGGCCTATCGAAAGGATCTATGGTAAGGGGATATTGGAGAATCTGCATCCCTTTTTAACTGAGGCGCACAAGGGTTCGAAATTAAGGAAGCAGTTGAACATCTTGGTGTTAGAGTTCTGAAGGATGTATGAAAAAGGCAAGAATAACCATAGTGTTAAAATCTCAGAAGAGGGTGCAGGAATTCCTATTGCACCACCCCATATGGATGCTATCCTTTATAACCCTCAGAGGGGTACACAGACCCTGAGTTCGAATCTCCCAGCGGCCACTCCAGTGGTTATGAGACGGAAACATGTAATGCCTCCATCAGCTGCAAACCCTATAAAGTGGGATAGCGCGGAAAGTGGAAGGGTAACTCCTTCAATGGTTAGGGCTACAGAAAGACTGAGAATGGAGAGCGGAAAGGGAATAACTCCCCTGACTGCTAGGTTATCAGACAGATTATGGGTAGAGGAATGAGAGAGTGTGAGGCCGGCAGCTAGAAGAGTAGATGAAGGTTTGAGAGCAAGGGAGAAATGAGAGACTATTCCTTTCTCCGATAGGATAGAGGTTAGGCTGCAAAGAGTAGTAGAGACGCGGGAGCAGGAAAAAATTGAAGTAGCGCTGAGGCTAGCGGAGGAAGAGATAATGCTGTTATGGCAGCAAAGAAATGAAAATCGGTAAGACGTGTAGACATGGTGTAGAGGAAGGAAGTTGGAGGCATGGACAAGTTCTTGTAAGGTTGGATTAATCCGTTATTAAGGAGGTCATTGTGGACAAGGAGAATATAAAAATTGCCATGGGTACAGGATTAGAGCAGGGAGGACGGGAGTCAGCACCCTTTGGTAGTGCTGGGTATGCTTCAGTGCCTGTAGAAGTGTGAGGGGGGTGTCATAACAGAAGTAGGAGACAAAGAGGAATGTGAATCTGATGTTGAGCAAGGAGAGCAGGGTGTAGTAGCCCTACCTCCCACTCAGCAGCAGTGACAGAGAGTACATCAAGGGGTCTTAGGACACGCTGTGGTATTTACCTGGACGTAATAAGTAGCAGGGGAGAGACAGGGGAAGCCCCAGTTAAAGTAAGTGCAACTCAGTTTCCGTTGCTCCAGAAGGGTCTGGGAAGGGCGTATTATTTCCCATGGTCACACATGGACTAGAATAAACTGATGAAGACACTCCCTTTGCTCACTTCAGGGGCGGGGAAGTGCATTCATGCATTAAAGAAACACATTGCCGGTGTCATGTTGGCCATAGGGGGTATGAAAAAGCTTACTCCTGGCTCTGATGGGGGAGCGGTCAGACAAGCTTTGGTGGAAAGCGGGGTATAGGCAAGTTCAGTTGGATTCAAATGCTTACGATGGAACAGCCTTTAATAATGGCAGGACACAGTTATGGGGGCCTCTGTGGATTATGTATGCCGAAATGCCAGATATAAATTCTATTTTAGCTCGAAGCTTATTCCGAAAAAACTAGCAAAAATCGATTTGGAAGGAGCAGTGATTACCAGTTCGAGGGAAGGACATCAGGAACATGGTGAACCAGGTATAACGCTGGGTTGGATGTAGGGGTATACCCCGTGTCCAAGGCAAATGACAGGGTTTCCAAGGGGTAAGGGAGGATTTTCGTGGGGAAATGGATCATTTGGCGGATTCAGAAGAATGGGCCCTGATTTAACAGGCTGATGGGAAATAACTATGGAGGGTTGCATGGAATCCAGTGTTGGCCGTGCAGAAGGATGGGATACATGTCACAAGATTGTCGAGACAGGTCGCGGTACTTTAACGCGGGAGCTCAGCACATGCAATCCTCAACCCTGCCATATGCCCCATGCCCCATACAATCGCAGCAGGTACAGGTTGAACAGAACGCAGCGACTGGGGCTGCACAGACCTATGCGATCCCACCAATTATGCCAACACAGGCCCCGATACAGACATGCAAGAGCAATTCTTTACCCAAAGGCTAGGTTACTCACTACACTGGAGCAAGTGTTTTTGGTGGGAGTCCTTTTTCGCTCCCTGGTGCGAAGTTGTACCAAGAGTAAGAAGGCCCACAGGGATCTCTGATGAGTCCAGTCCTATCCGTTACCACCGAACTGGACGAGGAACCCCGGATAGGTGTGTAGGTAGGTGATCTAACGTTCTCATTTATGGTCAGTACCGGGCCACAAAATCTTGCATTAAGGAAGGTGAGTTCTCCTTGTCAGGCAAAATGATGACGACACAGGGATTCTCTGGAGAAATCCTCGGTTCCTTATAATGAAAATCTACATATCAACGTAGGTACACAAAATGTATCTGCTCCTTTGTTGTATAGTATAGATACCCCAGTGAATGTTTTGGGCAGCGATCTCTTGAGCCGATATGGAATGTTGATTGCTTTCACAGATGTAGGTATAGTATGCTCAACTCCAGGTTTGTATCCAGTAAGAGAAGCAGCATGTTTGCATGCATACTGCAATAAGGGGGGTGCCTGTACATTCAACTGTTTCTTTTTTTTTAACAGCTTTATTTAAATCCGGTTGCAGCAGATTACATTTATGGATTTGTGCAATGATAATAGCATTTAGTCTAACCCAATAATCTCCCCTCTTCTGCCTCCCCCATAAAATTGTTCAAGCATATTGTTCCCTCCCTTCTGCGTCCTTTCTTTCTTGTGGGCCCCTCTGACTGATCCTAGGGTTGTAAATTGGGAATTTCCCCTGTTTCTCCTCTCCCCCTCCCCTCATCCCTACAGTTAGAGGAACATTACTAATGCAGACAACGCTGCAACATTAACTAAGAGGGCATTCACTCACCTGCCCACATTTTGAGCCCTGATGATGTGGTTTAATTACCCCCTACCACAGAAACCGGTCGGCTATGGAATGACCTGACCCAAGAGTACAACAAGATTACCCGGAGTCAGTGCATTTGGACTATGAATCCCCAATACAAACAACCCTGAGGATCCCATTTGTAATGAAAGAATTGAGAGAAAAATCTATTGAAGAATATTCCACCTTTCTTCTTTTTGTTTTAACACTTCTGCACCTGCTTAATAGAGAACATCCATTAAAGATTTCGTTTTTTTCATCTAGAAAGCAGCAAACACATGACCCACTGTGGTTCAACATGTGTTTTTTAGCACGACACAGTGCATTCACATACGCTTGTAAACCAAACTAGAGACACGTTACTCTCTTGAAATTTCTCCTTTAACAAAGAAACTGTGCGTTTCTCAAGTGTGAACATTGAATTGGGTAATCCACAATAGTCAATCCCGAAACGGTCCTTGTTGTTATATATCCAGATCTTGGTCCACCACAAGGGGAGAAGGGGGCATTCCCGGGATTTCCATCTGTGGGCGAGTGTGTTAGGGAGAATTCTCTGTAAGGCTAATTTCCCAAACCTAGTGAGTCCCCCAGCAGCTTTGCTGGATTTTTGGGGTTTATTTTTTTTTTCTCTCCTGCTAAGAGTGAGATTCTTTTGCTCCCACTCTTAGACATGATTTGAGGTGTTCCTTTAACTTTCCATGTGTTTTATGGGCTATGGGGTCTTTTACTCCGTAGGGTCTCATGTGGTTTTTTTGATGTGGGTTACACAGCACCCTCCGTGCCGTAACCCAGGGGTGTCGGAGCGACCCCCCACCATACACTCCATACCCTGGGACTGACTACTGTCTCCCAGGGCATGTAAAGTCACCATTGGCTTTGCTACTCCCAAATTATGAACAGAAACCAGTACAAACCATCATATTGTGGACGTACTGGCCGGGGCAATTCGATTTCCCCGGGGTCTGTTGTTTCGAAGGGGCACGTCTCCGTCGCCCCTGATCGAGTTTTGGCTGGTGGCATTGGATACTACTTTTTATATTCGACCGCGAATATATCTCTATGGGATTTTCCCATTGTTCGAGGCTACCAGCTTTAATTATTTAATTCTTATAGCCTCGAACATACCGCCGGTTTATTTATTTAATATTAATTTGCCGGTTGGAATGTTTTGCCAGAACTCGATTCTAAAATGGCGTTTGTGTTCTCTTCTGTGCCTCCAACCCAAGTCGAGCCCTTTGTTCCACTTTTTGGTGGGCTTCTCCACAGAAGCCTCCAAAAGTGGTGCCACTCTGTCTGGGTACCACAGGGGGTATGGGAGGGGTTTTAGGCACCCTGGACTGAGTTACCTTGGTAACTCAAGTCACACTCTTGTGTGATTGGCCCAAGTGGTGAGCCGGCCGGCTCACCACTTAGCATGTTTGAGTGACAGCTAGGCTGAATGAATGGGGGTGTGCTGCATAAAAGCAGGGCTTTGGGGACTGGAACTTCAGACGTCGCCACTGGACCTAAAGAATCCGAGGAGGGAGAAGCTGAGCCGACCTGCAACGACGACACCACCGGTGGAGCCCTGCTGAACCATCTCACCACTTTTCCCAACGACCGAGGAGATCTCCAGCCCGGAGAGTCTTCTTCCTTCGACTGGTGGGGATAACCAGTCTACCTTCTTTTCGCCTTCCTGGAGCATCTTGTGGCCGCCTTGCCTGTGCCAAGCACCCCGGCAACCGGGATATCACGTTTTCACCACTACCGCGAACCGAAAGGGTAGTACCTTTGTACCGGAGAACTCCGCGGCTGGTTTCTTCCCTGGCAGTGCAACGACCTTCATCTTTCCTCCACGACGAGATCTTCTCTTCCTCTGGACGACACTCCGACTTGCACCCGCTGCCAGGAACAACTGCCCCCGCTGGAGGATCCTCTCCATTTAAGGTACTGTGTTCCTCCTGGCTTCCCTTGCAACCGATTGAATGGGGTGTATTAAATCCTCGTCTCTTGAACCTGGGTTAGCCTGGGACACCTTATCTAACTTTTCTGAACTGAACTAAACCTTTATCGAACTACCTCCACAAACTTCGAAGACTCTGTGTAACTGTCTGATCTTGGGCATCTTCCGCCTGCCTCCCTTGAAAGTGGGCCTGGCACCTAAACTTCCTTGCTCACCAGTAGACTGTGCCTTCCTAACTTGCTGTGGTTCTTTAAAAAAAAGTGTTTTGTGTGTGTGCTTCCATAATTCTGCTTTTCCCTCCCTTTTTATTTAACTTGTTGGAGTGCCATCGAACGTTAAGCGCTCACCTCTGTCTGGAAATAAGTGGTGTTAACTAAGACTTGTCCAACAAGTAATCAGGGATGTACATATGATAATAGAGATTGTGTTTTGAACTTATCTTACCAATTTAGTGCTAGTGTGTTTAATAAGTGTGTGTTAAATTATTAAATACTTTTACACCCAAGCTCTGGTCGGTGTTTGCTTGTGCTACTGTATTTCTGTACCTATTTTGTATGCTCTGTGTAATGCCTAACTCTTCTTGAGGGAAGTCTGACTGCTCAGCCACAGCTACCAAGTGAATCTGTGTGGTATAGACTGCTACCAAGTGGGTTTACTGCCAATCGCCTGTAGTCTTAAATCTTTTGCAGTGGTCCCAGAGGGAAGTGCACAGGTTTCTGCCTAACAGAGTGAGATCTTAGCTGCTAATAACATGTGGGTGATCAGCTTTGCGGTTGATCCTGATCTCAGGTATCAGTCCAGCAGCGGTGTTAGCGGAGGTTTGCGGTGGGTGATGGTTTCCATTGTTTGAAGTACCTGTTCCCAAAAGGATTGTGCCAGTGGGCATTTCTACCACATGTGGAAGTATGTTCCTTGGGTGTAGGATTGTGTTAGGGAGAATTCTCATTCTATGGCTAATTTCCCTTACCTAATGAGTCCCTCAGCAGCTTTGCTGGATTTCTGGAGTTTATTTTTTCCACTGGGTACGAGTAGGAGCTTTTTCCCCACTCTTGTGTTTTGCCATGTGTATTTCATCTGTTTTGTGATTGTGGACTCTGGAGTACACCACTTGAGCAGCCCCACTCTTTTGTGTGTTACACAGCACCTTCAGTGCAGTGACACAGGGTTGTCTTTTAGACTTCCCACTGACTCCATTTCTGGGGCTGACTACTGTCCCCCAGAAAAGGGTAAAGTTGCCATTAACTTTACATAGTCATTTAACCACAGACCCAGTACACCCCATCTTACATGAAGTATTGAAAAGGGTTAATTCTTAGCCCTTTTTATCTGTACCTCTTGGAGCATTGTTTCGCTCCCTTAACATTAAGACTTGGCTGGTGGCAGTGGTACCTACCCTAATTTTCCTACCGCAATTCTATCACATAACGTGGTATTGTTTTAGGCTATTTTAGTAGCATCGAACTTTAAACCCGCTAGACCAAATACTTTTTATTTCGGCTCTGGTTGGGTTTAATCGCCGTTTCTTTTTGTTACCAGCCTTCTTGGGTCTTTCTTTGCGCAGCAAACCAGGTTGGCCTCCTTTGTTTGCCGACCTATGGCAGGCTTCTGACCAGAAGCCCTCCTTTGGGGTCTGGGTGTCTAGGTGGGCTGAATGTGAGGGAGGGGTATAGTCACCCCCTGCACATGGTCTCCTTGGAGACCCAAGTCGCACTTGGTGTTGTTTGGCTGAGGTGGTTGTCCGGGCTGGACAACCCCTGCTTAGTGATTGACATGCAGGCTGAGTGAATGGGGGATTTTGGCATAAAAGGCAGGACTCTAGAGCTAGAAGGCAGAGTCGCCTCTGGAACTACAAGGAACCGAAGAGAAGCGGAGAAGAAGACAGCTGCTGCAAGCCCGAGTTCCGGTGAAGCTCTGCTGCAGTCCTGAGCTATCTACCCCTTCAACGACTAAGAGAAGATCCAGTCCGGAGTCTTCTTCCCTTGAGCCTGGTGGGATCAACCAGCTTGTCTTTTCTTCAGACAGAAAATCCTCTCCTATGTCGAAATCACTACTGTGCTCTAGTGGTCCGGATAGCCATCAGAAGAGCCCTCTCCTGATTTAAAGGAGTGCACCTTTTATTCATCGTTGTCTTTTTCGCTGCTGCTGGCCTCATCCCTGGGGTAGTGCAGATCGCTCCAGACGTCATCGTCCTTGTCCCCACGACTGAAGCCGCAGGAACCATGAGTCTGCAGGAACTACCAAGAACAACTGCCGTGGCACCAGCTTATCTCCCACGGAATAAGGTACTGTGCAGACTTGGTCATTCTCTCCGTGTGACCAGCTGGAATCGGGGTGAACCCTTTTCCTCCACGAAGATTTGTTCTTTCTTCCCTCCTTCTTATAACTTTTCCTTCCATTTGACAATCTTTACAAACTCTTGGCATCTCGAATCTCGAACTGTTCAACTTGTGATCCTCGGTAACTGAGCATTTGCTCTATTGACACTGGCGCAGGCCTATTGACTTTAATCTGTATCTTTGAATAAGTCCTCGAGTCTCCTTGCCTTGAAAAAGTATTGCCTATGATTTTTCTTCACTTTTCCCTTGTTTGAAATTCTTAAGTACAAAGTGTGTTTTTAACTTCGTGAGCATTTCTATCCGCGGGTATGTGTTAGTATCGCAACACCGTCTGTCAAATCCTAATGTACTTACCTTGAATTTACTGGAACAAGTGGAATTGGTTGTGTAGTGTATTTTACGTGTGGTTTCGAATTTATAGAAGTGTTGTGTTTTATAACAGATGGTTTTAAAATAAATGTACTTCTATTTTTTACCTGAAACCATGAGTCAGTGTTTGCTTGAGTCACAGTAATTGTGGTCCTTTGTGTAATCTCTACTACTGCTCATTTACTCTTGAGATAAGTCTGTCTACTCCGCTACTGCTACCACTTTAACAGTGTAGTACAGGCTTGTACCAAAGATGAACTTGTATTACCACTTGTAGTCTTAATTGTGTGTAGTGGTCCCTAAGGGCACTGCACAGGATTCTGCCTAACACATTGTCTCCAGCATTTCGGGTCCAGTGAGCTTTTGAAATGGTGCAGATGTTCCAGCGGGTAGTACCATCGATACAGCAGTTTGAGTGCTCCTTCTTTATTGGTGATGCACCTGGATGTGGAATTGTTTCTGCCCCAGATGTCGACCCATGTCTGGTATTCGATGTTGTGCCCTAGATCTGTTTCCCATCTGGCCATGTATGCGGTTCTGATGACCAACATGTCCTCTTGTAGCAGCTTGTAGAGTTTGGTGATGTTTCCTCTCCTGGGGCCTTCTAGCAACGAGAGTTCCTGGGGGGGTGGGGGATACTCCCTAGTGGCTCTTTGTTTACTTAGTGGCTGGGAGATCCAATGACGCAATTGTGCGTAGGTGAATCTGTCTGATTCTGGGAGGTTGAAGCAGGTTTTACATTCCATGAAGTTTAGGGGGGATTTCGTCTTTAAACAGCTGGGAAAGGGTTTGTAGGCCCCCTTGGGTCCAATTTTGGAAGTTTGCCACCTGTAGCCCTAGGGCAAAGTCCGGGTTGCAAAGAATTGGGACGTGAGGCCCCAACCCCTTGGGGATCTTTTTCTTCTGTAGTGTGCTATCCCAGATTCTTAGGGTGGCCCTGGTCGATGAGAGGATTGTTGGCCATTGTCTGTGTGCTGCCGCTGATGTGTAGTAGGTCGCTGAGCGGAATCGGGCTTCTAGTTTATTAGATATTAACCCATTTTGGGCACTCCATGGGGTCAGTACTTGCCAAAGAGTTTGTCAACTGGGCCGCTGTGTAGTAGTTGCGGAGGTCGGCGTACTCCCATCCCACCCCATATAGCTGCCTCTGTCATTACTTTCTGCGAGATCGGCGCTTTGCCTCCTTTCCATATAAATTGGAAGACTTGTTTCTGGAGTTGGAGGGGATATTTTAGGGGGATTTCCACCAGTAGCGATGAGCAGAGGTACAGGAATATTGGCAGTATGTTCATTTTGCATACTGTCACTCTCCCCAGCAGTGAGATCTCCTGATCGTCCCATCTCTTGAGGTCTGCCTGTAGGTCGATGAACAGGTGGGGAAAGTTAAATGCATATGGTTTTTTCGGGTCCACCGCAATGTATACTCCCAGGTATTTCGTTGTTGTGCTCCATTTCAGTGGGCAGATGGGGCAGAGAAGGTGTAGCGTCTCCTTTTGAGAAGTTCTCTCCCAACGCATCTGATTTGGTGTAGTTGATCGAGATGCCTGCTACTCGATCGAAGGCCTCCAGCTCGGCAAGAGCTGCCGTTAGCAAGCTTCGGCTATTTGTGAGCGACAGCAACACGTCGTCGGCATACAAGGACGCCTTTTATTGTTCCCCTTTTAATGTCATTCCTTCGATGGAATTGTTGCTGTGGACTCTTTGGGCAGTGGGTTCCATGATTAGGGTGAAGATTAGCGGAGAGAGCGGGCATCCTTGCCTCGTTCCGCATGTGAGTGGTCTGTGGGCCGATTTATGTTGGTTTACTCTCAAATCTGTTTTGGGGAGCCTTGTAGTTGGCTAGTACATGGTGCGGAAGTTTGGGCCGCATTGAAATGCTTCTGGTGTTAAGTTCATGAATGACCAGTCAACCTCGTCAAAGGCCTTAGTTGCATCTCCTGCTGCTGTTTCTACTAAGTTCATGAGTCGGCAAATGTTGTCTCTGGTGTTTCTCCCCGCAATGAACCCTATTTGGTCCGAGTTAATAAGCATGGGGAGAATCCTCACTAGTGTTTGCCAGCACCTTGTTATAAATATTTTGCATCTATGTTGAGGAGCGAAATAGGTCTATATCAGGTGTATTCCCAGTTTGGGCAATATGATGGTGGTGGATTCTTGCATCAATGGGGTCACTAAGCCTGTTTCTCAAAGGAGTTTAGATGCTCCGTCAATGGGCCCATGAGGAGGGAGCTGAAAAGTGTATAGAATTTGGCCGAGAATCCGTCTGGCCCTGGGGCTATGGGTTTTAGGTATTCTATCACCTATTCCACTTCCTCCTTCGAGATGGGACGCTCCAAAAATGTTCTGTCTTCCTCCGGAATGTGTGGGAGGGTGCCCTCCGCAATATATTGCTCTTGTGACTTAGGATGTGGTGGGGTGGACGTCATGGTGTTGATCAGGTGTGTTGTTGCTAGCTGCAGTTTAGTTTCTTCTGCGTATTGGGTGACCCCTCTATGGTCTTTAAGGCGGTTATCTGATTTTGGCGGTGAGGTTTGGCCCATTTCCTGACTAGGAGCGTGTTGGCCTTATTTCCATGTACGTAGTAGCTCTGTTATGTTTGGATGAAGGATTGGGCGGTATGTTCCGCGTAGTGTGCTTTTAGCATGTTGCTGGCTATTCACAGTGTCTGGGCAGCTTTTGGCGTCCATCCCTTTTTAGGATTCCTCTATGGTATGGCTATGTCTTTCTCTAGCGGTTCTCGTAGAGAGAGTCTGTATTTTTTGTAGGCTGCCATGTGAGCTATCCGCTCTCTGAAGATGCCTTCATTGCTTCCCATTTGGTGGCAATTGAGGTGGGGTAGACTGGGTTTTCCTTAAAGTAATGCCGAATGGTTGTGGCCACGGCTTCTCAGAGAGTCATATCATGCAATATCGGGTCTTAGAGGGACCATTGCGGTCTTGGGGGTGGCTCTGGATTATGGATGCGGGCTGTCGTAGTCACCGGGGCATGGTCCGATAGTACTCTCTTGCCTATGCATACTTCATCTGTGAAGGAGAGGAGTTGAGAGCCGGCTAACAGCAGGTCTATGCGTGATGAGGTGTGGTGCACTTGGGAGAAGAAGGAAAAGTCTTTAGACGTTGGGGATAAGACCCTCCAGGTGTCCATCAATCCCAGGCCTCTGAAGAGCTGTGGAAGGCCTATGGCTGTTTTAGAGTCTCTTGGTGTGGTGGGGACTTGATTTGTCCATCAGAGGGTCCGGGACACTATTAAAGTCTCCTCCTATCACAGTTTGGCCCTCCAGGAAGGGCAGAAAGGCGGTTTCTAGTTCGATAAAGAATCTTTCCTGATTTTTGATGCGGTATGTAAACTGAGACCAAGGTGTATAGTTGGCCAAAAAGGTCCCCTTTCACCGCCATGAAGCGCCCATCTGAGCTTTGTAATGTTTCTCGTTCCTTAAATGGAATACCTCCTGCTATCTGGATTCTGCGCCCACTTTTTGGCGGCGCTCATTGCCAAATATTGCTCCATGAAGGATCTATCCCGTAGGCGCGGGAAGTCCACTTCGGTCAGGTGCATTTCTTGGAGAAAGACCACTGAGTTGTTGAGGTTGCTTAGGCGTCGGAGAGTTGCTTTCCGCTTGCGGGGGGAGTTAAGGCCTCGCACATTTAGTGTCCCGAAGCAAAGTTTTTGATGCAGAGGGAAATCTTCCTGTTGAAGAACCTAGCTTCTAGGGGTGGAGTCTTCGGGGCTTGATCACTTTCATCTGTCATTTGGAGCTTTTGGGTTTAAAGCTTGACCTCTGCAACCAGGGTTTTAACTTTTGTGAACTGGTGTTATATAGCACTGAAAAACAAACAAATAAACGGAAAACCAAAACTAAGTCCAAACTGGGTCTTGGTGCCCTTGGGCCAGTGAGTCTTCCCTCTCATGGCTGCGGTGAACCGTGGGAATCCCAAGCTCCCGCTGTGCCTTGTTGTTGGGAGTCATGGCTAATCACCTATAGGGTGGACTTCGGCGGAACCTTAGTGGTAGTGACCGGTCGGACCATTCAGATTTGCTTCTTGGAGTATATGGTTTTCCCCTCTTCGTGAACCGTGTACATGCGTTTCACCATTAGTTTTGGAGCTTCTCCCCCATCCTCGGTGGGAAATGGGCTCCTCAGATCTTCGTCGGGGGTGGATTGTTCCCCTCCCGTGATGCCTCCTCGAAATAGCCAATCACCTGGGAGTGGCTTTCAAATGTGAATTGTAGGGCAGCCGGGAATATCCAGCAATATTTTATTTTTTGGTTTTGAAGGATGGATGTAAGCGGTCTGAGGGCTCTGTGTCTCTGTACTGTGGTTGGCACCAGGTCCTGGTACACCTGCAGAGAGGTCCCTTGAAATGTCAGCTCTCCCTGTGTTCAGTTGGCCAACATGATCTCTTGCTTGGTCGAGAAAAAGTGGACCCG
This sequence comes from Ambystoma mexicanum, assembly GCF_040938575.1. NCBI lineage: Eukaryota > Metazoa > Chordata > Amphibia > Caudata > Ambystomatidae > Ambystoma > Ambystoma mexicanum. The sequence goes on from NC_090934.1 coordinate 1,312,272,725, forward strand.
GGTGATTGACGTCTGGTGGCTCTGTTGCAGCAGCCCCTCTGCGGCTCCGCAGCCTGTGGGTTCGGTCCAGAAGCCGCGTTGCTTTGTCACAGTCCCGGCGGAGGGTCTGAAAGAAGTTGCTCACAAAGAGTTGTAGGGCTTGGTCCGAGATTGTTGCTGGAACCCCTCTAATCCGCACGTTGTTCCTGTGGGCCCTATTTTCCAAGTCCTCCTGCTTTTGTGTCACTTCTTCACTTTTCCCCTTCAGGGCCTGGAGTTTCCTCCTTAGGTCAGTCAGCTGGGCCGCGTGATCTAGGGTTTGATCTTCGGTTTAACTGATTCTATGTTGCAATCCTCCCATCAGATTGTCTAGGAGCGCCTGCTACCTTTTTTGAAACATCCGATTGTCTAGACCCTCCTCCTTGTTGATTTCCAACATGCAGTTCTGGAATTCGGATTTCATGTCCATTAGGAGAGACTGTGGGCCTCTCTGGGGAGTGCGATCTAGAACTTCCGGGTTCCCGTTTTTTTTTTAACCTTTTCCTGTGATAGCAACATGGCGGCAGTGTCGGTTGTTTTTGGTGCTTGTGGTGTTTTGTCATTTTCCTTTGGTGTGGGGTGGGACCTGCTCCCCTGCTTGTGCCACTGTGGTTATCGGGGAGCCCTGCACCTCACCTGGCTCCTTTCTTCGCCCTGTGGTGTTAATTGGCCTTCCATCTCTGTGGTGGATTGGCCTGGAAGTTGTCTCACTAGCTGTGGGGTAGGGGTGGTCTTTTGATGGCGTGGTTGCTCCTCAGCCCCAGCTAGCCAGCTGGTGGTCCACCAATTGCCTGTGAGGCACGGGGCGAGTGTGATCGCCTGCACCTTGCTTCCATGATTGCTGGAGATGGGGCCTATGCCTTGTTTGTGGCGGGCTCTTCACTTGTGGCCTGGGGGGGTGGTGGATGTAGGGCCTGTTGTCATCTGGATGCTGCTGGGTGTCCCGCAGCACTCTGTCAAGTATCCTGTGTGGGAGCATTGGAGCTGCTGCCTATTGTCAAGTGCCTGGCCCCCCGGGGCCGTTGCCTGCTCTGGTCTCCCTCTTGTTTGCCTTGTATGTTGATTTTGTTTCCAGTGCTGCAGGGGCTTGGTGGCTATGCCAGTTAGCTGGAGGTGGGAGGGATGGTGCCTATACAGGAGGGTCGGGGTTGGGGGGTTTAGATGGCACTCACGGTTGCGTGTTGTTTTTTTTGCCTTCCACTGCACTGGGTCTCTTATCCTGCACGCCTTGATGTCGGCGTGTGAGCGTCCGGCAACGGGGGGGGGGTTTGGTGGCTGCGGCTGCCACCTTCCTTCTGCTTGCACAATACGTCCGCCCCCCCAGATGTCGGAAAGGGGGGCAGGGCCACTCTCGTAGGTGCTGCTGTGGGGGAGGTAATATATGTCCTTGTGGCCAAGCGTGAGGCTTCCCGCATCCCCTCCCCCAATGGGAGCTGCCATCTTGCCTGGGCCCGTGGGTTCCCCCGCTGCTGCTCCTCTGGGATTTTGGTCGGCTTATCGGCTCCAGTTTTTCATGAGAGGCGACTCAAACTGTTTGCCTGAGGTTCTGCCACCTGCGCCACCGAGCTGGGATGTCAGCGGTGCTCTCTACTCCTTGAAAAGAGTCATGGAGGCTCTGGATCCCACAGAGGCTCTCATGGAGGTGACCTTTCCATCAGTCCTCCAAGCCACACCCCCTCAACTTTGTTTCTTTATGCAGCAATGGTTTTGTTAAGTTGGGTTCCGGGGATCAGAAATCGGACATTGTGGGTACTGATTGAGTTTTTGTTTTCAGCTTGTTGTGCTGCAGGAGGTAACACCCAGGCACTGTTGTCATGATTCTCCTAGAGGCAGTAGTGATCAAGAACAACAGGGTGGTTCTCTCAGGCACAGATGAGGAAGGCGGAGAATGGCGCACAGTGCTATGCATCGATCCGACCTTGTTGCTAAGGGATGTGTCCGACGAGCAGTTGTCTGAAGACACAGGAGAGGTGTTTTTTGAGATTGGGCTGCCTTGCCAGATGGCGATAGAGCAAAGGGAAGTACCACAGAACATGCTCATTGTTAGAAATACATCGCCACATTGAAAGGAGTATTTGGAAAAAAGTGCCGGAACATTTATGGACCAGCAATCCTCATGGTGTGGGGATGCTAAAGAGTATTGGAGCCGTGCAAACAAATTTGAAACCCAGTGCAATATTACGACGGGTTAAGCAGTACCCCATGTCTAGAGAGAGGGACGGATTTGTGAGACCATTATGGCATTGTTGAAGCAAGGCATAATGCAACCTTCTGTGTCCCCATGTAACAAGGCCATCTACCCTGTGAAGAAAGCAAAGGGGTCCAGTTGGAGGGTGGTCCAGGATTTGCGCCCCCTCAATAATATTGTTGGGGCAGCATTTTTGGTAGTACCGAATCCTGCCACCATTCTTTGTAATATCCCTACTGGGTCGACCCACTTCATGGTGATTGATTTTTTTTAAAAAATGTTCTCGGTTCCCTTACACCCCGATTCTCAGTACCTCATGGTGTTTATGTTTTGTTGTCAGAGATTTGAGCACACAAGGTTACCCCAGGGGGGTACTGTGACTCTCTGAGTGTTTTTAACAGGGTGGTTCAAATGGATTTGGTTAATTTACATGTCTCCAGTACAATAATCCAGTACATGGACGATTTGCTTGTCTGTAGCACTTCAGAAGAGCAGTATCGAGGAGATTCAGTGACGTTCCTAACCCTGCTTGCGGAGAAGGGGTACAAAGTAGACAAAAATTGCAGTACTGTCAGACAGAGGTAGTATATTTGGAGCAAGTAATTTTGCCCGCAGGAAGAAAGGTAATGCCGGAAATAGCCACTGCAGTTCAGAATACACCTCAGCCAGTCATGGTGAAACAAATGCAGCAGTTTTTGGAGCTCTGTAACTGTTGTAGATCAAGGATCTTTGACTACTCTAGTTACGCAAGGCCCTTACTGCAGGGACTTGAAGGAGCACAGAAGGTGAGGGGTCCGATACAATGGTCTGAAGGAATGGTGACTTGCTTCCGGGAACTCAAGGCTGTGATCGGCAATGCTCCCGTCTTGGCGACCCCGAATTACAAGAACCCATTTTATTTGTTTTCTACTCAAATGGGCAGGTGATGACAGCGGTCCTGACCCGGCAAACATCACTAGGCTGCAAACCTTTAGGATATTATAGCAGATTCCAAGACCCAGTAATGCAGAGACAGTTCCCTTGTGAGCAAGCTTCAGTGGTAGCAGCTTTTGCAATTCAAAAGTCTTCAATCCTTACAATGGGTTGCCCAGTGACATTGTACATGAAGCGTGCGTTTTTTTGCGATCTTGGGAACGTTCAAGTCGACTTTGATGAAACAAAGCGTTTTTGGGATACGAGGTCATTCTATCAAATGCATCGATACATCCTGTGCGGTGTAACCTAGTCAATCCGGCGAGCCTGTAAAATCTGATGACATTGTTCACGATTGTGCAATTTATGAGGGAGAAGAGTAAGAGGGGACAAATGTTAAGGAGGATGCTTTGGAGAGAGGCGAGGGACTTTTTGTCGATGTTTCTTCAACAATTAATCAGTACACTGATGAGAGGCATATGGGTGCAGTCGTTGTGGGCCTTGTGGATGGGGTGGATACCAGATCAGACTGAAGAAATGGTTTCCTTTGCATTACTCTGCACAAAAGGAACTAGTGGCACTTATAGAGATGCTAGAAATGAGTAAGGGGAAGGCAGTCACTATTTATTGTGACTCTGCGTATGTAACCTCCACTGTACATTTGGGGTTATCAAGGTGGTAGAGAATATGGTTCAGATCATCTGCCAGGACCGCTGTCCAGCATGCTGCTCAACTAACCAAAAAAATCGAAGCATTAACCTTGTCCACGGAGGTAGGCCTAGTAAAGTAAGCAGCGAATGCTTGTAGTAACTTCATAGCACTTGGAAATTATGCCGCATACAGGGGGGCAAAAGAAGCTGCCTATTCGCCATTTACAGATTCCCAGAAAATGGAACCTGTGTCCCAGCAGGTACAGTTGCTACCCCCATACGGCGGTCTCAGTGCTTCAAATCATAGAAATGCAAGGTAAAGCACCTAAAAGGAGGACAGGAGCTTTGTGTGAAGAGAGGATGTGCCCTCTCACCTATGGATTTGCTGTAGAGACAGGAGCTGACGGGGAAGGTAGTAGTGTCGGTAGAGCTGCTCCTTGTTGCTCTAGAGCAACTACGCTTCCCATCATATAGTTCTCGACAAATTGCAGCAGAGTTCCAGCAGGAATGGTACATACCGAACCTCTAGGAGCGGGTATCTAGCTTTGTAGGGATCTACATAGTTTGTAAGGAATTCAGTCCTGGAAACCACATGAGGTCAGTTAGGGGAGTTTTGCTGAGTCCTTCTGGGCCATTTCGGCAGCTACACATCAACTTTGTGGTTATGTGTATGAAATGTAACCAGTACCGGTACCTCATTGTGCTTGTTTGTCCATTCTCCCTGATGCTTAGTCTGCAGCATCATTTCTGGCTAGGTGTTTGCACAGTGGAGAATGTGTGAGGTCTTGAAATCCAACAATGGAGCCCACTTTTTTTAGTGCCTTCTTTGCAGAAATTACTTTGGTCTTGTGAATCGAGCACTGGTTGTGCTCTGTGTACCACCCACATGCCAACAGAATTGTGGATAGGTTAAACAGGGTCCTTAAGACCCAGCTGGCCAAGATGTGCAACGATTTGAAAAAATCAAGGCTGCACTGCCTGCCTTTGGTGCTCTTTTATTTGAGAAATCAGCCAATGAAAGAGCACCACCCCAGCCCTCACGAGGTAATGAAGGGGCATAGACTACACACATTGCTCTCACCTTCACATGCTGCATCAAACACGCATCACTGCATCACATATGCCCAAACACCACAGAAGTCCTATGTGAGTAGTTTCAGGGAGTACCTTAGGGCTTTAACCAGATTATATTTTCACAGGTTGTGTCTTCTCACACACAGTCTACAGGAGAAAGCAGCAAGGAAACAGACGATCAGCACAAGCAACCACTTCTTCCAGGCGACTGGATCTACATACATGCAGATGTTTGTTCACCACTGGAATGAGCAATGTTACCATGGGTCACAGCAAGTGATTTATGCGACTCCAACTGCTGTGAAGATGGAGGGCAACAAGAGCAGGTTGCACCTTAGCGATACACAAAGAGATACTGGTATCCCTCTACTGGCCCAGGAACACGCTCAAAGTTCAGTATGCCCTAAGTATTTGTGGTTGATTTCAGTGGAGAAGGGGGATGCAGATAGAGATCCAGGAACATTATTTCAGTGTTTTAAACAAAAAAAGAACAACACTTTGAATTTGCAATGTTTGTTAGGATGATTGTGCATATATCTTTTGTGGTTCTTTTGTCATCAATCGTCGAAGATGGATACGAGTATGGATATAGAAGGCTTAAATGTATCTTGTTTCACAGAATCTAAGAATATATTGCTAAGCTCAAGAAGACATGTTGATGTTAATTTCCTGAACAATGAGGACGATGAAATGGACCCAATAGTAGATGCAGATGGTTTTGAAACAGATGTTTGGTACAGCCACATGAGGAAAGTTGGAAGAGCAAGATCTGTAGGATTTTGCTACAATTGCCTTCTCATCCCCCATGCTTCAGGTGTGCCTAGGGTGTTTATCCTGGATGAAATAGAGGTAGCAGACATACTGTGTCTAGTGAACCTGGCTATGTAAAGGGTCTGAGGGCAGTTCAAAGGGCAATCAGTCACAGCATCTATTTTACCTGTTGATGAGGAATGTTCAGCTACCGATCATAAATAACAGAAGAATGTTTGGTGTACAGAGTCCAACTGAGTTTAGAAGAGGCTATTCTTGCCAAGAATCGATGGGAGCAAGGGGTGAAGAGTTGCAGAGCTGGAGGAATGAGGGATTCTCAGAAGAAAGGGTGGCATGGGTGAATCAAGAATGTGGAAATGTGTATCAAAGTTACCTGCAACATCTGATGTGGCTCAAGGAGCTGAAAAACTTGTTAGGATAAAGACACCCATTTTTCTCTGTTTTTCAAGGGCGATGACACAGTGCCTGTTGGCACAAATGGGAACTGCAGCTTCACACTTTGTATCGCCGACCTGGCTGGAGGTACAGCTGCCTTCTGGACGGGTTTTGCACTATAGATCGTACAGCAGTTTCCTGCAGCCTGGCGATGTGTGTGCAGTTTCACCACACTCCATGTGCCAGTTCTTTTTTATTTTTCCATGTGTAGAACACATGGTCTTGGCCCCCTTGATGCCCAAAGCCACATCTGTGCCCCCTTTGTCCCCTGTGTCTCTTGCATCTCCTGAATCACCACACATGGATATATCAATGACTTTGGTTGATCACAGAAAGGAAAGACCATTGCAGCAGACCAGTCGGTCCAATTACATCTCAGCAGCATCATCCAAAGTGTTAATGGGCATTCCAGAAGAGTACTGGTTATTTAGTCACCCAGAGATTTTCTTTACATCCCTGCCGGCACCTGGAGTGCAAACCGCTGCAAATGCCAAGTAACTCCAGGGTAAACCGGTATGAACTCTTATTATTTGTCAACTCATCGAATCTGCGTTCAGTGCCATCAAAGAAGAATTTTGGATCCTGAGGCTTGTAACCTTACAAAATAGGTACATACTTGACCCCTTAACAGCTATGGAGGGAGGGGTTTGTCAGAAAATAGGGAGCACATGTTACACCTGTGTGCCTCCCAATGATTCCGAGAATTGAGTCCCTTACTCAGACTCTTGCTGCCTTGCATAAGCTCAGAGTGATTATGCCGAATGAGGCAGGGATCACAAATGACCCTTGGATTCCCTTTTTTTCCTGGCTGCTTTCTTAGATGAGCCTAGACGTGAAGACCCTACTACCTATTTTTGCCTTTTTTCTTATTATATTTTGTTTCCGTCAAATGCTCTTTTTAATGTATTTCTTTGTAAAGCTCTAATGGACGCGAGCCTGTAGGCATGGTAGCGCTAGACACAAAACAAACAAACGTATAATCAGAGTCAATGAAAATGGGCAGGTAGGGACTGAGAAGGAAACAAGTTCAGTCAAATAAAACAATGGTATTGTTAGCATTGATGGGTGACCCTAGGGCATTACGGCACTACACATAACAGTATACACAATCACAATCATAACACCAAATTAAGTACATTTCTTTTGGGGGACAAGACAAATACAGCAGTGATTAGAGACAAGTTGTTTTAGATTAATTGAGCACAATCCTTAAGTTTAGAGGCAGTGGACGAATTGGTCAGGTTGTTACATAAACTGGTACACCATTCATTGATGTGCATCCTTCGCAAAAGTCTAAAGTCCCATCTTTACCCAACCAGGACCTAATTTGGTGCGTCACCAGGACAATACCTTGTTTCAGAGTGCTTCTCTAGTTTCCACCTTCTCCAGCTTATCTACATTGGTGATGACAACGTCCCCGTGGCCCATAATAAACTCTCTTTGACACATATCTGCTATCACAGGCATCATCGACTTTATCCCTACCAAAAGAAGCCATATCCAGTCTGGGCAATGGATTAGCCCACTTTCTAAACTTTTGTGAGGGTGCAAAGGCCCTCATACCAAAGGGCATTTGCTATCGGCCTGAGATACAATGATCTAATTTTCAGTATTTTCCTCACTGGTACTTACTGTCATGTTGGTTTGACATGCTTTATCCATCCTATTGGCCTGTAGCTCACTCAGATCACATTCACATGCTTTATCCATTCTTTGACATGCTATATCCATCCTATTGGCCTGTAGCTCACTCAGATCACATTCACATGCTTTATCCATTCTTTATATGGGGGCGTGTACAGGGATCTCATCAAAGGAATTGTAAAAAACCTGAAGGTGTCTCACCCGGTAGTCCCCGGGAGATCTGCCACCCAGGTGGCCAGGACACGGCCATCGCTTTTGGATCCAGTTCCTGGGGGGTGGACCAGTATGGGAGGATAACCTGGATGATGATTCTTCAGGGTGTGGGACACCGGATGATGCGACACAGTATTCCCTTCCCTGTAACACCTTTTCCCCATCCTACCAGGTAAGATACTTAGGAACTCCCTTTCCCGACACAAACACTTTCTCACTAAGAGCTCACTGTGAGAGAAAACGAACTAACACCTGAGCCGTATACCTGACATGTCCCAAAACCATGGTCTGACAGTCAGGCAATTACTGATCATTACACACACCTGGCTTTCATCACACTTCCCCACATGGATAAAAGGCGGAGCACAAAAGCACACTCTGAGCAAATAAAATCACACGAGAAGCAGCAGGTCCAAGATGGCAGTTTAATACGAGGAGAAAGATGGTAAAACCAGAGAGAGTTGCAAGGAGAGAAGTGCCCTTGACCTTTTCAGAGAAAAAATGTTTCTTTCACGAGCCTTCGAGAATAAGAAACATAAGACCTGGAATTAAAGCGGAAGAAACCTGCATTGTGTGGCAGAGGTACCCAGGACACTCCTGCTTTGGTAGCCAAGGCGGGGAGGAGTGTTTGCCGCCGTGGTACTGTCCTTGGCTCCTACAACAAAGCAGTGCCAGTAAAGTCAGCACAGCCGGTGAGTCGGGGAGACTGATAGCAGACCTGTCTGTGTTAGAACCAAGGTTGCAAGTGGCAATATTGTATGGAGACATCTTAAGAGAACAGTGTGTGAAGCGTATGTGATGAGCGACGCAAATATAATTGTACATCAAAGGAGTGACTGAACATTTAAAGCCAAGATAGATATCATATACAGAGTGGTCCAGCTCCACATGGATGCTCATTCGAAGGTTTTTGTTAGGTATCCAACTGAGAGGTGGCAAATGTAAAAAGGAATTGTGACATCGAAGTGGTCCTGCAACAGGTCAAGCTTAACCCGTACACATTTACACATTCAAAAACTTTCGATAGCTAATACGAACTGAAATTGGTCCAAGCCCGGCTGAGGGAGACTAATTGTGTAAGAGGAAGGATCTGAGCCCAGCACAGGGGTATCCGGGGTGAAGAGTGAATCACCCGAATTGTGTACTTGTAAGAAGGAAAGGAAATTTCTGTTTTGGCACATTAGGCCCTCTGAATCAAGAGACTTTGATAAGTAACGAGACTTGAGCATAGAAGGCTCTGATGCTGGTATTGTGCTGTATCCTCGTGCCAAAGAAGCCTGAGAGTGTGCTATGCTCAAGTGAACTGCCTTGTTCCGTGCTGAAAAGGTTGGGAAGGGAGGCCAACAGCCTGAACATCCGGACATATACCTTTTGTAAACACTTCTTTCTTTTTCATGACTACTACCTCACACTATTTGTATTTAGAGGTAAGGATTGGCATTTTTTTTAAATTGTTTTTTAGTATAGGCCCTAAGACTGCATTACTATTTGATGGTCGTAGCTTGCTCCCATCAGTAGATTTAGGATTAGATACGTGTTTATTACACCCTTGTTGAAGTTCAATAAACACCATTGAACTGTGGTCACTTGTGTCTGTCTTTTGATGCTATGCCTTCCTTATAGAATCAACCAGTTGCTAAAATCCTCTGAGTTTTACACTGATTCAAATCTTGGATGATCTTGTCCTTAATATATTGCCAGTTTATATCTCTGCAAGTTTCTCTTTATTTTAGGCCATGACTGTGCCAAAGCTTTAGCAATCGCAGCGTCCATACTTTTCTAATGGGATTGCAGCGTCTCCCTCAAGACTGCTGGTATTTGAGCAAAGTTACTAGGTTGGCTAGGGCCAGTATATTCATCAAAAGACCAGCAAGGTCCTTCTGAATGGTAATTGCTTCCAATTTCATGGCTAAGATTGTCTCTGGAACATCCACAGCAACATACCCCTTCTTCTCCCCTGAGTCCCAGCTTATTTTGTGAAGACTGTCTTTTCAAAGCACCTCTTGCCATAGCCTTCAGCACATGGTTGTTGCCCATAGCTGCACACATAGGAGGAACTCCCCTTTCAGCCACATTAGATTGAGCACCACTTTCCACCCAACTCAATATGTCCACTGTTCCAGGACTCCTCAGCCCACTTGACAACATCGCCTTCAATGGATCCTCAACATGCCTCACAGGAAGTTTCTAATAAAGCAGAGAGTTGTGGAGGCCTGGGTCACAGAGGCACCGCAGAGATGTGGGTCATAACAGCATGGGATACTAACGGAGTAACACACAGCACGAGTGAGTTGAGCTGAGCCGACCACTTCCAGGTTAGAGGAAAGAACCTAGAAGTGTGGCTGCTGTGCTCACTCAAGACTGTTCCAACAACCGCAGCGGTTTCCGACAGTTCCCAGATGTTAAGATGTTGTTCTGCCCAGGTACCATAAGCAGCTGCCATGATGAATGTGACCTTGTCCAAAGCTAGAACTATTACCAGTTCATCACACATGTGTACTCGGACTGAAGTTGTCTTGTGTCCTCCACCAAGTTACAATGATTGTGTGGAGCAGTGGGTAGATTGCGGAAATGGTGGGGGCACGAGTTGGGTTGGTTCAGCAGAGGAGTATGCCCATTTTGGGACCAAGATGAGAACGGATTGTAGGGTTGTTCCCCAAGAATATGATTTTAAAAAACAGGAATATGATTTGTTAAAGTATTAACTAAAGAGGGGAATGTTGGGGTGGTCAGTGAAGGTCCCAAGGACGAAGAGGGGTTCATGTTGTGTGCGCCACATTTGTGACGGAGTGTGGTGAAATGGACGCGTTGTTGCAATTTCATATATATCCAATGTAGTTAAATGTGAATGGATATGTTACTTTAAGTGTTTATTTTGTATTCAAGTTGTTACATATTAGATTTGCACGAACATAGACCAACAAATGTCAAAACCGCCAAATTAAATGGTGTGCTAGGAAGTGCCTGGAAACTGGGTGACAGGAGTTTTGTAATACACATGCGAGGAAGGGGACTGGTCACAGAAGGCGCACTGTAAAGGAGGGATAATATTAAACATGCATGCAAACTGAGATACATAAATGTTTTAGATTTATTTTATTGTGCATTTGTAAGGCACTTATACATCAAGGAATTGTGTTTCAAAACAACCACAGGGCAAAGGGGGAGGGGAAAAGGAAACAAAACAAGAAAATGGGCTTAATTAACAATGATGAGCAAAAGGCAGCGGCGGTCCTACTAGGCCTTGTGAACATTCGGAACGTGCAAATGCAGAGAGAGAGAAGGGACAGGGGAGGGGGCTAAGTGCTGGAGGTTGCATAAACGGGAAGTACCAGAGTGCCAGTGGCAGGGCAATAGGTAAGTGCAAGGCAATGCACCGACTTTTACAGTGCCTGCAGGCCTGCGAGACAACAGGCCAGTGGGTTTCCAAAGGCAAGTGTAAGGGGAGGGTGGAAGCTGAAGGCGATTGGACAGAAGGCCAGGACACATAAGGGCTCAGGCCACCAATCTCAGCGAATGTTGGGTTTAGCATGGGAAGGAGAGGAGGAGGAAGGAGGAGGAGAATAGGAAAGTCTTGAGGAGCTTGCAGAATGTGAGACGATCCGGCTCAAGACAGAGAGGATGGGAGGGAGGTTGTTACAGAGGATGGAGCCAGCCAAGTAAAGAGATCGGCCACTTTGAGAAACCTGAAGGTATCTCACTTGCTAGTCCCTATTCCTCGGGAGTGAAAGAGGGACCCTGACGGGTGAGACGCGGTACCCACTTTCTTAGAACACCTTTTACCCATCCTCCTTCGTAGGAGACTCAAAAGTACTACCCCGCCCTTTTCAACATGAACACTTTCCTACACCGAGACAGACAACAGACCAACACCTGACATGTTCCAATACAAGGGTCAGGCAGAGCCGGGCAATTAACCATAACTATGCATACCTGACTGCCCTTTCCCACAGGGATAAAAGGCAGAGCATTAAAGCACACTTTGAGCAAGGGCAAACGCACAAGGAAGCAGCTATTCTGGACTGGCAGTTCTATTCTGGACCGGCAGTTCAAGAGGAAGAGAAGGGCATAGAGATCTAAAAGGGCGACTGTTAGGAAAGATTTGCATTTCATGTGTAATTTTCCCTCCAATTGTGTACCCCCCAACTTTTTGCTGCTGTTAAACACCTTAGTCTGACTTTGCCAGAGGAGCACAGCCTTCAGCTGCACTCCCCTGGGCTTTTCACTCACTTTATTATGGGGAAACTGACATGCCCTTACAGTCAGTCAGTACTGGGAGACTTTGTTTCCCATAGTCCTTGTCAATGTTGCAACTTTTCTGCAACATGTTGCAAGTTCACAATGTACCTTCGAGTATAGTGCACTTGGGTCTTCCTGTCATTTCTAAAAGCCCTAGATACTCTCAAAGGATTTTTTAGGAGAAGTGCAGGTGTCTCTTGAACAGGACTGGTGGCAGCTTATCTTTTCACATATTTTTAACCCTTTCCTGCCAGGTAAACCGCGTCTACTGCATTTTGCACAAATAAGTGGCCTGGCTTCAAAATGGCCATGCCACAAGGTTCTTTGTCCTGTCCTTTGGCCATCTTGCCGCTTCACCTTCCCCAGGTCGAGCTGACCCAGGTCAGACCTTATTTGGACATGCATTCTCCTGTGAAACACCAAGCTTTCGCGGGCTTCTGCATGCTTTGTGTGTGTGCTTCCAGGATGTGGGTTGGACTGTCTGGTTCCAATATAAATCCTGGGTGCCAGAGAGTCTGGTGTGCTGTGAATGCCTGAGACCACTGTCGTCCACGTATGGTGTCCCTGTATGTGAGCAGGTCTCCCATTGGATACTCTTAGTTTTGGCGCAAAGGAGATTCTGGATAGGAGAAGGCTCCAAACACCCATACGAGGTCAATCTCTGGAGTTCTCACCTAACAAAGGATAGGATCCAAGTATCCTGAAACTAAAAAGCTGAGTCGAGGAACCGCTGGTGGCCCGCTGGAAGGTTTGGCACCCTGAACCCGCTGTTGTCCCGCTGGACCCCTCTGCATCTGATAGAACTAGAAGGTCTGAGAAGATGCTTCGACCCATTGGAATAGTGGGACTAACTATTCTCAGCACCTTCATCAAACCCTGCAAGTAAGCCATCTCGGAAGTATCCCAGGGCCAACCAGTGGGTTGACCTGCTTGCGCAGGATCTTTGCTCTGTCACCACCGCCATTTTGAGGAGGCCCTCGAAACTTGGTACATCGCAAGCTCTGTGTTCACGGCACTCTCACACCGAATTTCATACACTTGGCGTTCCCAGGACTGGAGTAAAGAGAGCGACCGAACCAGAGTACACACGGTTACTTTGTCGCCCAACCGTGGTAACAAACTTTGCAAGTGCATTGCACCTGTGCCCCTCTGTGCCCTGAAGCCTGCTACAATGAAACTTGTCTGATCCATCCGCCAGGAGCGGAGAAATCGCCACTGTCCCATTTGGGAATCAACGCTGTAGCTTCGCCACTGAAAGCCAAAGAGCCATGAGATTGTCGCATTTTGACCTGCAACCAAATTGACCCTGACTGTTGAAGTTTGGTCCAGAGTGCGCCAGGAGTAATTGCAACCCTTACCGGTGGGCCCTAGCGCATCCATCCATTTTTACATGCGAGGGGCCCTTGAGGTCCCCTCTCCTTTCCACAGATAGCCTTAGCTATCGAACTATTGCCAACTCCTGGAACCTGTTCTGCCCTCTCGGGGAGAGCCTCCACGAATAGTGGGAACCTATTCTGCATCACCTCACCCACCTTCCTATAGTTGTCATGGCAAGATGACATGGTGTCTGTTTTGTACCTGTATGTTGCTCTCGTGCATGTGGCTTGATGGATGGTTACTTTTACCTCAGTGGGTTTCTGGAGTCAGTGGCTCTTTCTTGATGGTGTCATGTAACTGAGTACTTTGCTGTGGAACTGCCAGGGTCAGTGGTCTAGGTTGCCATGTTGCACATTGTGATACAATGATTGTGGATCTAGCATGTTGCATTGTGGCACCTGTATTTATGTGTGTGTGTGTGTTGGTAGCCCATTGTGTCAGTGTGCACATATGCATTCATACAGGTTTGTCTGGCATATACTTGTTCTGTGGGGAGCACACTGTCATTTGTGCGGAAAAAGGGCAGGCCCTATATGTACATGTCCTTGTCAGAGCATGCATTTCGCTGTTCTGCTCACGCAACCCCCTGCCGCCCCAAAATATGCTTGACATATTCTATGATGGCACTTGTACTCGCCCAATATCCACATCCGTTGTCCTCTATGCCTCTCCATGGATTCAGGTAGTGTACTATTGCGTAGCACCATGGCATTGTGGGTGGAACCAGGGAAGTGGGCACATCAGTGTGCAATGTACAGGTCAGGTTTGCAGGTCACCTGGACGTTTAGTGAGTGGTAGGGCTTCCTGTTGTGGTACACTGCTCCGTGTGCTTAGGGGGCCACCAACGACACATGGGTGCAGTCCAGGGCTGCAATGAATTTTGGCATGCATGCTACAGCATAGAACAGTGCTTTCATGGTGCGCCCCTGTGCCATGGTAGTGGGCAGAGAGATGTACATTGAAACATGGCACAAGAGGGCTTCCAGCACTTGGCCAAGCACAGAACAAAATGTTGGCTGTGACCTGCCATGCACATTGGCCACGTAGTGCTGAAAGATGCCAGTCCTAGGAATTGCAGGACGGAAACTAGCTTTGGCAGTGGGGGCACAGCTGTCCTGATGTTTATCCTGCTCTCAATGTCGCCCTGGATTGTGGTGAGCAGCTCACTTATGGTCTCCCTTCTGAGCCGGTACAGGGTTACCAGCTGGCTGTCCGTCAGGGTCCAGGATGAGGGCCTGACCCTGGGTATGGGCGCTCGCCTTAGATGGCGTATACTCCTCCTCTCAGCACTTTGTGCCCTGGGCTCGTGTTCCTGCATCTCCACTTCCAGGAGCAGCATGGGCAGCTTGATGTCCCATCTCGGTATAGCTAGTGGCAGCATGGTGTTGGGAAGTGTGTTTGGGGAAGGTGTGTGTTTTATATAGCCCTCTTGTGTGCATTGGGTTCACCTGTGGCTTAATTTGTGGCACCTGTATGCATTTACCTCCACCTGGGGGCTGGCGGTAACTGCGCTGTGTTTTCGGCAGTATTAGCACCGTATTTCAGCAGTAATTCCCCTGTTTCAAGACGTGTGATAGGACGGTAATTGCGCTTTGGTGTTTTGGCAGTAATTCCGTTGTCTGTAATTCTGCCAGCTGTATCACAGTCGGCGGAATTACCGCAGACTCATGTTTCAGCTGTACTGCAATTGTGGCAGTAAATCTGTTACCGCTATTTTTAAGGTTTACCTCCGGACTTGTGCTGAGGCCCAAACTATAGTCTTCCTTATTCGGACTGCAGGTGCACTGAACTTATTTGGGGCCTAGCCGGACCTTGATATCCAGAGTCTTTAACATTAGGATGTCACTGTTAACGTAGAGATTTTGACCAGTGGGCTGTTTGCCATTGTTGTGATATCAGGGTGACCAAGGCGATGTAAATGATCTGCGCAAGATGTAATCGGGGATCAGATGCGAGCAGCCCTGCAGAATCATCCAGTGAACTAAACATTTCCCACAAACCATTGTTTACCATTAAAATATTCTCACACTTGTATGAAACATTTATTTATATTTAGGTATTGGATATGGTGCCCAGTGCTGAACAGGTGTGCTTTGCAGCGCCTCAAGGAATAAAGGGGAAAGGGTTGAGAGCAGATTGTTCTGCCCCTTGGTCATTTAAACATGTAAGTGTGATGAGGGGGGACCGGGAACACAATAAAGTACTAGTAATAAGGCAGGTTTGATTATCCAACAGCTTTAGTCTTTAGAGTCTGGTAATTGCGTGGGGGAAGTTGGAAAAGTACAAGGTGCTTAGGCAATGGTGGGAGCAACAGCAACTCAAGAGTTTCAAAGGTATGTAGTAGTGGGAACAGCAGCAGGTTCCAGAGGAGCCTCACAGGGCCTTTTAATTCAAGGAAGCCAGCAGTTCCTTCGAGCAAGCCAAGACCAACAAGCTTGATATGTCAGACTGCACATACTTGCTCGTCACACTTGGCATATAATGGCAGCAACTTCTAATTTAAGGATACACCTTTACATCTAAATTTACTCCCTCTGTTAAACCCAAAAAAAGGTTACAAAGTGAAACCAATTGACTTTATCAATTCTTATTTTTTAATGGCCTTGCAGTTTTCAGGACTATAAATCCCGGAATGCTATGAAAAACCACGCCTGGGCAAACGCATTCATGTGGGATATGCATTGCTCAGGGGCAAGTATGATATTCCTCACAGAGGAAAGTGGTGGGAATTATTTAAAACTTGCACTAAAGCACTTTCTTCACACACAAAGAACAACAAAAAACTCAAAAGTGCAAGAAATACAGCCTTGAAGAAAAAAAGTATTTCTGACAGTAAGGAGGAAAACTTCGGGATAATGTACCCATCACTAGACATACCTCCAAATCCCCTCTACATTTGTGTTGCTAGAAACAGTTTATCAATCCCAGGCACTCTCCAAAACCCGCCTCTAAAGCTAAACGGATGGGGAGGGGTACAAGTTGCCTGGGCATGGCAGTCAGCAAAGAAGCCAGTAATCTTGCAGGCTTGGTGGTGCTGAGGGGCAGGTAAGCAGCAGTAGGTGATCAGAGAGAAGCCAGCCCAGCCATGCAGAGGCACAAAGAAAAGCTACAATGATGCTCCCTTTCCTGCCTTCTATGGCGCTGGCCTTTCAAGCACACACTTTAGAGAGGTGGGGATGGGAGGGCAGCCAGCCCATAGAAGTAGCTACTCTGACATTGGCTTGGATATTCTTCACTTTTACTTGTATATACATGGAAGAGCTCAAACTCTGGAATTTGGGTTTTGATATCAGGGCACCAGCTAGGTTTGGCATGAGTGGATTCCTGTGATATGTTACCGGACAGTGCTCCTTCAGAAAGGCCTCCCACAGGGGCCAAGCAAGTTCTTAATCCATTTCTTATTGGCTGAGCATTTAAATGGGATGTGCTTTGTATGTGGTGGTTCTTGGAGTAATCATGCCTTGGCAAGACCCTAATAAATCTTGGGGTGATGAGAACTGATGGCCGCGCTCGCTTATGAAGGCCCACACAATGGTTTTTAGTTACCCAAATCAGTGTCTTCTATCAAGACAGTTAAGCTGAGTAAGACGTCAAAAAACTGCTTTACTATGTTTCTTATTTTATCATGGGTGATTTGGCCCAAAAAAGGTCCTATTTTTTTGTTTGTGGAATGGTCTACACATTGTATATAATAAGAAGCATGCCTTTGTCAAAAAATGAGCACCTTATCAGTATTTTGTGTGTCTAAGTCTTGAAAGCACATTTTCAAAACCTAGAATAAATCTTCAGGCTCATTACTTTGCTTTCTGATACTTGTGTTCTTCCATTCAAGATGGGGAAATAATACTACAGTGCTACTATTTTTGCTTACACTATTTCTAGAAGTATTTATGTATATGTCAGTCTTGTTTATTATGATTTGTGTACTTTTCAAGACATCTCTGTAGAGGAGAATATTCTTGAAAGCCAAACACATTTCTGACAGCAAGACCCAGAGTAGGTATGTGTGCCACAGATGGCTAAAAGAAAACACCTGCTCTCTAAAGTTCGAGGGTTTTTATTTTTAGTATAGTAAAGGGGCTTCCAAGGGGCACTCTTTGTCTAGTTTAGTGAAGGGCGAGAACGCTCTCCCTAACCGAGGTGCCCCTCAACTCTGTGAATGTCTCTACTGATCGGTAACCTCTAATATCCTGCCTAGCTAACGCTGATGGCCTAAAGGCAAACACGTTACCTATGTAAGCCTCCCTCCGGAAACAATCTAGGTGGCCCCTGCTCTTATTTCTGTAATGCCCTGTTACAAAGGGGTTTGTACCTTAGCTTCCAGACACTCGGGTCCCACTTGGTCTTATCCCTAAAAGTCTGTAGACTATATGATTTTCATCTTATTTTTTTGTTGAAATTATAAAAAAATGTGGGACTGACTACAATTGTACTGATTTTTCCTATATTGATATCTGCAAGCTAGTATCCAATTATTTGAGTATTACTCATCTGTGCTAATTAGTTAAATGTGGATATCCTAACATGAATGCATAATATGGAAATCATGTACCCTATAGTCTAGTAAATCATTTTGTGACTGACCGACTCTGGCACTAACACGCCTTGGCTCTTTTGCAGTGTCCACTCACGTTCCCACTAACCTGACTCATATTGACAGTCTTGGATCAATAACCTGTTGCTAATCAGGAGGATTCCCTTAATTCAGTTTGTTGCCTGACTAGTTGAACTCCTGAGGTGGCTGAGGATATCATGCAAGCTGCCAACAAACCTCTGGAGGAAGCTGAGGAGGTTGTTAATAAATGCTTCAAAAAAGATTGAATTGTATATCATCAACATGAATCATTATAACAGACTTTCAAGACAAATGTTTAATCAGATCTCTGCATCAGCCACTTATGAACTCCACTGTTGTAAGGATACGCCAGCGGCGAGTGGGCTTCCTGCTTGCTGTACTCACTTGTTGCCTTGGAGATTGGGGGCATGATAACCCGACCCCGGGGGGCTGTGGCTCTCTCCCTTCCTGTCAGGGAAATGCTCTGGGTTCAACGTGATGCGTGCCAACGCTGTAAGGTCCTTTCCTCTAAGTGCCCGGTGAGCGTCGCACAAGTCCCCAGCATCACCACGGCCCAGGTTCTCGGTATAAAGAGACAGACAATGTATACTGGCGCTTTTCTCTCAATGGTCCTTTATGCTTGAAGCTCCATTACCGGTTTCCAGATGTCGAAACCTTTTTTGCATTCATGCTTAATTTCTCTAGGTAGTTAGCCTTAGATGTTTAGTGTTTTGCTTTTCTTTGCTTTGATCTACCAAAGCCACAAGTTCTATGCTCCAGTCTAGGTCCAAGGCTGGGTGCAGCTTACCTGCAGGTAAGCCTCTGCTCCGAAGATCTCTTGTAATATATTGTAACTGCTTTAAGGATCTACCTTTTGTCCCCCTATTGCAGCTCCTAAACCCTTGTTTGATTGTCTTAAGGAAGACGGTGTGTCAAGTAGCACTCCTGTCTCCTTGGGAGGATTCCCTGTTTGTGTTATTCTATAGTGGAACGGGGGGCCTTCCTTTGAGGGAAGGTGTGTCTCTATCTTCTGTGGCTCCTGACGACATTTTCACTCCATCTACATCTTGACTGACAGATTGGGAGAAGCTAGTTACCGCCTGAGCCAAGGAAACAGTCCTCAAAGAATTAGCAGGGTCTGTGCAGAAAATGCTGTTTTATATCAGACCATGACATCCTTACAAGGGATGGTAGAACAGTTAACCAAGACCAAACTTCCTTCCAGTAATCCTTGTGGTTTGGGAAATGCTAGTTCTTCTACAAGTGCCCCAACCCGCTCTTATTCATGCCCCTTCTAACTTGCTACCACCTAACGTGGCACTGGGTGTTCCGTCCCTTCCCATGCCCTCCAAATATGGCAAGACCCTAGAATTCAGGTCCTTTTTAAAAAAAAAATGTTATCTTTATTGGTTTTGCAAGAAACAAAGAAAGGCAAACAGTATTCGAACATAATCATACATCTTCCAGAGGTACAAGTCGGACAAACGGTGCAGACTAAAACAATTTACTGGAATCTCTTAGTAGTGCGACAGTCCCGATTACCTGGGTATGTCTCCTTGGCTGTTCGCCGTAACCCACATACAACCCCCCCACCCCCCACTTGGGTTGGTGTACATCACAAGTGCAATTATATGACGAAAGTATTAGTATCGTACGGTTGACAGTGTCACATCTGGCAGTTCCATGGTCGTTGGAAATGAGACTCTCATCCTTTGTAGTGTTCTTTGAGCATTGCATCATTCGGTCAGGCTTTTGGGGGTTCCTCTGATTGGGAGTCGTAAGTAGGTGCGATATATTTATTCTTGAAGTCCATCCATAGGGTTTCACATTTCGCCGATTTATTATGCAGGGAGGCAGTGATCGTTTCCATCACATAAATGCTCGTGGCCAGTTTCATCCACTCGGTCTTACCTGGAACCAGAGGAGATTTCCATTTGATCGCTATCAGTGCTCTCGCCAGCAATAGCTGGGGGGCCAGGTCTTTCACCCGAAACCAATCCTCCTCGTCTCTTTCAAGGCCAAACAAAACAAGGTATGGGTCAAGTTCCCTATGGATGTCGTCTACCTCCTTAATCCATCCCAGAACCTCAGTCCAAAACACTTTGATGTGCGGGCAGCTCCACCACATGTGCCAGTAGTTAGCATTTTCTCCACAATTTCTCCAGCATTTCGGGCTCATGGACTGGGACATTTTAGAGAGTCGAAGCGGATCGTAATGCCATCTGTGTAGGAGCTTTATTGCATGAAGCTTATATTGGTTGGATATGGAGGATTTAGGTGCAGCTCTGCACATTAAGTCCCATTTATCGGGGAGTATCTCTTCGCCGAAGTCTTTTTCCCATCTGGCCCTAAGGGGTTCTGTAGTTCCACCTCCTGCTGCTAATAGCGTTTGATACATTACAGGTATAAGGCCTTTCATTTCTGTTCTGGAGTCTAGGAGTTTCTCAAAGGCGGTAAGGTCTCTTCTCATTTTTTCGCTCCATTCAGGTCTCGTTAACACCCCTTTTAGCTGGATAAAGTGAAATGTCGATAAAGTACCTATCCCCAATGCCGTTGTCAGATCAGGTAATGTGATGAACAAGTCCTTTCTCTGGAGTTGTCCCACCCTTTCCAGGCCCGCCTCGTACCATGACTGGAACCGCTCTAGATTCGGAATATGGTCATTTATGCCAGGAGACCACAAGTGACTGAGCGGGGATGGCCAGGTGGTGACTTCTCGCATCTCTTTCCCAGTGCGCCATATGGCCCATATGGTATTCAGTATGGGATGGTGTTTAATTCTCCTCTGGACCCGTTGGTATGGTGACCACAGCCACTCTGCCACTGTGGCGGGAGACATGTAGTGGTTGTCCATCTGAACCCATTGCAGGTGTTTGTGGTCCCTGAGGTGTGGGATTAGGACACGCAACTGGGCGGCTTTATAGTAATTTCCCAGATCAGGAAGGCCTACTCCTCCCCTGTCTTTGGGGAGAATAAGTGTGTCGTAAGAGATCCTCGGTCTCTTCCCCTGCCAGATGAACCGCAACATGATCTTTCGGGCATCTGCAAAGAATTTTTTGGGCATCTCGATCGGTAGCATCTGAAAGGGGTAGAGAAAACGGGGGAGGCATACCATCTTGACGGCGTTGATACGCCCTAGCCAAGAGATCGTCAGTTTGCTCCATTTCTCGAGGTCTCTCTCGAAGCAACGGAGGAGCAGGGGGAAGTTAGCCTTGTAGAGGTCGTCTAGGGTTCTGGTGATCTGTATGCCCAGGTATCATAATGTCGTGTGTTCTACTTTGAGCCCTAAGGGGAGGAACTTGGTGTCATTATCATCTGTGGTACCTTGGAGGGGAAAGAGTATGGATTTTGACATGTTTACTTTAAACCTAGAGAACCGGCCATATTCTTCTATTAGAGTTAAGGCATGAGGGATGGAGGTCATAGGTTTAGTTAGATGTAGGAGGATATCATCAGCATACAACGCTGCCTTATATTCTGGCCCTCCCAGCCGTATTCTCTCTATTCGGGAATCGTTCCTAATTTTTTGAGCCAAGGGCTCGAGGGAAAGTGTAAACAGGATCGCGGAGAGTGGACATCCCTCTCTGGTCCCCCGTTGCAGTTCAAACCACCTGGAATATTCCCCATTCACAAATATTGATGCTTTGGGAGAGGCGTATATTGCTCGTATCCCATCACAGAATTTGGGGCCTATCCCTACTTTCTGGAGGACTGCACCCAGGAAATCCCATTCCACCCTATCAAAGGCCTTTTCTGCATCGATCGATAGGAGGGCCGGATCATCTGGTAGACTGTGCCCTACGTGGACAAGATGTAGAGTTTTGCGCATGGTGTCGGTACCCTGCCTTCCAAGAATAAATCCAACCTGGTCAGGGTTTACCAACTTGGGCATTAAAGTTTCCAGTCTGGCAGCCAATACTCGAGCATAAATCTTCGCATCGAGATTGAGGAGGGAAATGGGGCGATATGACCCACATAGTTTGGGGTCTCATCCCTCGTTAGGGATGACAGTTATGAGGGCTTTCTTAAAGGAATCCGGTGCGATCCCAGAGCTCATTATCTCATTAAAGAGTTCCGTGAGGAAGGGTGACCGTTGATCGGTGAAGGTCTTGTAGAAGCCGGCCGTGTAACCGTCTTCACCCGGAGATTTCCCTAGTGTACGCCGTTTGATCGCATCTCGTGTCTCGTGTTCGGTTATTGGACTATCAAGGAGTTCGGTCTCTGTGTGTGTTACTGTAGGCACAGTGATTGGGGACAGGTAGGAGGATATCTTAGAATGAGCCGAAAGCAGCTCGGAGGTATATAGGTTTTCGTAAAAGTTGGCAAAACACTCGGGTATTGAGTGGGGTGGGTGCATCGTGGGATTGGTGGGCTCTACTATCTCTTTCACCTTGCGTTCCTCCCTCCTTTCCCTGAGCCTGGCAGCTAAGAGTGCATCAGCCTTGTCCCCCTTCTCATAATACGTCTGTTTCAGGAATTGCAATTTCCGCACCACCTGGCCATGTTCTAATAGCCGTAGTTCCTCTCTTTTACGATGGGCCATGTCTAGTTTGGTGGAGTCCACCGCTGTTTTATCTCTTAGTTCCGCCTCCAACTGCTGTATTTCATTACGCAGTTTGTTTTCTACAATCTTACGTTCTCTCTTTTTAGAGGAGCCCTCGCGTATTAATATGCCCCTCCAAGTGGCCTTCCCAGCTTCCCAAATCACTTGTTTGGAGACCTTCCCGTTGTCATTCATCTTGAAATATTCTTCGATCTCGGTCTCCATTTCATTTCTGAACACTGCGTCGGTCCAGAGGGACTCATTGCAGCGCCAAGATCCCCCAGCGACAGGTAGGTCGGCCCAATTGACGTCTGCTAGCACCATGTCATGGTCTGACCATGTTATCGGGACAATACTAGAGTAACTTGTGGACCCTGCAAGGTCTGGCGAGAGGAATATATAGTCTATGCGTGTGAATGTGCCATGGGGGTTTGAGTAAAAGGTGAAGCCCCTTTCGTCAGGATGTTGTGTTCTCCACACATCCCGTAAATCGTATGGCTCCATCATGACGGCGAATTCAGTACGGTCCCCTCTATGCTGGGTCCGCGTGTCGGGGTTGCCTGGCCTCCAGTCTACGGATGGGTCCACCGAATGGTTAAAGTCGCCTCCTATGATAAGGTGACCTGCAGTTTCCAGTACTATTTTGGGAATCGTTTTCTGAAGGAATGCAGCTTGTCCGCTATTAGGTGAGTATATTGTAGCAATTGTGACCTGAACTCTTGCAATTTTCCCCACTCAGGAGGGCTCGTCCACTCACATCCGACCAGGTCTTCTCTAGTTCAAACCCAACTCCCTTCTTGATGAGAATTCCGACCCCTCCCTTCCTGAGCGGACCAGAACCCCAGAATTCCAAACCTCCCCGATTCCCCAGAACCGTAAGCTCCTCCCCTCTCGCTAATTTCGTCTCTTGAAGGAGGATAATGTCTATGCCGGATCTTCGGAATTCTCTGTGTAGCAGCGACCTCTTAGTAGGGGAATTCATCCCTTCACATTGATAGTCCCAATTCTGAGGAGACCCTTGCCCTTAGACTTCTCATGTGATGCCATTGGCGGTTTGTAGTCTAGGATCTTTCACCACCAGCAGCCAGAGAGACAAGTGGATACCCTGTGTCATCTTGACTGTGATACTTTGAAGCGAACGCAGTGTTATCTGTACATTTCCGAAGTGTTCGTTACCTCTCTCCCCTTTTCCCGTGTACCACCATAGTTGATGGCGCTCGCTTGAGCATACGAACAAGGGGTGCTGCATAGGCAGCTGTTGACGGCGTCCGGAACAGACTAGATGAGAGTATGCAGTCCGTCGGCGGACCATCAGTAGGGACCGTTGCCTCACGGTCCCGATCAGATTTACCATCGCAACTTAAGGGTGAGCCCCCATCTCTTTCTCCCCTCCCCCAAACATTATGCAATTTCAACAATAATAACAATAAACATGCGAACGTTTCAACGTTACGTGTGGTTCTCAGGTCCTCCCGCAGGAGTTCACGTCGCCTCCCGTTTCCGGGGGGGGCCCCGCCCGCAGCGGCACCAAAGTGGCAGATTTCGCCATGTCGCAACCGCCGCGGGAGACAGCGCCTCGTGTTTGTTATGACTGTAGCCAGCACGAATCTCACGCAGCTTCTCTTGCTTAATCATGGTCAGGGGTGTTGTTGGGGCGTCTATATTTTCTCGATCTCTTTACCCTCTGGCGCCTGGGGCCCCGGACCTCCCACTGCGATCTCGGTCGTTCGTCGTCGCCACCTTCTTTGCCCCGCGGGTCCGTACCAAGGAGATCGGCGATGCAATCTTTGATTCCATCTTCAGAGCGTAGGACTATTTTCCTGCTGCCATGCTCGAAGGTAAGCGAGAAAGGGTATCCCCATCTATACCTTATGCTCTGGTCCTTAAGCCATTTCGTCAGAGGGCTGCAAAGGCGTCTCAGGGCTAATGTTAGCGAGGATAAGTCTTGAAAGATGGTGATTTGAGCGCCTCCCAACGTGAGCGGGCCTCCAGACCTGGCCTTCTCAAGAATTCTGGTTTTGTCTTGATATCGATGAAATTTGGCCAGGACAGAACGTGGGCCGCCAGGCGGCCCACCAGCTCTATGTATACGTTCCGTGTTAGGCTCATCGATGTCTTCATCGGCTGTCAATATTTTAATGATGTCGTGGATGGTGTCTTTGAGGTCTTTTTCAGTTTCACCTTCACGTTCCGGAATACCAAAAAAACGGAGGTTATTCCTCCTCTCCCTGTTTTCTAAGTCGTCCATCTTGAGCCTCGCCTCGACCTCCCTTCTTTCGATGTTTCGGATCCATACATCCATCTGAGCTTCAAGGGTATCAATCGAAGCCTGGTTATTCTCCATACATTCCAGTCGTTCTTCAAATCTGTCCATTCTCTGGGTGATCTTGTCGATTTTACTGCCGAGGTTGGCTCCCATGTTTTTTATTTCAGTCAATAGTGTGGCAATGTCTCCTTTGGTGGCAGCAGCACCTGGTTCCGATGGGTCCGTGGCCATAGCACCTGTAGTTCCGCAGGGTGGAAGGGACGGTTCGTAGGCGAATCTGGCCAGTTTGTGGCATAGGTCCATACGACGAAACCCGGATTAGAGGAGGCCCACGCCCCTGAGTAAGGGGCCCTACCCTCTATGAGGATGCGCGGGTTGCAGGATCAGTATTGTCCTCAATCTTCAGCACTTCGTGTGATATGGGTCAACTCCTCGATTCAGCTCCGCGGGGGGATCATGGGGCAGGGGCTTGATGCGACTCCGGGACCAAGGACGCGGGAGCTCACGCCAAGGCTGGGTTCATTCGTGCGTTCCCAAGTGACCAGTCTTGCGGCCTTCATTGAGGCTTACCTTGCCTCACTGCCGGGTACCCGTCTCGTAGATCTATGCGTGTCTTTTCTTTTGTTTATCTTTGAAAAGACAGCTCTTGCTTGGGCTACCCCATATGTTGATGGTAACAGTCCCTTATTACAAGATTATTGTGGATTTCTAGAGGCCTTTTGCACAATGGTTGACCATCAATATGCAGGTCAGTCCTTTCCTAATGAACTTTTGGATATAAGATAAGGTAGTCGGAACCTTCTCACCTATATCGTCCATTTAAGAGGATTAGTAGCCCAAAAGAATTGGCTTGATGATGCTCAATTGACTATATTTTACAAAGGATTAAGGGAAGATCTTTAGGACGCCTTGAATCAAATAGTGGCGCCTCCAGACACTTTTATAGAATACATAGCTCTGGTCATTAGGGTAGACCAGAGAGCTAATGAAAGACTGGGAGAAAGAAGGAGATTAGAACATAGGAGACGCTACCCCTAGTGGGGAAAAAGAAACTCCTTCATCTAATGATCCTGAACCAATGCAATTATGGAGCATTTGTGGACCCATTGAGTCCGAAGATAGGGAACGACGACAGAGTTTGCACCTTTGTTTCTATTGAGGGGACCACATGCACTCAGTGAGAATATGTCCAAAGAAACCCCTTAACCCTCCAGGAAAAACCCAGAACTCGCCCTAAGTAGGGAACCAATCGGCGAGTAGACCCTTTCTTGGTTCCCCCATGATGTCATGTTCCCTGATGCCCACCCAATCACCTCATGTTTTTGTTTTTGTGGATCTCTCCTTAAAGGACTAACTTTGGGAAAATGTGCTAGCCCTTATAGATAGTGGGGCTACAGGGAATTTCATTGATTAAGCATTTTCTCATAAACACGATATTCCCATGATATCAAACCCCAAGTCTGAACCCATCGTGTCAGTGGATGGATCGCTTCTCATATCTGTCCCTATTTCTCTACAAACCCAAGCCCTGTCAACGGTTTGTGCCCAGTATCATCATGACGTTTTAGGTTTGATGCAATTGCGGCCCCTCATTACCAGATTGTACTGGTTACTCCTTGGTTGCGGCACCACAACCCCTTCATTGATTGGAGAAGCCAAACTCTTACTTTCCAATAAACAACATGCCCCTCAGGTTGTACATTCCTGCCACCCCACTCACGCACACTTCCAAGCGCATGTCAGCTCCTATTATATCCAGTGTTTTGGTAATCCTTACAAGCCTTCCTTCTGAATATATTGAATATTGAATACTCAGATCTATTTTACCCAAAAGAAGCAGATAAATTGCCTCTGCTCCGGGGAATATGATTGTCGTATCGACCTTCTACCCATGGCCAAAATACCTTTCAGACGTACACACGCTTAATCCGAGAAGGAGAATGGGATACTAAAGGAGTATATCATGGATAACTTGCGTAAGGGCTTTATCCGCCATTCCACTTCCCCCGCTGGCTCTCCTATTTTTTTTATCTCAAAAAAGGATGAGACGGAACTCCGCCCTTGTATAGACTACCGTCAACTAAATGCCATCACAAGTAAAAATCACTATCCATTACCCCTCATTCAGGTGCTCCTGGATCAAGCTTGTAACAATGCCTTCTATACAAAACTAGACCTCTAAGGGGCATACAATCTGGTTTGAATGGCTGATAACTGCATTTCGAACCAGATATGGCCATTTTGAATACCTTGTAATGCCTTTCAGACGTTGTAATGCCCTTGCTGATTTCCCTTATTTCTTAAACGTTTTAGAGACGTTCTGGACATATTTGTTGTAATATACCTGAACAATATTGAAATTTTCTCAAACAGTTTCAAGAACACGTTAACTTTGTCAAGGAAGTCTTAGTACGACTACGTACCTATTGTTTATTTGCAAAGATTTCTAAGTGCGAGTTCACCAACAACGCATCTCATATTTGGGTTATATCATAACCCCGGAAGGTATAGAAATGGACCCGCATGGGACCTCAGCTGTACTCTAGTAGCCTTGTCCTTAATCTGTTAAAGACGTTCAGAGATTCATAAGTTTTTTTTTTATTTTTTTTTATTGTAACAATTAGTTTTTTACAAACTTTAATTACAAAACACGAACAATCACATCACAATACACTTCATTAGATCATTAAGGCACACATAGGTCCACACATACATATGGGTTCAACCAATACTGTAACCCTATGCTTCAAGATGTTACGGGGCATCTCCCTACTCCAGCAGTTTTTCCAAAAAATCTATTACTGCACAAGTTAACATCACATTGTTTCCAGTCAGCACCCTCCACCACCACTCGGCCATATTAATGTTAGGTGATACAAATCTGCCCAAAAAGCAAATCCGTTGAATGGTTATTGTGGGACATTCCATGATTAGATGTTTTAATGATTCTATTTCCATTGTACAGAATCGACATAGATTGTCAACTATCTTCGAATCTTTTCTTCGCCACAAAACTTCTTTGGTTTTATATACATTCAAACGAAGCCTCAGAAACTTGTTCCGATGCCATCTGGAAGGAAATCTTGATAGATATCTTGGAACTTTGTCTAGGCAATTACAAGACATACCCAAGTTCAGGGATGAGGACATTGACAAACGCTGTTCTTCGTTTAAAATCCAGTTCCATTGCCTTAACTTTTTCTTTGCGAGTTGTGGCATTGTTATTACCATTTGCCATGAGATGTCAGCTATTTTCAAGATATTCCTGATTTTATTTGGCCAAGACAAGAGAATTCCTCCATGTGGATTTTTAGTCGTTGATTCATATATTTTGTACGCTGGAGCAATTTTTGATAGCTGCATCTTTCGTAGAGCTGCAATTGATTTCCATTGAATTGTTCCATTTAATGGTTCCAGGCCCAGCTCGTATCTTATTGCAACAATCGGGGTACTGCTTGGAAGTCGCAATAATTTCTTCCAAAATTTGCCTTCCAAGATGGCCCAAATTCGATGGTCAATGTTCCAGCCAGCTTCCACAACATACGTTATTATGGGAATTACTTTTTGTACATAAAAGGTCCGTAGTGGTTGGAGGGTAAATTTGCCATATTCAAAATGCAGCTTTTGGCCTTGTATTGTCAATATGGAGATGCGATGTTTCAATTCTGCTACCCATACCGATTCACAGATCGAGCTGTTTATTTGCACGCCTAAATATCAGATTGTTGATACTGTCTCAATTGTCTCGCCTGCTACAGACCACTTAAACTGGTTGACTTTCTTTTTTGCTCCTGATGTTATTGCCATGATTTTAGATTTCTTCGTATTAATTGCAAGCTCATTTTCTTGAAAGTATGCAACTAAATTGTTCAAGAGTCGTTGCAGACCAATTTGGGTCAGGTCAAACAACACGATATCATCTGCGTAATATGCCCAGCTGATCTCTTGACCATTCACTTTGGGTGGAAATCGATGAGTATTTTCCAGATTGCCTGAAATATCTGAAGTCAATAGTTTAAACAATAGGGCAGCTAATGGGCACCCCTGTTTAACGCCCTTAGAGGTTTTTATTTCATTTGTCAGATTTCCTGAAGAATCCAAACAAACTCTTGTAGTGGTATCATTATATAACGCAATCAGTGGTTGAAGCAAGGCTGGCGGGCAAGACCATGATTGTAGTTTCATCCATAATTTATCACGGTTTATAGTGTCAAAAGCTTGACGCATGTCTATAAAAGCTATAAACAAGTTCTTTTTATTTTTCAATGCGTCAAGCTTTAATAAGCTTAGTATCAACAAGTTCACCTCAGTTCCTGTATCTTTGGTAAAACCTGTTTGTCTACAATCCATTCGCCCAGATGCATATGCCCAAGACGTTAACTTTTGTTGCAGACATGTTGCAAATATTTGTCCTATAGTGTCCTGAAGGGCAATAGGGCGATAGTTGTTCGGATCTTCCCTATTACCCTTCTTAAAAATAGGCACAATAACAGATCTTGTCCACGATGCTGGAATGGTTTTTGATGTCGATATCAGTTGGAAAAGGTTCTCAATGAAATCAGCCCAAAGTTTCTTTTTTTCTTTCAACATCATGTTTGACAAGCCATCAGGGCCTGCCGCGCGTGAGTTTTTTAATTTTTGTATCAATGTCAAAATTGTATCTTTTGATTCAACCACATCCCAAGGTTCTGGACAGACCACATTTACTTTCTCTATTTTTCCCAGTTTGCCGTTAAAGTCTAGATTGAAGTGCTCTTCCCAGGCAGATGCAGAAATACCATTCGCTAGTCTTGCCTCTTGGCATAGTGATCCTGTATTCAGGATTGACCAAAAATCTTTTACTTTATGTTGTACGATCAACTTCAACATAAGTTCTGCTCTTTCTTGATCTCTTATTAATTTAAATGATTTGAGCCAGTTTCGATATTTTACCTTGCGTTTTCTGATTTTAATCGCCATATCACAGCCTCCATTTTTTTTCAAAAATCTTATGTCTTTGGCCAATTGTTTTTTTTCCGAGCTTACCAGCACACTGAATACATATTTGTTAGTTGGACAAACATTCTGTTGCTGTTGTTTTTTTCATACAGAATTGTTGCAGCAAGGGAGAAAAGTTTATTCTTGTTGCTAGATCATTAGACGAGTTCTTTAAATTTTTGCTCACCATCTGTATTTGTTGATTGTTTATTCTTAATCTGTTTGCTCCTTGATTTATCTCAAGTGGACAGTTATATGTTAGTTTTACACCACACCATGTCATTTGTAAGGTCAACACCAGTGCATGTTGATCGCTTTTAGATGACTTGTGTATATCCAAACGTTCGATTTTCGACCAATGTAAAGAACTGATCCAAAAATAATCTATTGTTTTTTTACAGCTCTCTCGCTGCCATGTGAAACTAGGTGGAATATCACTTTGTACTCTGCCATTTACCATTTCGCAGTTTCTTACTTTTAGAGCTTGACTCCAATAATCACCTCTTGTCAGCCCTAAGGGGGCTTCAGATGAACTTACTTGGCGATCTTCATACCAAGAATAATTAAAATCTCCACAAATTATTATGGCAAGATTTGAGCATGTTATTAAACACTGATCGATGATTGTTGTAACAGCGTTAATAAATTGTGCTTTAGATATCATTATAGGATTCCAATATATATTTATCAATAGCAGACATTTCACATCCACTTTTGTTTCTGATTCCATCACCAGCAACGTTCCTTGAACATAGATGTTTGGATTATATATTTCGATAACATTCCATCCATAAGCATTGTTAACAAGTGTTATTACCCCGAAAATGGCTGTCCTAATCTGTTTTACCAGCTGCATTTAGCAATATAGTATAACCATCTTTTATTGGGGTTTCACGCAACCAGGTTTCCTGTAGAAATATTACAAAATTATTCTCCATGGGTAGAGACCATTCTTGGAATAGATGATTAAAACCTCTGGTGTTCCATGAGATTATATCACACGATTTCTCTCCACTGAGAAATGTAAGTTATGAGGTCTGCCTAAAGTTTGCATTTCCTCTCGAGTTTTTGTCATTTCTTTGTCGGTATCGCACTTCATTAGATGATTTTGGTGACTTCAGTTTAAAGTGCTCTTTTAAAACATCTCTTCTATATTCATTTGAGGATTGAGCGCTCGCTGATGACAAATTACTTATTTCCCTCCGGTCAGTTTGCTGCTTTTCCACATGGATGTCAAAACCATAAGCTAAAAGCTCATCCTTTGCAGCGAATAGAGGTTTTTCTACTGCGTACGATTTTATGTGCAGGAATATTCTATCAGCAACATCCTCTGAAATGTATTCCACAATGACAATATCATCCAAGGTAATTGTCCGAAGTGATGGTATTGTGTGCAATAAGTGCATCAAATTTCTTCGGTTTAAATTGATGTCCTTGTCATCAGGAAAGAGATTTTCTACTCTAATCTTCCAGGTCTTTGTTTTTTTACCATCAGGGGACCCTGACCTCCTACTATTCTTGAGTTGACTTTGAATCTTCATTTGAGCTGAAGTCATCTTTGGATTAAACTTATGACTATTTGAAGATCTAGCTTGATCAGGCCTTTCTGCAGTGTCTGCTGTCACATCTTTAACGCTTGGATTTGAGGCATCCATCAAAGCTTTCATTCCTCCATTCCTTGATACTTTTACTAGTCCACGCTCCGGGACTTTAGAACTAGCTAAATCAGCAGGTTCCTGATTATTAGGTCCACCACCTGTGGTCACACTAGCCTCTTGAGCCATCTGGGCCTGATGCTGCGACCCTCTTCCACCAATAGAGCTCATAGTATTATCTGATTCGATGGAATATGTTGAAAGATCACATAAATCGATTGATTCGTCTTGTCCCTTGCTAATCTCCAAATCTGAATCAATTCTGGCTCTTTTCCTTGAATTTTGTATTTTGGTAGCAGTTTTCTGATCAGCTGCTTTTGACATTTTGGATGGCACATCAGTTTGCTCTTGGTGTCTCATCTGTATTTTCTTCGTTTTATTACGGTCAAATAGCCCCAGTTTTTCAGGAGTAAGTAGGTTTCGTACAAATTGTTTGGTATTAGTTGATTTGCATTTTGCACCTTTTCTTGCAGCCTTAGATGTTGATTGTACAACTTTAGGTTTATTTAAATCAAGACGCTTTTCCTCCAGATTCTTCGCGGAACCTGTAAAGATTCTAAAGGATGGCTGCTTTGACTCACTTGACGCTCTTTCTTTAGTTGACTGCTTACTCAGTTGGTTAGCGTCAGTTACCAAAACATCCCTTAATGTGTTAGTGCTTACAAAGTCATTTGGGAATGAAACATGACTCACCACAACAGCTGGAACATTTATAGTGGGAGTTTCGGTTTGCTTCTTCCCAGAAACAGCAGGACCTACTACTCTATCAGAGTTTGGCTCATTTGATATTTCACTCGTAGCGTTACATGACACAGTTTGTGGTCCAGTGCTTTTAGCAGAAGTTGGTGACCGGGAGGTAAGTTAAGTGGGATGTGTTCCAAACTGCCCACTTTCCTTATTGTCTTTATGCCTCAGCCATTTCATGCATTCAAGAACAGCATTCAGAAGGGTTGCATTATCGGTGTGCGCACTTGATGCTAGATCACCTAGCCGGTAATGCCATTGCGATGAGATTTCAGCTTCTCTTTTGGTTCGAGACTGTGAGGTATTGTTAGTTTGTTCAAGTTTTTCCAATTTTAGCAGGATGGTAGACAGTTGTGTACCTTGTTCTTTTATAGAGTCATTTAAAGACTCAGACAGTTTTGTAAAAGGGATTAGTGCTAGCGAAGTTGCTGCCAGCACATTATTATGTACTTGAATGCCTGCAGCCACTGATAGACTCGCTTTATTGTCCGTTCCATGTCGTGATCATATGTTTGAGCAGGGTCAATACTTGGTTGTGTTATATGTTAGAGCTCATACTAGTGTCCAAGTGCGACTGAGAGGCACTTTTTGTTGCCAAACCTATAGACGGAGCTTCTAGTAAGATAACATCATTGCTCGATGCAGCTTGGTTTTTTAAAATCAATCCCTTCGTCAGAGGTGTACTTGTCTGGGTCTCGGTCTTTGTTCGCAAATGTAAGATTGAATGCTGCAACTTTCGCAGCTCCTCCTCACCAGTTGTAGGTTTCAACTGTGACTGAGATTTCGTCTCTAATTTAGAACTGAAGCTGTTTATTAGCTTATCTTTTATTTGTTGATAATCAGCTGTCAAACGTTCCGCTAAACGTGCTTCGCGAGCTACTAAATCATGTCCTGATAGTTTGTTCAAGTTTACTGGAACTGTTTGACAATCTACTGCTAATCGTTTCTGTGCAGGAATGACACTCACAAGTTGCGAAGCAGTACTGGTTGGCTGACATATCGAACTATTAAAATGTTGACGAGCTTCAGTCAGCATAGCACTTTTGTGCACCAGAATGTGTTTCGTTTTGTTTTGCAAGTCTCTTTTAGCTTCCATTGTTTCATCAGAATGCTTTTTTGAAAGCTCTTCTCCTTTAGTTTCGGTCTTTTTCCAACTTACAAGGCAGCACATTTTTTTCTGAAAGCAGCATTAAAGGCTTTTTGCTTGTCCTTTCATTTTGCAAAACATGCAATTTCGGAGCGTAAATCACTTCATTTTGAAGAGCAGTGTTTCCGCATAGATTCTCGTGCGGACATTGTAATGACATACATTCGTCTTCTAATAGAAGTGGAGGATTAAGTGGGGGGTTAAACACGAACGTGTTCAGCCTCGCTGAATCAGCTGATACATGAATTTGGAGAAGCTCGTGGTCTGTTACATCAAAAGGTGATAAAAATGAAGCTGTATTTATTTCTATAGCTTTATCACCCATAGCCTCTTTTGGCTCAGAAACGCGAGTGAAATTGACATCCTTATCGGCCAGGTTGCTTTCTACAGTGTTTCCATTTGAAGTCCCCGCTGCTAATGTTTTCTCATTTGCCGCTCGTAAGTTGGCTTTATAACATGCATCTGGAGCAGCATCTATTAACGGAGCACCTTCTGTTGTTGCCACACAGCCATTGTTTATTTCTTCTACTACCGACTCAACTTGTGGCAGTGCTGATATATTTTGAGCACATTTCCATGCCGCCGCCGCCTGTATTCCATTACCGCGAACAATCATTTTTGCTAGGGATTTTAGCGAGGGAACACCCTTGGTTGAGGTCAGTTTCAAAGCTTCCAAAGGCAAATGTTCATTCATCACGTTTCCGCTTACCTTGCTGCTAGTAACCGCGGCACTTTCATTGCTGCCTTCCATCATTCTGTCATTAGTCACGCGTCTTTCTAGCAGCGTGCGTTGACGAGTGAAAGGGCCAACCATACTCCAGACGCCTGGACGGTCCGGGAGCGGACTGGGACTCTCCTCGGGACTCCGCGCTCCGCGCCCGCCAACACCTTTTAAGGTGGAGTCTAGGAGCCTCAGTCAAATGTTTAAAGGGGCCAACACAGTCAAAAGCACACAAAATAAACGCAGGTCGTTGCTGCAGCTCCTCTCTTGCAAAAGGACTGGGGCAGACTGGGACTCTCCTCGGGACTCATAGGTTTTGCAAACTTCTACAGATGGTTTATCCCCATCTATTCTGAGAACCTTCTTCCCTTGACACGGCTCTTTAAAAAAGGTGCCCTTTTCTGGTGGAATCAAGAGACTGACCAAGCCTTTGCGCCACTCAAATAGAATTTCACGTCTGAACCTATTTTACGCCTACATGTGTCAACAATGGTGCGAGATTCCTCACCTGAGTCTTCTGCAGAGGTGTATTCCTCTTCTTCGGAGTCTGCTGGTATAGTCTTCTTTTTGGAGGACTTGCGCTCCTTGGAGAGATAAGGTCTTCCCCGGGAGGTAGCCACTATGCCCGCTGGTCGTACAGGGCAAGAGTCCACCCCCCCCCGCACCTCCTGGAAATCCACAGTAGGTTAAAGGGAAAAATCAAAATGGCTAAAAAAAACCTTGTGGTATGGATACGGTAGATGGAGTATGCTTAGACCCGTCAGTAGTATTGACCATATGTAGCCGTAGCAGCTGTGGAAAGGAAGCTGTGAAGGCCAATGTTCTAGCCGTAGCAGTCGTGGATAGAATGCTGTGAAGGCCAATGTAACAGCAAAGTACCAAATCCAGAAAGGAAGCGAAGCAGGAAGGCAAGGAGGAAACAAAGGGGGGGTGTGAGCTGCCGAGAGTGGGAGCCCACAAGGAGCAAGCAGGAAAGGGGGCCATAGCCAAGATTGCAAGGGAAAGACTCCGGGCGAGATATTGCGGGAACCCGGAGGTAGAGTCAGCAGGTACTCCGAGGAGCGATGAGGGAGGCACTTTTCAGGTTTGATTAACAGATGGCTTCTTTGCAGCCTATCGAGAACCTCAAATACGTGACTACAGGGTGATTCCAAATTCTTTGAGAACGCCAGGATGTCATATAAGTATATGATCACCGTATGAAACAGCTAGTCAGAAAATAGACGGTCCATCAACCATTGAAAAAGAGCAGGGGTGTTGGCCAGCCCAAGGGCATAACCTGGTACTCGGTGTCTGAATGGGGTTCTGAATGCCATCTTCCACTCGTCGCCCGCCTTGATGCGCTTCAAATGGTAGGCCCTCCTAAGGTCCAGTTTCGTGAAAATGGTAGATCCCTGGACAGCTTCCAGGATGTCCTTTGAGGGGCATGGGATATCTGTCCTTGATAGTCACCCTATAAAGGCCGCTGTAATCTATACACGGCCTCAGATCTTTGGAATCCTTCTTTGGGATAAAAAACAGAGAGGCTCCGGCAGGGGATTTGAAGGCCTGATTAGTCCGTTCTGCATGTTATCCTCCAGGTACTCTTTATAAATGCTTGTTTTTCAGGTATGGTGAGGGTAAACCTGCGTCCAAACGGCACCAGTGCATTCTCCTGGAGATCGATGGATCAGTCTTCCTGTCTATGGGGGGTGTAATGCATTGGGAACCTGATCCTGAAAGACTTCCTTGAATTGAAGATATTGTTCAGCAATGCAATTACCCCCAACATGGGGTGCGTTTGGCTAAGGTGATCTGCACCTTAGATCGTGAAAGACAATCGGAGTAGAACTAGTCGGACTGAAAGAGTAGAGCGTTCTTGTTCCAATCAATGTAGGGATTGTGCAGCCGTAACCAAGGAATTCCCAGTATTACAGGAAAGTGCACGGCCTGAATTGGGTCGAAATAAATGGTTTCCTGATGTTCAAAGATGACAACATTGAGACCCTCTGAGGCATGAGTGATGGGCCCAGCACTCAAAGGTGTACCATCAGCCCATTCTACTGCTTGGTTTTCCTTTCTTTCCAGATGTGAAATTGCTTCCTTCTGAGCCCAAATTACATCCAGGAAGTTTCCGGCCGCTCCACTGTCAATGAGAGCCAGAACTTCTATTTGCTTGTGGTGTAATTGATATTGAACACAAACCACCAGTAGTCTGGTGTCTTGTTCAACTGCCTCAGAGTGAGTGGCTAACAGGGAATGTTTCCCGTTCTTTGTGTTGGAACTTCGGGACAATTTCATAGCAAATGACCTTCTGGACCACACTACATACAAAGACTGTGATCTTGCCTTCTTTTCTGTTCCGTGCTGGATAATGGGCCTCGAGCTGCACCAATCTGCATGGGTTCTTCTTTGAGAGACTTACCGGAAATCTGATGAGATGAAACCGAAGTTGGAACTAGATGTTTGAAGGGGTTCTTCTTGTGTTCCACCTCCTTTTCCTTAAGCCGGTAGTCAATTTGGATAGTCAGTCATCACTTCAAAGAGTGAAGAAGGTTGGGCGACTCTTGCAAACTCGTCCTTGAGTTCCTACATCCCAGTCGAAAGATGACGAACTGTGTTTCTTCTGGCCATCCAGCTTCTGTCGCTGTCGGCTTGAATTCGCTGATTTAAGACATCAGATCAGTGGACCCCTGCCACAAATCCAACAATGACTCACAAGCAGAATAGGCCTCCTCTGCTCTTTTGAAGGTCCTCCTTAATAGGTATACGAATGCCTGGAAATCCTGCAGTGCAGGGTCGGCCGAAGTCATCAAATGTGTGACCCATGCAAGGGCATTACCTGCCATATTGGATACCATGTAACCCACTTGAGCCTTGTCAGTGGAGTAGTTATTGGTATGAAAAGTGAAATGTACTATGCAGGCATCAATACACTCTTTTAACTCTCTGCGGCGGGCCAACGTACTTGCCAGAAGCAAGTCTTCTGCAGAGGAGTATTCCTCTTCTTTGGAGTCTGCTGGTGTAAGTCTTATTTTTGGAGGACTTGCGCTCCTTGAAGAGATAAGGTCTTCCCCGGGAGGTAGCCACTATGCCCGCCGCTGGTACAGGCAAGTGCAAGAGGCTCCCCCCAGCCCCCTGGGAATCCCCGGTAGGTTATAGAGAAAAAACCACATGGCTGGAAAAAAAACCTTGTTATATGGATGCAGTAGATGGAGTATCCTTAGACCCAGTCAGTAGCATGAACCATATATAGCCGTAGCAGCCGTGGAAAGGAAGCTGGGAAGGCCAATGTTATAGTTGTAGCAGTCGTGGATAGAAGATTGTGAAGGCCAATGTCATAATCGTAGCAGTCGTGGATAGAAGGCTTTGAAGGCCAATGTAATAGTCATGGAAGCCGTGGATAGAAGGCTGTGAAGGCAAATGTAACAGCGAAGTACCAAATCCAGAAAGGAAGCGGAGCAGGAAGGCAAGGAGGAAACAGGAGGGGGGGGGTGAGCTGCCGAGAGTGGGAGCCCACAAGGGGCAAATGGGAAAGGGGGCTGTAGCCGAGATTGAAAGGCTCCGGGCGAGATATCATGTGAACCCAGAGGCAGAGTCGGCAGGTACTCCGAAGAGCGAGAAGGGAGCTGGTAAAAGGAAGATGGACGGAAGGAGGCAGAAGGCAGAAGAGAGAGCAGGACAGGGGGAGGCAAGGAAAACGGGGAAAACTAGCGTCTTCACCAAAGCGCAAGAAGCAAGTGGTTGCAACGCATGGCGGGCAGACAGCAGGGACAGATAAGGAGGAGGGGGAGGAGTAAGAAAAGACTAGACCACTCAGGAGAGCAAGAGCGAAAAACCATGCCGGCCCATCAATGGAGGAAGAACTTCCATCTCCTCTAAATTCCCCAGGGTTGCCGACCAGTGACATGACCCAGATCTCCCCTACTAATTATAAAATGATGCATTTGTTGACTCTATTGGTGCACTCTTGTTACAAAAAGACTCTGCTACCCAACTTATTCATTCTCCGGCATATTAGTCAGACACCTTTAATGTGCAAACTGTTTTTACCGATCATCGGAATCTAGGATTCCTCAAGACGGCTCATGCCATGATTCAAAGACATCCTAGTCACCTACAAACCGGTAAATCGGAACACAAAAGCGGATGCCTTGTCTCGGGCCTACCATTCCATGACTGAAGAAATCGAAGGCGTCCCTTTTGTTCCCATGGAAGGTATCATATCCGCGGTTAATGCCGCTTTGTTTGCATACGAAGAAGGTCTACGAGAAATATACCCCTTCGCTCAAGAGGGAATTCCTGCAACAATCACCACTACATTCCAAAGAACAAAGATGATTGTTCCGTGACAAAAGGTTGTGGTTACCTACTCGTACCAGTCAACTTACCTTATTGAATTGGTGTCCTGATTTACCAGGAGCAGGATATTTTCTGTATCCGCAAAAAAATCCAACGATATGCATGGTGGAAAGGAATGAGAAAAGATCTAGAAGACTATGTTCAGTGGTGTGGTGTCTGTGCATGTTCCAAGACCCCCAGACAACATCCCATGGGACTCCTTAGAACTTTACCTATTCCTACTGGACCATGGCAGGTTTGCTCCATTGATTTCATCACAGATCTCCCATTGGAACAAGGCAACCCAATCATTCTCACGGTCATGGATTCCTACACTAAATTAGCCCATTTCATTGCCCTTGAAGATGTCCGCTCTGCTCCAAAATGGCTACCTGTTTCATTCAAAACATTTTTCGTTTACATGGTCTACCCCTTGCTATTATCACAGACTGTGGTACCCAATTAATTTCCTCCTTTTGGAGAGGGATAGGCAAAGGACTTAACATTAAATATGACTTATAACATTATAACAATATAACATTAAATGTGCACTGCATTGCCATTTTCTGCTCTAATTTCCAGTGCTACACTGATGACACTCAACTCATTTTCAGGCTGCCCTCGGCCATCTCCTCTCCCATCTCTGATTGCCTAACTGTCATTCAAGATTGGTGTGCCGCCAATGATCTTTGTCTGAATGCCAGCAAGACAGATATCCTCATCGGCACACCTTCACCATCCTTTCCCCTAATTCTATGGCCAGCCTCCCTTGGCCCTCCTCCTACCCCCCACCTGCGAGGCTAAGAACCTCAGGGTCATCTTTGACTCCACACTTTCCTTCTCTGCCCACATCTCTGAGGTCTCTAAAAAGTCAAACTTCCTAATGCACCTCCTCAGAGGTACTCTGCCTTTCCTCTCCTTCTCCCAGAAGCTCACTGTCACCCAAGCTCTGGTTCTCTCTAGGTTGGACTATTGTAACAGCCTCGTTCTAAATCTACCTGCTCTACTCTCCGCCCTCTGCAACTAATCCAGAACAGGACTGCAAGACATGTCTTTGGCCTCAAGCCCTGGGATCGTATCTCTCAAGCTCTGAAATCTCTCTTTTGGCTCCCAGTGGATGCAATGATTAAATTCAAAACCCTCTGCATTGTCCACAAGTCTTACTGGGGCCTGGGTCCAAAATATCTTCAGCTATCCCTCCGCAAATACCTCCCCTCTCGAGTTCTTCGCTCCTCTACCTCTAACTCCCTCAGGGTCAGTCATTTCTCAAAGAAACGACCTGGGGGTAGATCACTGTCCTCGGCTGGGGCCTCCCTATGGAATAGCCTCCCTGCCACTCTAAAACTTGAGGAGACCCATCTCCGGTTCCGGAAACACCTCAAGACCTTCCTCTTTGCTTCTGCCTTTGCTCACCCTCTCCCCTGCTGATCTGCTCTCTCTTGGCACTGTGCACCTGGCCACCCTCTGTCCCCTGGGCCCAGGTACCTGCTCACCCTGCCACCCTCCTGGCGAGCCCTCGCACTGGGGTCTGTATCTGTACCCATACAGGCCCACACCCCCATTTTCTTATTTTTCTGCACTTATCAGACTTACCCAGTCTGCTGCCGTAAACACAGCACTTGCCACTTGCTGGCTGCACTACCACTGTTTATTGCCTCAATTATCTATTTATTTTGATTTATTATTATTTATCTATGTGAGGAGGTCAAAGAGGCAATGGAGGTAAAAGGCAACGCCATTCTAACTTTCAGACCCAGCCCCCAAAGGGTTATATCAGTAGGACAAAACAAAACTACATGTCCCATAAACCACCACGAGAAATGGAGACAAGGTGGGGGAAAGGACAAAATGAACAAAGGGAAGCGGTATAGGTACAGCCCAGTCATGCGGTATAGTGACCGGCACACACATAGAAGTACAGGTTGGGATGGACAAACAGTGCATGGAACGCGGTGGAGGGGGGAAGGAAAACTGGCTGCAGGTGTGGGAAGTGGGAAGGAAAGGCGGGTGGAAGCTGAATGGAGGGGAGGAGCAGAGCATGAGTTAAAAGAAGCCCCAGGAAACTCACCAGGTGTCTCTCATTACAGCAGCAGAACTGGCCGGAGACCACAGAGGAGTGGGAGGAATCCCCAGGTGATGTACATTGTTCGTACTAGGAGGCTGAAGGAGCGGCATCGCAGAGATCCTCATCAAGAGGCAGACTCTCCGCCAGGAAAGGCTCGAGGAGCGGCAGCGCAGAAAAACACACCCAAGGCAGATTCACTGACAAGGGAAATCTGGCCGTAAGCCATTTCAAAGGACAGTGCTTCCGTGGGTTTTACCTTCTCTATTTATTTGTTTTTGAAACCCCATTTTGGACAGCTGGCGAAGGAACGGAAAGCTAGTGTCCGGGAAAAGGGAATTTAGGTGAGCTGTTTATTATTCTTTCAAAGAAGCGAGAAGCCTAAGAGGACATTCCTACAAACTCTGAATTGATTAACCCTTTACAGCGCAAGCCGGCTGAGCCAAAAATAAGCATGTTGTGTTGTTTATAATGAGGGGCTGGTGGAAAGGTTAACACAGTTAACACAGCAATAAATCTTAACTTGTCAACCCTGCATCCGACTACAGCCTACTACTTTACAATCGGTTTCTCCTCTGCCCCGCACTCTCCACTCTCCCCCTTCCATGCACTTTTCCCCTTTCCCTATTCCATGCACTTGCATGTTCTCAATGTCACTGGGCCTAGTAAGATTGTTGTTGTGTTCTCCCCTGTTCCCCTCTCTTGCCTTTTCGCGCTCTGAAACACTTGAGCGCGATACAAATAAAATATCCAATCATAAAATATCATAACTTCCCCACGGCTTACCATCCCCAAAGCGATGGACAAACAAAAAGGGCCAATCAGACCATTGGACAGTACTAGAGATGTTTCATCACTGAACACGGCCAGTATTGGGTTAATCTCCTCCCTTTAGCAGAATTTTCATTCCTCTATCCAGGATACTCCATTCCATATGTCCACTGTCTTTCATCACACTTCTCGTCCTTTACACCTTCCTTATCCACGTCCTGTCCCTTCCGCAACTGCTCTATTGAGATTATTACAAAACGGTTATGATATCGCTAAACGGCATCTTCTCAAGGCCCAGACCCAATCTTGTAGACAAGCGGATAAAAAGAGGCAACCCGCTCCCTTCTATACAATAGGTGATCAGGTCTGGTTATCTACAATGCATATCAAATTACCTGCATGCAGCAAGAAATTCAAACCCAGGTTTATAGGTCCTTTTTAAAATATCCAGGGTAATCAATCCTTCTGCTATGGAGCTTAAACTGCCAGGATCCTACAGAATTCACCCTGTATTCCATGTATCCTTACTATAGCCCGTCATTGATTCTAGCATCTATCTCAGGACTTGATCGCTGGGTCCCCCAGCAGTAGGTCCAGAGGAAGAATGAGGTGCTGCGTCTCGTTGGTATCATGGCTCCCTCCAGTATTTGGTTAATTGGAAAGGGTATAGCGTTTAAGAGCGGTCGTGGGCTTCTGTCCGGGACCTTATGGCCCCTCACCTAGTCAAACTATTTCATGCCAGATATCACTCCAAGCCGGGTCCTATAGATGACCCCTAACCCCCGCTGGGTGGGCTCTTGAGGGGGAATGCTGTTAGGATACAGCGGTGGTGAGTGGGCTTCCCGCTCGCCATACTTACTTGTTACCTTGGAGATTGGGGGCATAGTAACTTGACCCCGGCGGGCCGTGGCTCTCTCCCTTCCTGTGAGGGAAAAGTTCTGGGTTCGACGTGAAGTGTGCGGGCGCTATGAGGTCCTTTCCTCTAAGAGACTGGTGCGCGTTGTGCTAGTCCCACAGCATCACCACAACCAGGTCCTTGGTATAAAGAGGCAGACAATGCATACTAGCACTGTTCTCTCAATGCTCCTTTATGCTTGAAGCTCTGTTACCGGAATCCTGGTGTCCAAAACCTTTTTGCATTCATGTTTAATTTCTCTAGGTAGTTAGCCTTAGATGTTTAGTGTTTTTCTTTTCTTCGCTTTTATCTATCAAAGCCACAAGTTCTACTGTCCAGTCTAGGTCCAAGGCTGGGTCTACCTTTTGTCCCCCTATTGCCGCTCCTGTACCCTTGTTTGATTGTCATGAGGAAGGGGGATGTCAAGTAGCACTCCTGTCTCCTTGGGAGGGTTCCCCCGATTGTGTCATTCTATAGTGGAAAGGGGGCCTTCCCTTGAGGGTAGGAGTGTCTCTATCTTCTGTGGCTCCTGAGGACATTTTCACTCCATCTACATCTTGACTCACAAATGTTTAGGACTCTGACAGCTCTTGCAACAGAGCCATATCTATATATTATGACTTCAATAGACAATCTTGTTTGCAGGAAAATAATAGATAATGCAAGTCAGATTGACAAGTTACTGCACACAATTACTGATGATACAGATTCTCTTGGAATATCAATTCCTGAGTTTCAAGCACTGGATTATCTCCTTACTTCTCCAGCATTGGATCTTTCATGGATTCACATGCTTTGAATATTCCCCGTCGTCAGGCTGGGAATCCCCGGTACATTATATAGACCCTTTCCTGTAGGAAAACTTTTTCGACGCTTATGCGTCCTATCCACCTCGTTTTGTATCATGCGTGCCCATACCGTCAGGACGTCATGATATAAATCCAGGCCCCGCCCCCGCGCTCCCTCAGATTTCAACCGTCTTTCAAAGTAGTGGGATCCTCGTGTTTTTACTACTAGTGAAAACTAGGTTGTTTTGTCTGTTTCGCTTCGGCGAAGTTCAAATTCTGGGGAATTATGTCTGGAAAAGCGTTATTTCGCCCGTGTGCAACCTGTGGCCTCAAAAAGGTTTATGAAGGAGACGGCCACATGGACTGTATCTACTGTCTCCACCCGCACCACACGGCGGATACATGTGAGATATGCCAGGGTTTCTCCCAAAAAACCCTTAAGGACCGAAAAAGAAGGCTGGTCGACTGGCTTAATGACGGAGCGGGTGCCTACCCGGCTTCGGAAGTTGGCTCCACGGCCTCCAGGAGCAAGTCGGAACCTCCATTGAAGAAGGTACGGCCAGCAGAAATTTGCGCTGAGGACAAGCATAAGAGGAAACAGGCTGGATCTTCCTCATCACATAAAAAGTCCTCCTCCTCCTCATCATCTAAGACGGAGAGGCTAGCGCTGTCAAAATCCTCCTCAGGGGACCGTCCCAGGTCTTCCATGAGTCGGGAAGCCTCAGCCGGGAAGTCAGCATCCAAATTGACGACGAAGTCTAAGGGCTCGACGACGATGACTTGCTCGTCGACCTCGGTGTCATTGACGATGCCTATTACCGTTCAAGCAGCAGCGGTTGGGATTCCTTCGTCGACGGAGACTCAGTCTATGGCTTGGCTGCCTGAGGTCTATGACCCGATCCCCCCTGAGGTCTTACTGCAGCCAGACACGGCCTGCTCGGTGGAAGGAGAAGGTGACATGGTTCTGCAGCCATCGGATTTAGGCTTACGGCCTTCCACGTCGACGGCGACGAGTGCGAGCGGGGGTATGGTACCGATATCATCCACGTTACTGACCCCCCAGACGGTTTTGTCTCTGGATGTGCTTAATACTCTTCAGAAGCTCCTGCAGCGGCTGGATACGCAGTTCCCTCAACCTGGGACGTCATCGTCATTTTTGTCTGTACCTTCCGTCGACGAGCAAACTTGTACGGCTCGCTCGACGACGAAACACCCATCGGCTCCCCAGGCGGCGAAAGATCGTCCTCGAGCTCAGGAGGAGGGTGAGTTGTCGGAGTCCGACTCTGTACTAGATGTCTCGGGGTCAGACGTCTCTCTGTCACCGTCGAGGGACCCAACATGGAATTCGGATGTAGAGTTAGAGTCTACGAGGAGCCAGACACAGCCATCTCCCCCTGATGATGTGGGAGCCTTCCATGCAATGATGGGGAAAGCTTGTTCCGAATTCGGCTTGATTCCTGAGGAGCAGAAAAAAAGACTTTCCTTTTTGACCATATGGGTCAAAGGAGAAAATCGGTATTTGCCATCCCAATCCTGGACCACGTGTGGCAAGAAGGTCTCAAGACGATGCGCCATCCGTTCTCGGAGCCAGCCATAAAGGGACGGATCGAGAAAAAGTTTAAAGCTCCGGAGTCCACTCCAAAATGTCTAACATCACAGCCTCTGTCTGACTCGGTGGTGTCGGCGGCAGCGGCTAGGAAGGCCAGGGTCCAGCAAAAATGTTTAACGCCACCGGAAAGCGAGGCTAGGAGGCAGGACGCCTTTGGAAAGAAGGTGCTCTCGGTCGGAGCGACGACAGTAAGAGCAGCCAATTCCTTAGCGATCGTGTCACGATATAATAGGGAAATGT
This sequence comes from Ambystoma mexicanum, assembly GCF_040938575.1. Classification (NCBI taxonomy): domain Eukaryota; kingdom Metazoa; phylum Chordata; class Amphibia; order Caudata; family Ambystomatidae; genus Ambystoma; species Ambystoma mexicanum. The sequence goes on from NC_090934.1 coordinate 1,312,317,539, forward strand.
GGCACAAATTAGCCCCTATCCTAGAACACCTGCCAGACGAACACCGGAAAGCAGCTATGTTACTGGTACGGGATGGCGAAGAGGCCTCGAACCACGCTATTAATATTGCAGTTGACCTAGCAGAGTCTGGTTTCAAACAAATCAACCATGGAGTAGTGCTTCGTCGACAAGCGTGGCTCAAATGTACTACTTTCCGTCCTGAAGTACAGTACAAAGTCCTGGACATGCCATGTGAAGGGGAACACCTGTTTGGCGAAAAGGTTGATGAAGCGCTGAAAGGGATGAAAGAAGACACGGATACTGCTAGGTCCCTCGGCGCCCTTCAAACGGGTAGAAATTTTCGCTCTTTTCGCCCCTTCAGGGGTGCTTCTGGAAACTCCTGCTTTGTAGCCTCGAGGGACCGTGGATTTAACAGGCCCTCGTACTCTTCACAAGGGTTCAGACGAGCGTCCTAGTCGGCACGTCGAAGCAGGGACTATCAAGCCTCCAGGCGGCGAGGCTCAGGTCCGTCGTCAACGAAGAACAAGCAAACCAGCAACCAATGACGGCCTTCGGACCGTCCTGGGGGGTCGAGTCTCTCATCACTTCGACCGATGGAAATGCATCACCACAGATCGATGGGTCCTAGACACGATTCGCATGGGTCATGCGCTGCAATTCAAAGACAAGCCTCCGCGTCTTCCTCCTTTTTTCTCGACACAGCCCCACCTCCGAATCCTACGACAAGAGGCGGTGCTTATGTTGCGAAAAGGGGCGGTAGAGAGAGTTCCTGTGGCACAGGAAGGACAAGGAGTTTATTCCAGGTTCTTTGTTGTCAAAAAGCCAAACGGCAAATGGAGGCCCATTCTCGACCTGAGGGTACTCAACAAGTGGCTAAAGAACCTAAAATTCAAAATGCTAAAGCTCCAAGATGTTATCAGGTCGGTGCAACCCATGGATTATCTATCATCACTTAGACCTTCAAGATGCTTATTTTCACATTCCAACACGCCCACGACACAGGAGATATTTAAGATTCGTCGTCGGGAGAAAGCATTTTCAGTTCAAGGTCCTCCCGTTCGGGCTCAAGTCCTCCCCCAGGACGTTCACCAAGTGCTTGGCCCCTATAGCGGTCCATTTAAGGAAGGATGGTCATCATGTCTATCCATATCTAGACGACTGGCTGGTCAGAGGTTCATCCAAGGAACAAACACGAGACAGTCTACGAGCCACAATGTCCCTCTTACAGGAACTGGGCTTCTCAATAAACTTCAACAAGTCCTCCGTTGAGCCTTCGAGGACCTTGGTCTTTCTAGGTGCGGAGTTTCATACACACCCAAGCCTGGTGAGACCATCCAGCGAAAGAATTCAGAAACTTCAAAACAAGGCGTCGGAATGGAGAGGTGGTACCAAGGTCTCGGTGCGCAAGTACATGTCCCTGCTAGGGACCATGTCGTCCTGCATTCCGTTGATAAACAACTGCCGTCTGTTTATGAGACCTTGCCAGGAATTTCTAGCGGACCGTTGGGCGCAGAGCCGAGGTCGCTGGTCCGACAGACTGGTAGTCGACGAACAACTAGTTCGAGCACTCGGCTGGTGGAGAGTGTCTACTCATCTAATGAAAGGGATGCCTCTACTGGAACCAGAGTTCCAAAAGACGGTGGTGACGGATGCATCGCTGAGCGGATGGGGAGCTCATCTGGATACGTTACAGGTACAAGGCCAGTGGTCCTTGCAGGAGTCCTCCCTGCATATCAACCTGCTAGAACTGAGAGCAGTGCGATGGGCTCTAAAATCTTTTCTTCCGCAACTGAGGGACTCGGTGGTGCGTGTCATGACGGACAACACCACTACGATGTTCTACTTGAGGAAACAAGGAGGGACACGTTCCAGGTCCCTATCGACAGAGGCACAGAAAATCTGGCATTGGGCCCTGCAACACAACATGAAAATCTTAGCGTTCCACCTACCAGGCGTGAGAAACGTGGAAGCCGATGCCCTCAGCAGAGAAATGAACAAAGTTCACGAATGGGTGCTGAACGACCAACAACTACAACAAGTATTCAAGAAATGGGGACACCCGTCCATAGACCTGTTTGCAACGAAGAACAACAAAAAGTGCCATCAGTACGCAAGCAGATGGCCTCAGCAGGGCTCACTGGGGGATGCGTTCTCCTTCTCATGGACGAACAAATTCATGTACGCATTCCCTCCTTTTCCCCTGGTCCGGAGGACGTTGCAATGGATCCTCAGGTACCCATGTCGGGTAATTCTGGTGGCCCCATACTGGGCCAGACAGGTGTGGTTTTCAGACCTACTACACTTAGCGGCGGCGGAACCGATGAGATTCCAGAAGACCCCCGACCTTCTGTCTCGACAGGAGGGTGTCGTTTGGCATCACGACCCGGACAGCCTCAAGTTGACGGCCTGGCTCCTGACTTCGCCGAATTTGGTCGGCTAACGATTCTGGAGGACTGTCGGCGTATCCTACAAGCGGCAAGAGCACCTTCCACAAACGCCTCATACGCGTACAAATGGAAAAGTTTCTGTCAATGGTGTGAGGATCAACCAGGTTTGGCCCCGCAATCGATTAAGCCAGAACAGCTCCTTCCATACTTGCTGCTCTTAGCTCAAAAGGGCCTGTCGGTATCGTCAATAAAAGTACACCTAGCAGCCATTTCCAGGTTTACTCGTCGACGACACTCGGCACCATTGTTCAGCGACCGCCTGATTAAGCACTTCCTTAAAGGCCTCTTTCGGAGTTTCCCTCCAGAGAAGAAATTTCCGCCGGAGTGGAGCCTCAATCTGGTCTTAACGTCTCTTATGAAGCCTCCTTTTGAGCCAATGTCATCATTGTCTCTAAAGTTTCTGTCGTGGAAATTGGCCTTCCTGGTGGCCATCACTTCAGCCCGACGTATTTCAGAAGTTCAGGCTCTAATGGTAGACCCACCATACTTACGATTTTTCAAGACCAAGGTAGTCCTAGCCACTAACCCACAGTTCATACCAAAAGCTCTATTGGTGTTCCATAAACACTCCTCTATTGTGTTGCCTACGTTTTTTCCGGAGCCATGCTCGGGAGCGGAGCGCATGCTACACACATTGGATGTAAAAAGGGCTCTCAAGTTTTATCTTCATCGTACGCAACCGTTCAGAGAAACGAGACAGCTGTTCGTGGCCTATGGTTTGGGTGCTAGAGGAAAAGCCATTTCAAAGCAAGGACTATCAAGATGGGTGTCATCTACCATTTCGTACTGCCATTCCAGGGCAGGGAAGCCTCTTCTACGACGGCCAAGAGCTCATTCAACTAGAGCAGCGGCATCGTCGACGGCACTGTGGGCCGGAGTCCCTCTTGGGGACATCTGCATGGCGGCTACCTGGGCGGCTACACACACCTTTACCCGCCATTACTGCCTGTCGCAGCAACATGCCGAAGACACCCGGATGGGACAGGCGGTGCTTAGACACCTATTCCAATAAGGTAAGCCCCGGCTGAGGGGTTGCATCCTGTGAAATTTATGACTGTATGTGGTTCGTTTTCCTATGTTAACGATTACTGATGTATACATGATCATAGGGAACGGGCTTTGCGAAGAAAGTATATGGGTTTGCATGCACGCCTCCTCTTGGGGATGGTACTGCTATGTAATCTATTCAAAGCATGTGAATCCATGAAAGATCCAATGCTGGAGAAGGGAATAGTTTCTTACCTGTAACTCCATTTCTCCAGCATTGGTATCTTTCATGGATTCACATGCGCCCGCCTGCCTCCCCTGAACATGCAAACCGGTTCCCCCACTACTTTGGGGGCCGAAATCTGAGGGAGCGCGGGGGCGGGGCCTGGATTTATATCATGACGTCCTGACGGTACGGGCACGCATGATACAAAACGAGGTGGATAGGACGCATAAGCGTCGAAAAAGTTTTCCTACGGGAAAGGGTCTATATAATGTACCGGGGATTCCCAGCCTGACGACGGGGAATATTCAAAGCATGTGAATCCATGAAAGATACCAATGCTGGAGAAATGGAGTTACAGGTAAGAAACTATTCCCTTCTCTAGTAAAACTATGTGAATCGATCTACACCAAAACAGTATTACAAACCAAGCCTCTACTTCATATCATAGAGCACCGCCCTGTAGATGCACAGCATGGTGGTCATAAAGCTTTGCTAATTGATTGATGGTCAGGATGTAATTGGTAAGAAACCCTTGATTGTTCTAAGAATGGGGGTTCCTGCAAATTGCGCTGCTGTACAAACTGCAACGCAATCTGATTTATTGTGGCGACTCTTGTCAGTAAGGTTTTGACTCGTAATCTAAATACGATTCAACATGCTCATGAGGAAAGTGCTCTCTATAGCATGGATAATGGGAGGACTAGTCTAGTAATCATTTTTAAAACCTTCAAGGGACAAGAACATTTATAACACATTGTATAAAGAATTCATACGAATAAATGGTATTCTGATTTAGATAGATCTTCTACTGAGCAGGAGTGGGCAAATATCCTTCAAAATCAAACTATATTTAATATTGCATAGACGGTATAGCTATTGTCTGTTTTTCTGATATCATCCCTTTCACTTATTTAAAAAACATTGAATATGTTTAACTTGTAGACTTTCTTTGAACAACTGATTGTGAATGATGCTGAATACAAGAATCATTCTCTATTTAGAATACTGTTAAACGTGTGACTTGTATGTTCTCAACATTTGACAATACTAAATAAAATATATAAAACAAAAAATCCAAAGCCAATCGGAAAGGGCACTCCTAGTTATTTATGGAACACCAGCAGTGGCACAGCCTGTGGCTTTACGACACACCTCTATTTGTAGTTTCCAGTCAGTAGCTACTTTATAATGTTTCTCCATTAGTCAGTATTTTATATTAATTTTTCATGTGAACACTAGTACCCACGTGTAAGCTTTTTCCACGCTCAGCGGATGGTTATGTGATTTAACGAATGTGCTATCTGCTGTTTTATTATACTGAACCTAAGTTAATTTCTTTTTTTATGTAGCAGTCAAACAGAAAATAATCAGTTCACCGGAATGACTTACCAGGGACTTCTTTTGAGTGACAGACGTAGATTACGGACAGAAAGCATCGAAGAACATGCAACACCAAATTCACCTCCAGCTTCCTGGCCTGGTGAGCAACTGGAGTGCAAAATTCTTACATTTTGCACTATGTTTTTGTTATTGCCTGTTTAATTCTCCCAGATGCCCCCAGTGTTTGTATGTTTGTTTTAGTTAGGAAGAACATACCATAGAACCACTTGATCAAACAAGCTTGCGTGGGTATCACCTCATTATACATCGCAGCAATGTGTATGTTTGTGAATGGCATTTTTACTAACTGCTTCTAGAGCTGCAATGCTCAAACCGCACTGTGGCAAAACCTATGATTTTTCAGAAAAACCAAGGAATAGCCATTGAAATTGATCAAATGACATACCTCTATTTCCATATTGATTGTGAATATCCCCAAAAAACTTTTTGAATTGCTCTGGCTACAGTTGTGGCATGATATGAAATCCTTGATGCACATTGTGATCTCCTGAAAGAAGCAATTATTTTGAGTATTACTGGTTTTATCTTTTGCTGAGAGTGAGGACATATTGCAGATAAATACAATATCCCAAATCATATGTTAATTCACCCAGGAGATCCCCATGGAACTCCAAGATATTTTAGACTCTGATCTGTGCTGTAGATCTTCCCTATTCACAGATCTTCCTTCTCTTAATAAATTATATTATTAATTTAGACTGGGGGAACACCCGCCTATTATTGCTCGTGTCTCAAACAGAACACAAGTCTTGGTAAGCAGAGTTCCCGTGGGACTCGCTGGAAACCAACAATGGTGCCTCAAATCCATCATATGTTCAGGCCGAAATGGTTCTGTGGGCAGGCCATTCAGAGTCACTTGTCACCCAGACGGACTTGGTGTATTGCGTGAGGCTCTGTAGCCTTATAGGAGATGAAGGCTATAGGAGCAGGAGTTGACAGGACAAATCTACAAATTGTGCATTAGAAGAACTTTGCTATATATTCTTCCATTTCATACCCTTTGCTACATACTTATAGGTGTGCACCAACCAGTCTGTCTTATCACTCCAACGGTAATGGATTCCTTGTAGTGCTCTTTATTTTATTGTGTTTTGAAAAACAGGTTCTAACTTTTTCTTCGGGCTCCCTTCAGTGGTTCCTCTCTGGTTTATGTTGGGGCGAGTTGGCTTCTCCAGCTGTAGGTCATGCCCTCTCTTCTCAGCACCTGAGTCCCATTTACTATATCTGGAGTGCATGTGGCCTCATCACATCTGGGACCACTGTGTAGCCTGCAACTCTTTTCCCGATCAGATCTGCAAGAAGTGACTCTGGAGGTGTGGAGAGATTTTTGATGTGCCGCCACCAGATCACTGGTTAGTCCCATCAAAGAGAAAGAAGATGAGAAGCCTTCATTTCTTTCCCTTCACCACCTTGGCATGGCAGCTCCTTTTCAAGAAAATCCCAATCTGGAAAGTATCATAGATAGCCACACAACTACCATGAGAGTTAACAATGCCTTTGAGCTCATGAATGTGGTAGCACTGAGGGTCCTTGTGAACCTTGTCAGTGATCTGGACCTAGGCTGACTGTTAGGGTTTCACATCCTTTTTCCAGCCAATTGGGTAGAAGAACATTCCTTTGCACTCATTTTAGTGATGTTCAGTTAGTGTGTCATGACTATCAATAGACATCAAGCTCTTAGTTTAAAGAAGACCAAACTATATTTTAGTAAAAAGGACCACTTTAAGCGGGCTGTGCCAGAATGCTATTATGCCAATGCATTTCAGACAACATGTCCATCATCAGGGCGAGTAGCTGTACACAAAGTATTACAAGTTACCAACAGTCCAGGGGACCCAATACAAACCATTATACATGTGATAACAGTAGAAATGATCAGTGTCATTTTAATAAAAGTGACCATATCGTGCATATCCCATTGTGATATTTGTGACAGTGGTGTAGGTAAATGTTCAATCACCAACAAGGTGTGATATCCAGGCAAAACACTCAGCATGTAGTTTTGAATGCAAGCAATTATTAAAACGGCAAGATAACCCAACCAATAAACATCATTGGAGCAATCAGCTTAAGGCATATTATGTTTAGAGGTAAATGTTCAGTTACCAACAAGGTGTGATATTCAGGAAAAACAACCAGCATGTGGGTTTTGAATGCACGCAATTATTAAAACAGAACGACAAGCCAACCAATATTCACCATTGGAGCAATCATATCAAGGCATACAATAGATAGAGGGGAGAAAAAAGAAAAAGGGAAAGGTGGAGTTAGATCGGTAAGTATGTCTGTGCCTATTAAATGCTAACTGTCCAAATGGGTAAACAACTGTTAACCAACAATCCATTAATATTAGATACTCACAGCCCAAATAGCTGCACACCTGATACCAAATAGTGCATGCATTCAAGTAGTAGTTGAAAAGAGGTCTGGAGGTACCAAATTCCTTAAACAGATCTGACCTGGCATTGCTAGGTCTTGAATTCCTCAAACTGCGAGCACAGTCGATCTTGTCTGCACAAATCGTTTCAGCACACTGCAAAAGTTACATGAATGGTGTAAGGACATGTTCACTTATGTCAAACTAGTAGATTGTATAGTTTAAGTGTGGGTAATATAGTCATTAACTGGCTCACTGCTTTTTTGCTTCCTGGTATAGAATTTGAGCCTTTGTAGAACCACTTTTTCTTTGGTAAGGAAACGCTTTACGATGCGACCAACTGCCTCTTTATACACGTCGTCCCCATTGCCCCCGCAGGGGGGCTCTGCCTTCAGGTACGCGAAGATGCGTTGTCCTTCAACACCCATTGCGTTGACTAGCATGGCTTTCTTCCTGGCAGTCGAATATCTGGTACCTCCCAAAGCCTCCAAGTAAGTGGTGTATAATGGCTCCCACTGTTGCCAGGGAATGGTAGTTCTGCCCGGGCACTGGAATAAAGCCGGAGGCGGCATGGCACCTTGCATGGTTCCTGTGTGAGTTTGTCACTGGTCCTCGTCGCCAATTATGTGGTGGCCCAATCAACACAGGATGCTAGATTGGTTGTAAGGTGTTTATTGTACACACCTTGTACCATGCAGAGCACTTGACATACTCACAGTTGAGTCTTTGGGGTGTCACTGAAGTTGGCTTCACTGCACTGACCATGTCACTTTCTGCCTAAGTCTTTACCTATTTACAAGAGCTCCCACAAGGCCCCATATGGCCATGGAATTACACTCTGGGCATAAAGCAATGCAGCACCAGGGTGTATGGCTGCTAAGTGGAGTGTAGGGCCCCAATACAGGAGGAGCACTGGGGCACGACCGTTGCCATGGCAGTCTGCTCTGCATCTGTCTGCTCTCTGGTTCGTGTGCGCTTCCTGTGCAAGATCTCGCGGCCTCGAGAGATCTTGCGGCCTCGAGAGATCTTGCGGGCTACGAGATCTCGTGGGATGAGTCCCCACAGTAAGCCATATAATTACCTATTCCTTACGGAAAACAGTGGTAGTACAGTGAGAGCCTGCCAACGCCACACATGTTACAGACAGTGTCCACAACTGTGAAAAAATTACATGTTTGTAGGGGTGCAGATCAGAATACAGTATGTAACTGGTTCCATTGTCCCTGACCTTCGTGACCTTCACATCGTAACCTCTTACCTGCACTGTGGAAAGCTTGTGCTCGTACTGCGTGCCACACACTCGTTAGAGTGTTGCAGGTGTGTTGTTCAACTTATTCTATCCAACAAGTCACCTGACCCGTCTGTGACTCTGCATGCGTGTAGCGGAAACAGAGCGTGCTTGACTATTCATTAATGGAAAAGGAGCCCTAAGGGTGTTCACGATGATTTAGTGCCTGGAAACACTTGTCCAATAAATAAATAAAGATTGCTGGTGATAACCGGTGTATCAGAGTGCAAGATGCCTAAAAAGGATAGGTTCAGGAGTGCAACAAATGCTGTACTTCACTGAGATGTCGAACCATCCATTTTGTGTCGGACCATATCTAGTGTATATCTATTACTAGTGAGAGTGCTGGGCGCACTCCTGTCTATGATGACCCAGCGTGTACCACAGTGATCTTATCTTTAACACAGCTCGAGTGCAGGCATGCACATAAAAACCGTTTAAACAGGGCAATATGTTGCTGAAACAGTGTGGATATGATTTACAATAAATACTGTGAACTAGTTGAGACGAGCGAACCAGATGCTAAGGCGAATGCACACGCTGCATAGGCATGTGGAACCTGTAATCTCATATTCGCAAACAGCAGGTCACCTCTAGTGGTTAAGCCGAAGCCAAAGTCATCACACGCTCAGCGTGTCCAGCTAGCTCATCAGTACGCTTAAGAACGGTTAATAAGGCATCCAGAGGTGCAGCTGCGAGAAAGAGGGGATGTGGGTGTAGATTGGTGTTAGTCAAAGTTGGAAGATATAGATAATATTGAGTGTGAGATACAGTAAACGTGTTGACAGCACACTTCATTTTTAAAACCATGCTGGTTAAGCTCTTAGTTCATGCCATGGAGCACAAGTGACTGTACCCTGTGCACCCAGAAGGCTTCTCTCTGTCCTCTCTTTCTTTCAATGACACCTTCAATATTCCTTTATTTTCACTACTCCTAGCACCTGGAACTTAATTTGTAGAATCGTATGTCCATGTTCCATGAAGTGTTGTGCTACAGATTAATTTGTTCTTTGTTCGTGTGCATGACTTGTGCTCGTTCCACCTGATCCTTGCTTTCCTTTTCATTGTCCCATGTAGTAGATGCCACAAGTGCACCACCTTCTGAACCTTGTACCATGGCTCTGCCCCGAAGCAATCCCTCAACATCTGAATGCTCTGAGCATGGGTAAGGCAAATCTATCTAGGTGCATCACAGTCTTGCCAAGGCAAAATCATGCGCCACGCAAAGGAGTGCTCTGGTGCTATTTTGACTGCAACAATAGACTGCTTCAGCCATGTCATCATTGCAGGCGTTGTTTATACTTTTTTTCATGGGAGTGAACGGTCACATGGGTAGAGGAGAGGGTTTTTCTCAATGACTTTGCCACCCATATTGAGCAGGGGATCCTTCTTTGCCCGGGTGGAGTGAGCGGCCATGACCTCCGCTTCAAGGTTGACATCTCATCATCCTTGCACGGTGTCATGCATTTCTGACCTGCAGACCACACCGTACCATCAACCATTGTGGAACCCGGCTGTCATTCCCACCGGCGGACCACTTTACCATCCATACTTCGAACCAGGTCAGGATTTTTGAAGCGTTTCAATGGGTTAATGCACTCCTCCACCATGACGTCCTACTTTAAAGGGCTGATACCTCCAGTTTGTTTTGCCACAGGCAATGCCAGCAGCTCCTCCACTTCACTCACCTTCAATGCCAGTTCCACTGCTGGCTTGGGCTGTGGGGGGGCCTTGCAACACTGGCTCCATCGGACAGCCGGAACCTGCAGGGCCGAAACTGAATCAGAATAGGATGTAGCCTCCTGCGTGACTAGATTATGAGCAAGAACCAGATCCTGTGATCACAAAATGGAGCCCAAGCAGAAATAGCTAATGCCAGGGTAACCCATAAAAAGATATTAAGGGCCAGGAAATCGGAACTGACTGAGCAGGCTTGGATAAAGAATAGACAGTGGTAACAGGCAACCAAAAAACCTATTGGAGAATGGTTGCGGATGGCCTGAATGCTACCCACAAGCCTTTACATGACAAAACAGACTTGGTACATGACTCGACAGACTTGGTAGGCCAAGCCAAATGGATAGGGCATTTTTCTGCACTGTATAATATGCAGTTATGACTCTGGTCCATAAGGACTTAACATTTACAAAATTGCTCTCCTGTAACGAAGACATTTCGAAACCTAGAGATTATCCATCAGTGAAGTAGGAAGAGCATTAACAGGCCTGACAAACGGCAAATCCACAGGGCCAGGCTCAGTTCCGATAGAGTTTTTAAAGTAGGAAAGGTTGGTAGGTTTTTCTGGTAGCTACCTTGATATTTAATATTGTATCGCAACAAAAGATCATTCGAAACTCCTGGAGGGAGGCAATCATTATACCAATCTTTAAGAAAGGAATAGGTACGATCCCGTATGCTTTCAGACAATTTCTTTAATTAACACCACAGCAAAGTGTTTTGGCCAGGCACTGTAAGATTATAGATTGGGAAAAAGAAAATCGAATCCTGTCAGAATATCAATATGGCTTTCGGGAGGGCATAGGTACAATTGGCCAAATCATTAACCTAAACCTCATCCTGGATAAATACATGCAGGGGTACAGAAGGGCAAAATAGCTGGATTTATGAATCTCTCAACGAAATTCAACTGCATAAACCGTGAGAAAAACTGGTTAGTTCTGCACACACTCGAATGCCTCAGTCAATGGCGCAAGTCATGGTTGAAATGCACATTAACCTATCAGCAAGGACGAGGGCAGAAAACGCAGGGAAATTAACCCAGCATTTCTAACAACTCGAGGAGTGAGATAAGGTTGCGTTTTAGTGCCATTACTCTTCAATAATATATAAACTCATCATCGTGTGCCCTGTCTAAATTGACAAGTGAAGTCCCCAAGATGGCAGGTCTGAAAATATGCGCACTAATTTACGCTGACGACACAGTCCTGCTAACAAGAACTAAAAATGCTCTACAGACATTGGTTATCAGGTTCAACGATTACATGGGGCAATAGGTTCTAACAATCAACATAGGCAAGTCCAAAGTTGGGAATGTAGTATCTATCAAATGCAAGAAAATGTAGTGGGTGAGCTCTTTCTGCTATCTTGGTGTTAACATTTCCTGGGATCTTAAATGGGACTCCCACATTTAAAAACCAAGTAACCAAAGCATTCCTGTCCTCCAAGGTCATCATTAATGTCTATCGGAATGGCATTGTCATGGTGTCACCTTCAACTCCTCTCTCTCCTTCTCTCCTCACATCACAGACCTTGCCAAGAAGGCCCCCTTTCGGTTGCACCTCGGAGGCATTCAACCTTTCCTCCACTTCCCCCAGAAACTCAATGTCTCCAGTGCTCTGGTCCTCTCGAGGCAGACTACTGCAACAGCCTCTCCCTTAATCTGCCTAACTCCTCCCTTCACCCTCTTCAACTAATTCACAATAGGACTGCAAGACCTTTTCTTGGCCTCAAGCCCAGGGACTGCATCTCTCCAGCCCTAAAATCTCTACACTGGCTCCCGGTTGCTGCGAGGATCAAGTTCAAGACCCTCTGCATCTTCCGCAAGGCTTTCTGGGGCCTGGGACCCCTCTATACCCAACTCTCTCTCCCTAAATACCTCCCTGCTAGAGCCCTTCGGTCGTCTAGCGCTAACTCTCTGCAGATCAGACGCTTTCCAAGCATAGAGTGGGGGATGGATCTCTCTCCTCCGCAGGTGCCTCTCTCTGGAATGACCTCCCTGCCCCTCTCATACTTGAGCCGCATCTCCTTAAATTCGGGAAGCATCTCAGGATCTTCCTTTTCTCCTCTTCCTTCCCTCTCCCTGCTCCCCTGCTAATGTCCCTGTCTGCTTCTTTACTGGCTGCCTGGTTCCTTCAGATTCTTCATGGCACCGCCCCCCCTTCCAGTCTACCACTGCACTTTGTCTCCCTGGATCCCCCTTGCTCCCACTCTCTACCTGCACTTACCCTTCCGGGATCCTCCCCCTGACATGTCTGACTGGGCCTGCACCCTGGTAGCCCTTCCTGCCCTTTACCTCGCACTTAGCTTGTGCACCTTTTTTCACCTGCACTCTGTTTTCACCTGGCTTTGTCCACCTGGCCTCCCTTTATTTCATGAGCCCTGCCACTTTCACCAGCACTTCCCCCTGACCCCGCTCTCCCCTGCACTTCTCTTACTGCACTTGCACTTTCTGAATGCCACAAGGCCTAGTAGGATTGTTTTTGTTTTGTCCTCCCTTTTCCTCCACCCTTTCGTCTTGTTGTGCCTCGAAACACGCTGTCTATAGGCGCATTATAAATACCCAATCAATCAAAGTGATGCTAGGATAGAAAATCAACACCTTCTGTATGTTTTACATCAACAAACGGTGGGGCACCAATTCGTCTCTTATGTTCCCTGATGGTAGAAATCTGGGTATATGCTGTACAGCTTGAAATCGGTTCCATGTAATAATGTCCCAGTGAAAAAGTTATCAGGTTCTGGTGACTTTTTCCTGGCTATCAAAATTCTTTCCCCAAATATTCTAGGAGGGGTATAATTATATATGACCTCCAGTCCTTGAATATTTGCGGAAAGTGTTTGATAGCCTGGAAGGTGCATCATTAATGCATTTTCTTTAAAAAGTCGCCAACCTGACGACTTTTTCCACAGGGACATTATTACCCGATACCCTTGAAATCTACCAGAGTAGTATAGTTGCCAGGTTACAACATTGTCGTGGTAGACAGTGTGAGCAGGTTAGAGTAGCCGAACCATAACTGGGAAATCCTTTCTTGCAGCCTGTACCAACTGTGTCACTGCCACTGGGCTCACAAGGTGATCTGTTCACTTCTTTCAGGAATAGCAAATGCGGGAGCCTAGATCAACTTAATCTGCATCAGAAATGTAAGTATATGATGTATTCAGTTGGAAAGGATTCTAACAAAAACCAATACAGGAGCAGGTGTCTCAGACTCTTTCATTGGTCTTTGGACAGGGACATCAAACCTTAATCTTGGACCAGGTACTTTCATTCAATTCAAGCTTGGGAATCTCTAGTACCAAGATTGAGTCGTGTTGCAGTTACCTTGTGACTATCTGGGCCAACACAAACTCTGATGTCTTACCTTGTGTACCTCTGACACAGGAATAAAATACAATTTTGATGGCCTTGCTAGGATTTTTCAACCAACGTGAGTCCATCGCCTGGTGTGAGTCCTAAATATAGTTTGTCTGTTTTATTGCAAAAACCCATGGTGAAAGCCATTATCAAGCTATTGGCTTGGAAGTTGTTCCTTCTTGGTTGTAGTGTCATAGGCCAGGCAAATCAGTGGAATTCACTTTCTCTCCTCGTCTGAGTCATAAAGATGGTTTAATAGGAATACGGTGGTTTTCCATACTCTCCTTGCGTTTCTTCCAAAAGGTGGTGGTCTATCTTCTTTTTACTTTGCGCAAGAGGTGATTCTTCTCATGTTCTTCACGTCTTTATGCTCTGCATGTTCGTTGTGCACTAAGATTTTAGGATGTGTTTCCCAAAGTGTTTTTCCCAACTAGCCAAGAAGGCATTTAAGTCCTATACTGCCCAATAGATTGTGTCCTCTATTTCTGAATACTACATGTCTCACGGTAAGGTTCCTCCTAAAGGTCCTCCTTTGGCTGAGGCTTTTCAAAGCTATGCGCCCTGGGAAGTTATCAGCAAGGCAGCCATGTGGGCTTTTCCATCTGCCTTCTGCAAACACTGTTGTAGGCCAAATGCTGTCCTCCAGAAATTGTTTGCATAGCATACTTCCTCTTCTCAGAGGAAGTCTGAGAAAGATTGCCTTCTGATAAGGTTGTAGAAGCCAAGAATGATCTGCTGTTTAGACCCCCTCCAGAAAAGCTCCACCCCAAAAGCCTAGTTAACACATGTGCCCTTTTGCTTCAGTCTCCTGATCTGCAGCTCCTGCTCTTCAGTGCAATAAAGCATGTTCAAAGGCTGCATGGACCCTGTTTGACAGCTGCTGTGACACAAAAGGCTGCGTATAAAACCTGCATATCTGTTACAAGACCATAATGACTGTGAAGACCATCTGGGTTTTGGCATGTTAACCGATGGTACCTACAATTATTAAAGCCACAACAGATTTGTATCTTACTCGTGTCAATGCTGTGAGCTCCACTCCTCTCTGGAATGTATATGGATTTGTAGCCAGGCAGCCTGTCTCTGCTCCAGCAAGAATAATATGCAGGCAAGCTGTCTTTCTTTGATCCTTTTGAGAGGTTCGTTAACTCCTTTCTCCAGCCAAGGAAACTCTCAGCAGGAGGACCTCTGGGAACCATGCTTCAAAGAGGCACAACTATAACAAAAGGGCCTCATATCAGGGTATTGCATAACAAACTGCCATTGAAGCTGCAGGCTTGGGTAGAGGGTGGAGCTACAATGGTCCGCGCAGAAGGTACTGGTGGAAGGGTTCCTCTATCTTTGTTTTCTATATGCTTCTCCATCCTTCCTGTCTCTTCCATTTCCTGCAGAACAGTGTACTTTGGTTATGATGCAAGAAGGCAAAAAGTCACTTGTGATGGGGGCCAGACTTTGGACCCCTTAAAGCAGGCTTTCTTTCATCCAAGCCCTGTGACCTTTTGCCTATATAAGGACTAGACTGCTCCTTGAATTCCTTTTGGACTTTTACAGAAGACAGACACATTTGCTTGAGCCCTGTTGGGAGGCTACCAGAGGTGAAGAACGATGTCCCATGTCATAGTGGAGCTCTGCCCATCAATCTCCAAGCAACATTGACTGCTGTTGGACCACGACTGCACTACCTTCCATCTGCACTAGTTCCCAGGCTCCACACTGGATGTGAAGGACTCCTGCAGGTCCCAGCTAAACCCCCTGGAGTGGGAGTGAATAGGAAAAGGACCCATTCTGTCCCTGAGCACCTAGATTGGGACTCAGCACCTGAGAAGCGAAAGCTGCTGGATTCCTGTGTTCCGCTGCTTCGAAACATCCTAGAGCCCATGTCAACTGCATTCGAAAACCTTTGTACCAGACAAAACCTGCAGTGCTGCCTTTGGCACTCTGTGCAAGTCTGTTTGCTTCTTCAAACCTGTTAGCCTCTACACCGTTCCAGCAGAGTCTTTTGCTGTTACAGCTCAACATTGCAACCGCCATATTTTCAAACATCACTTTGAGAATCTTCGAATAGAGCTGACCCGGATCTCGACTAGAACTGCCAGAAGCATTGTCTCTCATCTCGCCCGTCGTCTCAATCAGGTGCACTGATTGTATTGGGCTGGCCCGTGGTCGAACCTAAACCGGTGGGTTCATGGAACTGCACCACTCCAGCATCAAATCAAACTGCTTAGAGCTTGTTGTCGAAACCTGGATCAACACGACTTGGCACATTTGAACATGGCTTGATCCGCGAGCACAGCACCAGGTAGCATGGTTCATTTTTAAATTTTTACATTTTTTTCGGGCCACAGCGCTTGGTAAGTCAAATTTTCCAAAGACATTTCCTTTTAGAAGTGAGGTATATCGCTTGACTGTGCCTCTTTCACCTTTGATTGTAGTAGTTGTACTAAACATTTACTCTTAAGAAAGCTTCCTCCTCCTGGAAATTGGTTGAACATGGCATCTTCCGATAAGCTTGGAGGAAAGTGAACGGGACACTGGAGTAAGAAAATCATGTTGGAAGCACCAAGCAGCATGGGTTCAAGATCTAGCCCCATGCCTGGAGGCTGCAGTCCGGCATGAAGCACGTTTAAAAAAAACTATTTACTTTTTTGCTTTCTGTGATGACTTTGGTACTCCTAGTCCTTATTCTCCTTGCCTCCATATGCCCAACCTCCTAATAAGAAGTTGATAGCTAGCTTGACTGTTGGGGGAAGAAATTGACTGGCGGGTGTTGCTTAGAAGCGAGGCAGCATGCACTGTAGGCCATTATCTGTGCACAGTGCATCTATTCTTAGATTTAGGACATTGCTCGTGAGTATGTAGCAAAAGGGGACTGTGGACTAGGAGTACAGTACAAGAAAATGCGATAAGCAGTGCACACCTAATGTATCGGAGAACAACTAGTAGCAAATATTTTTACAAGCCCAGTTGTGACTGGTTATAAATGTTTTGAGGTGCGGGGGAGGAAAAGGGCCTTGGCACAAAGCCCTACTTAATAAAGAAAGAGAAGACAACCCAAATTTGGGATCCTCCCGTCCCCTGCACACTTTCTACATACGTCACAAGGGTGGTTAAACATATAGATATTCAAAAGTCAAACAAGTAAAGTAAAATTCACAATTTAATACCACAATGGGTTCTGAAACACAATATTCCTTTTGAGAAGAATTATTTAATGTTACAAGCATAACAAATGCAAGGAGAAACACAATTTACAAGCATAAGTATAAGTATAAGTGTCCAGTATAAGTCCTTTCCTCACATTCCCCTAGAAGCTCATCGTCTAAAGAGCTCTGATTCTCTCTAGGCTTGATTACTGCAACTGCCTGTTTCTAAATCTACCTGCCTCCACTCTCTGTCCTCAAACTGCTACAGAATAGGACTGCAAGACGTATCCTTGGCCTCAAGCCCAGGGATCGTATCTCTCCAGCTCTGAAATCTCTTCATGGGCTCCCAGTGGCAGCAAGGATCAAGTTCAAGGCCCTCTGCATTGTCCACAAGGCTTTCTGGGGCCTGGGACTGCAATACCTCCAACTCTCTCTACAGAAATATCTTCCTACGCGAGCTCTTTGCCCCTTAACCTCCTTGAGGGTCAGTCGCTTTTCCAAGCAACAAGTTGGGGGCAGATCTTTCTTTATCTGATGCCTCCCTGTGGAACAGCCTCCCTGCCTCGTTGAAACTTGAGACGAATCATCTCTAGTTCCGGAAGCACCTCAAGACCTTCCTCTTTGCTTCTGCCTTGTCTCCTCCTCGCCTCTGCTCATCTCCTGTCTGATACATGCACTGGTCACTTGGCCACCCTCGGTCCCTGCCCATCCAGCTGCACAACCGCACTGTCTCCT
Organism: Ambystoma mexicanum; assembly: GCF_040938575.1. Taxonomy (NCBI): domain Eukaryota; kingdom Metazoa; phylum Chordata; class Amphibia; order Caudata; family Ambystomatidae; genus Ambystoma; species Ambystoma mexicanum. The sequence continues at coordinate 1,312,335,241 of NC_090934.1, forward strand.
GGCACCCCCTCCACTTGTGGTCTGTATCTGTAACCTTCAAGTCCCCATTCCTGCACTTATTACACACTTGTTGTCTGCACTTCTACCTGTTGGCTGCACTACTTGTTATGTTCATTCCTTGTCCTGCACTTGCCCATCCTCTCAGCCCCCCTCCCCTGCACTTAGGTGATCTCACTGTCAACACGCTGAGTAAGATCGTTGTTTTTTGTCCTCTCCCCGTTTCCCTTCCCTTGCCTTGTCACGCCTTTAAACTCTTGTGTATAGGTGCATTATAAATGCCATATCATACCATATATATCAAGTCCAGTGGATATATTTTACTTGGGCTCTAAGTAGAAATTCACTAATTCCTTAATTGCCTCAGTCGTATTTTGACAGACAAATGCTTTTAAAATGGAAATCTGCAAACTTGGATAGTGGCTGAAAGAGTCCATACCACACACTAAAGGTCGACTGAGGGTAAGTTCTTCTTGTTCTTGTGTATTTTAGGCAGGGAATAGAATGTGAGCACTTTGGGATGATCTGTAAACAAACAATCTGCTTCCCGTTTGCTGATCAACCTGTGTGATGTTCTAATGATTTGGGAATTTCACTTTAATGATTTCACATAGTTTAGTGGTGGAGATCACCTATCAATTTCTTTTTTTTAAAATCAGTGTTTTTATTGGGTTTTCAAATTTACAAAACTGAAACTAAATAAAGTGAAAATGTCCCCTTCCAAGCCTTCCTGCCCGCTCCCTACCCCTCAATTATCCTCCCCCCCAACACTCAATTCCCCCCCCTGTATACAGGATAATAAATCTTTTATTTCAGATTATATCCAGTATTCGTAAGTTCTGCAAACAATATTGTTCCATATAGTCTCCATGCAGAAAGTTCAGAATCAGGGCCCATTCAGATGAAACGTGTCCTGTTCCCCTTGAATCGAATAGGTGACCCATTCCAAAGATAAACAATTGCATAGTTTATGGTACCAGTCTTTAATGTGTGGAGGGTCTTCATATTTCCTATTCTGAGCCAGAACCAGGAGGGCCGCCAACTGAAGAATAAAAAAAGCCTTCCTCTTGTACTTTGGCCAGTAGATTGTCCTGTTGTGCCATACCTAACAGGGTTTCGCCTAAGAATGTCTGTCTTAAAAGCAAACATTTCCTTCATAATCGTCTGCAACTCCCTCCAGAATTGGGAGAGCTTAGGACATGACCACCAAACATGTAACCAATTCTCTCTCCCCCCCCGTTAATTTAAACCAAAATTCCCTGATCTGTATAGACCTAGTCATTTTTGGGATATCTGACCATAATCGGGACCATGCTTCATTTGTTGGTATACACCACAGGGTTTTTATTTTATTTATTTATTTATTGTATTTGTTAGTACGCCCAAACCCAGAGGTATCGCGGCGTAAGTTACAGGTAGTAAGTAATACCCGCTGGTTACAGGGAAAAAGCTTATAACACAGTACAGAATATCCATACAATGGAGTTTGGTACAACAATATTAAGTACAGTTATAGAAAGGATTACAAAATGTACAAAGAGGATATATTAAAAATATAACAGAGTTACTGACGGAGTCATGTCACAGTTTGTATGGTTACAATATATACAAGTTCAGATTACTTGAGTCTTAGGGTGTGGTGTCACCTCCAAAAGATGTCAAAATCTATTGAACAACCACATTTTTTGTAGTTTCTTAAAGTGGGTGTGGGAGGTCTCACTACTGATCCCGGTAAGCAGAGTGTTCCAAAATCTAGGGGCTGCTACAGTGAAGCAGGAATCTTTGGTTCTTGAGTTCTTGAAGCGGGGAACACAAAGGAGGGTACTGTTGTTGGATATTAGGAACCTAGAGGACGTTTTGCGTGTGAGGCAGGCAATCGGGTAAGAAGGGGCATTTTGGGTAATACAATTATGAGTAGTATTGAGGGTTTTGTATAGGATCCTAGCTAGGATGGGGGAGCCAGTGACAGTCTCTCCTAGTTTGTGAAATGTGATCACTTTTTCTTTAGGCCTAGGGCTACTATAAGAGCTTCATTTTGTAGTAGTTGTACTTGCATCAGGTCTTTCTTGGTTGTGTCTAGCAGTAAGATGTTACAGTAGTCTAGTTTTGACAGAATGAGAGTGCTAGCAAGTGTGATACAATTTTGTGTGGACAGGAATTTACGGCTTACTGCAATGAGTTTAGCTGTGTAAACTGTGGAGGAGGCTAGGGAGTTAAGCTGTTCATAAGTGACAACACTTAACGGGGGATCATCTATTAGAAACTTGTAAGTTTAGATGCTGATCGCCTCATATTTGAAGGAAAGAATTGCTTGAATGGTGTTAGCGCCGCTGACTTATTATATGGAGCCATCAACCAGTGGCAAACCTGAAAGTATTTGGACCGCAGACTCTCCTGGAGGGCAAGTTCCTCTTTAAACAGAGCAAAAGACTTAATGTCTTGCCCCAAGAACATGTCTCAGAACTTAGTACAACCAGTTGTTTTCCATTCAGAGAAGGAATTAGCAAGCCTTCCCGGGGTAAATTGCGGGTTCGCAAACGGAGGTGTAAAGGGGAGGTAAACAAGGTCATTTGATGTTGCTTGATCGCACTGAACCCATATTTCCTCCACTTCCCTAGTAATCTCGCTTTGGTGAATGTGCCGAGGTCTATCTATCCTAGGCAGCTACAATTTCTCTCCCATTCTAGGCCCCACTATAGCTCTTTCCATATGACACCATCTCCTATTGGACCTGTCCCCAAACCATTCCTTTATCACTCACAGCTGTGCTGCTCTATAATATTCTCTAAAGTTAGGGAGTCCTCCTCCTCCCCTGTTTGGGGGGAGCATTAACGTTTTCAATGCAACACGGGGAGCTTTATTATTCCATATGAAGCTTGATATTTTTTTATGGAATGTACGAAAAAAGGCGGTCGTAACACGAATCGGGAGGGCCTGCAACAAATATAATACCTTAGGTAGAGTTACCATCTTAATTGAATTAATCCGACTAAGCCATGAAACCATGAGAGGGCACCAGGATTGTAGAATCTTCTGAATCTCCGTCGACAGCGGGTGGAAGTTGGCAGAATAGAATTCCCCAAGTGAATGTGTGATGTTTACTCCCAACACCTGAATACCTTTCGGCCTCTAACAAGGCTCTGATGCTTCCTTTGCTTTGGACAATTCACTTTGTGTGAGCCCGAGATTTAATATTTCCGACTTTGTAATATTAATTTTGAGACCAGGTATTTTGCGAAAACTTTCTAATTGAGTAAGTGCCGCGTGTAATGAAGTTCCCAGGTAAGTAATCGCCAGAAGCAGATCCTCTGCGTATGCCCGAAATGGAGGTTCTAAGTGTATAGCATAAAGAAGAGGTGAAAGGGGACACCCTTGTTTCGTTCCTCTACGGACGGAAACCTGCAAGGATAGATGACCATTTATAAGAAATCTCCTGAAGGGTTCACATAATTCGCTCGTACCATCGCTAGAAACTTGGGACCAAAACCTATAGCGGTTGGGGTGTCGAACAAGGACCATTCTACACAATGAAATGCTTTTTCAGCATCTAATTACACTAAATGGCCTCGGCCTTCTTCTTAGCCACCTTTTCATTAAGGTGACAGATTTGCCGGATGTTATCGTGGGTTTGTCTCCCTTTCATAAATCCTGTCCGATCGGGATGGATGAGATTGGGTATAATGGCTTATAATCGATTAACAAGGATTTTTGTATATATTGTGTGTCAAAATTCATAAGAGCAATCAGACGGTACGACCTGCATTTTACTGGGTCTTTCCCTGGTTTCGGAATTAAAATGATTTTTCCTCTTCCATTGAATTTATTTTGCCACTTTTGCAGCGAAATTATAGAGGTCAGTTAATATCGGGACTAGGGTTGATCAGAACTTTTTATATAAAAGAGGCAATTTACCCATCTGGTCTTAGCGACTTATTTATAGGAAGGTTAGCTATTATGTACAACACTTGCTCTTGGGTAATATTGTCTAAACTTACTCTATCAGCTTCCAAAATGTTCTCCAATTCAGGTGATGGCAAGTGATTATTTTGTAACACTTGATCTGGGGAGTCTGATTTATATAGTGCTGAGTAAAATGCTTGGAACTGAGTTATTATTTCTTCATTTGTCGTTAGTCTCTTTCCTATTGTGTCTTCCACCACCTGTGTTGTTTGGGCCACCATTTTCTGTTTTAATTGTCTGGCTAACATTCTATCTGCTTTATTTGTCTTTATATATACACCCTCTGCTTTAAATACAATAAGCTTTTTTTCTGCTTGTTTGGTGTGCATTAAGTGTAGTCTTCCCCTTGCTGAGAGATGCCATTCTCATGGATCATTGACCAAGTGCAGTAGCAATTGGGCAGGTGCAGGCCCTCTGGCAAGTGCAGGAGGACTGGTGGGGGTGCCAGGGACCTGTGAGACTCTGAGTTACGCCCAGCGGCCAGTCGACATGCTGGGTGGAAAGGGAGGGAGAGAGTGATAGAGTGGAGAGAGAGGTTAGCAGGACAGAGTGAGTTTAGAGAGAAGGAAGAGGAGAAGAGGAATGTCTTAAGGAGATTCCGGAACTTAGAGATCAGGCTCAAGACGGAGGGCGGCAGGGAGAATATTTCAGAGGGAGACCCCTGCTGAGGATAAAGATCTCCCTCCAAATCTCTGGTTGGAGAACCGGCTCACTCGCCGAACGTTGGAGGTAGATGAGCGGAGCGCTCGGGAGGGACATTATTAGGAATGCTTTGATGCAGATAGTTGGGTCCTGAGCCCCAGAAAGCCTTGTGGACAATGCAGAGGCTCTTGAACTTGATCCTTGCAGCCACGGAGAGCCAGTGGTGGGATTTCAGCGCCGGACAGATGCAGTGCCTGGGCTTGAGGCCAAAGATAAGCCTTGCAGTTCTGTTCTGGGTGAGTTGCAGAGCATGCAAAGCAGAGGCGGGGAGGTTGAGAAAGAGGCTGTTGCAGTAGTCGAGCCTTGAGAGAACCAGGGCTCTGGCGGATGGTGAGAAAAGGAAGAGTACCTCTGAGGAGGTGCAGCTGGTAGTTGGACTTTTTAGAGGTGTCTGAAATGTGAGTGGAGAGAGAGAGAGTGGAGTCGAAGATGACCACAATGTTTTTTGCCTTGCAGATGGGTGCGGGCGCAGGGCCAAGGGTGGCCGGCCAGAGTGAGAGTGGGAAAGCGGGAGCAGGAGTCCCAATGCGAATTATATCAGTCTTACTGGCGTTGAGGCAGAGGGTGTTTGCAGCACACCATGACTGAATTGCAGACAGTCAGATATGAGCGAGGTAGAGGAGGTGGCTGAAGGTAATCTGAAGGAGAGTTGCATGTCATCTGCATAACACTGGAAGTTCGAGGTGAATCTGGCAATCAAACGTGTCAGGGCAGCCATGTAGACCTTGAAGAACTAGGAGGATAGTAGAGAGAAAGGACCCAAGTTCTACCTGGGATGGGCGGTTGGAAAGGAAGGAGGTTAACCATGACAGAGCCTGACCTGTGAATCCCAGGGTGTCACAGAGACTTGCAGACAGACTCTGCGGGTGTTCAGAAGAGCAATTTCCATGCCTCTGGAAGCTCTAAAGCCAGACAGATGGTTGTGGAGGCAACCAGCAGATTCAGTGTGGAGGGTGAGCTGAGAGACGGCCAGCTTCTCCAGGAGTTTGCCCAGGAAAAGGGTGATGGAGATAGGGCAGTAGTTTGCTGGAATGGAGGGGTCGGCCGAGGGTTTCTTAAGCCAAGGGTGCATAAGGCAGTGCTTGAAAGAAGTTGGGAAAACTCCAGTTCTCAAGCCTCCTTTTGAATTAGCTTCTCTAGCCCCTTGCCCTCTATCTTGCTGAAGATAGATTTATGTGTTCCCTTTATCATGTATGCTATCATCGCTGGTATTGTACAATGTATCTCTCAACCACATTTTGTCTATTTCTTTTATTCATACAGGAATTAGCTTGTTCATTTGTAAGGTCCACATTTACCAGGTTTTTCTTCATTGGCTGAACTTCACGTAGTTCTCAGTGAAGTCCTATAGTCTTTAATGTCCTCTATTTCCTGTTTGATTTAATCTGATCTCTAAAGGGACTTATTTATGCATTAGCAGCGGAATATACAAGCTGGAACATCTGTATTACCCTAATTGGGGTACAAATCTAGATACTTGGAGAGTAGATTCATATATCTTAGGTTTATCACTTCTTCTCCCTCCAGAGTCCTCACACCCACTCATCCTAGCTCCTCCGCTAACCCTTTTGTGTGTTCCTTTTGTACAGCACTCCTTTGATTCCCGGCTAGGTTTGTGCTTTGTAAATCCCATGCATATATACCTGTGCAAAAACTTGACTCACCCGTTTGTGTTCCACAGTTTGCCCCCTTTGTTGTGACAGTGTTCCAAGCTGCAATCTGTAATTTTTGCAGGGAATTCTTAGGCTCTGTCTCATCACCTAAAATAAGGGCTAAAAAGGGGATAAAATATAAAGCTTCACCTCATGTATTGTGCAAACGCTATTTGCTGGATTTAAGCTTAAGATCTGATGCCCTGTTGTGGTTAGGTAATTCTCAGAAGCATTTCACCTAACTAGATTATTTCATTGTTGAAATTACATCCTCCCAGTTGTGCTGAATGGTTGGTAGTCTCCCATAAGTGACGTGGAAAGGGGACGGAATGTAGAAGTAAATTGAGTTACCCACCTTAATGACTGGTGTACTCCTGGTTCATAGTCCCTAATCATCTGGCCCAATTCTGCATGACGTAAACGGGAACTAGGCACTAGGAGTACAGTATTCATGATGGTAAGTGACATTCACTGTAAGCCACATGCCTTTTCAACAGTGTCACTCCAGCCTCTATGCGTTCCTGGTTGATTATTGCAATTAGATGTTGCTAAACTGGTCGAAAAGCAACTGCAATACTATAAGCACTCTGGAAGTGGTGGGAGCCAATCACTCTGACACTTCATATTCCATTGGCCTCACCTATGGACCCAGATTAACAAACACATCTTCACACCTGACAGATGTAAGGGAGACATGGTATCACAAGTATGACACTGACACAAGAGGTACAAGTTTAAAAACCTTTATTACATTATTGGGGTTTGGAAAAACTCCTACTTTTCCCTATAGCTATGATGGGAGTAGTCTCTACCATCAAATAATAAAGAAAACACAGTCCAAGTCAGTCTATGTGAAATCAAAATGGCCTATATGAAACAAAAACGAATGCCTGCCCTATCTCTTATACAAAAAGTGTGTAAAGGGAAATAGGTATGCAAAGGAAAGTCAGTGTTATAACATAAAGGATCAAGGTGACTGAGTCAGCTCTCCTGCCCACGTTGGACAGCACGGAGTTAGGCGTGCCCTGTTGACAGGATGACACTACGGCTCAGGTTATCAAATAAAGGCAGCTCAAAACGTGGGCCACTTAGCTTGGCCTTCCATGTTAACGTCACCTAAGCTCACAAAAATGTTCTCTCACGATTCAACAAAATTCAGGTAGGTCTCCTTCTGTCGGACTCAGACCTCACAAGGCATCCATAGTTCACGTAGGTCTCCCACAGCCGGGCTCGGACCTCGCAATCACAGCACTTATAGGGGCTCCCTTGTCCAAGCTTTATTCACATTCCTTAGGAAGATCCCTTCCCCTCACTTGTTTCATGTTCTAGGTCTCCCTCATTTGGGCTTGGACCTTTCACTGATGTCGAAGTCTTTCAAATGTGCAAGGCTTTTCCACAAACCTCTGCAGGACCACTTTGATGTCCACTTCCACTCTTCCTTTTGATATTTGCCCCAGTGTCTCATGGTCTGGGCAGTTCCACAACATGATCAGAATAGTTCAAAGAAGTCTTTCTCTTAAATAAATCATCTTTTAACTTCCCCTTTTGTTGGGGTTAAAGGCATGGGCTAGTAAACATTTTTATTTAAAAAATAGATAGGCAACATAAAAAAAAATACTAGCATTCTCTTTTTTAAAACTTCCTATGTAAAATTTTGAGCTATTCAAGCTCAAAATTCGCAAAAGCAAGCACATGGGCGCATCCATTTTGTGAAACGGATGCCCTCCTGTGCTGGCTTTTGCTTTTGCGGCACTAATGAAGGAAAAGCCAGCCAGCTGTAGTAAACAAAAGCTACCGCTGGGTGGCTTTCCTTTCATTAGTGCCGGGACTCGGAGGACGCGGACCGGAGACCAGAGCAGGAAAGCTGAAGCTGAATCTCGGTAAGTGCTATTTATTAAAAAAAAATAATAATAAGCACTAGCTGCGGTTTTTTTTCTACGTTTTCCGGGCTGGAGGAGCCCGGAAAACTTAGAAATAAAACCGCAGCTTTAAAAACGTTGTATTTATGTTTGCGGTCGCGTTTGAAGCGACCGCAAACATAAATACAACGTTATTGTGTTGGAAAACGCTGCGGTAATTCTTTACAAGTTTCTCAGGCTGCTCCGGCTCGGTGGAGCCTGAGAAACTCGGAAAGAAAACCGCAGCGTTTTCCAACACAACCGTGTTGTGTTTCTGCCTGCTGTGGCTATCACTTTGGGTCTCCGGTGCTCCCAGTGGAGCACCGGAGACCCAAAGTGAAAGCCAAGGCAGGCAGAAACACAACACTGTTGTGTTTACATGCCGCGTAGTATTTCTGCCTACAGCTGATTTCCCATTTGGGGCTCTCGGGCTCCCCAGGGGGGGCCCGAGAGCCCCAAATGGGAAATGCTAAATGCTGCGGTGTCTGCCTAAATCTGCTTTCCCATTTGGGGCTCTCGGGCTCCCCACGGGGAGCCCGAGAGCCCCAAATGGGAAAGCAGATTCAGGCAGAAACAACGCAGTTGTGTTGGAAAACGCTGCGGTTTTTCTTTCCGAGTTTCTCAGGCTCCTCCAAGCCGGAGCAGCCTGAGAAACTTGGAAAGAAAAACCGCAGCGTTTTCCAACACAATAACGTTGTATTTATGTTTGCGGTCGCTTCAAAAGCGACCGCAAACATAAATACAACGTTTTTAAAGCTGCGGTTTTATTTCTAAGTTTTCCGGGCTCCTCCAACCCGGAAAACTTAGAAAAAAAACGCAGCTAGTGCTTATTTTTTAAAAAAAATAAATAGCACTTACCGAGATTCAGCTGCAGCTTTCCTGCTCTGGTCTCCGGTCCCCGTCCTCCGCGTACAGCACTAATGAAGGGAAAGCCACCCAGCGGTAGCTTTTGTTTACTACAGCTGGCTGGCTTTTCCTTCATTAGTGCCGCAAAAGCAAAAGCCAGCACAGGAGGGCATCCATTTCACAAAATGGATGCGCCCATGTGCTTGCTTTTGCGAATTTTGAGCTTGAATAGCTCAAAATTTTACATAGGAAGTTTTAAAAAAGAGAATGCTAGTATTTTTTTTTATGTTGCCCATCTATTTTTTAAATACATTTTTTTACTAGACCATGCCTTTAATCTTGACTATTGGTATTTCAAAGTTCATTCACTTTGTTGCTTTATAACAAACATCAAACATTTCACCGAGACTTTTAAGTGGGCTGTTTCCTAAGGCCCGACCACTCCGCGACTCTGTATCACTGGCTTCACATTTACCGCTGACTTTAAAGTTCACTACAGGTTTTCTTTCTTTTGCGTCTCATCAGCTCTTGCGCAACCTTCAATTGTGAGATACTGTTGCGGCTTCAATCTTTCCTTGACACAAAGCAGGCTTTCATGTCTTTCGCTATCTCACCGGTTTTGTGCTTTGTTTTCTGTTCTCTGCTGCTTTGATTCAAGGTAAATACCACAGGCTTGACCTCGCCTCCCCAACTCTGCCGTTCACCCGGGAGGGTCGGTGGCGCCCTTGAAACACAATATAGGCTTCTCCTTTTCTGGGTTTTGACATTCACTGTGTATCTCTCATGGTTTCCTGGAGGCAGCGACCTCCTGTACAGATGTTGAGGGTTTCCCAGCCCTCACTCTGGTCCCTCGATCGGTCATCCTGCTCCAATGGGTTTCTCCTTCACCCCGGAAGATCTGCTCCTTCTCGTGTTCCACCTTGCTCTCTTGAGTGCTTGAGATTTAGGTAGGGATCCTCTGCCGGACTCAGCCTTGCAGCCTCCCTCCTGCTTCACAAGAACTGACCTTTCTCCCTTTGCAGTCCCCTTTTCTGTACCTGTGTAATGTTGATTGTATGCAGGTGTGTCCTCGTTAAGGTGACAGCCTGCCGTCAGAGTGTTGTAGTCTGTCCTCTGTGTCATAGCGGGTTTTCCACTGGTAATCTTCACCACTCCAGGTTGCCTCTTCTTAGTATTGTTCGAAAATGGGAGGGGGGACATTAAATTGCAATGCCCATATTTTCTAAAGGTAGATTGGGTGTGATGGTTTTTATAGTGGATGAATGGTTTGTGGGAGTTGGTTTTTCTTAGGAGGGAGGAGAAACAATAGTTTTTGTCAGGGTGAAGGGGGCAGGTGTAATCTTGTGGGTGAATGGGTTTCGGACTATAATATCTTATAATGACTGAGGGGATGTCGGGTAATGATGTATTGGAACCGGGGGGAATACCATGTCTCGCCCGAGGGTGTTCCTCCAACAGTCTCCAAGGCTCCCTTTCCCAGGTGATCCTCCCTTGCCCGCCCCCAAGGTTGGGATCCAAGAGTGATGGCCCTCCTCTGGCCACCTGAGTGAGGGATCCCCAGGAATAGCATGGGAGAAACGCCTCCGGTTTCCCACACAGATGTGATCACTCCTCTCAGCATAATCTTCCTCATCGTAACAAATACAGCAACATTGGTGTCAAAAGAAAAGCGCAAACTAGGTTGATGCAAGAAATGGTTTTTCGGCATAGCTCAACTTAATTTCTCTAATTCCCATTCCCACAGCCTCTCACTCTCCTCACAGTCCATCAATATACTCGCACTCAATGTAGGCTTTTGTCACTTTCACGAAAGTCCCATTCTGAAGTCTAAGGGTGAGACTATTGACACTGGCTGCGGGGGTCCACCACCTGCTTCATGATGCAGGCCCCCGAGGAGGAGCCTTCGAAATCCCCATTGCCTCCCTAGCCTCATTCCAATTTCCGATAATTATGGTTATGATGAATACCTGCAAGACATGGTTTTGCCATATTGAGTTTTGGGCATTGTTCTGTTTGAAAGTAGCAAACTGTCAGCGGAACCGCAATTGCAGGCATCGTGAAACAAAGAGGGCTTATGAAGAGAATTAGTTAATTTAAAGGTACAAGTTTGCAGATAGCAGTCAAGGAGTTACTTATGGGCCTCACAACCCTTGTATGCATTCCCATAGTTGAGAAACCTAAATTCCTGCCAAATGAAGAAGCTGCTACTAACAAACTGGGACACTCGTTTCAGTCTGCACTGTCAAAGCAAGATGGCTGACAACTCAGAAATAGCCTCGGCTGACTGAGCCATGGCACAGTCCCTGCCCCTAATCGCAAGCTCTCTTCACACAATGAACATACCCAAGACACTTAACTAATTCCACATCCAGAGAAACTCAGTCATGGCGATAAAAGGACCAGTAGCAGAAGGTATAGTGTGGGGGTCAGAAGTGCAGTCAGAGTAGTGCAAGGCATTGTGGTGCAGAGGATAGACTAGTGGAGAGAAGAGAGGAGGAGAAAGAAGTGATAGTGAAAGGGAGGGGAGAAGGGAACAGTGAGGACAGAGGGGGGAGAAGGAAGCGGCGAGAAAGAAGTCAGAACATGGAAAAAAAAGGAAAGGTGGTAGTGTGGAGGTGGAAAAGCAAAGCTTGGTAGAGGAGGAAGGGCAAAGAGTAAATGAGAGAGAAAGGCAGAGAGTGAGCCGCAGGAAAGCAATGATGTGAAAGTTGGAAAAGAGGAACGGAAAGCAACATGGAAGGTGGGTAGCCAAAGGCAGAGGGATGAATGAGAGGGGGCCAGGATCGGACTAGGGCATAAAATCGACCCAGGCACAAATGAAAAAGTGGCCCACAATCGCAAATTTAAATTCATTCATTTTCAGAACGGACTGTTTGAATAGTACCCAAGGAGGAATGGTTTGTGAACTATATTTAAAATAGTGCATTTGAAGAATATTTGCTTCAACATTGGTTAAAACTATTGTAGTAACTTATTAAACTGGCCCACTCTGGCTAGAAAGTGGCCCATTCTGGCCCACACTAGAATGATGAGCTGCCATTTCGGGCATTGCCTTATAGGTCAGTCCGAGCATGGAGGGGGCTGACCATGGCCCAGGTACAGGAAAAGCAATTCCAGAGAAGGCACTGCCAGCCTTGAGATGGGGTTAAGCCTGAAAACACGTTGGCATCCTTATGAGTCTGACACCTGATACATACACAGATCGTACCAGGGCACAAGGGGTAGTTGTGCCAGGCATTGTGCAAGGCAAGAACAACCTTCACAGCATCACGAAGAGCATATGCGAAAGAGAGGCACGACTCCACACAATTGAAGATGTGTGGGGCAATTAAAACCCCTCAGTCACTGGCTTTTCCTGCTAGGAAGGCAGAGTCCTTCTAAGGAGCGTGAGACGGACTGAGCACCGCTGTTCTGTTTTGGGAATCCCACATTGTTTCCTCTGTGAAACTCCTCCCTTACTTTCTTGTTTTTTAATAAACCATGTTAACTACATTCACCAACGCTTCAAGTTGTCTGTTGATCCTTCGGCTGTGAGATCACTCTCTCCAACACTTATTACTGCACTGTATCCACTGGTTCAAGACAACCTCCCTATAAGCGCATCTTGGAGCTTCCACCACTCATACACTAACCAGTATTTTGTCTGCAACTTGAGTGAGGAAATGGAACCTTCTATAGTTTCTTCCATAATTGGACAGTAAAAACCTCACTCGTCACACGCTGAGCAGTGTGGCCCTTGGATAACTCAACACTAAAGCTAAATGTTTTCCTTCAATGTTTTTCTAAATGTTTTCCTTCAATGTTTTCCTTGGCATCTAGATAGGATTCTGAATGTTAGCATCTGCCACACTTGGAAAGAATTGTGAACATTAGCCTGCGCTGCATCTAGATAGGATTGTGAATGTTAGCATGTGCCACACTTAGATAGAACTGTGAACACTGGCCCGTGGTGCATCTGGCTAGGTCTGTGATGGTTAGCATGTGCTACACTTGGGACAGAGTTGTGAATCTTAGCATGATAAAAGTTACTTAACACACTAATCAAAAAGCTCAAACTTTCTACATACTTAACTGACTCAAATACACAACCATTTCACACACAACCAGCTGCACGCACGTCACCCCACCGCAACAACACATAAGCAGCACCAACAGCACAAGAGGACTGACATCGATCGAGACTCACACCAAAGCTCAATGCACCGAGATGAAGCTGCCAACAGAACACCACTCCTCTCACTATCCTACTCCTTCTTCACCTACTGACCCATCCCGCCTTCTCATTTACAGATCCGCCAGAGCCAACTCCATTGGTGACAGTGCGCGGTACAAATACCTTTTTAACATTCAATTCAAAAATGTTACTGCAACGATCAATGGTCCTACAGATGTGTTCTTTCTTAGATCTTCCAGCTGTGTACAGAGCAAATACAAAAGCTGTACCTTGACCCATGACTATTCCTGGGAGGATAGCTCAGCGGCAACATGCTCCCCTTGGAAACAAGAGGACATGAAGCAACACAGGTTTGATCCCCGGGTCTGCGCTTAGAAACCTCAGGATATTAAGCGCGTTATAAATACGCAACTAAGAGACATATTCCTGTAACAGTGCCTCGATCTCCCCCCCCGCGTTGTGTGAGCACTTTAAAAATGCAAATAAATACAAAAATTGTCAATATTGCTCTGGTATAATATGTGTACCTCATCCCATGACTTACACATTTTGGTAACTGTATTATGTGTTTCTTGAAACAATAAGTTTACATTGCTAGCCAGTCAGTCAATAAGTGTATACGGATATGTTAGGACAGTTTTTCTGAAGTACTACCCACTTCTTCAAAACCATTCAACTGAGGCAGTAAAAGACTCCACTCTTAGTATAAGACTGTACCACCTGAGTACATGGTAGCGTAGGCAGAGCAGCCAGGCTTATCTTAGGAGGGAAAGAGGGCAGTAGATATAGTACAAATGAAATTGTCATACAGATGATCCAAAGAAACACCTAAACACTATGTATTGTAAAAATAAAGGATTTATTTAAATACAGGTAGGCCCAGATAAATCTAGGGGTTAAGTAAGTACTATCACATTATATGGAATCACAATATAAAGCACAACACTATACTTGAAAGTACACAGACCCAAGTATAAACCTTATTTGGAACACCTAACAGTAGTTCTAGGGAAGTCAAAACCTTGTTATACACATTTAGTATAGGTCAAGCCGATTCTTTGGGAGTAAAAGACCAATGGTTACTTTTTAGATTACTTTTGGTAATGGAAGGACAGTAGGCCCTTCCAGTTGTACAGTGACTCTTGGAACAAATCACATAAGCAGTCAACTGGACAATATACTTTTGGTGAATAGTGAAACACTTATTCTAGGTGCAGTAAAAACCTATAACTACTTTTGTCATAACACACAGTTATATCAGGTGAGTAAAACCTAAGGATGTAATGTACCATTACAGATGCTTTGGAAATCAGGTAACCCCAGATTGAGGTAAGCAATAACTCTGGTAACTTGTTTTGGATGGCACACAGCTAACACAAGGTAAGTAAAACCCACTTACTTTAACTTCACCATGAGGGGGAAAGTAAAACCCAATGTCACACTTTACTGAATAGTTATTCTAGGTAGGCAACAACCTAATGTGGACTTACTAAGGACAGGCTAGAAGCAAGTCAGGGGAAGCAAGACCCAGTTGGGGGACACTCATACAGTTATCGCAGGAATAATCTGGTGAAACCAACACATTAGTTTTGTAAAGAGGCACAACCTAATCACAGGAGATTAAAATACCTTTACATCTACTTTCTTTTAGACTGGTAAAACAGTGGCTAAGGAAGAAAAGATGCTAACCATACTTTTAAGAATAGTGCATCACACATTCAAGATCAGTAAGAACTCTTGTAACTGTTCACTCTGAGAATAACAGTTACCCACCAACTCTTTACAAGTAAGTAAAACACTCGATTTCTTTTCTAGGCAGAAGTCCCAATCCCTTCAAAGTCTTTCCCTTAGAGCATGAGTGGGCTCAGTGGCAGAAGGGGAATCACTAGGACTAGTGACCAACAGGCAGTGTTAGAATAAGTTCTTTAGTAGCAAAAGTCAGAGTTCCTTAGGAAAACTGGGCAAACAGGTGAGTACTTTACTTCTAGGGTTAGAAGAGGGTCCAGGGGCTTCACAGAAGACACCCCGGCAGGATTCTAGCAGTGGGACTGGGTGTACTGGACAAGGGACCTCCCAAACACAGAAAACACCCCAGGACTACACAGAAATCCCAACAGGCTTAAGGTAAGTATATACCCAAGCCAACACAGCACCTCGGCAATGAAGAAGAGATTGCAGCAGGAGAACTTCAGGGACTGCAGCCAAATACCCGGTCAGTGGATTCCTTGTCCTGGAGACTGAACACAAGACCTCAGAAGCGACTTTGCAGCATGGATCAATGAAGAAAGCTGTAGGCAAGATTTCTCTCGCGGCTTAATGCGGTTCTGCGGGTTTGGCGCATTTTCAAGGAGCACAGAAGAAGAAAGAAAATTGCGGTTGAATTCTCATCGTTTAAAAGGTCCAGCACTCTTGTGAGGGGACTTTTTGGACTCGATTCTTGTCTCTGGAGATACACCAGGATGCCCACGAAGTTTCAGCTAGATTCGGAATTCAGAAGACCGTGCACTGCACAGTGGCTGGAGGTCCCAGGGTATTGGGGTATTGCAAGAACGCAAGGTCGCAGCAACCCGTGGGATGGCTCAGAATGCAGGTCTTCTTGAGTCTAGTGGGTCTCACCAGGCTCTGGGTTCGGGTCGTCGTTTTCGGAGACCCCAGGTCAATTGGAAGGAAGGGCTGCAGCAGGCTCCGGTTACAGAGCAGGCTCTCCGGTCGCTGGAAATCATTCCCACCGCTTTTCTTTCATCATCCTCTTCGGTTTTCTGTTCCAGTTGTCGACATGACTTCAGCTTCCAGGTTTCCAGTATTTATCAGGAACTGCAACACAACCTCTGCATTCTCTCCCCGCATTTTACAAGAAAGGGACATCTGGCTGTCCAATCAGGACAGCCAACCCCCCACTGGGATTTGGCCCAGTTGCAGGAAGGCATAAGACAAAGGAGGGGGAAGTTTTGGACTCCTCCCCCACTTCCTGTGCTTACAGACTGACTGGAGCCTGGGCGGGGTGTCCAGGGGACTCCCACCAAAGAAAAAACTCAAACAAAGGAATTTCCCACCCTGGATGTCAGGGGAAGGAACAAGAAACGACAAGAAACACTAAAATGGCAGAAAAAGAAGACCGGGACCATTTTGGTAAAATGTGCACCCTTAGGTGCCTTTACTGCAGCTGTGATCACAGCCCACGGTAAAGGTGCACCAAATTAGTAAAAGGTATCACTGCCACCAGCCATTAAAGGTAAGCTTGTCACTGTAACAGAATTGTTACAGTTTTAATGTGAAAGGGGATACATTGTATCTCCCCAGCACTCCACATAAGGTGGGGGGTGCTGGTTTCACAGAATCAAATGTAAAAGGGATTCAAAGATCCTTTCTACCCTTGGGAACTGTAGTTCACTCAAGGTTAGCACAAGAAAGTTAAATGGGGAGCCCCTAGGGCAACCCAGCAACAACAGGCACTTATTGCCAATAAGTTGTTAGACATGATAACTTTAAAAAGGCACTATGGAGAGTCTTAAAAATAACACCCATAAAAAGAGTTAAAGATTAGGTGAGTGTGGAAAAAGGTTCCCACTCACTGAGGCATTAATGAAAAATATCCCACTAGAAAAGCAAAAAGTTCTGGAGTTGAACCAGGAAAGGAAGATTTGCAGGCTCTGTGGAAATCTTACCTAACACTCTTCACTCAAGACCAGCTAGTTCTAGTTATGATCCCAACAAGGCAGAGGGCCTTGCAAGATAAATGGGTGGGACCCTTCAAGTTTGTGGGTAAACTTGGAGAGGTGAACTATCTGGTGGACTTGGCCAATCCCAAGGAGGCTCCCACACCAACAGACTAAAGGCGTATGTCTCCAGGCCTGAAGTAGGAGCTTTGCTTCTAGCTTCACCAGAAGAGGAAGAAGAGAGTGAAGCACTCCCTGATCTCCTCAGAGGCTTACCCTTGAATGAAAAGATTGAAGGAGTGAATCTCACTTCAAATCTGACACCTGAGCAACAAGAGGTGTGCAAATCTATGTTAAATCAGTTTGCCTACCTGTTCTCACTTTCACCAACTTGACCCCTTGGGGCCAGTATGATCTACTCACTGGTGACTGTCTACCAGTCAAAAGCAGAGGATACAGAATGTCAGAGAATGTGAGATCCCACATCAAAGGGGAGGTCAGCAAGATGCTTGACCTCGGGTAATCGAGCCCTCTACTAGTCCATGGTCTAACCCGGTTGTGTTAGTACCAAAGGCAGGATCCAAAGAGTTGAGATTCTGTGTGGATTATAGAGCTCTTAATGGAGTCACCAAGACTGATGCTCACTCTTTGCCTAGAACAGATGAGGTGGTGGACAGACTTGGTGCCGCCAAGTTCCTCAGCACATTTGATCTAACGTCAGGCTATTGGCAAATAGCCCTGACAGACCATGCCAAGGAGAAATGCATTTTCTACCGCTGTTGGCTTGTACCAATTTAAGGTTATGCCTTTTGGACTGATATTGCACCTGCTACATTCCAAAGGATGGTAAATCAGGTTCTAGCTGGGATGGAGGACTTCTGCATGGCATACTTGGATGACATTGCAGTGTTCAGCCACTCCTGGGAAGAGCATGTTCACCACCTAGGACATGTTTTGCAGGCTCTTGAGAAGGCCAGCCTGACCATAAAGGCAAGCAAATGCCAGATTGGACAGAGTAAGGTGGTCTACCTTGGGCATGAGGTAGGAGGTGGAGAAATAAGGCCTTTGCTCAGTAAGATTTAAGCTGTGCAAAATTGGACAACACCTACTACTCAAACCCAGGTGAGAGCCTTCTTAGGCCTCACTGGGTATTACAGGAATTTCATTGAGAACTATGGGACCATAGCTTCTCCGCTGAATGTGATCTCATCTCCAAAATTCCCTAAGAAGGTCAGATGGAATGAGGAGTGCAAGTAGGCCTTTGAAAACCTGAAGAAAGCTCTTTGCCAAGCACCCCGTTTGCTTCATCAGTAGAAAGCTGAGGGATCCTGAGACAAGGTGGGCAACAATTGAAAGAGAATGTTTTACCATTGTGTGGGCTCTGAAGAAGTTTAGGCCATACTTGTATGGTTCTACTTTTGTCATTCAGACTGACCACCAACCCTTGAGATGGTTGATGCAAATGAAGGGGGAAAACCCAAAACTATTGAGATGGCCAATCTGCCTTCAAGGGTTTGATTTCACCATTGAGCACAGGTCAGGGTGTCACCACCAAAATGCTGGTGGTCTCTCTAGGATGTATGTCATCGACTAGGGGTATGAGATTCATCCAGGAGTGGATTAAATCCTCCTGTCCCTTAGTCTTGGGGGTGGGAGGGGCGAGTGCTAGGGAGAATTCTCTGTAAGGCTAATTTCCCAAACCTAGTGAGTCCCCCAGCAGCTTTGCTGGATTTTTGGGGTTTATTTTTTTCTCCTGCTAAGAGTGAGACTCTTTTTCTCCCACTATTAGGCATGATTTGAGAATGTCCTTTGACTATGTAATGTGTTTTATGGGTTATGGGTTCTTTTATTCCATAGGGCTTCATGTGTTTTTGGTATGTGTGTTACACAGCACCCTCAGTGCAGTAACACAGGGGTGTCATAGTGACCCCAAACATAGACTCCATACCCTGGGACTGACTACTGTCTCCCAGGGCATGTCAAGTCACCATTGGCTTTACTAGTTTCAAATTGTGAACAGAACCAGTACAAACCATCATATTGTGGAAGTACTGATAGGGGTAATTCAATTGCCCCTGGGTCTGTTTTCCAAGGGGGCACTGTCCAGTCCCCACTTGTCGAGTTTCTGGCTGGTGGCAGGGGATACCATGCGAAATATTCCACCAGAATATTTCCTAAGGGATTTTCCCATTTATTTTAAACGCACTACTTTTTGGTGCAATGTTAAAGATACCGCTGGGTTATTTATTTAATATTTATTTCCCGGTTGGGTCTTTTTGCCAGGACTCGGTTTTAAAAATGGCGTTTGTGTTTGCCTCTGAAACTCTAACCCAAGTCGAGCCCTTTGTTCCACTTTTTTGCGGCTCACCACTGGGCCAATCACAGAGAGCCGCCCGGCTCACCACTTAGCACGTTTGAGTGACAGCTAGGCTGATGAATGGGGGTTTTGCTGCATAAAAGCAGGGCTTTGGGGACTGGAACTTCAGAAGTCGCCACAGGACCTAAAAGAATCCGAAGAGGGGAGAAGCTGAGCCATCTACAACGACGACACCACCGGTGGAGCCCTGCTGTACGAACTCACCACTTCCCCGACGACAGAGGAGATCTTCTTCCAGGAGAGTCTTCTTCCCTTTGAGCTGGTGGGACCAACCAGTTCGCCTTTTTCACCTTCCTGGATCGTCTCGTGGTCGAATCGCCCGTGCCAAGCACCCTGGCGGCCGGATAGCCACGCTTCACCACTACCGCAAATAAAAGGGTTGTACCTTTTAACCGCGAAACTCTGCGGCTGGTTTCTTCCCTGGCAGTGCAACGACCTCCAGCTTTCCTCCACATCGAGATCATCTCTTCCCCTGGACGAAGCCCCGACTTGCAACTGCTGCCAGGAATAACTGCCCCCGCTGGAGCTTTCTCACCATTTCAGGTACTGTGTCCCGCCTGGTCTCCCTTGCAACAGATTGTCCAAGGTGTCCCGTAAATCCTTGACTCTCTATCCTGGGGTGACCTCGGACCTGCTAACTTTACCTTTCTGAACTGATCCAACCTCTTTTGACTTTTCTGCAAAGACTTTGATTGCATTTCCACTGTGTGATCTTGGGCACATTCTGCCTTGCTCTCTCCAAGAGTGGGCCTGGCCTATGAACTTTTTTCTCTACAGTAGACCCTGCCTTTCTTGACTTGCTGTGGTTTCTTAAGTGTTGGTACTGTGTTATTTTCCTATTCTGCCTTTTCGAACAAATTATTGGAGTGCCATCTACGGTTACACGCTCACCTCTGTTTTGCTAAATAAGTGATGTCTTAACCTAGACTTGTCGAATAATTAACTAGGGATGTGTATATACTTATAGTGACTGTGTTTGAACTTGCTTGACATATTAGTGCCAGTGTATTTTTACAAGTGTGTTTTTAAATAAATAATTATATAATTTTATACCAAAGCTCTGGTCAGTGTTTGCTTGTTCTACTGTATTTTTAGCCCTATTGTGTACACTCTATATACTG
Source organism: Ambystoma mexicanum (assembly GCF_040938575.1). Taxonomy (NCBI): domain Eukaryota; kingdom Metazoa; phylum Chordata; class Amphibia; order Caudata; family Ambystomatidae; genus Ambystoma; species Ambystoma mexicanum. Next base: position 1,312,355,624 of record NC_090934.1, read on the forward strand.
CCTAACTCTTCTTGAGAGAAGTCTGACTGCTCAGCCACAGCTACCAGGTAAATATGGGTGGTGCAGACCGCTACCAATTGGGTTTATGCTTACTCCTCTGGTCTTAAACTTTTTGCAGTGGTCCCTAAGGGAACTGCACAGGTTTCTGCCTAACATGATACATGATCCATTAAACACAAACATTGACACAATATGAGTGCTGAAGAGAGAGAGAACTTGGATCCCCCTATCACACTGGAGGAACTAGAAGCAGTGATCGAGGAATTGCCCACTTGCAAAGCCCCGGGGCCGGACGGACTCCCTGGTGAGTTCTCTAAAACATATAAGACAGAAGTGCTTCCCTCACTATTGGCCATGCGAAACAAAGCTCTCGAAATAGGAACATTGCCAGAATCCCTAAGGGAGGCGATAATCATCCCGATTCTTAAACCTAACAAGCCGAGCAGGGTTCGCGGATCGTATGGACTGCTATCCATGCTGGACCAGGACAGCAAGATACTCACGGCTGTGTTGGCGGGGAGATTGAGACAGGTCATAAGCAAACTTATACATCCTGAACAGACTGGATACGTCCTGCACAGAAGCATATCCGACAATCTTAGGAGGCTTCACCGGGTCATAGAGCAGACAGAAGGGGAGGGGCAAGAAGTCACAAAATATTCATTGGATGTGATGAAGGCATTTGACTCTGTTAAATGGCCATGGCTGATAGCAGCTTTACGGAATATGGTATAGGGCCGAGCATCTAAAATGGGTTAGCCAGAGTTAAGACGGGAGCGGTTATTTCGGAAAGGTGGCAACTTAGCAGAGTTACCAGACAGGGGTGCCCTTGGTCCCCGATGCTATATATCCTTGCACTGGAACCACTAGCAATATACCTAAGACAACAGTACAGAGAGGTGGGGATTTTCACAAAAGGAGGGCCACACCTAATATCATTGTGTGCAGATGATATGTTGTCATACTTAAGATACCCGGAAGAAAACCTGCAATACATCCTAGAAGAAATGGAGCGATTTGCGTCGCTCTCGGGCATTGCAATCAACCCCAAAAAATCGTGCATATTCACCCCGGGAAGATATAAAGGTGATCCCACTCGAGCACCTACCCATTCTACAGATACCCTGGGAGACCAAAATGTTTAGATACCTAGGGATAGATATCTATCACGCGGTGGAGAATGAACACAAATATAACACAGAGAAGGCAATAGCAAATATTGAGAACATCATGAGATTCTTGGTTAAGCTCCTTTTGGCCACAGTAGGGAGAGCGGCTCTGTTGAAAATGGTTGTGTTACCGAGCCGATACACTTTTTTGGAAATATACCATACATGATACCCAAGCGATTCTTTGTCAAACTCCAGTGCATATGCAGAGTCTTCACCTGGCACAACACTAGGAATAGAATAGCCCTGTGGAAACTACAGAATACATATGACAAAGAAGGCATAAAACTTCCCAATTTTGAGATCTATCTTTCTTGAAAAGGGGAAAATCTTCCTCAGACCAGCCCTTGAGAGCAAAAATTACCCAATTCAGCCCAAAATACAGGTTCTATCATGCTGAGCAGTGAACTCATGCTAGTGAAAAATGACACCTTCAAAATGTTTAGCATTTATTAGATAAAAAAGCATAAACAGTGAATTTAGCAACATTTTGGAATTCAAGTATTAGCGAAGATTACAAAGATCATTAGAGCAAACACAAAATATAGAGAAACATAGAACTTGGAGAAACATAGAGAAACACAGTCTTATGCCCCTTCAATCAGCGCTGGGAGACCCTGGCCCTCATAAACTAGCTGTTGCCAGCCTCGCTCAGATGACAGCGCTGCAGGGTGCCGACAGAGCATCAGGTTCCGGACACTCGATCTTGCTCGAACCAAGCAAGATTCTTAATCTCCCACCTGATTCATGTGGGCATGCATTTTTGTAATCTCGTGCTGTCAGTCACCATGACACACAGTTCCAGAACTTTCCCTGTGCAAAATATAGGCTTGCTCATGGAAAAACCCAACTCTCTCTGAGATGCTCCCTGCTCGCCCCTACCCTTCCCTTGGAGCCCTCTCTGCGAAAGCACTGGAATGTCCTTATCAGCGTGTGGGCAAGGCTGTACCAGGCCTTCTCAGGGAAACAGGATTTGTTTACGAAGCCATGCAGGGCTACAGTTAGAAAGGCATAATATTCTAAGAGAAGCTGAAATCAATTAACCCCATGTGAGCAAGCCCTAAAAGGCATGCACTCATAGCTTAGTGTCCATAGCGCTTAAGATTGGCTATCTAAGCGCTATATAGGTGCCATAATGCTCCAAACACTCCAATAATGTCTCTATTAGCTACAGAACTGGGGCCTTCGCCCTGCCTGTCTATCTACAATGCATAATGTGACCTACCACCCCTGCATATTCCTTGCAGCTCACTAGTGCATAATGGAGGCGCTACTTTCAGCATTTACTTTCAGCATTTCTTTCAGCATTTAGCACATACTTTGCATAAACTTTTGGCTTTCAGCGGCTAATGCTGTCATCTAAAGCCCTGATTGGCAGTTTGGCACTTTGTATATCACGACACTATCACTGGGCCAGCCAGCTACAGTATGTGGCCAGGTGGCTTTCGGAAGACTCAACAGCGGAGTGCAGATTGCTGAGGTCAGAATGTACTCCATTATTCCTGAAAGAATGGATATGGTTGCCTAAATCGGAGCTAAAAGGGTGTCCGAGAATGCTGGAATTGGGATGGCAAATGTGGCGAAAGGCTTGCCTGGCCATGGAATACCCGACCCTGTGCTCCCCGCAGGTACCGCTAGTAGCACTGACCAAAGGGGATGTGCAATTGAGGAAAACGATACGGAAGCACTGGGAACCGGTGGGTATTGTAACAAAAGGAGACATATGGCAAGATGGGAAGATACTGCAATTTAACGCACTGGTAGAGGAAACAGGCCTACATGTAGGGCAATATATTACATACACCAGGCTGGTGCAACGGATGAAAGAAACATGGTCCTAAAAAGTGCTGGAAGACCAACCAGATACAGCCATTGAAACAATCTATGACATCGCCGAGGGAGGGCATGAGGTTTCCCGTATCTACGAACTATTGAGGACCCGGGTGGGGAACGAAGTGACCCAGCTAAGATGGGATTGGGAAGAGGAAGTGGGGGAGAGCATTAATGATGGGCTGTGGGGGAGGGCTCAGAGGTACGATAAAAAGGTGTCCAGGAATGCAAGCTTGTAACAAATCCAGCTATATTTAACTCATAGAGTTTACATGACCCCCCAGAGGATAGCCTAATTTAAAAACGCAGAAATACAACCATGTCGCAAATGTGGGGAGGTGAATGTGGGGATGACCCATATGTTCTGGGCATGCCCGGAAATTGGTAAATTCTCGAAAGAAGTGGACCATCGCCTGACAGAGAAGGGGATAACGCTAGATGTGGAATCGGTGTGGGCATGTATGATGGGGGGGGGTTCCCTAGACCACATAACCTGAAGTATGTGGGCAAACGTGAAGACCTGGCTTACATACTGGCCAAGTGCAGAATTGCCATGGGCTGGAAAGCACGTAACAAACCAAAAGTAGAGTTGTGGTGGAATGACCTCAAGAAGTGGGCTGAAACTGAAACAGCGGCATGGACTGAAGCAGCCAACAGAGGGGGGGAGGAAGAGGCAGATACATTGACAGCCTGGAGGCACTTAGTGGCCACATTGTTTGGGTCCACCCAGGTATGCCTAAGCGGGGATGATACCTCCCAAAGCACAGTGGAAGGAACACCCCTAGAGGATATAACGGCGTAGGGCGAAATGGAGTAAAATGTATAATATGTACCGCTAAGTTTGGTTTTATGTGTTGATTGGTTGTTGTAAAAGTTAATAAAAATTGTTTTTAAAAAAAAAACATTGACACAATACATTACAATCAATTGAATAAGAACCCCTCAATAAAAGGCCCATAATACAATCCAGTTCAGTTAATTTGCCACAGGGTTTGCAACACATACTCAATACAAAAATACCTACAACCAAAATCGCACCAAAAATGACAAGTCCTGGGGATAAAGAGCCCCTTCCCTGAGAGGGTAATGAATCAATAATACCAACAGAATGGAGCTTATTTGCCTAAAAAACACTTCCTAAAGTGCATAGCTCTCTTCAAAAACAATAGCAGTGCCCATGCAGTTAAAACAGAATCCGCAGTAAGGAGAAACAAAATGGCAGATCTATAGAGGTGAATATTAGCCTCCCTGAGGATTGGCAACAGAGTTACTCGACGTATCCCAGTGTAACACTGGCAAAACAATAGCAGGTGAGCCAAATCTTCCTTGAAATAGCCACGCACTGGACAGGCTGCTGATTCACGGTAGCTGTTCCAGTTGGGTGTGTTACTCCTCAAAAGGAGGCAGTCCAACCTTGCGCGGGTAATTAACCAATGATCCTTCCCTGTTATACCCCACAATAAGTCGGGTTGTATTTCATTGACCCGGCTAATTATTGCTTGCTCTCTATCAGACGTCAACACATGTTCCTGACGGGATCTCTTTACATTAAATATTTCCCGCAATACAGATTTATAGTGTCTGAGCTGGGGCTTGGTCAGCAAAACATCTGGGGGGAAATAGATCTTATATTCCCCTCCCAGAGTTTTATCGATGTATTGGAGCCACAGATTATTTTTTTCCAGCCAACCCTGACCATAGCGGTCCTGATTATAAAGTGACAGAGTATGGCTCTTTCATTCGCCCAAATCGTAACCCAAAAAATAATAGGGCTATGGCGTACTGGTCCTTCCAAAACTGCATACCCAGCTCTCTATGGATTGAGAAACAGGCAGAGGAGTTCGGAAGCCCCAATAATGTCCTAAAAAATAAGTTCTCCTTTAGTCATGTGACTTTTGGAAGCCCGATAGCGGGGCACCGTACAGGGTGACAGCTTTTGATTGGGCCAAATAGATTTTCAATACGACATCCAGAAGCTTACCCTCACAATGTGAGATTCCCCCACTTGTTGGGTATATTTAACAAGTTGTTTTTGCACGTGGGCCTTCCACGTTAGAGAGTCAGAGAACCAAATGCCTAGATAGACAAAGGCCTTCGCCCTATTGATAGTTTCTCCATTACATTGCATAGGCCTCATCTTTACCGATCTCTTACTGCCTATACAGGCCATTACGGCTGACTTCTTGGTATTAATTCTTAGCCCCAAAATGCCCATTAAAGTTTCATACGCGGATATAAGAATTTGCAAGGCTCTTGATGTCCTGGCTTGCAACACAGTATCATCTGCGTACACCAGCACAGGAAAGACACAACCCCCAAAAGCAGTCGTCCACCATTGTCTTCATCAGATCCTTACAAAGCCCATTGATGTAGAGACAAAAGCAAATGGGTGCAAGGACGCAGCCTTGCCGAACACCAGAGCCCACTTTAAAACAGGCTGTGCAATGACTCCCTGGCCACTGCAAACACATGCCTCATTGTTTCTATGAATCTCTACCAAGACCTTGAAAAGGTTCCCCGGGCAACCCAAAGCCCTGAGAACGGGCCAGTTTCCATCTATCCACCTTATCAAAGGCTGTGTTCAGGTCCATAAATGCAAGGTATACCCCCTCCCCTTTACAGAATACTGAGTTAGCCACTAGCAGGTACAGATTAAGACTCTGCTCCAATGTCGGAAACCTAACTGTACATCAAACAAAACTGCCTCCTCTGAGCCAAGATTCAATTAGCCCCAACAGAACTCTTCCAAAAATCTTGAAGGACGTGTCCAAGAAGGAAATTGATCTGTATGAGGTTGGGCAGCCGCTTCCCCCTTCTCTTCCCCCTTCTTGTAAATGGGGTAAATAATGGCTTTTTTCCAAGACAGAGGGTAGCTCCCCGACTCCATACAAACATTAAACACTAAAGTGAGGAGTGGGGCCCATAGGTCCAGGGGGTCCTGAAATAAGTCAGAGGGGATCAAATCCGGGCCGATCGCACGATTATGAGCTTGTTGACCAATTGCTCTGGTCACATCTTCCAACCTCAGCTTCAGAGAAGATTGGCACCGAGCTGATCTCACCCCTTCATTACCACTCTTGAACAAATTCCCAAAGTGCTTTAGCCACGCTTCCTCTTCCACATAGGTACCACTAGACCTTTCCCCTATGGACCCCGAGTTACCCCTTCACAATTTCCCAAAACGCCTTGTGATCTTTACGTTTGGATGCCTCCAAAAAGCCCTCCCAGGCATTAATTTCAATCTCCATTTTTCTTCTTTTCAATTCCCCCCGATATTTGGCTCTAGCGAGAGCAATCGCACTTCCAGAGCACACGGGTGCCTTAAGAACCTTCAACAGATCACTCTTGGCGGTTTTGCAGGCCTTATCAAACCACCCTCTAGATGACACCATTCCCTTCTTCTCACAGGGAACCATGAAAGACTTGGAAAAAGCCCCCATGAGTATCACAAATCACTCCACAATCTCCCCCGGAGGCAAGGACTCATCCAGAACACCAGAAAAAATGGCAGCATTCTCAGCTTCTGTTAAATGGTGCAGGATGGCCTCCTTAATCCTTGCCCACTTAATTCTTCTCATACCAGGGGCCAAGACCTTAACCGGACAGACTAGTGTGTCCTGCCCACTCCCTTCCCCCCAGGCCCCTTTCAGTGTAAGGCAGATGAGATGGTGATCACTATTTGGATGGACCAATACTTCAAAACTCACAGCCCTGTCCCAGAGATCCAGGGAAATACAGAAGTAGTCTATAGTTGATGAGCCAAGATGGTTATTAAAGGTTAAATGGCCGGGAATATCTGGAGCTAAATGGCCATTGACCGAGCAAAGCACCATTCTGTGAGCCACATGGACAATTGAAGGCCCTTGGCAGAGCCCCTAGCATCCCTAATCTGTGGCCTTGGGATGCTCCACACCAGATCCTCAACTGGGTCTACTAGGTCTTTAGGCAAACCCAGTTTCACATTAAAATCTCCTCCACAGATATAATGCTTGTACCCATTTCTTCTTTTGGTTGTAAGATCATCCTTAAATATCTTTACTCTTGACAACCTATTAGCCTCAGCTTTATGCGGACTGTTATATAGATTGAAAATACAGAGCAAATCACCCTTCACGGCAAGTATACAAATCGCTTGAAAAAAAATCCATGTTGGTATCCAAAACCCTTACCTTACATTTTAAGGCGGTCCTAGCCAATATAGAAACCCCCATGCCCCCATAACATCTACCTTTCAGGTTTTTCTTGGCAGGGATTCCAAAGGTTAGATAACCATCCAATAGAGTGGCTCCAAAGCCAAGTTTCCTGCAGAAGGATGACTTTGTGTTTATATAGGAACTACCTAATATCAGCTCTATTTAATTTTCCCCTGGACCCTGCTAGGTTATGCTAACATTGCAGGTTGTAGGATGTATAGAAAAAACTACACACCTTTGCACTACAAGTAGGGGTCTTGTACTCAGTGATAATAGTATATGTGCTTTCAATGTTCCTTTAGTGCACCTGCTCGTTGCGCGCTTAGTATCAAGGACCACATAAGCGAGCACACCAAAATGGCGTACTATTTGTATTATTTTTTTTAAAACTTTATTTATTATGCTTGACATTGCAACAGAGAGAACAAGCATCATACAGATAGTTGGTAAGTATACTTTCCACATACATAGTCTGGTGGGGGATTGTACAGAGCAGTAAAGAGCCAGTTGATGGCAAAGTAACCAGAGATACAGACAACACAGTAGCAGTTAAGGCACATAGATTAAACAGCGATGGGAACTGGGGAGGTCAGATCGCTGGCATCGTCTTCCGTGTCAATGGATAAAGAAGAAATGTAGGAGCGGAATGGGGTCCAAATGTTCCTGGGTCTAGACACTATTGGTTGTTGACCCACCCAACACTTCTCAGTATCTGAGGCCCAGGTGACAGCTCGAAGCCACTGAGTGTGTGTATGGGCCCCAGGATGAAGCCAGAGTAATAGGATACCATGGGTCACTAGTAGCATAAATAAATGAATAGTCCAGCCAATTTTCTGGAGTCACGCCCAAGCCGGGGAAGTTCGTGAAAGAGACGGGTGAATGGAGATGGGGAAATAGTGCAATCTAGTATTTGGGACACGGTACTGCATACCTCCTCCCAAAACAGGGAGAGGCATGGACAAGACCACACCATGTGTATATAGTCTGCATCATCCGAACCACATCTTGGGCATATGGAGGGATGGTCTTTTGACATGCGATGTAATTTGATCAGAGTGTAGTGAAATCTGTGGCGCAACTTAAATTGGATCAGTTTAAATCGTGAGTCAAATGAGATTTTGTGGATACGGGCACACATGTGGTCCTAGCGTTGGTCTGTCATTTCAATACCTAGATCCTCCCCCCATGCATCTCTAAGTTTAACAAAAGGGGAGGCGGCCTTAGACTGAAGGAGGGTGTACAATCTGGAGCCCTTCCCTCTGAAGGTTGTGGTGTTCAGGATTTTAGGATGATATCGGAGGATTGAGGGGAAGTCTGGGCACCTATTCTTAAGAGAGCGGTTCAGACCTGCATAGTGGAGCCAGTTGGAGGGTTTACTTCGCAGGCGTTCTGGCAAATCCAGCTATTCGATACAGATACCCCGGTCGAAAACATCTCGGGCAGTACTGAGACCTGCCTAGACAGGAGACATGTTGTTGTACAGCCTACACTGGAAGATTCTGGGAGGAAGTTCCAAAGGGGAAAGTCACCATGGAAGGGGCGTGAGGTATTAGCCTGTTTCTACAGCTTGTTCAAGGCAATTGCCGTGGATCCAGCGGGGTCAAGGGATTCAAATTTGACGCAATGGGAAGGGAGAACTAAGGTGCGGATATCACGACCCTCCATGGCCAGTCGTTCGAGTTTAACATGTAGTGGGGGATCAGTGGATACAAACATGTTTAAAGCATAATGTGCTTGAGCAGCCATCCAATACATCTCAAAGTTAGGGGCGCTGAAACCTCCCCTTGACATTGGGGTGGACAGTGTTTCTAGTTTCAGGTGGACCACACCAAAGTGCCATAAGAAGGTGTTAATGGTTTGGGTCCGTGTTTTAAAGAATTTTCGACCTGGCCATAGAGGGACGTTCAGGAATCTGTACAAGAGTTGGGGCAGCACTATCATCTTAAGGGTGACAATCATACTGGTCAGAGAGATTGGCAATTTAGCCCAGCCTGTGCATTTTCGGGTAAGAGTGATCAGGTACTTCTCAAAGTTGGCCTCATACAAGGAATTCTGTTGACGCGTGACGCTATTCCAAGATAGGTGATCTCGGATTGTGACCATGTGAATCCCAGAGAGTCTAGGGGAGGGGTGGTGACTTTGGCTAATGGAAATAGTACAGATTTGGAATTGGTCCCCAGGCGCTCAGGCGGATCTGTAACGAGAGGATGGTGGGGGGTTAGGTTAGTCAGTGAAGAGGGAGAAGGAGGGTGAGAGTGAGAAGAGCGGTCTGCTGTTGGCGGCTTCAGTTCGGTTTTCATTGTGGCTGAGCTTTGGTGTAGATGTCGGATAGGAGTAAGACCTTTTGTGCTGTTGATGCAGTTTGTGTTTGTTATTGTTGCGGTGTGGTGAAGTCGGTGCGATTTGCTGGGCGAGAGATGGCAGTGTGATTTCCTGGCTACGTTAGGTAATCAGACGATTGAGGATAGATTAGTAGGTTGCATACCCTGGTTATTAGCAGTCTAGTTTAAATAGGTGGCGTACCTGTGGGTATTCTTTGTAGCTGGTTACGATTCTTGGTCATCTATCCGTTAGGTTTAGGAGTCACGGTGCATCGCAGTGTTCCTGGTTGTGTCGTCTGGATCTTGGGGTGGAGGTTGGCTATCACTAGTCTTTCTCCTTCTTGTGTTGGTGCTGTGGTTTGGCCAGCTCCTATATTGCTGCTGTCTATATTGACGGTGGTCTGCTGGGTTTGGGTCTGACTCTCAGGTTATTGTTGATAGTTGTCTATGATCTTATGTCATGGTTTAGTTGTGCATGTGGTCATTAGTGTCCTCTTGTTATGGCTAGCTCTTAGTTTGTGATGTGATATGTCATAGATTGTCTACATTGGCTTCTGTATGTAGTTGGTCGGTTGTTCGGGTACATGGTTGGCGTTTTGCACTCCCCATTGTATCTGGTGTGTGAGTGTGTGCCTATGTGAGTGTTCATATGATTATTCTGTGAAGAGCCAATATTTGAGCAGTTTCCTGAATAGTAGGTGGTTCCTTGTGTTGTGTATATTCTTTGGTAGGCTATTCCAAATTTTTGGTGCGAGGTGAGAGAAAGAGGATCCTCCGAGTTTTCTTTTGTTGTACGTTTTGGCTCCAGACGAATGTCGCTGCTTGATCTGAGGGTTCCTGTTCGGTGATGTAGCTGTAATTTGTCTCAGAAATTCTGCGCCTTGGTTCTGGATTGGTCTGTGTGTGATGCACATTGATTTTAATTTGATTTGTTGTTTTATTGGTAGCCAGTGTAGCGCTTTTAGCGCCAGAGTGATGTGCTCTCGGGTTATTTTGAGGAGCAATCTGGCTGCGCATTTTGTATGCATTGTAGCTTTTTCATGAGTCATTCCGGCATACCCAGGTATAGGCTGTTGCCATAATCCACTCTGGATATGACGAGAGCGATGATGGTTAGTGTTTTGTTGGCAAATGATAGGAACGGTAGGATCCTTTTTGCCGCACAAAGTAAAAAGAAGCATTTCTTGAGTATAGCGTTCACTTGTGGCTCTAGGGTGAGTTTGTTGTTCATCAGGACTCCTAGATTTTTTATGGTCGATGATGGGGATGGGGTTGTACCAAGTTCCCTTGGCCAGGGGATGTAGTGGTTGTCTTCTCCATTTTTGTGATGATCATTATTTTTGTTTTGCCGGGGCTGAGTTTGAGGTAGTTAGAATTCATCCAGTTGAATACATCACAAAGGCCGTTTTCAAGTGTTGTGTTTTCTTCTTGAGGGTCTAGTATTTTGAATACTATGTGTATCGTCGGCGTAGTTGTAGCAGGTGTGACCATGTCCTTTGATGATTTTGATCAGCAGAGAGAGGTAGATGTTGAATAAAAGCGGGAGAAGGATGATCCTTGTGGTATGCCGCTTGTGGATTCTCTTTTATTCGATTTGAAGGGTTTCATCCATACAGTTTCTGTTCTGTTTGTTAAGAAGGATTTGATCCATAGTAGGGCGTTGCCTGTTATTCCCAATCCTTCTAGTCTTGTGAGGAGGATGTCATGATTAACTGTGTCGAATGCTACGGAGAGGTCTAGAAGTATCATGTCCGTACTGTTGTCTGCATCTACGTTTGTTTTTAGGTCATCCCATATTGAGAGGAGAGCTGATTCTGTTCCTCTCATTGGTCTGAAACCAACGTGTGCCTGAACTAGTAGGCAGTGTATTTGTGTTGAATAAACAAAGAGATTAGAGATCCGGGAGGGCAGCTCGCGCTCACATTGGTGATTAATTTTTAACCCAATTACAGTATCGCACAGTTCTATAGCATAAAGTATGTGGTTTATTCCACTTATTTGTACAGCAGCACAGCCTCAAGGCTGTGAAACATGTCCATTATATTGTAATATTTGAAAAAAGAATTAACAAAAATGAACCACAATTGGTCCCGTAATCAAACAATATGACTGTCCGTACATGTACAAATATTCATCAGTAAAATTGCAAGAAGAGAATATAAAACAACCAAACATATTGCATTTCAGGACAGAGGCGGGTAGTAGATTCAAATATGTGATTCGAAAGAAAATAGAAAATACCATAATAAATAATAGTCCTGAGTTCCAATACTATACAACACACATCTATTCAGATTAGGAATCATGGTTTGAGTATGTGATATATGCTTAGGCATGCCATAAGGATGTGGGACCCAACGAGCTTCTCCTCAATTATAATGAAAGCACCCATTTGTGTGACAATCCTCATACTCCTAGATTGGACAGGTGCATAATCTTATCAATAAGAAAATATAAAACTAATTGTGATGCTGGAAAGAACGTGCGTTTCTTGCAGGAAAAGTAGTTTAACTTTGCGCCATTCAATAGAACTGTATTTTACACATTTTGGTGTGATTACCCAACCCCCTGACATTCCAGCTCATGCATACAATGCTATCTTCAGCCATTAGGATGATAAGCCAGTAACAACAGGCAATTGCCTAAACCAGAAAATAAACTGCAGTGTCCAGTCCAGATGCACAGGGGTCCCGATCTGATAGTGCCAATCTGGATACATTTAGGTGCTCGGATTCCCAGTCACGTGTCAAGCATTTTTTTTAACTAGATACCCCTCCCAATCCTCCCCCTCCTCTACCCTCCCCCTCCTCCTCCCCTCCCCCAATCAGAGAGGTGAAAACCCAAAAAACCTTTAACTTAACCAAAAGACAAGGCGGTCACTTCTGCCCAAAGGGAGACAATATAATCTTCGGCCACCCCAACCCTGGTTTCCACTTACGTTACCCGAGTGTTGGTTTTCTCCATTTGGGCTTTCATCGAACATATGGTTCCACTCATGTCATCTAGTTTGGAATGGAGAGCAGTGAATCCCTCCCACATGTATTCCATCATTTTTTGCAACTCGGTAGTCTCGGGGGGTACTGACATGGATGCCTCCGGCTCCGATAGGGTTTCACTCGGTTTTGGTGCTGCTTTTGCAAACATGTTGATGGAGCTTTGCTTTTTATTAGCTCCTTTGGTCATGATCCCGCCAAACCACGTGGGAAGTACAGCACTCAAGGGATCAGCAGAGACAGATCCGGACCATGAAGAACAGCACAGCGAAAAATGATGGATGCCAAAAATGCCCGACTTATTCCTCAGTGGAGTGATAGGGTGCAGGTCCACGTGTCTTAGAGCATTACTAAGCAAGGAAGATCTGATGTGGAAGCGCAGTGACGGTAGCACACCGCAACCAGAGGATGATGAAGAAGGCACTCAGCAACCCAGGGTGAGAATGCATGGTCCCCTGTGCAAGACACCAGGAGAAAGTCTTAGTGGGAGCGAGGTCCATTTACCAGAGCAGAGCAGGGTCACCAGGATCGGCAGTGCAGACAGTTATGACCAGTAGGGTCGACTCGAAACACAGTCGAGTGGATTGTGAACTCCCACGTACAGTAGGGTGATAGATGGTGATTGTTACGCTCACCTGGTATCCACCGGGATACCACCCAGCCGGGTTACTCGCTGGTATGCTTCTCAGCTTTGCCCTGATGTGGTCTGCGGGGAAGGTTCTGCCTGAAAATACAGGAGGACTGTGTTCAAGACTGACCGACTGGGGTAAGTATCCTCCCTCCACCCCCGTATGATTTCAGTCCCTCTGGCGCCCTCTCCTCACCTTGTGGTAGAATTAGGCATGCTCTCCGTCCTGCCTTCTTTGCAGGGGCGCGTTGTCTTTTATGGGCGAGTGCGGTCCAGTTACTTTACTGATGCCGGCCCGTTTGATATTGTTCAGGTAGGTCTTATTGCTGTTCTTTAGTTTTGTTGCTATCCTGCATGCCTTTCTTTGTTTAAAATGTCTCTTTTTTTCTCCCTTAGGTATGCAGAGCTTCAGCGCGGCAAACTGGCTTGGTTGAGCTCTGCTGGTAAATGATGGCGCATTAAGAGCGCTATGATGCGGTAAGTAAGCGCTATGCGCAGCACTGCGAAGTCTTGCCTTTGCTAACCTGTGTTTTCCTTCCTTGTAGGTCACGGTGTTCTTCAGCGTGAGTGGAATGTCCAGAGTGGTGCCAGTCGAGAGGCAACCAGCCAGGTAAGCCTTTTGAGCAGTTCGTAATTTGTAAATGTCTCTACTGCTTTCTTTAATGTTGCCTCTATCTTCCTCTTTCAGGTCATTCTGTCCGAGAGGCGTGCAGATTCGAGGAAGCTGTTCTCAGTAGCTGCGAGTGTTTAAAGAGGAAAACTGCAGGTAAGATGCTGCTGCTAATGATGTTCCTTTTGTATCCTTGCAGGTTCTGCTTCTCTGAGGTTAGAGGGAATAGCTGGACACGGAGAGCGTCACGTTGCAAGCTGCAAAGTAACGCAAAGCTTGTTGTCTTGCTCGGGTGTGGTTTAAATAGCCCCAACAAAATAGTCCAGGTAAAGTAGTCCCTAGGCTACCACACCCAAAACACTAGACAGCATAGCTTGGTTCTTAGTATCCAAGCTATGTGGATGCCTCCATGTTGGCTGACAATACAATAAAGTAGTTCCCAAGCACATTGTTTTTCATGATGTATGAGCCTGGCGCCATAGGCGCCAGGACTGGCCCCATGAGGGCTTTTGAAGAGGATTCCGGGCTCTAGAGGCCCGAGTCCAGACTCCACCTGGCCAATGGGTTTGCCAGAGGGGGTTTTGGGTGACGGTTGTGACAGTGATGTAAGTATTCGAGATAGTCCCCAAGTAGTTGGACGTGGGTTCAGCCCACAACCATATTGACAACTGTAGTCCCGCCTCAGGTGGGTTTTGGGCTAAAGGACGGTGTAGAGACCATGAGTAAGGGGGGGATAGTGTGGCGTGCGCTCCTCAGACAAGGGTGGTGTTCAGGGTTCCCTCAGCATCAGCAGGCTAAGCAGCACGATAACCAGCCTGCCGGGTAACAGAGCAGGAGGGTTTGAGGTGTTAGCTGTGAGACCTGACACAGGAGAAAAGCCGTGGTCCGGCAGGGGTCGCAGTGGTCCGCAGTCTGCCGCTTGTAGCAAAGTCTGAGTTGTTTAGGTAATGCGCGGTCTAGTGGGAACAGCCCAGTATTGCCCTATATTGCAGGAGTCGTATCTCTGCCTCTGTGCTCCCCCAATGTCAACAGCACAGCAGTAGGGTTTGAATGTCTGGTGTGCCAGCAAAGCATGCGCTATTGTGAGCATGGGGTCTCAGTACCTTGTATCTTGGTGGAGGGATGGCGCAGCACCTCTCCGTATCATCCCGTCGTGAATCAGCAAGCCTGCCGTTATAGTCCACATTGTGCCAGCGGAGCCAACCGAAGGGGAGCACTACTCGAGTTGTGGGGCCTCCAGTGGACTTCCGTGTTGAGCCGGAGGGGCTACTGAGGCGCGGAATGCACCATCCGTGGGAGCCGGAAGCTCAGCCCAAGGCAGCGATTTTTCCCGGCAGGACCTCAGCAAAGATTGACGACAGAAGGGGCGCTCTAGAGTGTGGAAGAACACGTTGCATGGGGCTGGGGATCCACAAACTGAGCCACAGTAGTATGGAGTGGCCTCAGGCAAGGGCGCTCAGCTCCAAGAAGTGGCCACCCATCCCCCAGCTGGGCCCAGGAGCCCTGTCTTTTGCGTATTCTGGAGTCCAGTCACTGTGCGCGGGCCAATGTGAGGTGTTAGCTATTACATTCAATCAAGGGGAGTCTGTGAAGAGAGATTTTATAAGGGCCTCTGTGGCCTGAAGGGTATGGCTGGGGGGAGGCTCTGTGGCTTACCATAGTAGTGTCTGGCACGCTGGGGCACTGCTGGGTGCAGTGGAGACCAGTTCAGTAGCGTTGCAGTATGTGGGATACATGATGTGCCCTCCGTGCTCCCCTGGGGTCAGAGATACCACAGCAGGGGTAAGTGAGTAGATCGTCAGTATACCATGTGGTGCCATGCACCGGGCAGCCCCGTATCTTGAGTCCCGATGAGGAGGCGCCACATGGCTTCAACCAGCCTCCTCTTGTGCATCAACTGGCCAGAATAATGGTTACACAAGGGACGCAACGTGCACAGCAGGGGCGCTCCGGTCTCCCAGTGCCAGTATCCGCAATGCTACATGGAGCAGGGTTCCATCCAGTATAGTAGAATCCAATTCTATTTACAAGCTGCAGGAACCTCCATGGGTTCATCCATGGCTCCGGCATACACCAATCTATTTATGTATTGTTTAGAAATGACACAGATCTTACCTGAATCAAGATGGAAAACAAATCTGATTATATGGAAGAGGTTCATAGATGACAACTTTGTGATCTGGAGAGGAACAAAGAGAGAGGTGTAGGAATTTTTGGAATTTCTAAATTCAATACATGAAAGAATTACATTTACCATGGAAGTTGGCACACCCAGACTACATTTCCTAGATTTGGAATTGGAGATCCGACCAACAGGTATAGTAACAAACATATATCATAAAAAGACAGATGTCAATAACTCTCTGCATTACTTCAGTCATCACCCGGAACATCTACGAAAACAACTTACCGTGCAGCCAATTTTTACCCCTGAAGCGGATTATATCATCACCAACCACATTGGAAGAAGGTAATCTGACCATGACGGAGAAATATAGAAGGAGATGTTATCCGACAAACATCATTGAAGTAGCAAGAGAGAAGACGGAAAGACTAACAAGAGATGAATTACTAACTCCTAAAGAGAAACCAGAAGGATCACTTTTCATTTACGCCCTACGATACTCAGGATAAAGTCACCACATCTCAAGAATGATTAAGAAAAATTGGAGAATAATTGGAATGGACCCACATTTGAAAAAATGATTACCTAAACCCCAGATCATAGCATACAAGAGGGGACGTAATTTCAAGGACAAATTGGTCAAAGCGGAAAGACCCCTAAAGGAGAAACAAACAACCTTTAAGGACAAAAAAAATCAGGGACATTTGCATGCCTCAACTGTGGTCACTGCAACAACATAATGAAAGGTACCCATGTAAGGCACCCATACAATGGAACTAAAATCAAATTAAGAGATTACGCTACATGCAATACAAAATCCGTTATTTATGGACTAAGTTGCCCCTGTGGCATTTTTTATGTGGGACAGACCAACAGAAAAGTTAAAGAAAGATGGCATGAACACAAAAGTAAAATCAGAACTAAGAACATTAGATCACCGGTGGCACGTCACTTTGATGAAAAGAAACACAACATAGCACAACTCAAAGTAATAGTTCTAGAAGTGGTCAAAATAGCATCAAGAGGTGGAAACCATACTAAAAGGCTAAACCAGAGAGAAATATACTGGGTAGATAAGTTGAGTAGCTTGTCCCCCAGGGGTATGAATGAAGATTAGAACTTGGGAGTCTTTTTGTAGAACACTGGAAGTTAAACTCCTTTGAAATCTTGTAAAACTGCTAAAATGGAATGGAAGCTGAACTATGCTATGTATATTGAACATCATGAGATTGTATGCGATACTTGAATACTAGAATGTGAGTGTACTCTCCATCCCACAACCACCTATACACCAGACACGTGAACATCAACCACAGGTGATAACATTGAGTGTCTATATACTCCACCATAAATCATTTCCCCTAGGAGTTTCTCCAAGGTTATAAGATCTCCCGAAACTTTAGAATACCTCTAAAATCTAGTGTTCTGTACTCTTTCGTAACGTAACACCATGAACTCCAAAGTACTTTTTAGACTTTCATTAGTATTGGCTATTCTCACCAAATTACACCTGTTTGCAGCACTCTAATTTACTATAAGTCATTGGAAAGCCTGAACAAGTACTCTAGAATATTACGGCGCTATTAGGCCATGGTGCGCATTAATTAAAGACAAGTGTTCCCAAATTGGGACCCTGTTACTATGGGTAAATCTTGACAATGTCATAATTGGGATAATCCCCAGGGGATTACACTATATCGCAATACTGTATTGATTATTATCATCTATCCCTTAACTAGTCAACTGTAGTCTCTAGTGACACTCCTTGTCACTAGATTACAGTGAACATCATGATAATTCCAACAATTCTGCATCCCACGGATATTACAAAAATGTCAACAATCGAGTGTGACGTCACCACATATGCGAGCGATGTCATCATGCACCCGCGTCACCGCTATGACGCATATAACCAAACGGCGGCCATTTTGCGGACCTTTTTCGCTGCGGCCGTGAATCACTGCACAAGAAGAACAGAGGTAAGACTGGTAGCATCTAGTGGCTAGGAAATCTTTTCCTTTAAGCTCCATTAGCCTTTTTTAAATATGCCTTGTATGAGCTAGAATGGGGAACTAATTTTAACCCCCCACAACCACTAAGAATACTTACCTCTTTGCAGATTTACACAAAAAGGAGACACTGACATGACAAGAGCAAACCACCAATTAGGGGAACCAACTGATAATCAGATACTGGTAAGAGATCACTTTCCAGTTTTCCTCTCATTCGAAATACTAACAACGGGAGACACAGCAGAATTTCTAACTATACATAAATATATATATTTTTCTATAGGTAACAAGGAAATTAATAAAGCAGATAGGCGATTCTATTGAGTCACATCCAAGACTGAGACCACCACCTTAAGTCTTAACACCCACAGATACATCTGGGCATTACTTTGGTGCATTGGATGAGGACAATAAGCAGGTAATACTGGGGTCATTGGGACAATACTGTGACTTTGAACACCCATCATTGGGTTATAAATAATGGAACAACTCCGGCGATTAGCAAAGTAGTAGTTTACTCTTTTATTTTTCTTGATTTCACAGGCACTATTTCTTAGCTCATCAGAAGAGATCATAATAGGAAGGAACACAGGTAATTATGAGATGGAGAAGTATGACAGACAAAAATATATTTATATAGAATATATTTATGTAACATGTATGTAATGTAAACTAAAGACGAGTGATAATACTCTACTTACTTATCATAGTTGGGATATCTGAACTTGAGGAAGAGAATAGACAACTCCTGAAGAAGGGAATGGAACACCACGAAACGCGTAGACACACATAATCCAATAATGGATGTTCAATAAGAATTATTATTGAAAGAAAGAGGAACTGTCTGATATTAATGATTTGTATTTGTCTATTCAAATTGTGCAAAATGAAGAAAAAGTACAGAAGTTGGCACTGAACAGGAAATGTATTATTGTTGATTGACAATGTATACTTGAGTATAACATTTATTTGACTATAAATTGGTTTATAAAACATAACATGTGTGATTTGCATTACTTTTCGAAATATGAATTGAACTTATGAAAATAAATTACATTTGTCTTCACAATTGTTATTGGGTGTGCAGGGGACGGGAGAGATCCACAAGGTTGTGGACATCTGTTGTATTGTAGTCTAGTAACACAACCCAGTGTCAGGGTGGTTTTTTTCTCCCTGGCACCCCATTATCTTATCATTAAAGGCATACTCTAGTAAAAAATTTGATTTAAAAAATAGATAGGCCACATTAAAAAAAAAAAAATCGCATCCTCCGTTTTAAAACTTCCTATGTAAAATTTTGAGCTATTCAAGCTCAAAATTCGAAAAAGCAAGCACAGGGGGGCCGCCATTTTGTGAAATGGAGGCCCTCCTGTGCTGGCTTTTGCTTTTGCGGCACTAATGAAGGAAAAGCCAGCCAGCTGTAGTAAACAAAGTCTACCGCTGGGTGGCTTTCCCTTCATTAGTGCCGGGACTCAGAGGACGCGGACCGGAGACCAGAGCAGGAAAGCTGCAGCTGAATCTCGGTAAGTGCTATTTTTTTTGCAAAAAATAAGCACTAGCTGTGGTTTTTTTTCTAAGTTTTCCGGGCTGGAGGAGCCCGGAAAACTTAGAAATAAAACCGCAGCTTTAAAAACATTGTATTTATGTTTGCGGTCGCTTTTGAAGCGACCGCAAACATAAATACAACGTTATTGTGGTGGAAAACGCTGCGGTTTTTCGTTCCAAGTTTCTCAGGCTCCTCCGGCTCGGAGGAGCCTGAGAAACTTGGAAAGAAAAAACGCAGCGTTTTCCAACACAACCGCGTGTGTTTCTGCCTGCTGTGGCTATCACTTTGGGTCTCCGGTGCTCCCAGGGGAGCCCGGGAGCCCCAAATGGAAAAGCAGATTCAGGCAGACAACGTAGCATTTCCCATTTGGGGCTCTCGGGCTCCCCACGGGGAGCACCGGAGACCCAAAGTGAAAGCCACAGCAGGCAGAAACACACGCGGTTATGTTTACATGCCGCGTAGTGTTTCTACCTGCAGCTGATTTCCCATTTGGGCCCGAGAGCCCCAAATGGGAAATGCTACGTTGTCTGCCTGAATCTGCTTTTCCATTTGGGGCTCCCGGGCTCCCCGAGTCACGGCACTAATGAAGGGAAAGCCACCCAGCGGTAGACTTTGTTTACTACAGCTGGCTGGCTTTTCCTTCATTAGTGCCGCAAAAGCAAAAGCCAGCACAGGAGGGTCTCCATTTCACAAAATGGCGGCCCCCCTGTGCTTGCTTTTTCGAATTTTGAGCTTGAATAGCTCAAAATTTTACATAGGAAGTTTTAAAACGGAGGATGCGATTTTTTTTTTTTTAATGTGGCCTATCTATTTTTGAAATAAAATTTTTTACTAGAGTATCCCTTTAATGAGACTATATTTTGAAAACTACTGAATGAAATAGGAGTGCACTAGGACTACCAGATCTAGATCCATCCAGTATAGTGACATCACGCTGGGGTAGCGCTGTGCCCTCAGTGATTTCCCCCAGGTTTGGTGGGACTGATATGGGGTAATCACTGTGTACTTTGAAAAGGGTTACTGGGCGCTGCGTGCCAAGGGCCCGTACCTTAAGTTTAGAAGCGGGGGCGGCAACCCTTGCCTCCAAGCTGCCTCGATGGCCACCGTTGCGGTGCACAGAACGATGATTGGGGGCATCAGTGAGGGGCCATCCGTGTGTAGGCTGGGGGCCGATGGGGTCTGGAAGCTGCAGAGTCCAGGAGTCCAATTCGGACGTGGTGGGTCATGGACAGGGACCCCAGCAGGCAGGCGTCCACGGGAGGGGGCCGCCACAGGGAATCCAGACAGGAGGCCAAACCGCAGGAGGCCGTGCCGCAGGGGCCCGTGAGCCCTGTGACGGTGTTCGCAGCTGGCTGGATCAATCTCAGGCCAGGCTCACAGTCCGTGAGAGTGGATGCCCCTCCCCCACAAGGCCACAAGCCCCATCACTTGCGTCAGAAGAGGTCCACACTCCGTGGAAGTATGATGCAGGGTGCCGTGATGGATTCAGACGGCACCCCTACATTTGCAGTTTTCTCAGCACCTGTTCTTCTCCGGATAGCGCCAGTCAGGCAAGCCTCGCGGCAGGCCCACGGGCGGCAGACAGTAAAGTTTTTAGGGTAACTGTGACACCAACTAGGCAGGTTGATTAAAAAGGATCTCGCCCAGATCGGAGCAGCACATTCAAGCAGCCATCTTGTTACAGCGCCCCGCCCCTGTACTATTTGTATTTAAACTCTCATTTGTATTGTGAAATACATTTGGGCTCCAAAATCACTGAGCGATATTGTTCCAGGACAACTTTCATAACATTACTTGTATGTTTGTCACGACGGCCACCAGGATGAACAGACAAGACTGTCTCAAATATGAAGTGTACAAGAGATTGAGAGGAGCATGTTCGTGTTGGTAAGCAAAATAGCAAACAGGATCCAACAAATGAAGATGAACTGTGTTCCTCATATTTTTACCCTGATACCCTCCTGAAGCCAGTATCCACTCCCTAATATGTCCTGGTGTGAATTTGATTGGGGAGGTCCTGAATGCTGTTCTTTCCTATGGCATCCTCGAATGGTAGGGATCTACCTGGTTCCAATTAGTCCCTGGGTATGAATTGCCCACTTGTGGAGTACTCTGTTTGCATTGACTCTTTCCTGGGTCTACTGAGCTGGAGGTAGTGAGGTCCCCAGTGTAGCAGAGTGTGGGTGGTTGGCTGACAGGCCCAACCCTAGGTTTCCCTCTATCAAGTACCGTACAATCTTTATTGCTATATCACAATCTTATGCCTCCTCCCACTCTGAGCTCCTCACTTTCAGATTGGGACTCACGTCTAACCCAGTCTGATTTCTTCTGGGTTTTCCTGGACCCGCGCTTAAACTCTACCCTGTAGTACCTTCCTCAAACTGCATGCACCCTCCAACAAAAATGTTCTCCTCAAACTACTTGTATCTCTCCCTTTCTGTCACGCAGCTCCTTTTAGCAGTGTTCTCAACCCTCTTCTCAAGTCTTTCTTAAATTCTTGATCTTCCTCCAACTTTCTGACCTTTTCCAACAACCTCCTGACCCTTTGCTTGACTCTTTCAGCCACCTCTGATAATAATGCAATCTCCTCTTTGAATTCTCCTCTAACTTCCTTCTCTCGGAAAGCAATTCCTCCACCAATCCTTCTCTACAACTCTTTGCTGTTAAGCCCTCCTCCTCTCTGTTTGTAACCTCTGTGAGCCCCGTTGATGTTAATCCTTCTTCCTCCAATACTCTTTTCCCAACCTCCTTCCTGCTACTGCACATCAATGACCTCTCCACCTCCTCCTTCCCCTGTAGCACTTCTCCACTACACTCTCTAGTCCAGCCTTCTCTCTACTCCACTTTGTCCCTTTCCCAAACAACCTCTGAATGCGCTATGCACGCCACTCTAGCAAACCACAAACTTGCTTGGTTTAGAGTCTTACAGTGGCTGCTCTGTTGTTTTATCAGGTCAGAACCAAAGGATTACCATCAATGACTTTGATGTCAATGCGGTTGATTTCTAGATCAATTAGCAGGCTTTTTCCAGAACAAAAGCTCAATCCATGTAATTCCCAGATGGTCCTGAGTCTACTACCACCATAGCAGGTATATTAATGGCTCCTTGATCTCAGGAGAGACAAATCTCTAGTGTTAAGAGTGCAGATGGAGTCATGATTGGGGAATAATGATAGGACGTTTTTCTCTCAGGAGGGCTTGTTTACCCCTTCTGGTCTGTCAAAAAGGATATTTGTTTTCATGCAGTTTCGGGACCGAAGTGGGCAGGTTACAAGATAATGTCCAGGACCCACAGTACAGGCACAGTCTCTGTTTGCGTCTCCTTTGTTACTCATCTTCAGACAGTGGACATTGCACTGTGCTTAATTGCATAGGTTCCTGCAGCATGTCACGTAAATTGTTATGTTATGTTTATTAGGTTTATATAGCGTTTTAATCCAAAGCACTTTATAATATAACAAGGTACAATAATGGAAGAAGCAAGTTAACAATCATGAGACAAACCAGTGAAACAATATGTAGGACAGTTTCCTTAGATAGTGGAGGTGATGGAAAGGTGAGAAGGAAGGAAGGAAGGGAGAGGAGGTAGTAAAGGGAAGAGGAAAAATAATTCAAATATGTGATTTAAGTTCAAGTGGGTGTGAGAAGGAAGGGGAAGGTATGAGGGGACAGGGAGATGGTGAGGAGAGATGGTAGAAAGTCAAGGGGGGAGTGAAGAAGAAGGGCTTTCAAGGAGGTGTGGAAGGAGGTGTAGGTGGGGATGGAGCGGATAGAGAGAGGTAAGGAGTTCCAGTGTAGGGGGGCCAAGAGCTGAAAGGAACGGAAGCGAGAAGAGGCACATGTTTTGATAGGAGTGTGGCAGTGGGTCAGACTGCCATGGAGGAAAAAACGGTTTGCTTCCCTTTTCCTAAATATTCTGACAGTCTCTGGCCAATACAAATCACTTCATCAATCAAGGCTTGGAGGGATTCAGGTTTGGGCATGTGTACTAATTCCTCCTTTTAATCAGTCCTCAGCTGAACAATGCCCATTGAATTATATCTTACCATTGAGAATCTGATACTAGCTGTTGAAACTAAGCTATAAGAAGCTGATGGTCTTGTTTTGGCTCTACTGGTTGATTCTGAGCACTGGCTGCTACGTTAGCAGACAAGAAAACCTCCAGATATGCTTTCTTAAACTCTAGGAAGTTGGTCAGGTTAGCGATTGTCCCCTTTTCCATGACATCTTGCAGTGCTGTGTTTTCTTGCATCGGGTGGCCACTTCTGTTCTCAAGGCTTGGACTTTGTCCTGTGTTCTTGCACAGTGTCCATGTCAGGGCCTGTAGTATTGCGTGTTAATCTATCAAGCATGATGTCTCATCACTGCTTCCTATTTGCTAAGTGGTGAGGTTGATCAGGGCGATGGTGTACTGAAGCTGGTTTACAAGTGCATGGTAGGAGCCAACCGTCAGCTGCTCCGTGCCCCGATATTCGGTCAGGCACCTGGAAACCTGCTCCCTACATCACGTTATAGCTACCCTGATTTCTGTGGCACTGGGACAGTGCAAGCACTGACAGGGAAGCCAGATGAAGTATCAGGATGGAAGATGAGGAACAAACCAGGTGACAAATGGGTCGTTCTTCTCCACAGGTGTACAATAAAGGCAGGCCAGGAGGTTCAAGGAAATCCCAGCAGGCGCAGAAATAAGAGGAAGACTGGAGGAGGATGAAGGAATATGATGCAGGAAACAGTCAGGAAACAAGATTCCGGGCATGAATTGGAGAAAAGGTTGAAAAGCACAGGCAACAATATGGTAAAGGAGTGTTGTCTATGTAGCCGTCGGTTGAAAAGCAATTCTGTGATGAAACCGAGGCTCACAGTCCCAGATCGTGTTGTCATAGCAGTGGGAGCACATTCCAGACTGTGCATGTGCGGAATCGAGACGCTGCCGCCGTTACTCTCCTATGAACGCAGAGGTCGCTGGATCTTTCCGCGATGCATGATTTACCCTGTCAACAATACCCCTGAATACCTTCGAGTCCACCACAAACAAGTGACAGTGCTGAAAGACCAGCCACTGTGGGAACTCTCATGCAGCCACTAGATAAGTCCTGAATGATTGCAGGAATGATTTTTTCAATTTTTAAAAAATGTCTGCTTAGAATTTTTGCAAGGGAGATTTAAAATAAACTTTCATAACTTTCTTGGCAATGTTTTTTAAAAGAAAATCTGCCTTTATTAAATTGTTGTACTGTTTTCCTACCTCTACCTTTATGATCCGTAACCTAATTGACTGTTTTTATGATGTTTGGTCAGAAAACACCCACTTTTATTTGCCAGAAGTACCAGTGACAGGAACCAGGAAATCATTTTCATGGCCTTTCTGGTAAAGTGTTTCCCACCAACAATAAATGAGAAATTACTCCAAATCAACATGTGTGGTTCATATTTCTGTCAAACCCTTGACAGCATGGCCTCCCTGATGGAAACTTACAGACCTGATTTTTTTTGTTTTCTTGTTTTTTCTCTTAAGCAAGGCTAGACATCCTGTTACTCATTATGTGTGTTGGGAGAGATTTCCTGACACGAAGCAAAAAACAGTAGTATTTTGTCCAATCTTTGCAGCTCACCCAACATCTTGCTTCATGAATGTTGGTGCCCCCACTGATCATTTTAACAAGATGTGTTTAGTTTTCCCTCAGTCATAACCTGTTTGATTCCCCTCACCCTCACACCCTTTCCCATAACAGGAGTTTCTGTGTCATTCTCTCAACTTTCTCATCCACTCTGACCATCTGGGGGAATCTCTTCTGTAAGCTACCCTCCTTTTAAGACTTCCCCAGGCTCATCTCCCTCCTAAACACCATCCTTTTAATATGGTTGTGCGTATGGTGCCTATTATTCACATCAGGCAATCCATTTGCTTACACCTGCTTCTCTGACAGCCTCGTCTAACAGCTCCCTGTGTTTTAAGGAGAATGTATCCGCCCACAGATGCCCGACTATGCTCTGCTGTCCCATCTCTGGCTGCTGCCTACACCCCTTGTGTTGTTAACCATGCCTTTATTTTCATTCTGGTCGAAGGTGCTGCCATTAATTGATTGAGGTAAGGGTAATTGGGCTTCTAAATGGAATTTCTCTTGTTTCCACTTTTTTTTTGCATGCAGTCCTGCTTTTGCTAGCGGATGCCTGTCTTTTCATGAGAAAACTCTCGTCTATGGCATTGTTCTCCAATCTGTGGTCTAGCCTCCTTTTGCCGACCTACACTTTCGCCAAATGCATTTTTGCAGACTGTTTTACCACTTTGTTGCCACAAAATGCAGATAAGTTGGGGTGAGGTGTATTGAAGGGGTGGATTGGGTGTGTAATGGGGGCTGTGTTGGGCTCCCCGTCCCCGCGTTTTACAGCAAGAAAGCGGTAAAAGCTGTAAAAAAAGAACATTTGGTGAAAGTGTAGGTCAGCATGCGGCAATGGTTCATAGATCCCAATATGCTACTCTCAAGATGTTGTTGCCCACAACTCCCATGACCCCTCAAAATTGACCGATCTGACATGGGCTGATGGGAGCTGTATTTTATATGTTCTGGAGAGTCAACAGTTGTAGACCACTACCCTATGGACATTTTGTTTTCTGATTTCATGTTCAGACATTTTCAGGTATGTTACGCCTTCAGTTATAGCTCAACTTACAGGGCACAGCAGCCTCGCCAGCCTGCCCAGTTTTCCAGCCTCTTACTCTTCCTGTGTGCCTCTGTGTACATGAGTTTGATGTATCTACTGGGATCCTGGAATGTGGAGCGCTGTCTCCATGTCCTTGTCACTTGCTGGTTACTGTAGGAATTCTACAGCTTCCTTGACTTGCTGGTGCCTTTTTGTTGGACAGTGACATGTTTTCTTGATTTGCCACAACTCCTGTCGGTCAGCCTTTCCTTGAGGTTATATGAGTCGTGAGGTTGCCATTTTGACATTGTGTGGAAGTCCTGTCTCAACCTCTACACTCATGCTTCTTTTAGGCTCCACCGCTTTCATCCTCCATGGTGTTGAATGCACAAGAGCTGTCATGAATGATGACCGTTGCTCTGATCCCTGAGCGGGTCCTGGCAGGCTGGCAGGCAAACAAGACACAAGTGGTATGTCCTACTTTCTTTGCATCTTTGTTACAGCGTCCGAGTTGGGCGCTGGCTTCACATTTCCCTGCAAGGGTGCCTTCTGGTATTGTCCTGTGCTGCTTTCGTTCTGAGGACAGATTTGAGACACCAGGCCTTCTCCTTACCAGATGACAACCTGCCGAAAGCTACCTCTAAGTGTGAAGTGTTTATTTTATTGGGATCCTGCATACCAGAGCTTAATCATCAACCCAAAAGCAAGCAGTACACCCTGCTGGGGCTGTGGTAGGTTTTGCGGCAGAGAATAGTGCTGTACCCAACTGAAGCCTCTGGCGAGAGTTCGAGCTCTGCTTATTGGAAGAGGAAATCTGCCCCTGAACACCATACAACTTTACTATTGGACACCAATATTGCTGTGGGCGTACGTTTAGAAGATATATGGATGAATGTTTACTACCCCTGTGTAAATAATTAACAGTACATTTTACTACACATATTTGTCACTAAAACAGCAAGCATTTGCACTTGCAATATATAGTGCCTCTTTATACTCCTAAATAGAAACTCAAAATGAATGCTCACTCTTCTATTTAGCATTCATGTATATTTTCTTGTAGAGATCATATCTGATCATTTAAATAGCATAGTCAATCAATAGGCGGTCCTCAATATTAACAGTAATGTAGTTGAATATAGTAATTGCCAACCTACTCTTTTCGGAAGGTGAATCCTATAACCAATCAGTAATGCATATACCCACCTTAAATTTGTCACAGTGAAGCTTAGATTTAGTCATGCTCAAATGATTAATTCCCAGTAGTCGGATGTCATTCAAGCCACTGTAAACCTGTGAAGTGGAAAGGGTAAAAAATACTATCAAAGACCTATGGCTCATACATGCAATTACCTAAAAAAATAATCTAAAGCCCCATAGCTCCAAATATGGGTTGTCTTAAAACTATCAGTAAAACAATTGAAATCCACTTGCTGGGTTCCTCACTTCGACCCACTAGCGCATATGTGATTCCATTTATCTTGGCTAGGGGAACTGGAAGGAGAAGCAGGGATTTTAAAATACACTTTACCCAGGGTGCCGCACACCATAGCTTGGTGCATATCCACATACCAGAAAAGTTAGGAGCTAGCCTAATAAACATAAATCATGCCCTTTCTTGAGTGCCAAAGGGCATAGAAAAAAATAGGTTTTTAAAAACAAAACATTGGAAAACCTTGGCAAAGTGCCAATTTATAGGACCAGAACGCAGATTTGCTGTCCTGGTCACTCACTTCTTATCAACATTGTATGCCAGCTCTGCCTGATAACAGAAAATTAAGGAAGTTCAGCCTTATTTTATCTAAGCCCCACCTGTATACTGCCAGCTAATCCCGATATGCTCTGTCATTGACTAATCTAAAACTGATCTTTGGCTAGCCAGCTACACTTTTCCTCCTATAGCCTAACATTATTATTAATGAAAAGATAGTGGCAAACATTGTGCTGGCAATAAGTTTCCCTGCATAACCACAACTTGTTCAAGTGTCTGTCTAGTTGCTTCTTCAAATGTAATTAACTTGTCAAATTTGCTGAAAAAACAAATTACATTGCAGATGTTACTTTATAATGAAAATATTCTGTTGATTTTGAAAAATGGTTTCTGTTCGTTGTTCAAAGGCATGGACCACAAGACATTACAAACAATGATTTTAACAAAGTACTATAATCAAAGAGAGCCCATCAGGGCACAGCTGAATTATTTCTATTTACAAAACGTTGTTTTATTTAAAAACAAAACCTTGCAAATGTGATTTTCTTTGTGAACACGGCAGCAACTTGCGTGTGTCCTAATCTTCTATTGACTGTTAAATGGTGCACACTTTCAAATGAATAAACAATTGGGTGATATGTATAAATATATAATATGTTGCATGTGAAAAGCAGGCCACATGAGTCACAATCCACAGGCTTGGTTTTGATTCAATGAACATTTGTTTTTTTAGAAAACAAAGTACATATAAAGTTATTCAACATTCTGAGTGCATTGTTAAAAATGTTGTCATTGGCAGGGCCTGTATATTGGATTTGTATATGTTTTTGCCACAAAATTAAATGAAATATGCAAAGTGTCATTTCCAAATGTCAGACCTGAGTTTTTAGCATAAGCATGTAAGCAGTTTGCATCTATTCAGAAAGGAATTTCCTAGCAGTAGCATTGCACAAAGATTTGGGATCCATGGACATGTTTTTTTTAAAGGCACTCTGCTCAAAAGTATTGATTATCCCTATGCTCAGATTGGTCTACCGCCTAAGTTTATGTATGGGGTGGGGAAATGGGTTTTGAGGCTGGGGTACCCGTATGCTATCACACTCTAATTCCTCCGAGTCAGAAACTACATCTCCTTGTTTGACTGTGCAGAGACTTGTTCCACAAAGAGAAGCAGCTCCAAATGACTGATAAGTGTGAGTCTTAATACTCCCAAGTGTGTACATAGGTGCTGGTTCTATTTTGAACTATTGGGAGGGTATCTTGTGAGACTAGGGCTACATGCCTCCACATAGAAGATAATTACACTAATTAGGGGTTCAGGGGGTGGCTATAATCCTCCCTAGGGAAGTCATACAATCTTACATTTTTTTAACTGAAAATCGATAACTGTTGTTGATTACGCATTCCTAGGTCTTTACAACATTGGCACACTGTTGGTCAGACTTTACTGTGACGGAAGATGGCTAAGCATGGTATGAAAACACTATACCTTCCCTATGATCTTGGAGGAATAGGAGCGCTAAACTTCTCCGCTTATTACAGTGCTGCCCGCTTGCAATAGGTCATCCGTTGGCTTCAACAAGCCGAAGAAAACCAAAATAACTTATCAATACCTCTTGTTGCCCCGATTAGATTACGGAATATGCACATTTTAACGAAAGTGTGGGCAGCTAAATTATGAAACACATTTAATATTATACAACAAATAAGCATCAAGGAAGTAAAGGTTAAACAATATCAAACCATGTATGTTCCAACTCAGCCCATATGAGGTAATATGTTTGCACTGGTGAGACCCGGAGCAGTTGTGCTAGAAAACATTGGGCAGGCGGTTGTACAGAATTCACACACTTCAAGTTCAACTTGATTCGTAGACTTCTGTAGAACATGGCAGATTGGGAGAGTCCACTTTCTGGCATGCTCCCAATATATGGCCCAGATTGGAAAAACATTGACAAATTTTTCACAAGAATCTGAAACACACGAAATGAACTGTACAATAATTGAATTGGGAAACAGTGGAAAAGTGTATCCTCATAAGATGTGATCCAAACGGACAATGAAGCTTGATGAACCAACTGCAATAAGAACCAAGTGAGTTGAGTGAGAGACATTGGCAGGTAATTAAAAGATGCTGAATGAGATGTGAAAACACAAAGAAAGTCTCCCGAAATGCTAAATTCCAACATATGTAATATAAATGGTTAACAAACGTGTTACCTCACCCTGGCAAAATTCAGCATTTTATAGCTGATGCGGGTAGGGAATGCCTTGGATACAAGACCGCAATTGGTCACTTTATACATATGTGATTGAGCTTCCCATTGGTGGGGGGAGTTCTGGGTTTATTAGTAGAGGAATTTAGAAAAATATCTAAGTGATATTTTAACTGAAATTGCTTGAGGTATGCCTATTGGGTCTGATTCAATTCCAGATAAATAACCTATTGTCGAAAATGTATAATGTTGGGATATTAGCCAAAAGGCGATTTACTGGAAAAAACAGCTCGCCCTAGCTGAAAAGTTGGAGACAAGATCTCCAGAAATGGGTATAAGCAGAACGTGATCTTAGAATATGCTAGCACGAATATGAAAACACTAACACATTGTAATGTGCATGCCACATATTTCTGAGCATAATTGATTATCCTTCAGATTTGCACAATCTCAGAGCTCCGTCATTGTAAGCATTAAAGCAAAGACAGAATTAATAGGAACAGGTAATTTTATCTTAACAGAGGATAGTGCCTAGGCCCCGCATGAAAACCCAGGAGTGTAGAGGATAGTTATGAGTGTGGATGTGAGTGTGGTACCCTTTAACACCAAATATTTAATATGGTATCAACCCGTGTGGGGGTGTACAGGGCTGGTAAATGCCTGCCAGCCCAAGCCTAGTCAGGCATGTGCAAAGCATGGCCTCTGCGAGGGCTCAGGGAAGTTACCAGCCTTGTACACCCCGTGTTAAGGTGTTTATTGGTATTTGCACCCCAGGGCATTGTCTGGGGTGCAAATAAGATTTGTTTGTGTGTAATGGCTGAATCTCTGTCCCTATTGCACAAGGCCAAACTTCTGTAAAAAATCGAGATGGCTGTTGCCATAGAAAATAGAAAAAAAGATCCAGTTCCTTTTCTATTTCTATGGTGGCCGCGATGGGAAGGAACTTGTAGCCGGTTCAGGGGAGCCCCAGCAGGTAATTGGAGGGCGGGCGGTTTGGGGTATGACGCTTGATCATGAGTGGGGTTTGAGGGGATGGTGGGTCTGGCGAGCGGTTAGGAGTTCCCAGTGAATGGCCGCACTCGGGGAAGGGCCTCTGGTGGCTGGAAAAACACTGGTGCTACACTGTGTGCTCTCGCCCACGTTTCCAACCACTTTATTGGCTGTGCGCCCTCCCCCGGGTGTGAATATGCATGGTCTACATGATAGTCGAGTGATCAATTTGAAACATATCAGGTTAATACGCAGACATTATGTAAAAAAAAGAGGAATGCGAGGCGCTCACTCCAGTTCCCAGTCAAATATACCTGATGCAAAAATGTACTGGGTTAAATCCCAAATAATGAACAAATATTAGCAGGGTCCAATCCAAAAAATGAACAAGTATTAAACAGGGTTGAATCCCATTTGCTGCAGTTCAGTTGCTCTGTTGTTCTTTTCCTCCAAGCACTTTCTTGTCACAAACAATCATCAGGGAGGTTGTATTTCTTTTCAGGTGTTACTAATTAGTTGCTCTTTCAGTCTCAAAGGATTCTGGTAGCTTGGAGGAGAAGAGCAACTGAACTGCAGCAGGTATACAAAACTGGGAACTAGAGTGCGCGCCACATCCTCTTTTTTTCTACATATTGGTTCAAGAGTCCCGGGCTCCAGAGGCAGCGGCACCGGGGTCACCATGCCCTTAGGAGAGCCATATTGATGGTTTTCCCCCTCCCCCAATTATGGGAAAAAATGGTACTATTGGAGGGGAGTTGGTTCCTGGTCACCAAAATTAAAAAAAAAATGTGCTAATACTACAGATACCAGAATTCCCCAAGACTTAATTTGAAACTAATCAGTAACACCTGAAAAGACTGCTTGATTGTTAGAGACATGAAAGCGCTTGGAGAAGAAGAGCAACTGACCTGCAGCAGGTATACAAAACTGGGAACTAGAGTGCCCGCCTCATCCTCTTTTTTTTTTTTCTTCTACATAATACGCAGACATGTCAAAGTGTAGCAATCTGAATGTAAGTACTTGGAACTATTGGTTTCATATTGCTATAGGAAATTATAGATGCATTGTATAATGGAAAATGGTAATTAAAGTTGGCTGTTTGTCCAAGTGTAATTACCATTTTTCATTGTACAGTGTTGTAAAGGGATGCAGTATTAGTCTTGAATTGAGATGTGTGTGCTGTCCATTTATGTGTTCACCCTGCAGTGCTGCAATTAAAGACCTCCTCTTCCCTTTCCCTCATCTCCGACTGTCTTTCTGCTATCCAGGAATGGTGTGCCGTCAACGACCTCTGCCTTAATGCCAGTAAGACTGAGATTCTACTTATCTGCACACCCACTCCCTCCTTCCCTGCAGCTCTCTGGCGGGCCTCCCTTGGCCCTCTTCCTGCTCCTACCTGCAAGGCAAAAAACCTCGGGGTCATCTTTGACTCCACACTCTTTCTCTCCTCACATATCTGACGTCTCTAAGAAGTCACACTACCAGCTTCACCTCCTCAGAGGTATCCTTCCTTTCCTCTCCTTCCCCCAGAAGCTCACTGTCTCCAGAGCCCTGGTTCTCTCGAAGCTGGACTACTGTAACAGCCTCTATCTAAATCTTCCTGCCTCTACTCTCCGCCCTTTGCAACTCATCCAGAACAGGATTGCGAGACTTGTCCTTGGCCTCAAGCCCAGGGATCGTATCTCTCCAGGACTGAAATCGCTACACTGGCTCCCAGTGGCCGCGAGGATTAAGTTCAAAACCCTCTGCATTGTCCACAAGGCCTTCTGGGGCCTTGGGCCAAAATACCTTCAACTCTCTCTTCCTAAATATCTTCCTTCTCGAGCTCTTCACTCATCCGCCTCCAACTACCTCAGGGTCAGCCGCTTCTCCAAGCAACGATCTGGGAGTAGATCTCTCTCCTCAGCAGGGGCCTCCCTCTGGAACAGCCTTCCTGCCTCCCTGAAACTTGAGGAGAACCATCTCCGTTTCCGGAAGCACCTCAAAACCTTCCTCTTTGCCTTCGCTTTCTCTCCCTCTCTCCCCTGCTAAAATCACTGAACCTGCACTGAATCTGCAACTGGCCACTCACCGATCTCGGTCCTTGGCCCTCCCACTCTTCCCTGCACTGCCTACCTGCACTACGGGACTGTCTCTGTATCCTACAGCCCCTTCTCCTGGCACTTACCTTGCACTTGCCACCAGCTGGCCCTATTATTTATCTTGTATTCTACTAACCATGTACTGCACTCTCCTTGCACTTGCCACCAGCTGGCCCTATTATTTATCTTGTATTCTACTAACCATGTGCTGCACTCTCCTTGCACTTGCCACCAGCTGGCCCTATTACTTATCTTGTATTCTTCTAACCATGTACTGCACTTCCCCTCTCCCCTTCCCCTTGCACTTTTCCCAGTCCCCCTACCCTTGCACTTGCGCGATCTGAATGACACCTGGCCTAGTAGGATTGTTGTCTGTTCTCCCCTTGTTCCCCCCCCCCCTGCCTCGTCGCGCCCTGAAACACTTGTGTATAGGCGCGTTACAAATGCCATATCATATCATACCAATCTAACCCTAAGATTCGAGCCGCCCATCAGATTTCCCCCACACCTAAAATCCTTTTGACTCCCTAAAAAGCCATTTAACTCCCACCGTCAAAAAGGTAGCAAAATACTCTTTTCAAAAATCGTATCTGGAGCCCTATTATCAAAATTGTGACTGGGCAAAAGTTCTGCAAATGCTGCTATTACATAGACTCCCGATTCTCAGGTATAGTGATGGGCTTACTGGTGGAATAGGTGAGTGATTCAAAATAATATAAATTCAGAGATAGCCGGTTGAATGTAGTGTTTTTCTGCTTATAGTACTTTGCATTTTACATAGAATGGGCCATATTCCGACCTTAAAATTCATTGTATTCACCACATCCCTTTATTAATTAATCTTTTGTGAATTTTCAAAAACATAGACATTGATAACATTTTCTCCGCTTTATATTTTTTGTTATGATGATATGCTAATTAAGTGACACAACATATATAGGGGGAAATCCCCAAAATTCTACCTTTTTGGGTGGATACTCTACCTTATTTTGGGGTAGTAAGAATAGAATACGATATGAAGTAGTTGGAAACATTTTCAACAGTTAAACCACCCTAGTAAAGAGACATCAATATCTGAAAAATACTTTCCTTTTTATTTAATATTTTGTCTAAAACGCAACAAAAATTCACTTGTGACACAATGTTGAAGAGGAAGTGTCAAGTATCGTCCTCACTCCAGTTGCCCCCTCCCATTACCTATTGGACTCACACCAAAGTATGTCACGTATGATGAACAGTTAAACCAGCAAAGAGCAGCACATGGGCTATGCCCAGTACCTATCAGGATGACAGCGCCTGTTATTATACCGACACCTAGGAAAACCTGGACAGTAAGGTATCCATTAAAGAAGCCACACCTACATCGTAAACAATTTGATGGTTGTTTGAATAAAATACCTGAAGAAGCAAAAATGATAATGAAGGAAGATGAATGATGATATCATAAGAAATCAGACTGACACACATATAGAAGATAAAATGACCTGAGAATACTTACAAAGAGATGAAGATATTTAGTTAGTTTAAAGGTGTACAGATGCAAGTAACTGCAAGAGGCAAAGAAATCGTGAAGCTTGCTTATGCTTTATAGTTGATAGATTGCGGCAAGCACCAACGTTTACAAGTATATACCTCAAGAAGCACTTTATATATGAATGTAAGTCCACTACGCACATAAGCAGAATTTAACAAAGGTTACAAAAGGCCTCAGATGGAGTGTGTCGCAGAAAGGAAATCGAGAATCAAGACAGAGCAAAACTCGGCTAAGGATGACCATGCCAGGAAACCAAGGTCTTATCTGACTGGAAGAGGCTGACATTGAATACAATTAAGGAGAGAAAGAGAACAGAGTCTCCTGTTCAGAAAGGTCAAGATAAGTGTCATACACTCACCATCCCAGAATGCACTTATCCCGCTTCCGACAAACCAGAACACACCCACCCACAGGCCTCGCTCCTTTCCATTGCAGCAGCGTGGGTACACCCGTCGGCTCCTCTGCAAACAGGCTCACACACTCAGAGTGTGCAATGTTCCGGGCGGCTGCGGCCGCTTCTACGATGGCAGCTACCTTGGCATTTGCCAACACTACCGCCGAGACATTTCGCTGCCATGGTACCACGGCTTTCTACACGTCACGTGATACAGATGTTGTGATCATGTGTGTTGGGTTCCATGGCAACCCTATAAACAGTTGCGCTTCGTGCCACTGCGCACTTCTCAGCTGTTGTTCCTTCAGGGTATGCCGTTTCGTTTTGGACCTCGTCTTGCTTCCTGGAACTTTGACCTCGGAAAACGTATATTGGATTGCCTTCTTCTACCTAGCTCCTTTGTCTCGTTGTTTATTTCCCTCCTGATACTTCTGGATTGCCTCAACTTGTTTCCTGTTTAACAGACTGCTTTAGATTCTGCCCTTTGGTACCGTACTTCTCATTGAGTATCCGGCTTTCACGACCCTGCTTCATGTACTTTGGATTCCTTGGTCTACCTAATGGACTCCCCCACTTTGACAGGGGCTGGCCTGTCCAGTTCCTCTCTCTCATGTGCGTCCAGTGAGTGTATCCTTTTGCATTGGGTCACTGCTACGGACACCTCTTGCTGCTGCACACCACTCACTGAGGGTAGAGGGTACACAGTCCTGGGAAACCTGAAGCAGGACACCAGCTTCCTTGGTTTTCCTTTTTTACCACCTCCTTCCATCCATCGGGTAGGTGCCTTTCTTTGCTACTTGGCCCTATTGTTACATTGCCATCTGGGCCCTGTTGTACAATTTGCCTAATTGCTTGTTTCATTTGCAGTCACTCAAGGGATCCAGTGTTCCTGTTCGTGCCACCTGTGGCCCTAATAACCGAACGGCAAGTTTATTGGTATTTCTCTGTTTGGTGCTTAGGGACGGAGGTAAACCCAATCTACGTGACTCCCGAGTCTTGACAATAAGCCACAGACGTCAGAAGACTGGTAGAATTAAATCAAATATACGAAAAGATACATAGAAAAGCCTATTTCATGGTGTCCAGTCAAGTAATAACGGCATGCTGGAAGGAGACTTTCACACCTATGCATGGATCCCGCCATACCCATACTCCTTGAAAGTTCTCAGAGTACAGAACAGACACAAGGCCAAACTACAAAGCAGTAATTGACACATGACCACTGAGGTGATGATTGATTGTAGCATAATTGGTGGGAAGCTGGGGTGCAGACGCGCTTCTCTGCACCTGGATGTTCTGTCTGCGTGCTGCTAGACATACGTTGAAAAGTATGAGTGGGGTTGATGCCAACGAAAGCCCAGAGCAAGACAAGGAGAGAAATATTACCTCCCAAATCCAGAGGGACAAGGAGAGACACGAAAAGGAAAAAGGTTATCAAGAACAAGCAAGTACACCTCTAGGTACAGGAAGATGGGTAAAAAGATGGAAAGGAGATGATGATAGAACTGATGAGATAGCAGTCACACAGAACAAATGGATGGGAGGTCAGATTTTATTGAAACTTGATGGTAAAGGCATTGAGGACATGAGACAAAAGGGAGAATGAGACGAACAAGAAAGAAGGGATTTAAAAAAAGGCAGGATGATTGAGAGATGGAGGAGCAAGGAAAAAGGATAGGCAGAAACGAAGAGCAGTTAAACCATGATGAACAGGCCAGAAAACAGGAAAAGGCAGAAGAAAAAAGAAAATGCGATAATAAGCAAAGATCAGCTGATGACCAGGAAAGAATAGAACAAAGGAGAATAGAAGAAGAACAACAACAAAAGATATGAGAAAAGAGAATACAAAGAAAGAAAGATGAGTAAATAAGAAGGGTGAATGTGCGAAGAGATACAAGGAAAAAAGAAGATGGGGTTAGAGAGGAAGCGAGGAAACTTAGAGAGTTTGATGACTACGTAGAATTCAAGCAAAGACGGAGAACGTGTGATCTCGAGTATCTGGAAAGGGAGGTTAGAAAACCCGATCCAGGGGTAGAATGGGAAGATATAGACAAGTTCTTTCCTGGGTAAGATTCAGTACCAGGCACGTCTAGAGTAATTCTAGACAATAACTTCGAAGCATCGAAGAGACAATTGATAGGATATATGATGAGATGGGACTAGAAAAAGTACCCCAGAGAAAGGGAAAAGATGAGTGCCTTGAAAGCACTCAATTGTATGACACTTAGGACGCTTCACGCAGCAGCAGACATAGAGAGCCGTTGTTAGCTCGGCGGACTCTAAATAGGAATGAGGAAGATGAGAGAAGCTGCACGAGTTGGGCTCAGGCAATATCAGATGAAGAAAGGGAAGCCTGTGAAAAAGAAAGAGACACAGATCGGGGTCGCGAGAAACGTTTCTCTAGGGAAAGGGAATAAGATGGTCGGATTGAACCGCGCGTCCACATCTAAAGTACCAGAGTTAGTGACACAGTCAGACCGGCATGAAGGATTGCCACATGGTCAGAGGGGGGTGTCTCCCCCGCCATATGTAAGCAGGTGAAGGACATTGCCAGGCAGATGCAGGAATGTTACCCCTGCGGTAGACGGACAAATGATGAGAGAAGAAAAGGAGTTTAGTGCGTCACAGTTTCCCTTATTAGAGAAGGGAGGGACAAGGCCACAGTATATACCATGGCCACAGACGGCTAGAGAGAATCTAAAAAACAAGCTCCCAATGTTGACATCTGGAGCTGGGAAATGGATACACGAGTTAGAAAAAATGACGGGAGGAAACACTTTGGCAATAGGGGACATCAAGAGTCTTTGATCACCATACTTGGTGACAGAGCTGACGATGTTTGGACATGAGCAGGTTACCCTGGTGTGACTACAGTCAATACTGCGCATGACGGAGCACTGTTTAACAATTGCAGAACTGCGGTATGGAAAGCGATTTGAGTGCTATACGGGACACTTCTGACATGGGAGCTTTAATGACGCGTAAGATGAAAGACGGAGACAATCCGTTGCTTTACATTCAGACTTTTCAAGACGCATGGGTGCTGGAAACTCGTGAATCTTGGGGGAAATCTATACCTCTGTTTTACCATATGTTATGTCAAGGGCTGCCAGAACAAGTACAGAAGCAGCTCAAAAAGTTGGCAGTAATTTAAGCTAAGCCATGGTCTGAAATACAACTGCTGATTGCACATTATTGCAGGCTGCTGCAAGAGAAAAATTGCAAGGAGAATGACGCAAGAAAAGGCAAAGAAGCCAAATGAGTGCAGAAAAAATTGTCAAAATATGCCATTGAAGGGGCAATGTTATATGCAGCAAGTTAAAGGGATGGTCTAGTAAAAATTTTTATTTAAAAAATAGGTAGGCAACATAAAAAAAAATACTAGCATTCTCTTTTTTAAAACTTCCTATGTAAAATTCTGAGCTATTCAAGCTCAAAATTCGCAAAAGCAAGCACATGGGTGCATCCATTTTGTGAAATGGAGGCCCTCCTGTGCTGGCTTTTGCTTTTGCGGCACTAATGAAGGAAAAGCCAGCCAGCTGTAGTAAACAAAAGCTACCGCTGGGTGGCTTTCCCTTCATTAGTGCTGTAGGCGGAGGACGGGGACCGGAGACCAGAGCAGGAAAGCTGCAGCTGAATCTCGGTAAGTGCTATTTATTTATTTCACAAAATGGATGCGCCCATGTGCTTGCTTTTGCAAATTTTGAGCTTGAGTAGCTCAAAATTTTACATAGGAAGTTTTAAAAAAGAGAATGCTAGTATTTTTTTTTTATGTTGCCTATCTATTTTTTAAATAACATTTTTTACTAGACCATCCCTTTAATAACCAAAGGCAGTTCAATCAAAGCAATAATGGGTTCAGCCCAAGAGGAAGAAGCTTCAGAGGAAGGGGATTGTAGAATAATCGGGGAGGTTTTCAGAATATGCAAGGTGGAAATCAGAACATGCAACATGGGCAAATGATCAGACCACCGCCAACGTGTTGGACGTGTGGGATGACAGGATATCTAACACATGGATGCAGAAGTCAAGGGATAGTGCAAAATGATCAATTTACAAGAGGGGCGACGATTAATCCACCTGCATTCTCACAGCAGGGTGAAGATGGATTTGCGCAGAATCAAACTGTACAGCAGCAAGCGCCGAGAGTGCAGCAAAGCTTACAACCACAACAGACTGTGACCAATTTCCCACAAGGACACTCAACAGTCTCCGATGCAACTTCTACAGATTACAGGTACAGGACAGGTATTGAACTCTAGAGCAGGAAATGCCACGGGTGATGGAGGAAATCCATTCACTAGCTGTGGCACAAAATTGTAAATGGACTGGGACAGCTCACTGGGAGACCTGATGTGTTCCATCTGATCAGTGACAACAAACCCTCACGAGGAACCAAGGGTAGATGTCACTATAGGGGATAAAGACTATTTGTTCCTAGTGGACACCGGTGCGATACGCTTGTGTATACGTGAAGGCAGGTTTTCTTTATATGGTGACTCCATGAATACCCAAGGTTTTCCAGGAGCAACAAGTCACGTTCCTTTCATAAAAGAACTCCCGTTTCTATAGGAGAATGTGACATGAAAGTGCCAATATTAAATTCGAGACAAGACACCTGTCAATATATATTAGGGTGAGATTTGATGACAAAGCTAACTGACAATCTTGTTCACTGGTGAAGGCATAGTGTGTTCAACTCCAGGAATGCATTATTTAAACGGTGTGCGAAATTATCAGAGCATACGCAGGACGAATGGCCATGAGAGCTATTCCATTATAACCTGAGATGTTCACATATTAATGTTATGGCTACCAGGCCTTGCAGACAGAACAATGAGAACACCAGATGAGTTTCTGTTCAGACCAAGAATACCTATGCATGAAGAAAAGGGACAAGTGTTTCCCTTAACAATACATGCAGCCATAGTGAGAGGAGAGATGGCTGTGTGTGATGGCTGTGATGATGAAGGCAGACAATGGTGCGCAGTAATCGCCATTGGAGAAGGTTACAGATTGACTGACGTCACTGATGACTATCTATTCGAAGAACAAATAGGTGAGGATGAGCTGACATTTGAGGTTAATCTCATTTATTGGGTAAAAATGATTAGAAGAGAGGTACCCAGGGGATGATGCTGGCACAAAAACATCCTGAATATTTTGATGATGACATGGCAAAGGTGCCTGTCTCAGTATGGACCACAGCCCCTTATGACGTAGGCTTACTAAAGGGAGTTGGAGAAGTGAAGATTAAATTGAAACCAGGAGCAATTTTACCAAGAGCACAACAATATCCCATGTCTAGGGAGGCAGATGAGGGGATTTTTAAGACAATTTCTGCCATGATGGATCAAGGTATCTTAGTGACGTCAGAGTCGTCATGCAAATTTTCGGTTTATCCGCTCAAAAAATCAAAGGGAGGGTCTTGGCGTTTAATACAAGATTTAAGACCGATAAACCAGGTAGTAGAGGCCGAGTTCCCCCTAGTCCCTAACCCGTCTACAATTCTATGTAACATACCTGTTAAGGCACATTATTTAATGGTGATTGACTTGAAAAATGAATTTTTCTCAATCCCATTGCACAAAGACTCACACGATTTGTCATCTTTCATGTTCAGGCAAGTTTGTCTGAAAAGCACAAGATTGCCCCAAGGGTATTGTGATTCGCCTTCAATTTTCAATAGATTCCTGCAGATGGACTTAAGCAACATTGCATTAGAAAGTGTTGTTCTGCAATACGTGGATGATATTTTGGTCTGCAGCACAACAGAGGAAGAGTGCAGACGTGATTCCATTCAGTTATTGACTATACTTGTTGAGAAAGGATATAAAGTTGACATGGAGAAGTTACAGTATTGTATACAACAAGTGTTTTACATAGGCCAACGGATTTCACATGTAGGAAAGAAGGTAAACTCTGAAAGAGCTGAAGCTATTTTGAAAACAGCTAAGCCACACACAATAAAACAGATGAAAAGGTTTCTAGGATTATGTAATTATGTCAGGGCATGGGTCTTTGACTTCAGCTCTTATACCAGGCACTTATTACAAGCCTTAAAGAAAGCACAGGCAACGAAAGAAAGAATCATGTGGTCTAAGGCCATCGAGGAAGGGTTTGATGAACTAAAAAAGGCCATTTGCATGGCACCAGTTTTAGGGATTCCCAATTATGCACAGGAATTCTACCAGTTTTCACACACAGATGGTACTGTTATGACAGCAGTCCTTATACAGAAAACCACGTTGGGGTACAAGCCCCAGGCAAACTACAGTGGTATTTTAGACCCAGTAGTGAGAGGTCATTTCCTGTGCGAACAAAGTTTGGCAGCCGCTGCGTTCACCATTCAGAAAGCTACAACCATTGTAATGCGGTGCCCGATGACGTTATTCATTAAGCACGCATTATTCGCTATTTTAGAGAAACCAAAAGGTACATTGACATCACAAAGAGATTCTGCTTATGAAGTGGTCATATCAAATCCAGCAATTAAAATAGTTCCATGCAAAATAGTGAACCCATGTCATGAACCACCGTACGCGTCCCTTCTGGACTTTGTGGTCCCTGACCCATAGGGGATTAAACTCAACTGTACTCCCAACATAGCCGCGGAACTCGGAACACTGTCTGCCAGTCTTCGCATCTTACGCTCTACATTCTACAAAACAGGCACGGCCCTGCAGCCCCGCGCATCTCAACGCTACCGCTTGCAACCTGGTCCCCTGATTCTCCTTTCCTATCATCCTTCCCTTTCTTCCTCTTCCTGCACTCCTGGATTGCGAGCGCATTCTCAGAGTGCGCTCTTCGTCATTCCTGGACTTATCCCAGACATCTGAACGCTTCCTGGAGTCGGGTCACGAACCACACACTGGAATCCGAGGATTCACGCACAGGGTTGTACAAGACCCGAACAGTGCGTAAGAAGGCAACTTCGAAGATCCCGAACAAACAATACAGACAGGTGAGAAGGGGGGAAACCTGTGACAACCCAGCTATGTTTATAGCAGAACCAATTACTGAAGGATAGCCAATACCTGTGTGAACTATGAAGAATTCTGTGATGAGATCCCAAGAGTAAAGGAAAATGCATTGGCAGAAGGAGAAATCGTCTTTATTGACGGCTCTTCAAGGATCGATCAAAATGACAGACAAAGATATACAGGTGCCACTGTGGTGAAGCACACGGCAAATGGAAAATTTCGAGTACTTATTAGTGCACGTTTACCCTCTGATTATTCAGCACAGGCTGCAGAATTATTGGCATTGATACTCACGCTTGAGAATCACGCAGACCAGGAAGTAACGGTGTACAGTGACTCTGCCTATGTGACGTCGAATGTACACGCAGGCTTAGCGCACTTGAAAAGGAGGGGTTACCTCTGAGCGGACGGCACGCCAGTGCAACATGCCGGTTTATTGCAAAGGCTGATTAAGGCACTGCAGCTCCCAGTGGGCATAGTAGTCGTGAAATGCGCAGCCCACACAAAAGGGACAGATTTTAGCTTGTGCGGAAATCAAGCAGCAGATGCTGAAGTCAAGCATGTAGCAACTGAAGATGAAATAATGATATATGTGGAAATATCTGATGTTCCTGAGAAAATTATTGTTGTAAGAAGTGAGCAATAGGGCTACAGTAATATGTCGAACACTCAGTTAATGGAGTCCAAGGGGAAGCACGGCAGGAAGAAAAGAACCTTTGGAAGCGAAGAGGGTGTTCTTTAAGCCCTTCTGAGGCTTTATGGCGACAGGACAGTACTGGTAAACCAGCAATCCCTATAGCCCTACTGAAAATGGCACTGGAACAGTTAGACAATCCAGCGCATATAACAAGAGAGAATTTAGCAGCAACCATTGCAGAAGACTGGTTTGTACCAAACCTAGCAGAGCATGCTGCATTTTTTATGATGAATTGCATAGTCTGTCAGAAATTCCCGGCTGGGCATACTCTACGCGTGATCAGAGGAGTCATTCCAAGCCCTAATGGCGTTACGCTCACCTGGTATCCACAGGGGACGCCACCCAGCCCTGGTTGGATGATTTGCACTCGAACCCTCTCCCGGTCCCTTGGTAAGGCCTCTGATTAAAGATGGGTCTACAATATAGGAGAGCTGGATTCAATACCAGATTGTCTTTGTTTTCCCACCTCCCTTGGCCTAAACTCCTTCCTTCCCCTTGGGCCCTCTCCTCACCTTAATATTGTAAAAGGTGGATTCTCCATCCTGCTCCTCATGGCAGGGGCACGTAGATGTGGTAGGCGAGCAGCGACCAAGTTACTTCACTGGTGCAAGCTCCCTGTGGGAATCCAGGCCTGCTGCGACTCCGTACGTTTGCTGCTTTACAGTCTTTATATGCAGTTCTTATGGTCCTCTTAGTTCGAATAATAATGTCTTGCTTCTTTCCTTTTAGGTATAGAAAGGTATTTTGGTGTTGTCATGCAGTTTGAAGATGAGCATGGGCTGGTAGGCGAAAGCGTGGTGTGCGCGATGCTGTCCGGTGAGTAATGTGTGCGGCGCTGTTTCGTCTTTTATATTGCTAACCTGTATCTTTTCTCTCCTTGCAGGCTGTGATGTTCCTCGCCGAGCACTGTAATGTTCCAGCAATGATACTGACCAGGAGATGACTACCCAGGTAAGAATTGTGTGGCTTTCTTCGTTTGGGAGGAAACTTGAGTAAACGCTT
This sequence comes from Ambystoma mexicanum, assembly GCF_040938575.1. NCBI lineage: Eukaryota > Metazoa > Chordata > Amphibia > Caudata > Ambystomatidae > Ambystoma > Ambystoma mexicanum. The sequence goes on from NC_090934.1 coordinate 1,312,399,301, forward strand.
ACTAATGCTGTCTTTCTTTCTCCTCTTTCCAGTTTATGGTATTCCAGGATGCATGCGGTGCCAGATGGAGTCTTTACCTTCAGGTGAGTGGAACTGAAGTCGGCGATGGATTGAAGACAGGATACTGTTCCAGTTAAGTTTCGTAGTGTTCTTTCTCTTACCTTTTTCAGGTAAGCTGGCATCAAAGAACTGGACACGGTGAGCGTTAAGCTGCCCACAACAGAATAATGCAAAGCATGCTCTGCTGTTTGGGTGTGGTTTAAATAGTCTCAGGTAAAGTAGTCCAAGTAAAATAGCCCCAGACCTGCCACACCCAAAGTAGTCCAGGTAAAGTAGTCCCAGGCCTGCCACACCCAAAAGACTAGACCACATAGCTCAGTTCCTTGTAACTGAGCTATGTGTGTGCCTCCATGTTGGCTGAACCACCCCAAGGTAAATAGTCCCATTCTAATGTTGGTCTTCATGATGGTTATGAGCCTGGCGCCAAAGCCACCAGGACTGACTCCAAGAGAGTCTTGGATGAGGTTTTAAGGCCTTTGACCTGGCCCTAACTGGAAGGCTGACTTGCCAGTGAGGGCCAGGGACAAGGGTCATGACAAATGGTCCTTTTCAGCACTTGCACATCGACTATGTTGATATGATTCAAGTATGTAACGGGTACAGGTATCTAATTGTTGTGGGGTGTCCATTCTCTAGATGGATAGAAGCAGGTCCATGTACACACCCAGACTCTACCTGTGCGGCCAAATTCTTGGTAAGGGAGGTGTTTCCCAGATGGGGAGTTTGTGAAGTGATGAGGTCAGATAACGGTCCTCATTTTGTTAACGCAGTATTTGAACAGATCAGCTTGTTGCTTGGTATAAAGCACAGGTTTTCGTCAGAATATCACCTGCAAGGGAATCGGATATGCGAGATGCTCAACGGCTTATTAAAGGAAAGGATAGCCAAGTTGAAGATTACTCTGAAGGAAGGATGGATGCACTGTCTTCAACTGGCATTGCATGCACTCAGAAACCAGCCTGGTTCTGATCACCATCTTACGCCACGTGAAATTGTGACAGGCAGAAGAATGCAGACGCCATTAATGATTCGAACTAGAGCCAGATGTAATGCTCAGCCAACAGGAAAAGTGTTAGGATTGGAAATGCAAAACTACCTGAACTGTATGACTTCCAGTTTTTCTGTAATTTCAGCACAGCTGCGACAAGGAGGGTGTAGGGCAGTACAGAACACAGAAGGATATACGACAGCTGACAAGGTTCCGGAGTTACGTAAACCTCAACTATACCCTGGGGATACCGTCTTAGTTCAGAATCACACAAGAAAAAGGTGGGATAAGCCAAGGTTCCACAGCCCTTTCATTGTGGAGGATATTACTCCATCTGCAGTCAAGTTACAGGGAAGAAGAGCTTGGATCTTCCTTGGAGATATCAAGCCATATATTGGGGAGACTCCACTGGCCCACACCCCAACCCGGAGAAACTACAGACAACGGGGAAGAACCACAGCACGTGCAGACGAGATCCATGACGATGAAGGACGACGGATGACCAGTCAAGCAAAAAAGCAAGGAAACCTTTGTGATAAGGTTGTAGCCCAGTTATAAGACATTTCCTTTGAGCAAAATAAGGGCATAAAGGACACAAATACGAACACTCTATGCATCATAGTTGCAGGGTAAGAAAAGAACAATTGTATTTATTGAACCACAAGTAGCTTGTTGACTTTGGACTGAGGCACACTAAAGCCTTGATAAGAGAAGCTGTGCCAAATTTTGATCGAGGATATATAAACTGGAAAAGGATACAATATCCTGAATCCTTCCACACAGAGTCTTTGTTTGGACTTACTTATGGTGTCACACAATAGTGACCTCACTAGGCACCTATTGACCTATTTCGAATTGGTACTAGGTCCTATCGTCATTGGTGGGGAGACTTACAAGCATAGCAGAATTTCTTCAAGATTCTGATAATGAAAAAATAATAAGAAGACTGCTCACAGTGATTGCAGAACAGTTTCTTTTACTTCCAGAGTACAGCAAGGACGAGACAAATGTCCCTATCACCAGAGAATCATAGACTGGCAAATGCAGTGTTTTTTCGTTTAATTGAAGACTTTCCAGATCTTGTTGGGAGACATGCCAATATCAATGTACTTGCATTCATCCACATATGCTTCTAAATCGTATAATAGTGCAGGTTGCACTTTCTTCTCATCAAAATCACAGAAGAGTATAGAGACTTTTTCATTCGAGTGACAGATTGTGGGAGTATTGACAAAAAAATTATCTTTTGCTGACAGGGAAGCAACATGTCATCTGGAGTGAAGCAGATTCGAGGGATAGACTGGGAACTAGTCTATATGGAACATGGATTATAGACTTGCCAAGGTCATCGTTCATAGTTGGAACATTACATTGCAAACATAACTATTTCCAGAGTCAGAGGACAACTGGTCCAGAACTATTGATCCATGAAGCAGAGACAGCAGAATCCAGGAAAATTGATAATGATGAAAATGTATTAAAGAACCAGTTTTTGCTTCCTTAGATGATCGAGATGGGGAGCCAGAGCAGTAGCATCGTTTTCCCTCAGGAGGAGAGACAGTCATATTGCCCAAGAAACAAGTGCTGTAAGATCACTAACCGATGCATTGTTTATGCATGTATTATATTCAAAATCGTATTACTGTCCTTGACGGTTAGAACTGCATTTTTTATAGGTGCACAAAGTGTTGTTCCCATGCACCCACATGAACATGCATACTTGATACCCACAAGAGTGCCCAGACCTTAAATAGTCATTCCTGTTCCAATAAAAATTGGCAGAGTGACTGAGCTTGAGATGGATTTGGTAAGCAATGACACACACACACACACACACACACACACTTGTTTTAGCAAATGAGTTGAAACACCGGAGACAGGGTCGGCAAAGTAAACCAGACAAGAGATTGATGACAGTTACACCTACACAGATAATGAGTACAATCACACCTGGTCTAGTGTCAATGAGTTCAGAATCACATTCTAGAGAATGGGAGAAGCTTGGACAAACAATGATGGGAAGCTTCACACCAAGAGAAGTTGAGAGACAAATGGAAAAAGCTGAACTTTTAAGGAGACAAAAGGCTTTAGAGAATAAGCAAATATAAACGATATTTGCAAGCACACCTGATCCAATGACAAAACGCCCAAGTACAAGTCCCACAAGCAATCGCGTGCACAGAGATAATAGGAGAATCAGTATGGCCATTTACAAACGGAGGCAGAGGGATAAAGAAAGACTTACTCAACTTTCTTCTACTCCGAGAACCCGGATGGATGTGCCTGAGAATCCGTCAGCCAGAAGAAGTTATACCAATGTTTTCAGACATGTGGTTATTGCGAATTCCAAACAGACTTCAAGAATTAAAAGAAGCACACAAGACAACAATAATTAACTGACTGATTACCTGGACAGCACAGCACATTTGGGAAACAACATATGGTACCAACATATGAAGGAAGTTGGAAGATGAACTTTGGATGAAGAATGCTTTGTATGTGCACTTCTGCCATACAGCATGGGAAAGTCAAAAATCTTTGTAGCTATCGAGATAGATGTGCAGACAGCACACTGTCTGTCACATATAGCCATGTGCAAAACCAGAGGTCAGTTCATGTGAAGTGATGCTTCTCTCAAATGGGCAACTGAAAACACAGATCCAGACGAAGATGATTATGTCCAGGACATAAAGACAAGAAACAATGCCAAGACGAAGAACATTGTGATCAGATATGAAAAACCTGGAATAAAAGGAGCAGAGATCAGAAGAGAAGTGAACAAGAAATTGGAAACTGCAGGAAATACTTCAGAAGAATCTCGCAGATGGAAGAACAGAGGTCAAATGCAGATCTTGGGAACAGTGCTTTCACCAGATGGATGGGAAAAAGGAGAAGTGATCTGCAGAGCATGGGTAGTAATAGGTTGTTAGCAGGCTACCATTGATATAGTCCAAAATGGATGCAAGCCATTATGGCCAAAGCTTGCAAAATTACTGACATGGGTCGAGGAGAGAAGAGGGCCCTTGCAGATAATACCATTCCAGAGCCCAAAATTCCATTTCAGAAATAATGGCACAAGGAAAATGGGAGAGAATTACAATTGTAGCCGAGTCTTTGATGCTCCAGGAATGATGCATGGTACTGCAGTGATCATGGATCACTATTGGGCATGTGGATCCCAGGCATACATGAGACTGCCTGGGAGGTATATGTACATTGGTGAATGTCCATGTTCCACCGTTGGTGATGCCGAAAAGTGATGTGAACATTGATAGTTTACCAAAAGCAGATGCACACCTGAGAAAAAGAGATCCCTGGAACGTATGAAAAGAACAAAGAGGGAAAAAAAATTCTCTGCAAAATCCATAGAAGCTTTCGATGCTATCCCATACGAGCACAGGTTGTTCAGCCTGACCTTATTAGTGTTCACTACGTTCCTGATACCAAGAATTCAAGTTGAAGCAAATACTAAATGGTTGCAGATAACCAGATGGGAGTTACTGCAGACCCTCAACGTGACCATAAAAGGATTTAATGCAATCAGAGAAGAGTTGAGAGCAATCAGACAGACACTCCAGAACAGATATGTCTTGGACATGATCCCACTATGGATGGAGGCGTTTGTGCAAAAATTGGAGAATCGTGTTGCACATTTATACCTTCACACGATGATGAAAATGGGACCTTAACGGAGGCCATAGACATGCTGAAAAAACTACAGAATCAGATGATAGATGAAGCTGACGAAGTTGATGATGACAGTTGATTTGGAGCACTGTTTTCATGGATTCCACAATGGCTGGCACATGCATTCAAGTTTCTTGGAGCCCTGCTGTTGATATTACTTGGATTCTGTGATGATCAAATTAATAATCTCACAATGCCAAAAGACTGCAAAGAAAGCCATAGGGATGAAGATCATGATTGATGTTGAGTCAGGATGGAAGCCCAAAGACCTAACTGATGAAGAAATAAGAGACTTTTTGAAGACCAGCATTTATGCACCACAGGGAATTAAGTTCCTATATTCAAGAAATCATAGAAAATATTTGGGAAAATGGATCTATTTCAGTCCAAGTGAAGAATGTCATCTGATGACATGGAACAAGGATGAGCATGTGAGAACAGCAGGATGCTTGAAAGGAGTCATAAAGATATGGACCAAAGCAAAAGAAACAATTATGCTGTGGGACTGGATCTATACACCAGCCCAATGCGTTAAACAGAAACATGCACAACTATTTTGCACCTTGATTAAAAAACCCAGGACCCCGGAATCTTATATTTTCAAATTTTTGGATGCAAAATATAGAGATTTATTTGTTAGTTTTAGATTGAATATCTGGCATACTAGAGATGTTCTCGCTAGATGGAAATTAATCTCCTCAGCGAAAAACATCTGCTCAATTTCAAGGGCTTTATCTTCTGGTATTAAATAGTACTAGAATGAAATTATAGACCCAATTATAGGGCATAAAACAACAAAAAGATCGGCATAGCTTCTGAGGTTGTGATTAACATGAAGTGTTCATGATTTATACCCCATCTTCCCACATTGAGGATACTTTGCCACAATTCGTTTTGTTTTTTAATGAATAAGTGTGTGTTATGTTAATACATGGTGTCACAACAAATGAAATTTTGTTGCGTTTTAGACAAAATATTAAATTTAAAAAAAGTGTTTTTTGAGATATTGATGTCTCTTTACTAGGGTGTTTTAACTGTTGAAAAATTTTCTAACTACCTCATATTGTACTTTAATGCTACTTAAGTGCCAAGCTGTAGCTATGAACTTTGAATATTTTTAAATTCTCTTGCCAACTTTCCCAGACTAGTGCAATATTTCTGTAGTTGTGGAAACAGATCTGCTGATGGTGTGAGCAATGATCGGCTTTCAGTGGCTTTGTTCTTCATTATAGGATCCCCTTGATCTGATTAAAGAGCATTGAGTCTGCATTGAATCTATCCGTAACCAGCCATTGTTCAAAAGAGCAGGGCACCGACTACCTTAATCTCCAGAATCTGACTGCAGAAGATCACTAAATCAAGGAAGTTACCTCACACGTTGACCGCAATTAGTGCTGGTTACAGAAATGCTTTTGTCACCAAGGCCCATCAAGCTGATCTGATACTGGGGAACTCTAATTATACCCCGCCTTCATTCTGCTTCTTGAGACATGAACTTAGATTGCTTAGAACCTTCAAGTCCATAGCTAACCTTTCACAGCAGGGCATACTGTCATTCAGGTCAAGCAAGGTCCTTTCCAAGTACATGCCTCTTCAATTCTATATCACTAAAATAGCCACAATTGGATGAAACAAATGTGTGATTGTGGCATGAAAATACCTGTGAACGTCTAGCTGACTGGGAAAAAGCCTAAGTGGCAGCTTGATAGATGGGTGATAGTAAGTATAATATTTTGAATTTTATCTCCTTTTAAGAGACACTTGTTTTAGGCCACTTCCACCTTTTAGCTAGGAGGCGAGAAGCACCCTCTGCATGGCTGATCTGTCTTTGCCACCACTATTGAACATGTATATCTTTACGATTTAATGGAGGAATATGTAATGAAGGAACAATCTGTGAATGACTTGAAACCTTTGTCGGGGCAGTTTACTTTTAAATTGGGTAGCCTTAGGGTTTATTTGATGAAGAAGAAAACAAAGTAATGGGAATAACAGAGCCCAAAAAGGCTGATCCTTGTGTCTGTTCAAACTGTCTATTTTTTTCACTCATGTTTAATGGAGTGTGGGCTTTGCTCAATTAATGGGTGTGTTCCCAGGGATAACCCAGAAAAAGTAAATTTGTTGGACACCAGGTAAAATCAAAGATCAATTATTTCTGTATTTCCATAACCAAAAGGCCCCTCATTGAACATTTTTGTGTGGATAACCAATGGTGTAGTGATCATTTTCCAATTAATTTAATAATACAATGGCAATCGGCTATGTTATCAAACAAAAAAGCTCCCCATTTAACAGATGCAGAACTAAACTCAAATAATACACAAAGTATTAAGTGGATAAAAGTTGATAAATCAACCATAGACCAAGACATAATAGCGCCTAATTTCTTGCTTTTTTATCTTTATTAGATTCGAATTCTGACAAGTCAACTGTACTTTCAATCTTTGACCTAATGATGGAAAGATTTTAAAAAATGTTCATAGTCAAATCTCTCCATAACAAGAAAAAGTTGCAAAGAGGATAGTTTAACGAAGAGTGTAGAGGTGCCAAGCCGAACCTACTTGCATGCTTAAAAAACCCTCTAACATCTAAAGCAGAGGTGGTTACTGCCCATATAAAAAAACACAAGCTTTATGAAAATAATAACTAGATAAAGCTATGTGCTCTGACCTGCTCATGGCCTCCTCTGAGAAAAAAAACAAAAACATTCTGGGAGATAGTTGTAAAGGAGCCATTATACAAACAGACTAAGACAGGCATACAAATTAATGCAGAAGACAGTATATGGGTGGATAGTTTTTCTGCACTATATAGCGACCTTGGGAAAACAGACACTGAATTGATTCCAGTGGTTCCACCTATGGAAATCACTGACTACTGTCAGCAGGCTGACCATACTCCCATAGTATTTTCTCTTGAAGATGCAATCAAGGCCATTAAAGCACAGGCACATAACCGTTCCCTGGGTACGGATGGAATCCCAGCGGATCTTTTCCAGAATCTGATTGATTTATGGGTAGCTTTGCTTACTGTTGGTTTTAATTGTATTTTAATAACTGGGAGTATTGCTGCCTCTCGGAAGCTTACCATTATCTTTAAAAAAAAATGTAAACAGGTGTAAGATTGAGTCCATTTGCATATAGACCCATAACCCTGCTGAATACAGGTTTTAAGATATTTGGCAGAGCATTGTTAGGCAAACTAGACACATGGGCGGTGGAAAATGATATTTTAACTGATCGTTCTGGACTGGGGACTAGTGAACAAGCTTTAAATCTTTACTGAATAGCCACACACTCCGTCTTTATGAAAAAGGAGCCAATTTATTTGGCTTTCATCGACCTGAGCATTGCCTTTGATAAAGTTAATAGAGCAAAACTATTGGAGGTGCTCAGGTCAATGTGCTATCTAGGGGATATATTGAAGCTCTTAACCAATATTAATTCTGATAGCAAAGCCTGTGTACGAAGTGGCGATAATGAGCATTGTTCCTCCTATTTTTCAATTGATAAAGGAGTAAGACATGGTTGTGTGCTTGCACCACTTTATTCTCGTTCTACATAAATTGGCTGGATGACTCTGACAATTCGAGTTGCTGGCGTTCCCATGATAGGCAACAGGAGGTTGCCTGTTTTAGCTTATGCGGACAACAGTGCTTATAGCTCTCACCCCAAGAGCCATGCAATCTCTTATCACAGCATACACACGTTTTATGAATAACCTTGATTTGAAGGTGGCCACCTGAAAACTAGCTATTTTAGTTTGTACCTCAAACAGAAAATCGATCATAAGAATAAAAATGTACAGGAATAATATTCTTATTTTACAGGTAACAGAATTTGATTTTCTGGGCATCCGTTTTAACACAAATGTATTAGGTCAAGGACACATAAATAAGCAGGCCCAAAAAATGTCAATGGGGTAGTTTCACAATTTATGTCCATGTGTAAGGACAACCCTTAAATATAATACTTGAAGAATACAAGGCAAAATTCAAATCAGTTGCTAAATATGGGGCTACTTAATGGGGTTTTTACAAATGTGTCGCTATTACAAACTGTGGAAAATGACTCAAGAAATTGCTTGGTTTTCCCAGATCTGCATCTAATTATGCTACACATTTGGAGTTGGGCCAGCCATAGTTGGATGACGTGTGGTCTCTTGAGGTGGTGGCCAACTGGTTACAGATATGGTCTAACCCTGTTGCAGTTTTAACCCAACATATCATTTTGAATATTTTATCAAAAACAGTTTTTTATTGATTCCTTGGTTCAATTATGTCCTAAAGTTTTTACTGAAAATTAATGATACTTCACATTTTAAAACACCTTTTATGTTAAACCAAACTATGCACAAGGGACTATAAAAGGCATCTGATGGAATACCTGGTTACAGATAATAGAGAGAGAGATACATTTTTAAAACCTTTAAATCATTGATTTATTTTACTTGTGGATAATGGGATTTAGGGTTACCTACTGTGGAAAGATAGCTTGTACGACAGTTGATTCATGACAAGGGCACGTTTCAATTGTATTCCAAAAAATCTTACTTTGCACAACACCTGCAGATCTTTTTGAATTTTATATTCGTTTGCCAGTTTATGAACACATTAGGAAAAAAACGATCCTTATGGTTTTAAGGGGTGCTGGATTTGTACAATATCGTCCAGCTCTTTTTTTCATTAAGAGCCGATTCCTGTTATATAAGATTGGCCTTATTATCATATCTTTGATAAGATCTAAATGTTAGAAAAAACCACTTACAATTTTAATTATGCAATTTATATTTATCTTCTTTTTTTTATTACTCTGTACTGCTGTAGATATGATTATGGATTGCATTGTATTTGTTTTATAGAATTTGTTTTTCCGCAGTGATGATGATATCTTTACGAATATACTGTGTGGTTTTAAGTTATGTAAATTTTTCTGTGTGCCCTTAACGACTTTACTCAGTTTGGATGTTATTGTATTGTTAATTTAATACCATTTCTATAAGATTTTGCACATGTACGTGGAAAATGTGCTTCCCTAAACTCTGCAGGATTTGGTCATTTATTCCCTTTCTAATTTCTGATTTGCAGGTGTGAGCTCGCTCATTAATCTTCTCACATCTGCACAAGACGAAGATCAACCAAAATTAAACATAATGCTTTGTGAAGCAGTTGTGGCTGTCTATCTCAGCCTTTTAATACATGCGCTTTCAACTGATTGCAGCAATGAATTATTTCGGATAGCTGCTCATCCATTAAACAGTCGCATGTGGGCTGCTGTGTTTGGCGGAGGAGTAAAACTTGTTGTGAAACCGAAAAGACTTGTCGAAAGTGTTCCAGGTAAACCATTTTACATAAATGACATGTATAGGGAAAGATGATTTTGACTTGTTTGTTCCTATATTTGTAGGTCTGTGCACAGGCAACGTTTTAATTGAGCCACCTGATTACATGAAGAAGTGAAACAAATGTACTACACACAAATTATAAGAGGGTAACCCAGGTGCAAGGCTAGTGCATGCCATTGTTTTATGCTTTCATACCATATTCATGTGCCATTCTCTATCAGCAAAATGTTCCTATCCAGTCCATATACTGTTGGAAAACAAGCCTCTACTTTGCCTTCATAGCCTACATTTATTTTTCGGTTGTCTTGAGACAAAGCCTTTCTCCAAGACTTTTATTTGTTTTATTTTGTCGATTTTCCCTATGTTGGCCCAGGCCAGTTGATAGAAGTACGCCATCCCTAGTGAAAAATAAATGTCCAATTGATTCCTTTCCTCCATATTCTTTGGGCACAAGTCTGGATTTGGAAACCTTTTCAGCCACAAAGTGGGGTCCTGCAGCCCTGCATTTCCTCAGCCTAACTTTCACTGTGGTTTTGACATGGGGTGTCTGTTGGCTGGGCCCTATGACCTCAGTTAATTTCTCCCATGAAGGCCTCGGATTTCAACCCTTTGCAGGGACTGCAGGGGAACTCATGATGGTTTTGAACCCACATGAAAGCTGTACAGTGCTTGGATCCGGGCCATCATCAATGAATGCAGCTCCATTCAGTTGATGCGATGCACCCTAAGGCCATTAGAGCAAATCACAAAAGTATTTCCCAATCTTCAACCCAGAGCAATTATGTCCAAGTCACTGACTTCTTTGAAGACTTAGGTTTTTAAGGCAAAGTCTTAGAGCTGCCAACAAAGCCAAGGAGTCAGAGAAACCTATTACCTACAAGACACTAAGTGAACCCCCTCCTGATGACAGCCCTTATACTCTCCAAGAAGCATCACCATCTTCACCACTCCTGGGCCTCAGATCCCAACAAATTAATTAATTCATTTATCTTGTCATTTGTTGTAGTGCCTTTAACCATGATTATGGCCCCAATACGCTTTTGTTTGAACGCCATCAGAGGCACCGGTATCAAACTTTTGGGAGAATTTGGGAGGTGCTATTATCAGTGTGTGCATTTCAGCCATTAAAGTAATGCGAGGGTGGCCAAGACCCTGCTAGTCACCCATGTCTGAACGGAGTGTGTATGGGTGCAGCAGAGGTATAGTATGGACCGAAGGGGGATTGTGCTTAAGGGGATAGTTATGTGGGAAGCTACAGTGCAAATGTTTGTTGTTAAAAGTGGCTTCATTCTTATGGTAGAGCTGATGTGCAATATTGTTGGTGTTATATGTGAGTGCAGGGTGTGTGGAGTGAGCCCGTCCCTTCTGCTAAGTTAAGAAGGTGCAGTGAGCGAGAGGAGGAATGGGTTAGCTGTACAAACAACAATGTCTACTTCCTAGGCTCCATCTATGTACAAGGAGCAGTGCTATGTTTCACAGGCAATCCAAGTGCTAGATGAATGCATAATACTTACCCTTTGAGAGGTTCTTAGCGAGAGATTGCCATCCCTTCAAGTGCGAACAGCGTCCCCATTCCATGATTACATGTGATGGCATGGCCCACCCTCCTGTTTTTTCGAGCAACATGCAGAGCCATCCACAAGCGAGGCGTCAAGGTCCTCCTGCAGTATGTTCAGCGTGATTTTCCCAGGGTTCATTTTAAGTGTGATGCATTGCCCACCGTCTAAGCCCGTATGAGTGCAATAACGGGCAAAGTGTCAGGATTTGTTCCCGGTGCAAGTTGCTGGAGTGACTACATGAGTCCTCCATGTGTGCAGCTTTTGATTTAGTCAACCGTGACAAGCTATGGCAAACACTAACCACCAATTTTCAGTTTTGTAAGAAAGCCACTACATTGATAAAATCCCTCCTTTCCGACCGCACCTCAAGAGTCACCCTAGGCGATGAAGCAGCTGACCCCATCCCAGTACCTTTAGGAGTACCGCAAGGATCTTGCCTCTTCCCCACCCTTTACAATGCCTACACAAACTACTCTTTGCATACTACTCCTTCATAACCATCACAGGCAACCTCGAACAGGACATAGCTTCCATTAACAAAATGTACTCTCGCATCCAAAACTGGATGGCCAACAATAGTCTCTGTCTGAATGGAGAAAAAACAGAGATTCTCATAGTCGGCTCCCCAGCCAGACTCCGCAAACTCCACCCTGACTACTCTTCCATAATGATAGATGGCACCCCTATCCCCATCTCCCATAAAGTCAAAACCATAGGAGTTCAAATTCACTCCAGTCTCACCATGAATAATCATATTAGCGCACTTGCCTCTTCCACGACATATACTACTAAACTCATCACACTAAATAAGCCTCTCTTCTCCACCAAAAACTGCCTCAGCCATGCCAGAGCCCTCATCCTAACGAAAATAGACTACTGCAACGCCCTACTATTAGGCACCTCTAAAAATAATCTAAATAAACTGCAACTCTTTCAAAACAAAGCTCTCAGAGCAGCTCGAGGCTTTAACAGAAGAGAACATGTATCCCAGCACAGAAGAGATGCCCACTGGTTTCCAGTGCAAGCCAGAATTCTCCACAAAACTCTTACCATCACCCATAAATGCATTAGAGGCAATGCCCCCATCTATCTCCGCTAAAGCAATTTTGGTAAAACCACGGCCAGGACACTCAGATCCAGCTCCAACACACACCTCCACATCCCACGCTTCACAACCTCCAGACCAGTTAACACCAGCTTACCCATAGCAGCTCCCCGTATTTGGAAATCACTGCCTGCCCACCTTAGCAATGAAACTTCCTTCCTGAAGTTCAAGAAATTATTAAAAACCTGGCTGTTTAACAAATACTAACAGCTCAAGTCCAACCCAATAGGACCCCTAACCTGCTTTTTACCCCGTATTTTGTGTGAACCCACCTCTCCTTTGTCAACCTATGTAACTGTACATAATGCCAAAGATATATTTATTTGCCGAAGATGTATGTATATGCCTAAAATGCAACCAGCCAAGATACCTAAGATGCATGATGTTGCTTAAGATACCCACGATACATGTAACGGTACAAGCTCACCAAGATGTATGTAACCTACGCCGTGATACCCAAGGGTTTGGGCGTGTAACCAAATGAAATAAATAAATAAATACGTTTTTGACTGAGGGGGCGGGGGCAGTGGGTGTGGGTCCTAATGAACACAGCCATGGGATAGATTGGGGAAGGAGAGCTGTTTTGCTGCAGATTAGGATTTTGTTTTTTCCAGGGTTGACAAGCGGGTGATTGTCATCCAGAGGTCAATGTCCGAGAGGCAGGATGCCAGGTCTGGGTGGGGTGAAGAAGGGGAGTTGAAAATCTTGAGGATGATGAGTATCGTCAGCATAATTTTAACTGGTGAGATTGTGTAAACGGATACTTTTGGGAGGGATGAAAGGTCAAGGTTGAAGCGGAGTGGGCAGGGGGAGACTCCCTGTGGGACTCTGTGGGGGGGGCAGAGGAGAAAAGATAGACATTTTGAGAGTCATCAGAGAGCAAAGCAGAGATGCATCTGAGCGCAGAGTCCCTTATGCCTACCTCAAAGAGTCTTTGAGGATGGAGTGGTTAATCGTGTCGAAGGCTGCTGAGAGGTCAAAGAGGATGTGAGCAACGCAGCCCTCAGTCTCTGCTGTCCTTTTCAGGTCATCCCAGATAGAGACCAGGGAGGATTCAGCTCCATAGAGGGGGCTGAAGCCAGACTGGGCAGGGTCAAGAATGCTGTGGGCCTCAGTGGAAAAAGCTGAGCTGAGAGTATGCCATGCGATCTAGGAATATGGCTATGAAGCGGTTGTTGGAGTTGGGGCGGTAATTCGAGGGTACGAGGGGGCCAAGAGAGGGATTTTTTGTAGTGGTTTGATGTGAGAGGTTTTGTATGCTGATGGGAAGATCCCTGCTGTTAGTGAGTGGATGATTATATATCTAGCGAGGGTGCCTGTACTGGTGGAGAAGATGTTTTTGATGAGGACAGGGGTCTCCCAGGGATGCTTATGGGTTGCCATTGGAGAGAAGCCTGGAGAACTCAAGATGGGAGTTTGCAGAGAATGAGCTGAAGATGGTGCAAGTTGGGGGCAGTGGTAGGGGGGCTGTCGCTATTGGGGCAGAAGGGGTTGGTCGTTCAGCGTGGAAGGCGAGGTTCCTTTCAATGGCTATGTTGAAGTAATGGTCAGAGAGCGTGTCGTACAGTGCATGGGAGACACAGGTGGGGAGGAATAAGAAAAGCAGAGGCGAGTCTTAAACCTTGAGATGATCTTGTGGAGTTCTTTGCATGGGTTGTTTGCATTGGCAATGCGAGATTTGTAGAAAGCATGTTCGGCTTTTCAAATTTCGATTCTGTTGGCTCTCGTCTGTCTAGCCAAAGTGGCTTTGTTTGGGTTGGTTCGCCAGTGTCGTTCCTGGCGATAGTTGAGAGATTTGAGGCGAGGGTTAAACCACCTGGTGGAAGAACCTGGTGGTGGGATGGGGGTTTTGTTGGGGTTAAGGGGAAAAGGAGCATCTGAGAGCCATTGGTCAAAAAGAACTGGGGTGGAGGTTCCTCCCTGCTCACTGTGCTTAGAGAGGCTCATCTTCACCTCACTGATGATGCCCAACAAGGCTGAAACATGTGTATGGGCTTGCTGTTGGTACTCTTGTTAAGAGAGGAATTGCCATAGCATTTCAGTACTGGACTGCCCATGTGGGCGGGACAAAGACTGATATGCAAATGGATATTTCCCTTCTGTGAAAGGTACAGTGAGCAAAAAGCAGATAGCTGCGAACTCTCAATGTGGTTAACAACCACTGAACAGGTTATCATGCCTTGTTCTTCCGAGAGAGGGGCGCCTGGTACCTTTGTTAAATGCTGCCAGATAACCATTACAAAAGTGGTGAGACTGTGCATAGCTCTACCCTCTCTCTCCAAATTTGAGCATGACCTCATAGATCTCATATAGCCGTGCCACTCAAGGAAGACTGCCTCACTTTTAATGCTTCAGTTTTTGATACTTTCATGGCTGTGCAGCTCAAGCCTGCCTCAGCTCCGACCTTGAATCAAGGACTTGGCCAAGAGATACCTCTAACTCCTATAGATCTGGTGTTCCTCTCTGCCCATCCCACTTCTGAGAGCCTGGCAGTTCAGGCTTCCATGACAGTGGAAAAGGATGAAATCTTTCCTACCTTGCCCTCTAACAAAATGCAAAGCTGCACACCGTAGGGAGAAAAGTGTTTGCTTCTCAGCCATGCATTGTGGGCTATTAATGGCTTTTGCAAGATATTTCTGCACCCTTTGGAACATGGTGAAGGAGGCTTCAGATAGTGTGAAATGATGATTGTAATTGCAGACCTGGTGAACCATGTTAAGGAGGCTGTCCAGTAGATCTTCTAGTTCGACTTAAATAGGAAGACCTATTACTCACTTTCCAATAATATTAAGTTATCTGAAATATAATTAAACAGAAATACTTGTAAGCAACACATTCATGATTTGTGTGTGTTCCTTTGTTAATTCGTTCACAATCACACATAATTAGATCCCTGCACATATACATATTCAATAAAATGCCATTAAATATGTAATATACAACTTGACAAGAACAGCAACATAACACAACATAATACCCCATAAAGACAAATCATACAAACTACTTGAAATTTACACTAATCAATGCAGAATTATACATCAATTGGACACTAATTCCACTGTTTCTCTGCAGTAATTCTACTCCCTTCATGCACCCGTTTTTTTTATCCTAAATCTCTCTTAATACTGGATCTTCATGGGAATGCTCGAATTTGTTACTTTTTCTTAATCTTGTGCGAGATTTCTTGGTCTCAGACATGGGTCTCAACTTTTACACTTTCAGACACTTGAACAGCTTTCCATACTTTCATTTTCAAAGACTCCCATGTTCTGTCCAGCTTAATCTTGTCATCATGGATGTGCTCATCATGAAGAAAAACGTGCCAGATGTGTGTCATTATATGAGGCCTTAAGAAGAGATATCAAATAGCACAGGTATCCCGCAATCTTGATTCCTTCTTCAGTATTGCGCCGTTCACACCACACTTAGAGATCCGAAATATGTGACGTTTCTTGCAGTGTACTGCACACACTACAAAGCTCTGTTATGCGGCGATGTGAGCTGTCCTTTGCATTATGGTAAAGTATTGAATCCTGTCGCTCATCACAATAAACATATCTATACTTTACAAATATGTTAAAAGCCATTTGAAACCAGCACCGCAGAGCAAGCGGCATTTTTGAAAGTGGCTGCAACAAACGGTGCAGGAATGCACACTTACAGGTAAGTGTTTTAAAATTTCTAAGTGGTTATTTAATTTTCAAATGTCTTTTTTCTGAGCTAAATATCCTATCACTATTGTGGTTTAGCATAATGTCAGTACCCTTTTTGTCTGTGCAGGGATAAGCAGTTTAAATGTTTTTCTGATTCAGGTAAATCAAAGGACTCTGAGTTGAGTTCAGAAATCCTACCACCTGTAACAAATCCGCAACCAGCACCACTTTTACCAGTGTCCGATAGTGAAAGTGTGGCATGCAGTGACAAAGCACACTTATCTCAGAAGGAGGGTGAGATGCGTGTGTGTTGATTGCTGTGCCTAGCACGTTATTGTACTTTTCATATACAGGACCCTAAACTAAAGCACTGATGAAATAAAACAGCAACTCTTAAACGTGTTTATGAGATAATTTTGCATGAATTAAAAGCATGCAGTGACGTGTTGAGTGTGAACTTAGATTAGTTGTTACATGCTTCAGACTGAATTTGTCAGTAACTGTTAGAAGATTTTACAATAAGAATTCTGTGTGTGTGTTAAAATTGTGAATAAAATAACATCACTATTGCTGTTGAACTAGAAATGTATGTACTTGTAGTTGCAAGTTTCAAGACTAACTATGTGAAGGAACCGCATGCTCCAAATAACTTTTAATGCACTGCTTGGCATAACATCAGTTATCACACGCATCTTTGATTTTTTTTTTGGATTTTTTTTTGGCAAGTTGGGGGACCGGACACCAGCAACCCAACAGAGAGGTATATTCTTCTTTGCTAATGTGGTTATGCTTGGTAGCCTAGATGGATCGCAGAAGTAAAAAATAAATAAAAAAAACTGAATCAATTATTGGACGCTTGTCACCTATTGGTGACACATGCACTGCAAAAGAGCACATTCTGAAAAGTAAGCTTAAAAAGAATCAGGAGGCCACCAGGGGGCGCTTATATGCTGGCTGCCTAAGCTTGCAGCTCCTGGGCCAGCGGGTCATTTAGTGGACAGAGCCCCCGCTCTTGACCTCCCGGCAGTTGGATCGGAACTCGCCAGTGTTTAAACACCCTGTGCGCACTGTGGCGAAATCCGGTGCGTATCGGCCCAGGGGTACCTGACCTAACTGAGAGGAAACGTTTTCCCGTGCTGCAGGCCATGCCTCCCGGGACGCTGTGCCCCTTATACAACAGAGGGCTGCTGAGGGCGGAACGGCAGAGGGCCCGTGGGACAGGTGAAGAGTGTCTGGCAAGGGAGTCCTGTGGCGGCATGAGGGTCCCTGTTGGATGCCGCCCCCACCCTCCGCCGTCCACCCTCCTCCGAGAGCTGACTGATCCAGAGGGGAGGACTGGGAACGAGGGTCCTGATCCCCTGGTGCGGGTTTCAGACCCTGCAAGAGTGGGGGGAGTGTAAGCTGGCACATTGGACAACTGGGTGCGGCGCCATAGCCCTCCTCCCCCGTAAAGGAGACATAGGACAAGTCTCCAGAGGCTGCAGGAGTTCATAGGCCGAGGATGTAGGCCCATAGCTGGGGTTGGTGGCCACCTGGTATCCACTAGGGAGGTGTGCCCACCTTGCGTGGTGGACTTGGAAGACGGATTGGGGAGAGCAGCAGCACGGAGGGGACCCCAACCCACACATGGGGGACATCTGGTCCTGCTGGCGCCCTGGGGTCCCACAAGGAGCTGGCAAGGCCTGCAACATATTGTGCCTAAGGAATTGCAGTATGGTAAGTCTGGATAAAAAGGGGACTATTTGGGACCCCCAAGCGCCACCTGAACGCAGCCGGACTGGAGGCCTAAGTGGAGATGTGCAAGGCATTGGGCCAGGAGGTGCCTCCAGGGACAGAGGCTCTAGCAGAAAAGCACTGCTGGGGGGGAGGTGTCAGCCCAGGGCTACCTTGGAACTGTAGAGGAGAGCTGAGTGGATGCCAGACGGAGGAGGGCACACTTGGATCACTGCAGTGACTGCCCCCTCCCCCCCAAGGGGAAGTGGGAGGTGTGGGCTCCCTGCTTAGGGGCGTGTGCCTGCCTCCACTGTACACCATTCATCCAACACACAGGTAGCTGTGCCCCTGTGAGGACTGGAGAGTGTCACAAGTGCCAAGGTTTCTTGGAGGACGGTGGGGTGAGCACCCACAGTGAGGAGAGTTTGAGACAACTAAGGCAGATAGGAGCAAAGTGGCCTGGAACTGAGGGGTTTACTGCCCCCAATAATGGCCATCTAACCTGAACACTTCCTCCGGCAGGGTGTCGGCCCCTTGGTGTGCACAGGGGCCAGGGTCCAAAATGTAAAGGCGCAAGAGAGGCCTTACACAAATCACATTGTAAAGCAGGCCAGTCTGCGGCAAAAGTGCCCCTGAAATACAGTTCAGCACGGGTGTTATTGAGCGAAGGCACATGGACATGAGATCTAAGCTAGCTAGCTTTGAATATATTCGGAAGGAGAGCTTGGAAGAGACTGGGCGCCGGTCCACCATGTCTGCCGGAGGGGATGAGTCCATGACGACGAAAAGAGATGTCGTAGCACTAATGGAGGAAATCAGAAATATGAGAGCCGACATTGGGGGAAGGGTAGACCAAGTCACTTAGAGGATAGATAAGATGGAAGACAGACTGGAGGAAGTGGATCATAACCATTCCTCCCGGGCTGCCCTTGAGGTCCAAATGGATGTGAGAATGTCAGAAATGGAAAGGAGAGAGGGTGAGATCACATTGAAAATGGATGACGTCGAGAATCGAGAAAGGTGGAACAACCAAAGACTTTTTGGGATCCCTGTTAAAGGGGGGGAGACAGAGTCGGATCTGAGGAGAACCCTCCATGAAGTCACAAAACTAATTTTTGAGGACAACACCATAGACAAAGCCAAAATAGAAAGGATTCATAGAGCCAGCGGCTCAGCATAGGTCCGTCCTAGCCCGATTTCATAACTACCCGGACAACCACAAGATTTTGGAAAAAGCAAGGATGAAAGGCCAGGGGATGTACGGAAACTCTAGAGTAACAATCTTTCATGCTGTGTCCTCCCTAACACTTGCCCAGAGATGTCTGTGTGCCCCCCTTATGAAGTGGTTGAACGAGAAGGGGGACCTGGTGCAAGTTTGAGTTCCTTGTTTCTATTTGCCTATGACAAAGCTCAAATTGGCGTGCAAAGGCTTGCCAGGTGGCAAGGAAGAGGTGTTCCAAGTGGGGTAACAGGATGGCGACCACAGGGGAAGGGGCCCGAGAGAGCCGGCTGAGGTATCAATGTTAAAGGGCTGAACTCACCAACAGAGCTAGAAGTCTCGTTTCTCCAGGAGACTAAATTCTGGGGGAGGAACAAAGAATTCCTTGTGGCTTGGCGGGACAAGCATATTGGGGCTCTGGCCTAGTGAGAAAAGCGGGGGTGGGTATTCTATTCGGCAGAGCGCTCAAGCTGGAGATGTCCAAGGTCTGGTCAGATGTGGAGGGGAGGGCATTACTGGTCTCTGGTGCCTTTAGAAATGTGTGTTTTATGCTTGTCACAATCTACCCACACAACCAGACCAGAAGAATATTATCCCGAAAATATTGGTCGAGAGCTCAGGACACCTCATCATTGGAGGTGACTTCAACATATGGGCGGTCGTGAATCTAGACAGACAGAGGTTGCACGAGAGGTAACAGGACCTGGTGAGGCAGGGGAATGGGGAGGTCCAAGTGAGTCTTGAATTGTATGGGTTGCGGGATATGTGGTGTCACTTTCACCCACAGCAGATGGGATATACCTTTTTCTAATTCGCCAATGCAACCTTTACCAGGATAGATTACGTATATGTTTTAAGGGATCTGTGGGAGGAGGCGCAGAACTCAGAGATTCGGCCGATCACCTGGTTGGATCATGACACGGTCACATTGGATCTGGGCTGGGCGGGCATGAACACTAGGGAGGTGCAACAAGTCCCTATTTAAGGATCCATTATTACTTCCAGGAAATGGCTAGCGAAATTGAGAAATTTTTCATTACAAATCATACAAGCAAGGTGTACATGAGAATGGTATGGGAGGCAGGAAAGGCGACCTGGAAGGAGGGGTTCTGGTTCGGGAAAGCGCACGCAAGAAAAGAGAGCGGGCACTCATTGAGAATAGGCTGAGGGGAGAGATAAAATACTTGGATGAACGAGCGCAAGCGCCAGGCGAAGGAAGGGAGGAGAGTATTAAGGAAGCCAGGGGGAAAAGAGAGGAGCTGCTGCTCCTTGAGGAAGGGAGGATAATATGCAAGCTGCAATTTCTTAAACAGAAATTCTACGAAAAAGGGGATAAGGCTGACGTACTCCTGGCTGCTAGTTTGAGAGGGCAGCAAGGGGAAAGATGGGTTGCGTAAATGGAAGGGAGTGGTGCAGTATGAAGGTCCTCGACGGAGAGGATCCAGGAGGCATTTTTATCCTTCTACGAGACTCTATACAATCTCTCCCGCCCCCGGAGTGTATGCAGGTTGCGGGAGAGATTGAAGAGTATTTGGGAGATATTCCTCTGCACAGACTGACTAATGAGGAGTTCATTATACTGCAAGCCCCTATTACAGCGGAGGAAATTAGGAAGGCGGTGGGGAGAGCCCCAGGGGAGGACGGGTTCAACGCAGGGTTTAACAAATCCTTCCTCAACGTATTATTGCCTGTTATGCCGGAATTGTTCAATGACGTAATGAAAACGGGTAAAGCCCCAGAGTCTTTATCAAGGTCACTCATCACAGTGATACCTAAGGAGGGGAGGGACCCCAATAAATGTGGTACATACCACCCTATCTCCCTTCTTAACATGGATGTCAAGATATACACTTGGGTACTGGCAGCTAGGTTGGAGGGATGCATGCCACATCTAATCCATCTTGACCAAGTGGGTTTCCTCAGGGGTCGACAGGGTGCAGACACAATGAGAAAAACCCTACACCTGAAGACAGGGCAGTAAATGGGGATTCCTCCCTTCTTTCGGTGGATGCCGAAAAAGGCTTTTGATGTAGTGGAGTGGGAGTTTCTCAAAGCAGTGCTCATCAAAAATAGAAAAGGCAAGATTTTCTCAGCAGGATCATGGTGGCGTACACCTATCTCAGGGTGTGTGTAGCAGTGAATGGGGGCCACTCCTGTTGGTTTGGGCTGGGTAGGGGGGCCCAGGCGGTGTTGCCCTCTTTCCCCCTTGTTGTTTGCACTCTCACTAGAGCCCCTCGCTCAGAAGATTAGAGAGGAGACTGAAGTAGAGGGAGTCCGTGTAGGAGGGGTGGATTACAAAGTCGCCCTATATGCAGACGATATGTTAGTGGTCCAGCTGATCGATTAATATGGCTCGCTGTCTGGCTTTAAGATCGATACAACTAAATCAGTCCTTTTCCCTCTGAACAGAGATATAGAGTGGGATACATGTAGGTTTGCACCTCTGGGGCTGCAGATCAGCTTGGGTATGTTGAGATAACTGGGTATCAATGTCACTAGGGAAATGGGGGAACTCTTTGGGGCTATCTTCCCCCCCTAGTGTCCAGGCTCAAAGTGGACCTGGAGAAGTGGGGTAAATTAACACTATCCTGGTTGGGTCAACTCACTGTCCTAAAAATGGTTATGCTTCAAAGACTCCTGTACCCGTTTCAGATGCTCCCCATTCGTATTCCAGACTCATTCTTTCAGGAGACGAAGAGCTCCCTCCTGAGATTTCTTTGGCAGGGTAAGAAAGCCAGGATAGCATGGGAGGTAGGCCTCTCAGATGTGAAACGCTATTATAATGCCGCCCAGCTGCAAGTTCTGATACCTCATCTCAGAGCTCAGGGGGATATTCAATGGATTACACTAGCCAACCTACACCTGCAACCGGCCAAGGTTGGGGAGTGGCTGTGGGTCCTAAGAGATGGGCTCTCCGTTGAATTCAGGAACACCCTCTAGTGGGGACCGTTTGGGATATTTGGAGTAAAGGAGCAGAAATGATTGGAGCTACGACCTGGCCCTCTCCACTAAGACATCTTTGGGTTCCGGGAGTCAGGGACGCAATCCCGAACCCAGAAAGATTTTAGAAATGTTTTGAAGCGGGTTGGAGAGGATTGGTCAGATGTGGAGGGGAGATACATTCATAGATATAATCTAACTGGAAGAGGTGCTAGGGATAGGTAAACTTTGTTTTAATGTACCTACAATTAAAGGGGGCACTGACCGATAGGGATTGGACTGAACAGATACGGTGAGACCTCATTCCCTTTGAAAAACTCCTAGACACCAGGATGGAAATGAAGGGTCTGATGTTAGCGATTTATGGGGCCCGCTTGGAAACTGGGAGTGGGTCCATAGAAAAATTGAAAGGGCGGTGGGAACGGGACTTTGAAGAGGTAATAGACCCCGCCTCATGGGGGGAGACTCTGTAGGGGTGCCTCTCAGACCTCAATTTCTAGTCAATATAAACTGCCTGCCATCATGCTTCTTCACATGTGACAACAAGACCTGGTCAGACTCTCCAAAATGTATCAGAATGTCAGCCCATTTTGTTGGCGAGAATGTGGAATGAGGGCCGACTATTGGCATATGTGGTGTGGGTCAAATCCCCCCTGACAGTTCTATTTGGCCTAGAGGGTGTAATGAACTCATGGTGGCAACAGTAAAGATAGACACGACACAATTGATCACAGTTCAAGGGTGTTAACGCTTAAGCTAAATATAAGATTGGAGTAAGCATCAACCATCAAATGAAAAATAAGGCTGTCCTTGTGGCGTCTTGTCAAAGAGAAAAAGGCCTACACTAAAAAAAAAAAAACACTATTACCAAAACCTTACAACTAATTATAGAAAGAGGGTGGGATAGGGTTTTCAATAAAGAAATAAGTGTTCTCAAATAATAAGTCAGGATGTGATTATCAGGGATCTCCATTACCCGTGTTTTCAGCACAGGACAAGGGGGGGGTCTCCTGAGCACAGCACACACTCAAGCTTTCCCAGCACAAGCCCACCGTTCTGCTCCAGCTATCAGGTTCTTCGATGGTTAAAGTTTCTTTTCTATAAAAAGTCTCTTGCCTTCGAGGGCCTGATATTTTCAACAAACACAAAGTTCTAGTCCTTAATACTTTGGGTAATGGCTTCACCCCTGGGTCCCCCTTTGGGTGTAGACCCTCACAAGTTGTAATCAACAATTTAATCAAAAAGTTCCTTTCTCAGTGAAATTTGGGTGACGACTTTCCACCCCTGGATCTCCCTCTGCCGGGCTCGGACCCTAAATGACAAAAGGGACACTTCACTTCCCTGTATCTTGCAATGCTTCTTGCTTTCTCTAATCTTAATGTCTCTTTAAACAGCAGCACAGGTTTCACCCCTGTTTGTTGGCCTCCCTCTGCCGGGTTCACTCTGGCCACCTTTTGTACAACAGTTCACTGTGACCATCCTTCGGTAGGGTTCACTTCTGTCAACATACTGCTCATAGCAACTTCAGGCTTCGCCCCTTTTTGTCAGTATCCCTCTGCTGGGTTCACTCTTGCCAACCTCTTTAACACTGTTCATGCACTCCTTTTACCCTGCAGGATTTGGTCCCCTTTGTTTTCCAATCATCTGCCGGTCAAAGACTTTAGACTGTACATAGGATTGGACAAGATCCCCATATGACCACTTTAACCCTCTTCAGCCTTTTCCTAAGGCTTCTGGTTACTGTAGTTCAACAGCAGGGTAATCGCCTAGCATTTTTCAAGTGAACACCCACGTGGTGTTTGATTCCGTTAGGCTGGCTTTCCCTTTTCCTCATATCAAGAGTTTTGTTCATTCAAAGTTCCATTAGCTGCTTGCTACTTTCGTTCAACACTGTTTGGTTTCTTTATCGGCTCTCCCCTCGACTCACCAGCTGTGATGAACTGCTTTACTTTCTTGTATTTAGAATCCAGCCCGGTACCATTGGGCCGTGCATCTCTCTCCTGTTTGGCTGTCAGCAGAGGAGGCGCCTGGGTACCGTTGACATCTGCTGAAACACATGCTGGCGATTGTTTGCTGTCTTACGATTCCTTCTCTTGAGACTTCACGGTCTTTGTCGATAAGGGCAAGGTCGCTTCTCCCCTTGGTATACTCTCAATTCGCACCTTCTTACTCCTCCCCTTGAACTGCTGTGGTGAGTTAGCTCTCACATCGTGCGTCTGCCTGGCTCATAGTGTGCTGTCGTGCTCCACCTTTTATCCCTTTGGGGATGGTAAAGGGACGTTAGGTGTGTGCCATTCTGATCAATTGCCTGACCTTGCCTGACCCTTTTATTGGGACATGACAGGTAAACGGCACTGGTGTTAGTCCGTTGTCTTTCGTGTTGTGCGAAAGTGTTGGTGTCAGAGGGGGGCTGGGGCAGTGTTTTGGAAAATCCTAGGTGGTAGGATGGGGAAAATGTGTTTAAAGAAGGATATACCGCTTCTCACCCGTCAGTGTCCCACTCCCACTCCACAAGGATCCCCAATGCAGGTGATCCTGCCACACTAGTCCACCCACAAGAACTGGATCCAAAAGCGATGGCTGTGTCCTGCCCACCTGGATGACCGATCCCCGGGGACTAGACAGGGACACCCCTTCAGGTTTCTCACAAGGGACAAGAGGGAGGCCATGTCAGAAACCTAAGATGGCCTCCGGACTACTACTAGCAGCAAGAACATGCCTGGCCACAAAATGGAAATGTGTCCACCCTCCAGACAAAGAGGAATGGGTTAATGTTGCAATTAATCTATATGTGGTGGAACGCTTAACGGCAGACCAGCTTGGGCAGGCAGGTCCTCTGGAAGCGGAGTGGGGAGGAAATCACGGATAAATACCCGATTACCAAGGCACAGCGGGTGGAGGATGACAGGATAGAGTAAGAACAGGGGAAGAAAGCGCGAGTGGTGCCGGAACAGTTAAGGGAACCGGATAAAAGAGGGCGCCAGAGAGGTGGCCTTGCGCCAATGGTTTGTTTTTCATAAGTCATAGGAAGCCGATGGTTTAAAAAGGGGGTTAGGTAAGGGGCAAATAGTACCAGGGGGCGGGGGTGAAGGAGATATGAGAAAGTGGGGAGGAAGTTGGACTATATTGTTTTGCGATGGGTATATGGGAAATGCAAATGTTATTGCTCTATCCCTAAGTTATGGAAGGTTTCCCAGTTTCAGAAAGGATGATTAACCAGGGTTCTTGTGCCCAGATAGCATGGTCTCGGCTGGGCGGCAGTGCAGATTGTGGCTAAGGTTCAGACGGCTCAGCTGTCAGTATGTGGCAAACGGCAAAATCTCAGTTACAGGTCATTTAAGACTTTTCATAACTAGTTTTTAAATCCAAGAACCAACAAATCGTTTTGAAACATCACCTCTTGGCACTAATAAATACTTAACCTAGCGAAATAGAGTATGGATATTTTCCACAAATTACCTTGTTTTTCTATAATTTGACAATTTCCCCCATATTCATAAAAATAAAATGTTAGCTTCAAAGATATAACTTTGTTGTATGTACAACAAGTTATTCTGTGTTTATTACAACTAAGCAGCCTGCTTCTATTCTTTTTTGGACAGGCCTTTCACTTAATTTATAATACAGTGGATTTGATTATCTATAATTCAGTGGTATTCTGAGGGGGAATTTGCGAGAATCAGTTTTAGGATATTCATCCCATGAGCCGTTTTTTTGTAGCTGTATCTCCCATTCTGTTTCAGGGAGTGGTTTAGGAAAAAATGTCTATATGAGAGAGGACCACAAGTAAAAAAGACAGGTAATGCAGGGACAAAGTCCCCACTTTCTGACAGAAGCACCAAGAAGGAATCTGCCCCAGGACAGAAACCAGCAGTACCAGTGTGCATGCCAGTGTAAGAATGACTCAGATACCCAACAAATAGAGAATCGGCTCTCATGGGAATCGGAGAATGGAAACCGCCTTCGAATTAGACTCTAACAGCCCCCTTATCAGGATCAGCAAGCTAATAACCACATTCTCCTTATCGCTGCCCATTTTCAACACATTTCACTCTGTTTCCATGGACAATGTAGTTCGAAACAACCAAGGAATGTGTGGCTGCTTCTTGAAAAGCATACTTAAAAATGTAATATTTCACATGGTCATGTTCAAAAGACAGGAGCAAGTTTTTAAAAAAGGTAGCCAAGCAAACCCCCCTGGAGATACTTTGTCCGTGCTTCACTATTCTCACACCTGTATTGAACCCATAGACATGGGTCCTTTAAGATGAGGCAGCAATACTTAGAGATGGATGGGGATGCAGAACGTACTCGTACATCAATCATCAAACCGACTCAGGAGGTTGGCAAAACTCAGTGTTGTTTTATTTGCAATGATCTAAAACAGGGAGTTACAACGGACGTCGCATAGTACAATCTCAGCGCATCACATAAAAAAACATTACTTTTTATAGCAAAAATGTATCATCATACTACGTGGCCAACTACAAAAACCTACTTGGGGATGTGATGGGCTTACAGGGAACATCTAAGTATACGTTCCATACTAACAGGGGTTGTGATTGGGTTTCTAACATCAGGTGGACAACTAAGCCCTCCTCTAGTCATCTTCATAGTCACAAAATACACGACTATTCATTGGTTACACAAACTATAGGGCTCTCTTATAAGTCCCCTCTACAATTGGTTGGCACGCTTGTACCCTACTGGAATATTCCACTTGCTAGCAGCACACAAGCTGGTTATGCCAGGTGCTCGGAGGGTTGACCTGGTCATGCCTCCCCACCCAATTAGCCCAACATATATCATCACTCTTGCAGTCTGCCATTCAATTAAGGCTTTGAATTTGGCCTTGCAGAAGCTCTCTCTGCCTGAGAATAAAAGGTAGTGTGGCATGGTCTTATCTTCCGTTTTCGGTGTAGCTCGACCCAAAGTCTATTTTCATCTGACCATGTGACTTGAGACCACGTTTTTTCGAGTGTTTCACTGCATAAACTACTATTAAATGATGAACTCTTGACTCCTTTTAATATATTTTCCTTCCACCTCAATCGGAAGTTTGTTTCTTTCTCACGTTCATGTATCTTCTTGACAGACAAACAGGCTCACAGTGGCCTCGACTCTTGGTGCTGGGCCAGCCAAGCCTTTCTTGAATTCTCCTTTACTATTAGCTATTTTCCACCTTCTGCCACACTCAAGCCCTTTTCATTCACGAGGTTCAAGTCTTGCTAAAGTGCATTGCTGAACATCCAGATTCTATATATTTTCTATGTATATACATTGACGCATCGCCGCAATCTATTTTCTACGTAGCCAGCCTCAGGATCACTTCATCTACTTATGTTACAGCATCTGTACAAGTGTAAAATGACTTTGCATTTTCTTCAGCGTTTCTTTGCACGAGCATCTTGATTTTCGATCCCGAAATATTGCTCATCTTCGGCACCTCCTCTTTAGATCTTATAGAATGTCTGTTCTTTCGTCTTTTGTATCTTTTCAGGGTGCGTCAGTTCTGCTTCGCATGACATCACCAGTCCTCTTTCTCATCCATTTTCACACTTCTTCTGGAACTCCATCCAGAAGACCATCAATTCTTCGTGAATGCATGTAGGGTTTTCTTAATGGATACCTTGTTTCAAGAATTCTTTGTGGTATAGGCATCCTCACTGGTACTGCAAGTGTCACAATTTCCGGTTCCCAACATATAGGCAACATGGGGCGGAGCTTCTCGTAGGGATATTTGGCTCCTCCTCTACAATATCATTTCCCTCTGACATCTAATCCATCTTCCAAGACTCCAACTCTGCCATTTCTCTGCAATGGCAACGTCAACAATCCATTCTCTTTGTAAAATCTATCAATTACTCTTAACTCGAAGAAAACTTTCATCCCCACGCTGGATGAAAGTAGGTTGGACTACTGCTTCAGACGTTTCATGATACTCTCTATTTTTTTTTACTGAATCTCTTAATAATATATTCAACCCTCTAGAATATACCGCAATACCCACCGTTCCATGCACCCTGCTGTGACGTGTGAAAACCTGTTCATACAATCTCGTTCTATTCAAATTTCCTTTTGTATACAAAGCTATCATTCAATGAATTGCATTCTCCCACATGTTCCTCATCCTGAAAGATCATTCCCTCAGCTTCAGTTGTTGGAAAACTTTGACAGGGGCGGCCAAGTGCTGCTGACTCGACTTCTTGTGTCTCGATAGCA
Source organism: Ambystoma mexicanum (assembly GCF_040938575.1). Classification (NCBI taxonomy): domain Eukaryota; kingdom Metazoa; phylum Chordata; class Amphibia; order Caudata; family Ambystomatidae; genus Ambystoma; species Ambystoma mexicanum. The sequence goes on from NC_090934.1 coordinate 1,312,427,790, forward strand.
CTACTCGTAGACTGCATAAGTGACATTGACTATTGTACTTAAGGGATGCACTAATCCCCCTTAGCTCAGTTCCTTTTTTTAGTGCACTCTGCACACTGTTTGGAACACTGATTTTTTTTTTATTTGAAACTGTCAGAATGTCAGGGTTCAAGCCATCAGCATTCAAATGGTACAGGGACTACAACTCAAAGATGTCCCTCACAGACCCACACAATATCTCTGGGGGTGTAACACGAAACTGAGCAATGTGGTTCCTGCCAGTAGATGAACCAGAAGGCCCTAACCGAATGGTGAAAGTGGTCATGCCCATGCTGCGAGTCCCAACACTCTTTCTCCTCCACTCATAAGAAGTGCAGACACAGACATGTCTCCGACTCGGGTGAAAGGGGTAAATCCTATATTTCTAAGGGGACTTCAAGGGAGAAATGGGAGAAATGTGAAATCCAGATGATGCACATCTCTGAAACAGCTACGGTTGGTACAGCTTTGGCCTTCGATGCATATGGCAGTTAAGGCACTAACTGCGCCTGGTTTGCCCGGCACAATGGTAGCAAAGAAAAGTCCACCACCCTCGTTCTCGACCTCTACCAAAACTAAAGGCACTCTGGCGCAGATGTTGTCGACTGAAGCATTGGCAGGCCATATCTAAAGCCACCTCTCAACATTACGTCAGCGGTCTGCGCATGCGCGAGCCGCGCATGAGGAGCTAAAGGCATCAGCTCCCGGTGGCCGCGACAATATATCCTGTAAAAAGCCGGTAATTGCTTGAAAACGCCCGACCTCGGGCAACACAGAGGCAGTGCACCCATCCAGGCGGCGAACCCTGCAATCTGGGGCAGAATCGGACCCAGGATCACAAGGAACGCCCCGGAGTCCGTCGGCGCGAATCTTGCCGCTATTGCCGGACGGACGTGAGCGGCTGCTCCGCCCCTGCCCCCTCGAGCGGCCTTGGCCCCCCGGGGAGCGAACCACCACCCCGCGCCTGCGGCCATCACGACTTGATCCCCTGGCGACTGGGAGCTAGCAGCACGGAGCGGCCTCTCGGAGGCGCCAGAACAGGCTCCCCCCACCCCCGAGCGGCGAGACTGCGACACCTGAGGCTGGGAAGCAGTGAGGAAGGAGAGAGGCCTGGGGACAGTGCAGCGACATCACAAGGTACGCGCAGCCCCCCCTGCCAACCCTGCGAACATCTGGACAGTGTCCCGCGCCTCTCCAGTGTCCCCCCGGTGGCGCCGCAGATACGCCCGCGGAGGAGCTGGCATACGGGGGCTGAACGCGCTACCCGTTGCCGGCGGGGCAAAACACAATATATTGAGAAGGGGTGCGGAGCTGGAGCCCTCCCTTCCCTCCCCCCATCAGCGAGACGGCGGCACCTGGGGTGGAGCGCAGGCACAGGCAACGCGAGGCTGCGCTCCCCCCAGCAGCAACAGCAGGATACGGGCAACCTCTCCCCCCCCCTAATCCGGCGAATTGCGGGACAGAGACCCGCATGAGGGAGGCGGCACACTCCAAGACAACAACAGTGAGGAGTCGCGGGGATTGAAGGCATACCCCCCTCCCCAATAAGCACCTACTCCCCAAAAGCCTTGCGGACTGACCATCCCCGGGGCGTGATTGCGGAGGGAACAAGGCCCATACCGCCCCACAGGCAGAAACCAATGGACGTACACCCCACAAAGGGGGAATAACTCCTGGAGGGATCACACACTGTGAACTACAGACAACCCCCCGCCCCAGTAACTCCGGACCCTCCATCGAGCACACCGGACCAGCCGGAACAGGGGACTGGCTCTCAGCAACCTACATATCATCACTGGGGCCCAGGATCAAGGACAGAGGGGCAACAGATAGACGCCCGACCAGCCCACCCCAACTGGGCCTCCACGGCAATCCCTGAGGGACATCCACGCGATCCACCTGGGCCTAAAATCTCACACAAACTACTGCCCTGGACATGGGCAAAGACAAGGCCAAGCGGCAGACCCTGCAGAGCAAAATGGACCTCTACACAGTGGAGGCCCCCTCGCGACAGGAGACACATAGACTGGTGGAACCAGGCAATAGGGAAGAAAGTCAGGACCCCCAACTCTCTCTGAATGACGTAATGAAGGCAATTGGGGACTCGAGAACATCGCTGGAACTCAAAATAGGTGGAGTCTCCACGGAAGTATCTCTCCTACGCCAAGATCTCCGCAACCTATCGTCCAGGGTCGGAGAAGCGGAACAAAGAGTGTCAGACACAGAAGATAACGTCCGCCAGTTGGAGCAACAACTAGCCATAATTGCCCAAAAAGTCAATCAACTTGAATACCGAGCCGAAGACAGTGAGGGCAGGGCACGTCGCAATAACCTCAGGATCCTCGGGATCCCGGAAAAAGAGGAAGGCCCCAGTGTCGAACTTTTCCTAGAAGACTGGCTGACCCACATCTTCGCCCCCAGGAAACTCTGTCGAAATTCTTCTCTATCGAAAGAGCACACAGGGTACCCACCGGGCGACCTGCCCCAGGAGCCCCGCCCAGAACAATAATTGCACGTCTCCTCAACTATCGGGACCGAGACGCTATCCTGCAGATGGCACGGGCCTCCGGTCCAATTACATACAATGGCTACAAAGTGGGGTTCTACCCGGATTATACTAAAGAGGTCCAAAAGGCCCGCCAATCGTTTGATTCTGTCAAGAAGAAACTCCACTCCTTATCAATCAAGTTCGCTCTCTTCTTCCCGGCGACGCTCAAGGTCCACCATGAGGGTACAACCCACCTATTTCACAACCCCAAAGAAGCATGGGACTGGCTTGAAACGCAGATCCTCAATGGGCCTGCGGCCCGACGCTGGCCCTCTGGACCGTCTGTCCGCAAACCCGGACCTGGGCAGAACTCACCGCCCCACACTCAGACAGTCTCGGAAACCGAATCGCCACAGCGCTCCACCAAAAATACCACAGGGAACGGATGAGGTCTGGGCACCACAGAATTGAACTCGCCACGGGATACCACGGCAACTACATTTTTGCGGCCGCCATCGACTAGGCACCGCAGTCCCAAGCGCAGTCCGAGGGATCCCGCAGCGGTTACCACCCGAGCTCAGATCATCCCGAGGAAGCTGCAGTTCACCAAGTTATAAGTTTAATGTTTGGGCGACAGGTGCTCCCAGTTGGGGGGGAAGTACAGGGTGGGGGAAGTTTTGGGGAACTAAGGAAACGGATTGAAGAGACAAGAAGGCTGGAAGCAGACGAATGCAGGCGGCAGGCGCTCCCAGTTGGGGGGGGGGAGTACAGGGAGGGGGGCGTTTTAGGTATATAAGGAATCCGAATTATGGATCGAGAAGGCATGACACCGATGGGCACTGGCGAGGGGGGCGCGCATGGCCTCCGGGCGAAACGGCTAATAACACTACTGTTCTCCAAGCATCTGGCGGGTCGTCACGGAGCGACCCACTGGCGTTTCCTCTGCGGGAGCACCCCTGCTCTCCCTTGAACACTATGCAAATGCCATTGATCCGTCCAGATGACGAGCTACAGCACCCACGCAGATAGGATGACCTCCAACAGGATATCCTTACTGTCCTGGAATGTTAATGGACTGGGCTCCAGCATAAAGCGAAGGCTGGTGCTCCAATATCTTAATCGCTACTCGCCGGACATAGCTCTTTTAAATGAAACACACCTGATCGGTACGAACTCCAATTTTTTCAAAAGGTCCAACTACCCACACACCTACCAGGCCGGATTCACGAAAGGTGCCAGGGGCACGATGATCCTCGTTCACAAACGCGTCCCCCTACAGGTTAGGAAGGTCAGAGCTGACCCCCGGGGCCGATATGTGTTGCTGCTCGCCGATGTCTGGTGCGAAAAATGGGGCCTCGCAGCAATTTATGCCCCCCCCACGCTCACGAAGGAACTACTGTCTGAACTGCGGCATGTCCTCCTGGAGGAAGAGGCCGATCTGTGGGTGATAGGAGGGGACTTTAACGAGGTCATGGACACTGATCTTGATAGATCTCATAGAAGATCCGGATGCCGCCCCGCCTCTACGCCACTCGCCATGTTCGCCGAAGCCCTGGGAATGACGGACACATGGCGTTCACTCCATGACGACGAGGCCGGTTTTTCATTCTTCTCTGGCACGCACAAATCGTTCTCCAGGATTGATTATGCCTTCATCCCCAGTAGCATAAACCACAGACTCCTGGCTGCTGAGTTCCTCGCAAGGGGCGTTTCGGACCACTCTCCACTCCTCTTAACCCTGAAGAGCGCCTGCCCAGGTCCGGATCGCAACTGGCGTCTGAACACATACCATCTGTGGCTCCCCGAGATAGCGGAGGAACTGGAAAAAAAGACAACAGAGTTTTTCGAGCTCAATGAGGGCTCAGTGGACTGCCCGATCGCGATCTGGGAGGCATATAAGGCAGTTCTTCGGGGAGAAGCTATCTCGGCGGTTTCTGCCCACCAAAGAAGACAAGCCCAGAAGATCAGAGAGGCAGAGGCATATGTCCTGGAGTGTGAAAGACAGACCCTGGAGCGCAGCGACCGGGCGACGAAGGATGCCCTGACCACGGCACAAGATGCCCTCAGTAACCTAGCTCTGGACACAGCACGAACTGCCCACCAGCTCGTCCAGAGTCAAATTCATGAACGCGGCGACAAAGCAAATAAGACAATGGCCTGGCTGGAGAGGCGGCAACAAAACAGGGGACATGTGCGTGCCATCAAGTCACCGGATGGCACACTACTCACGGGCGACTCTGACATTGTCGAAGCATTTGCCACCTACTATGAGAAGCTCTATACCCCACCCGCCGAGAGCTCGCCGGCTGCACCCTCCCATTACCTCGACCGGATCGAGATCCCGAAACTCTCACGACGCCAGTCGGAACTCCTGAACGCGGAACTCACAGAGACCGAGGTGCAAGAGGCGCTAACACAGCTCCAACCTGGGAAAACCCCTGGCCCCAACGGCTTCCCCACAGAAACATGGAAATACCTCGGAGGTAGGCTATCGACCCATATGCACCGCATGTTCCTACGTAGCAAAGAACTCGGGGCACTCCCCCCGGACCTCAGGAAGACATGCATCATAGTCATACATAAACCTGGGAAACCTCCGGAGGAATGTGCCTCCTATCGCCCCATCTCATTAATTAATGGAGAAGCCAAGGTCCTCGCCAGAGCACTCGCCAACAGGCTTCTGAAAGTAATAGAGACCCTTATTCATCCGGACCAGTGCGGATTTATGCCCAACAAGTCCACTCGTACGAACCTACGCAGGGTCCAACTGGCGCTGTGCAGAGCCAAAGAGATACCGGTCCCACTAGCCCTCCTGGCGGTGGACTTTGAAAAGGCATTTGACTCGGTGGGGTGGGACGCTCTGTGGGCAATCATGGACCGGATGAACCTGGGACAAGCATTCATATCATGGGTCAGGCTGCTCTATGCATTCCCGGAGGCCACGGTAAGAGTAAACGGCAGATCCTCTAAACCATTCCCACTGGGTAGGGGTACGAGACAGGGGTGCCCGCTGTCTCTGCTTCTCTTCCTCCTGGCTATCGAACCACTTGCTATTGAGCTCAGAGCTAACACCAACTGGACTGGGTTTGCCTGGCCGGGGGGGGGGGGGGTGAAGACCGCCTTTCGCTATATGCGGACGACCTCCTTGTCTATCTCAGTAACCCATGCATCTCATGCCCTATTGTTTCCCTCATCCTTAGGGAATATCAGAACTTTGCGGGTCTGAAAGTGAATGAAACCAAAACTATTTACTTCCCAATCCAGGGTGGTGATTCCGCGATTCCTGAGTCCTGCCCATACCACATCTCTATCAGGGAATTTACATATTTAGGCATACGACTCGACCCGACACTTGAAAGTTTCCCCCAACTGAACCTGCAACCTGTGCTTGAGCGGTTCAACAGAGACACTTCCCACTGGCAATCACTCCCCCTGTCGCTGTTGGGTAAAGCCGCACTATTTAAGATGATGACCCTCCCCAGACTCCTCCACGTCCTCCAAAACGCCCCATTCATCATCTCCAAGGAAATCTTCGCACTTATCGATAGGAATCTCCGCACACTATTATGGGGAGGGAAGCAATCCAGAATTGCCCTTGATACGCTCCAAAGATCGGTCTGGGAGTGGGGTATCGGCTTGCCCTGCATACGTACATACTACCTTGCAACACAGATCGGAGTGGTAAACGATTGGATGCATGCAGACCCCACACTACCGCACATCCATATCGAGCTGGAGACCATGACCCCGTTATCCCCACTCCAGACACTGTATGCCACCCACAACCGTCTCCCGAGGCTTCCCAAGACGATTCACCATATCCGCCGAGCTTGGCGGGAGGCACACAAACTGGTCGGCTGGAAAGGAATTCCAACACTGTCCCAACCTATATGGCACAACGCACTCCTCCCAGAAGTAGTGAAAATGGGTGCTTTCGCTCACTGGCACGCAAAAGGGATACACACACTGGCACATGTGATACAGGGGGGACGCCTTCTAGACTTCGAGACTATGCAAGTACAGTTTGATCTGACGCCCATGGACCGGTTTCGACATGCGCAGTTGGCCCACGCCATCCACACCCAATTCCCAGACACGACAGACATACCCCCATGCTCTCCCATTGAGACCAATATCCTCCCCCAGGGCATCCCTTCAAAGGTCACCTCCACTCTCTATCAGGCCCTCAATTCTTTTGGGACTCCGCAGCTTGACGGGCTCAAAGCAAAGTGGGAAAGGGATGTGGGTCAACTGGAGCCGGAGGACTGGGTCGATGCGTTGATGTCCCCCAGGGAAATTGGGATAGAAAATAAACTCAGACTAATACAATTGAGAATTCTCCACCGCTCTTATCACTCACGGGCTGAAATGGCCAGATGGGGGGGGACTAGATGATGGGACATGTATCAGATGCAAAACTGAGTCCGCCACCTTCTACCATATGATATGGGAATGCCCAGTGTTACAGCTCTTCTGGGGGGACTGTATTAATATGATTTCTGCCGCCATGGGAACACCAATCCCTAGGGACCCCAAAATGGTACTCCTGGGCATCTGGGGGGGAAGTAGACCTGACAAAACATGGGAAAATGTTCCTGTCAATAGCATTAGGGGCTGGCAAGAGACTTATCGCGGCTAAATGGGGTTCCGCAGACCCACTGTGCCTGAACCGATGGAGGAATGACCTGAACAGGTGTGCGTCTTCGGAACGCCGGATCTACAACGCACGGGGTTGCCCCCACAAATTCAGGAAAATATGGGACAAATGGCTTGATGCGCATTAAACCCCGCCGGTCGATACAGCTCAACATCTTGATTAACTTTATCCGCCTGCCTTGACCTGCAACTGTCCTTGGCCCTGCGATGCCCCTCTTGCCTTTGATATTGTCTTTGATGCTGCTATGCTACGCCTTTCTCATTTGTTGTATGCCGATGATTCATGTTTCTTGTTATGTTGTTATGCTTTAAAACTCAATAAACAGAGTTATAAAAAAAAAAACATTACCTCAGCCGCGGGACCAAAACAATGTGTCTTAGTCCAGGTCAGACTTATTTGAGTCCATGCAGATTTTCGTTGAGGAAGGTGACCCTATCGCATTTGGGATGGTATTCTTGGTTGGGATAGATATGAAACCGCTGCCTGACTTTATTGGCGACCAGCAGATTTGCTTGAGCTAGCAGATGTTCTGCCCGACGCAAGCGTGCTGGCCACGTCCCCGATGTCGAAATACAGCAGGCGCCTCCGTACGCACACCTGAGCGCCCAGTATTATAATGTGGTAATTGCTTTCGGCCTCAGAGTTCCATCGAAAACCACTCCAGCAGTATGAATTGACCTACATACTGGACAAGGGGCCACAGTCAGAAAGAGCCTTGCCATTTAACACGCCCATGTCGGACTCGGTTTTGCAATTGTGGTACTGTTCATGTTGCACTCCGGTCGTCGGCGTCAAGCTTAAAGTATTAGCCGGCTAGAGACGATTTTCCCTTCCTGGTGGGGCAGGCTGCGATGGTGAACTTGAGGCCTTCGTCCTCAATGTCGAATTTCCCTACCAACAGAGAGTCAAAGAAGATTGGCACTTTGGCTAAGAAAGTTTTAGACTCAGGAAGCGTGGCATAGAAGGTGATTAACACCTCTTGTGCAAATGAGATTCTCATGCCCCGGTAGTAGTAGATGTACGTACAAGGTCCAGGCTTCCATGGTTTTGACGTTGGCATCACTGGCAATGCAAAAACCTCTGAGTTCTCCCTTCATACTTCACCGGTTGGAGGGAGAGTCTTTGGGTTCTTGGCGAGGTGGATGGAGATCACCTCCAACGCCTGAGTTTGCCAGCTGGTGGAGCTATGGTACTGTTTAACCTTACTCAAGAGAATCCCCGCACAGACCACCATCCCCCTCGACAGCTGGAACGTAAGCTCCAGGTGGAACTGCAAAGTCTTTTCTTGAATGCTGCAGTGGAGTAGGTGCCAGCCATAGAGAGGTATGGTCTGGTACTCCCGCTACTTCAAGGTGCCCAAGAAAGAGGACTCTGTCTCATCCTGGACCTCTGGTCCAAGGACAAGTTTAGGATGGTGTTGCTGAAGGAAATTCTCCAAGCTCTTGTCACGCCGCAGCCAGCACAACATGCTTACAGGTGCCCTTTTACCTGGCTTCTTTACCCTTGATGGAGGCAATGGCTTGCTCTTACTCTCCATGGCTTCAGGACAGTTCAGAGGAACGGCCGGCCTGCTCAGCGAAGTCCTTATGGTGCATATGCCATGATGACGGAGGGACTGGCACCTATGTACCGCACATGCATGGTGAAGCATGCTCTTGGTGTCCTCTTGACAACAGGGATGCAAGAATCCGGCATCAGTGTTTCCCATGACTTTCCACTTCATAATTGGCATCCTTCAGACACTTGGAGCGTCTTAATGCTATAGGTCTTAACACTCCTTGGCCTCCTGATAATGCTTTCGTCAGCATTTCCTTCTCCATTCAGCCTTGCTGCCTCTGTTCTGCCGTTGGTCTTCTCCCTCCCAGTCTTTCCTGATCCCTTTTCCCTCTGCCTCCTGTTTTGTTTTTGTGGGGATAATCTCTGGCTTTATAATCCTGCTCCAGACTTCCTTTTTCTTGCATGCCTCAGTCGTTTTTCTTCCTTCATTGCCTGTGACCACCACCCTGACAAGTCCATCATTCCTGGACTCTGTTAACACCCAACACCCCTCTTCAGTGCTCGCACTGTTCCTGTAACCACGTAAATAGAGTGGTGCTGGACACTGTTGTGCAGGGAGTTGTTCCCTCTTCGGTGTGGTGTAGCCCTCCCAACCCGTGGAGGGAGGAATTTTCTGCATTCACACTGCTCATCTGAACAACCCCAGCAGAGAGACCATTGTGGACACCCATGGCGATTCAGGTACATAGTGCATGCGAGACCAGATGCTCGACAGCTCTTCAATCCTAGGACTGGTTGGTGTCGTTGGACTTTAAGGACCCTCATTTCCACATGCCGATCCATCTGAAGCGCAGGCGGTTCTTGAGGTTTGTCATTGGGATCACCATTATCAGTTCAAAGTTCTCCTTTTTTGCTTGAGGTCCACACCCAGTGCATTCACCAGGCTGATAGCAGTAGGTATTGGCACACCTCAGGGGATATGGAGTCTTGGTATTCCAGTACTTGGATGACTAGTTGATTCCAAGTCAGTCCCCAGGGTAGGTTTCAAGGCACCTTGAGGATACTTGCTCACTGCTGTCTGCCTGAGCTTCTCACTGAACTTGGAGAAGTCTCACATTACACTGACGCAGAGGCTCCAGTTCATCAGGACAGCTTGTCAGTTTCTTTGTGTCTTCCTCCTCTTCACACTCTTATGTCCTGCTCCTCCACGCGTCCATTCTGGTCTTTGAAATAATTTGAAACTGAGTATACTTGTCTTCATTTTTGTCTTCCTATCTGCCTTTTTTCTAATTTTCTAATCCCATGGGCCAAAAAGCATATGCCAGCAAGTGTTGCCATATAATCTGGAATCTTTTGACAGAATAGGAGGATAATTTTTGTGCTCCTAATTGACATTTTCATCACACTTCCAAGGCTTTCTCTTAATGTCAGACTGTCGCTATGGTGACGTTGGCGCTTTCCCTGTTGTGCTGTTCCTTCACGTTTATGAAGACTCTGTTAGCGGTCCAGTCCTCCTTCCAAGATGGCGCCTTCCTGCAATATGCGTTAATGCATACATCGGGAAAGAGACAGTGAGCTAACACGTCTCAACTCTGAGTACCAACGCTGTCTTTCTTCCAGTTGCGTGTTCCTTAGCTCCTTCCTGCCACCCATTTTTTGTTCCTTGAATTTCAGTTTGTTCCTTTCTGCCTTCCTTTGTTCCTGTTTTACCTTGGAATTCTTCCATCCACTCAAAACAGTGATTTTATTTTATTATTTTCATTTTTTTTCTTCTTTTTGTTCAACATTTGGCTGGAATCCCTTTTTCATCCATCATTTGGGACTGTGTTGCCATTTGAACCTGAATTACAGCAAGGGTTTTTCTGGCATTGGCTTTTCCCTCTTGGTCACACCGTTAGGTCCTTGTATCTGGCACTCTGTCTCCATGCACAGCCCTGAACCAGCACCACAGCGCTGGTTCCCCATCATCCTCCGCCATCGTGTTGTTCAATTCTTGCATTAAGTGGGTTTGCATTGTCTTATAACTGGGAACCTGGCACTTGTTCCCAGGGGGTGGGGGTGAAGGCTTATCTTGTGAGGCTAGGGAGGTGAGCCTGCTACGCAATACCCACCCTAGGGCTAGATGCAAGCGTGACCTCAACGGGGGGAGACTCCCTTCTTCAGGACATGGACTCCCTTTATGCAGAGGAACTGCCGAAGTTACTCACTTGTCGACCATCAATAATCACAAGGCTTCAGAATGGCCAAAGTGATCAAGCCACTGTTTGTTACTGTGACATAAAACCCAAGAAATGTATTGTAATAATAAAGTGAAGAAGAGTGAGCAAGTGATACAGTTCACTCAACTCTCAGAAAATGGCAATACTGTGAAGAAGATGAAGAATGAGCGAGTGATGGAAAGCACTCCACTGTAAGAGAAAGAGGACTATGATCCCAGCCATGTGTCTTAAAAATAGAAGAAGGAACATTCTCAGAGAGAAGAGAAGCCTGGGAGTTTCCAACCAGCGCTGTTGTGGAAGCTGATCGAAACTGGGAAGTCCTGCGCGCTGAGGAGGCAACTAGGTGGCCTCCAAGGGAAGCACTGAGAGAACTGGAAGCAGGGGAGACCAGGGGGAAGAAACCCCAAAATAGAGACCCAGCATTGAGTGGTGGCGTGACACCGTAGTGGTGGCCTGTGCAGTCTGGTAACTACGCTGAGACTGCTTCGTCTTTGGCACCCAGAGTGGATGCTGAGAAGCTGAGAGAGTCAGAGAGAAGGCAGGAGTTGTCCTGACATGAAGAGGAATAGCCGTCCTGCAATCGGGCCCGGTGATGCCAAACCCAAGCAGAGAAGGTAACTGGGACAACGGGAGACCCAGGAGGGAGCACCAGTACCCAATTCATACTCGTCCCAGTAATATTGATGTAAGAAAGTTAAGTACAGATCATTACTGGCACAATGACACTCGTCACAGTAATAATGAGAAATGGAGATCAGCAGAGAGTCACTACTGGCACAATTATACTCGTCCCAGTAATATTAATATGAGATGGTCAAGTGTGGATCATTATTAGCATAATCCTGTTGTATTGGTAAGAGAAGCAACTTTGATGAATGGTGTGACAAAACTCACGATAGTACTAGAAACAAATGTAATGCTTTTCCCTGCACCTGCTACTCGTCTGAGTGAGAGAAAGGGACTGAGGATCATTATTGGGGTCCTCTTACTTGTCCCAGTAAGACAACAGGTGATCAAGAAAGTGAGAATCATTACTGGGCTCTCCCTATTCGTCCCAGGAATACAACATGGGACAATGAGTGTGAGAATTATCATTGGGTTCGTAGTTCATATCCCAGTGAGAGAGCAAATGAACAAGAGACTAAGAGTCATTACTTAGAGCATCAAATTCGTCCCTGCGAGGGGCCAAATAACCCGAGGAAGACTGAGAACGGGGAATATAAGAAGATTGGTTCTATTGCTCAGAAGATAAAGTTGATACTAGAGAAAGACAGACCTTCAAAGACCTTGGAGAAATATACAGTAGCAGAAACTCAAAGGCAAGGAACGCCAGAAAGGACATGACACAGCCAGGGAAAAGGGGAGCCAGAGAGTTGGAAAAGTCCCTTAAGTGAACTGAATGACTTAATGCAACGGATAGCCAAGAACTATCTGAAGATTCTATATTAAGGCGGAGGAGCCATTCCAGGAAAATGGAGTCAGTCTCCTGGGCTTTAGTTTTGTTTTAGTGGTAGAGTCAGCTTAGTTTTAGTTTTGGACTGAGGATAGACTTTACTTTTGGACATCAGTCATTGATCACGAGCACCATAGTTAGTTTTGTAACGCAGGGAAATCCACAGATTGGGGACTGTGAGGCCTTTTGCTTATTATTTAAATAAAGTATCAGTAAACATGACAAGATCTGGTCTGTCTCCTCATTCTAACCCTCCACATTGCTCTTGAAAATTTAATCTGACACCTATGATCTTTGTTCTTGTACCACCTCTTCTTATTCTGGCACTTCAAAGTATTCCCTGACATTTTGAGTATGCTATTGAAGAGTGGCACCCCCAATTTGCTAATGTTATTCTCTCATTTGATTCTACTGTCATGTGTCCCTCTCAACATATATATACTGACTTAGCATATGTCCACTATGTATGTCTCCCTCCACATCATAAGACCTACAAGCATTCACTCGCCTTTCCCACAAGTCAATCCCAAAGGCAGTTTAGTTTGTAGGGCACAAGAGTCTGCTTTGGTGTGACCTAATTTCCGCATGAAATGGTCAGGTGGTGGTTAGCTTCTCTCACCATATTCCCAATGAAGGCTGAGCTGCATTCTTTCCTGGTACAATGTTCAATAAAAGTGTTTTTATAAAATGCATGTCACTAGTTGAGAGTTGTTTCAGTTTGCCAGCAATATGTGAAATAGTGATATATCTTTACCTCGATCTGCTTGCAGTGTTATTAATCCACTATTTGTGGCAAGAATATAGGAATGGCTGTGTCACACCTCACCCTCTGTTGCAGATTGTGTGGCACAAAGCTAACACTATGCTGCGGCAGGAGTAGGGATAGAAATGCGGCAGGCATGGACGAGGGGTACGTTGTTTCCATGCTGCAGCGGGTGCACAAGTTTGCACCGGTGGCAGCAAGTGTTTTCAGGGAGGTAGTGGGTGGGACACTTGGGGAGAAAGCAAGTACAGGTCCAGAAGATGTTGGAGGCTGAAGTACAGAAAGCAATGGATGTAGGAAGGTATGGCCAGTTAGCTGGGTGAAGTGGGAAATCGCCCTTTTTTAGAAAGGAGGGCAGAGGAAAAACAGGCATTAGAAAACAGTAAGGGAATTGCAGAGGTTAGAGAGGCACAACCGTTGCAAGAACAATGATGAAAATAAATGCTGCAATGAAGATTGTTGTACCGGCACATGGATAACATGGAAAATACAAGGAACCTGTAGAATACTGGCACCACAATGGAGCTGTTCATTTGCCTAGTTAAACTCTCCTTAAGTCCTTTGAGAAAAGGACAATTTATAGTTATTAGTGCAATCAGATGTTCTTGTCTTTGTGTAATGTTAATGTAGTCTCAGTCGAGAATTTTAATCCCCTAAGCAGCATCACCTAGCCCTGGCTTACAAGGGAAGCATGTGTGAACCAGCTAATAGCTACCTCATCAGGTTTTACATTCACATAACCCATGCAAGGGTCTTTTTTGTGTGGGGTGATAATGTCTTCCCCAATTTGCAAAGGAATCAGAAGGCCGGTTCTTAATGAAAGGGCAACTATGGAAGTCAAGAGGTAAGCACTCTAATGCTTTTCCTCTTTTGGCCTGATGTCATATCTACAGCATGTCTTGGAGTATGCCCTATTAACTGAATGCAGCATTGGCTTGGAAATCCATTCAGCACCCTTATGGCCAGCAGACATAGAATGTCACGGGCAGGTTGATATTGTCAGGAGGATCAGCATTTCCTTTGGTGAATTTCCTTCTGTCGCCTCAGCTTGCCTGGATCCACAGCGGCGGGGCACTGATGGGTGTCCAGTTGAGTGGTTATATTTCTAGAATGCCTGATTAAGGAGTTCTTGTTCTGGAGATTGGGGTGTGCGCCTTCTGACCTGGCGGTTACACTGGGTGACTGCTTCCATGAGGCATGCTGCAGATTCCTCGTATCTGCATGGGGGCCCCGGTTTGCATTGTGGATCTCCCTTTTTCCTGCCATGTTGGAAGAGGGTGCACGCTAGGTAGACTGGGGCTGCTTCAATGTTGTTACTTTTGCCCACCCAAGGGAAGAGATGCTCGCCAAGGCCATTGCACCACCTCTTTAGTCTCCTCTGCCTCCTTTTCAAAAGCTCTCAAATTTGAACTTCTACCACCACTCATTTCCAGTGGGAGCAAGGCTGCTTTTGCTTTACAAGAAGCAGATCAAAACCCCTGCCTTGGCTTTGCTGGTAGATTTTCAGGGTTACTGTCTCCCTTTCCTATAATGTCCTCTAGGTAAACTCCCTTAATTTCCTTGTCCACCCCATGGGTACTTTGCTCTTCGAGTTCATATACCACTTCCAGGTTACCATAGAGCTAGTGCCTCAATCAGATTGGTGGAACATAGGTACTGCCTGCATTTGCTGGTATTTATGAAAGGGGGCAGTCTGAGACTCATTTCAAATTGGGAATTGCTGAACCTGTACCTGTGCAAGGACAAGAAAAAGATGAACTCTGTGGAAATAAGATACAATTTAGACAAACAAATTACTTCTTGTGGAGTTGTTTCTGATGTGCAATTCCTTCCTCCCGCCAGCCCTCCATACAGGTTGATTGTAATCTGTAATTTCTGTATTTCTTCTGCCTCTTATTGTGGGGAAAATTGGCAAAATTAAGATAATGGAGTGCAGACAGCGTCATATGTACTACCAATGACGTCACTTCCAGTGTAATAAGCAACAGTGTAACCAAGTAAAGGCAATGCACTGCCACAGTGCTCTCGAGGTAGTTATGGAAAGGTTTTTGATGCCAGTCTGCATCTGGGAAGACTTCTAAGATGAGGAATATGTAGGCCGATAGACTCAGTACATTACTGAGCATAAGTAATTTATTGTTCTAGAAATGTGTTAACAATGTATGTTTATAGTGTATTTTAAGCTACATCTAAATACATGAAACTTCATTATTCAAATTTAGCACCTCCTGCGCCTTCTGAAGAAATGGATAAGCACCGTCGTAGATTTAATATGAGAATGCTTGTACCTGGAAGACCAGTAAAAGACATTGTTGTACCACCACCAGTACCTGTGGAAAGACCTTCATACAGAGAAAAATTTGTTCCTCCTGAGTTGAGCATGTGGGACTATTTTTTGGCAAAGGTAAGTATTTTGCTTAATTGTTTGTGGTTGGTAAATATCTGTCAAGGTTAAATAAACATGTCTGTTTCTTTATTCTTGTCATCAATATGTATCCTGGTTTTTAGGCCTTTGCCATTTTTTCCAATTCGGGTCTGGTTTAAAAATATACGCATTTCTTGAGGGATAAAATTAGTGAATGTTGACTTTTTGTTACCTCAAAACTGATTAATAAAGTAGTTTTTTTTTTTTAAACTTATTTTATTAACTTTTGTTGCATTACATACAAATGGTGACGGAGGAAAAGAAAAACAAAACCATGAGAACAAATTAAACTAATAACCTAAACAGTCTTCGATTTTTGCTATATGGTTTTCAAGTTCAGTTTGGGCCGGTGGTCTAGAGGGCTGGAGTTCCGGGACGCCAGGGGTGACCCATCCAAGGAACCCATGACGTTAGGGTGGTGTTTTGCTCTTTCTCGCTGGTCTAGGCAGTCTGCCTATGGGGGCTTGTGGTCGGCTGCAAAGTTTGTCTCGGAGGAGCGCTTTCCATGATTCAAGAGTGTTGTTCCCGCCATCATCTTCTACATTAGTTCCTTCCTGCCATGCTCTGGTTTCAGCTTCTGTCCATCTCTCCAACTCTTTGATCCATCGCTCTTGCCTGGGCCCTCCTGGCGCCTTCCATGCCATTGCTATTGTTCTTTTGGCAAGAATACATGCAATGTCCATCAGCTTGGTTATATGTTTGTGTTTGCTTATCCTGGGATATGTACCTAATAAGCAGTCTTTCGGGCTCCATTCATATCTGGACATCCCAGCGTCCGTGCAGGTCTGTTGTGCTTTGGACCAGAGTTTTCTCGTTCTGGCGCAAGTCCAGAACATGTGCATTAAGTCTGCATCGTCCGTACTGCACCAGGGGCACTTTGAAGATGTGTTATTGCTGAAACCAGCCACTCTCTGTGGAGTCATGTACGTACGATACAATACATATAGCTGAATTTGTCTAAATCTGGCGTTTCTTGACACCTCTTTGGGGTAGGTTAACGCTCTTTCCCATTCGTTGTCTGTTAGTGTGATTCTTAGATCCGCCTCCCACTTTTCTTTCAATGGTGCACTCTTCAGATTGGGCTTGTCCATTAATTGACTGTAAATTCTAGTTATTGGTTTCCAGCCATCTGTAAGGTCAAACATCTCCTGAAGGAGGGGGTCCGGGGTGGGTTCTTCCGGCCAGCTGTCCCATTTCTTCTTGGCTATTTGTCTGAGTCGGTGATACCACAGGAACTGTCCGCTAGTGAGTCCTTCCCTTGCTTGAAGCGTTTCGAACTCCCTGAATTTGTCTTCATCGAACATATCTCCCCAGGCATAGAGTCCGGCTCTTTCCCAGCTTCTTGCTACCGTGAGGTCTGTTTGGGTTCTACATGCGTCCACCAGGATGGGGATGTTGGGGGAGTAGGGGTGTTTCGTTTGTCGGATCAAGCAAGTTCTAGACCATATCTGCCTACCCAGTTTTGCAATCATTGGGTCATTCTGTGTCTGCTTCAGTGGGTTGCAGAGTGTCTCTTTGGGGAACAGCTTGGAGGGTGTTTGTTCCAGCATCTCTGATTCGGGGGTTGGGTCATCTGAGAGCCATTTCGTGACATGGGTGAGCTGTGCGGATAAGTAGTATGTTTGTAGATCAGGTAGTTGTATTCCTCCTTCTTTGTACGGTAGTGTGAGAGTAGATAATGACAGTTTGTCTGGCTGGTCCCCATAGAAAGTCCCTGATTATTGCTTCAAGCTTTTTGAAAAATGGAGGTCTGATATAGTGACTGATGTTAATAAAGTAATACAAGAAGCGGGGCAGGATTATCATTTTGACAATTGCTGCCCTACCCATCATTGCTAGTGGCAATTTAGACCAGAATTTCATAGAGTTTCGGAGGCCCTTTATTACTGCTTCAGTGTTGTGTTCATGCGTTAGTTCCGGGGTGTATCTCACATTGACACCTAGGTATCTAAATGTTTCCAGTTGCCATTTCATCCCCACATTTGGCAGGTCCGTTTCTTTCTGGCCCCTGAGCCTAGCCAGGGGAAACGCACAAGATTTCTGCCTGCTGAATTTGATTCCGGAGTAGCGTGCGTAGTTGTCCAGTACATCCAGTGCCACTTGTGCATTAAGTTGGGGGTCTTTTATGTACAGGAGCACGTCGTCTGCATATAGGGATATTATGGTGTACTTGTTTCCCATTCTTATGCCCGCATCAAAAAGCTGTCTCCGGAAATATATGGCTATCGGCTCCAGTCCCACAGCATTGGTGACAGTGGGCAGCCCTGTCTGGTACCCCTTTGTATGTCCCAGGGTTCAGATATCGTGCCTCCGGTCCGGACTCTAGCCACTGGTGAATTATAAAGTACCTTGATCCATTTCACAAAGCCCTCTCCGAAGCCAAATTCTCTCAGCACTTCAATCAGCCACTCCCAGAATATGGAGTCGAAGGCCTTGATGGCGTCGAGCGACAACACTGCCAGGTCTTCGTCTCTCGAGTATGTCTCAGCCATGGTGTGTTGTAGCCTTCTGAGGTTGGCTGTTGTGTTGCGTCCTGGGACGAAGCCGTTTTGGTCGTTATGGACTATAGAACCCACCACTCTTGCTAGTCTCTTGGCCAGGATGGTGGTGAGGATCTTACTGTCATAATTTAACATCGCTATCGGGCGATAGGAGTCACATTCAGAGTGGGGTTTGTTTGGTTTGAGGATTGGGGTTATTATCGTTTCCTTCATTGAGTTAGGTAGGATCCCGTTCTCATATGATTCTCGGTAGACCTCGTAGAGTATAGGGGTGAGGGTTGCTTCATATGTTTTGTAAAATTCGGGTGGGAGGCCGTCACTTCCGGGGGTCTTGCATGTCGCTAGGGATCTGATCGCTTCAGCCACATCTTCCGGGGTGATCTCCATTTCTAGGGATTCCCTTTGTTCATAGAAAGTTTTGGGAGTCCTATTTCTTCTAAGGTGTCTCTGATTTCGTCCCTGGGCACCTGTTTGTCGTGGGCGTACAGTTTGGCGTAAAATACCGCAAATGCCTCGTTAATATCTTGTTGTGTTCTACGTGTTGTCCCATTGTCATCTGTGATTTCGGTTGGGAGGTGTCTTGGGTGCTCTCGTTTGCAGAGCCAAGCCAGCAATCTTCCAGGTTTGTCGGTTTCTTTATGCGTTCTGGCAGTGTAGGTTGCGAAATCAAACTTAGCGAGCCTATCCCAGGCTGAGGCACATTCTTCTCGGACTTCTCTCAGTTTAACTTCCCCCTCTGGGCCAGCTTTGGGGTTCGTTTCCAGTTTCGTTATTTCCTCTTCTAGTCCCTCTAGTTCAGCCTTCAGTCTTTTGCGGATACCTCCCGCTTTTGCTATGGCTTCCCCGCGTGTTACCACCTTCATGGCTTCCCATAGTGTGCCCCAACTTGCCACTGAGCCTTTGTTGTTGTTAATGTATTCCTCCAGCGCTGTGTTCAGGTTTTCTCTGAATTCTTGGTCAGTGAGTGCTGCGGTGGGCATTCTCCACGTTGGGATCGGTGGTCTAGGTCCCCTAACCTTCCACTGCATGAGTAGGGGGGAGTGGTCCGAAATTGTTCTGCCAAGGTATGTTGTTGAGCCTGCCATCAAAACTTGCTCCCAGTCTATGAACAAATGGTCAATCCTAGTGTGGATCTTGTGCGGGGCTGAGTAATAAGAGTAGGTCCGATCCGTGGGGTGTTGTTCTCTCCAAATATCCACCAGATTTAGATGTTCGAGCGCACTGTTCAGCGACTGGGTTGCGGCATTTCGCAGTTGGTGTGGAGGTTCGGACCTATCTATGGTTTCGTCCCTGACGCAGTTGAAGTCTCCTCCCCATATAAAAGTTCTATCCCTGTGGTGTATCAATTTTTTGCACAGGGCCTTGAGATGTGCCGGTATGCCGTGTTGTGGGAAGTAAGAGTTTACCAGGCAAATGGACGTGTGTTCTATGGTTCCCCACATAATTAGGTACCTGCCTTCTTTGTCCGCTTCAAAGCCCTGTAGTTGAAATGGCACGTTCGGGCTCACCCAGGTGAATACCCCTCTAGCGTATTTGGAATAGTGCGCCCCCCTTCCAGTGCCACCCCAACGCTCCGATATTTTGGACGTAGATTCTTCTGTGAGGTGGGTCTCTTGTAGCATTGCAATTGAGATCTTTTTTCTGCGGAGGTAGGATAGGATCCGGTTTCTCCTTAAGTATGAGCCCATTCCCCTCACATTCCATGTCATGATTTTAAGTTGGGATGTCATTTGGTTGGTATCTGGGTTCTGTCCCCTCAGGTGCCCCCCTGTTTTCTCGGGGTGGTTCTCCTTCCCGCTGCGGGTTTTCGAGTGTTGGTTCAGGAATCTCTTTAACCCCGGGTCCTGAGTTCGTCCTTTCCTGTGCCTCTTTGGTTTTTAGTGGTTCGAAGACTGTGTAACTAACATAACAATTAACAAAACTGGAACTGGTGCGCCCAGCGGCTGCATTCATCCTGCGACGCTCGGGCGCTCTCGTGTCCTCCAGACCCATCCAGGTATCAGGCACGAGCGGGGTCGAACTGTCTGTGGGGGTAGCGTCCTGTGCCTGGTGGGAGGCCGAGTGAGGGCCGCTTCTGTTTAGCCAACTGTTGTATGGATTACCTGCTTATTTTCTGGTCGCCCTGTCTTTTGCTTCAGTCATGTTAGTGCTTGGGTAGCTGTGATCCTCCCTTACCCGGGCTGGGTGTGTCTCTGGGATCCGTTGGGTGGGCGTCTTTGCCTTCTGCGAGGTTATTGTCCTCCAGCCACATGTTGGCAGCTTCCGGGTTCTCCAGAAATATCGCTCTACCTTTAAAGATGACTTTCAGTCTCGAGGGGTAGAGGAGCATGTATTTCAGGTTGAGCTGACGGAGTCTGGCTTTTACTGGTACAAAGGAGTTCCTTTCCCTTTGGACTTTTTGGGTGTAGTCTGGGTAAATGGATATTTTGGAGTTGTCTCGTTCTATCGGCCCTTCCTCCCTGGAGTACTTCAGGATGGTTTCTCTATCTTGGAAGTTGAGTATTTTGGCAATTATGGGGCGAGGGTGTGAGCCAGGCGGGGGCCTCTTTTGTAGGGATCTATGTGCCCTTTCAACTGAGAATCCTTGTGTTAGTTTCCCGGCGCCCACCTCTTGTTGTATCAGGGACTCTATGTAGGCAGTTGGGTTCGGGCCTTCACTTCCTTCTGGCACCCCAAGTATTCGGACATTACCTCTCCTTGCCCGTCCTTCAGATTCCTCGGATCTTGTCTCTAGCATCGCCACTTTCTTTTCTAAGTCCAACACCTTCGCCTTCAGGACCCCTGTGTCTTCCGATGTTTCTTTTATGGCCGTCTCAGTGTTTGCTACTCTCCCTGTAAGGTTTCGGGCATCCTGACGCATTAGTTGGAGTTCAGATTTAAATTCTTCAATCCTTGTATCTATGAACGTCCGTAGTGATGCAATGGCCTCTAACACCTGTGATTGGTTGTCTGCGGGCTCCTCTGCCCTTGTATGTGGCGATTCTGGGGTGGAAAGGCATGATTGTGCGGGGTTTCTTGTCTTAGCAGAGACATAATTGTCCAGGGTTGTTGGTTTCCCTTTGTTTCTGTTGGCCATACTGTGGTTTTGTTGGGGCGTTGTTCAGTTGTTCTGGCTGGGGTGTTTCTGAGCCAACAGGGTATTCCAGTTGTTAGTTGTTGTGCCTTTCTGTGTGGGAAGGGGTCCGTTCCGTGTCTTCCCTGGGATATGGTTAAGTATTTGAGTGGTACCAGGTGTGTTGGCAGCGCGTTACTATATTGTGCAGTGTCACTCCGGCATATTATCGCGGCCCGGCAGCCAGCTCCTAGGGGGGGCCTTCGGCCGTTTGGGTGGTTCAAGCCCCTGCTTTGCCTCCCGTGGAATGTGTGGTGCGTAACCGTTGGTGTACCCTCCCCACGGATCTCCTCACCTCTGGTCTCATCCACCCGCCGGGCGCTGGAGCCGGGCGGGGAAAGCGGTGCCCCCAGCCAGCTGCCCCGCGCGTTGTCTCTCGCTCCGTCTTCTCCCGTACCGCTCCAGCTGCAAACGTCCCAGCAGGCTTCTCAGCAGGCGTTCCGTTCTCCCTCCTCAAGCGGGAGGCGGAATTGCTGCCTCCGGGCAATCCCCCCGGCTCGCGGGTCCAGCTGGGTCTCTGCCGGTGGTTGTCGTCGGCTCCCGGTTTTACGTGTCCCTGGGCGGGAGGGAGCAGGGAGTTCCTTGCCGCAGCTGCCTCAAGGACCTCGCCGCGTGTGTTTTGCACAGCGCTATTGGTGCCGGCGGCCCTGGAGTCACTGGGCAGACGCCATCTTGGATGCGTGCGGAGGTTGGGGGGGACCCTGTTCCCGTCGACCGTCTGCTTGCTCACTTGTTCGGCAGGGATAGGGAGGATCGCACGAAGTTGCGGTCCCAGCGTCGGCGAGCAGCTTGTTTGCTTTGTCGTGCCTCTCCGCTTCCTCAGGCAGGAGGGGGGTTCGCTCCGGCGCGGGCACCTCCCCGCCGATTCGCGTCTGGTGGATCGCAGTCAATGGGTGCCCCTTGAGAGGAGTGCGTATCTCTGGGCAGGAGGGAGAGGCTCTTTTGAGCCGCGGTTTCCTCAGAAGGATCGCCTCGGTTGAATCGCGCGGAGGGCGCCGGGCATGATTATTGTTGCCGGCAACTCGGGTGTCTCTAGTTAGGCGCCATCTTGGATGCGGGAGAAGGTTGGGGGGGTCCCCGTTCTTTTGGGCCCTCACAAGCTCCACGGGTCCGGTTCTTCTGTGGGTTTGCTGATGTCTGCTGGGAATTGCTTCTGCTACCCTCGTAGCCGTTTTCCAGCGCTGGGGGTGAGGATTAAATACGGCGAAAAGGATCTAGAAGCGGCGCCTCGGTCGGAGCTCCGCGGCTCACCCTCCTCTCGCCTTGAGCTCCAGGCCACGCCCCCTTAATAAAGTAGTTTATAATATTTTATACATAATTTTTCAACTCAATTCAAAGACGGTTTTAAAATAGAAATTGGTCCTGTTCCCTTGTGAAAATATAAAGAATACTTCACACATGTACTTCAGAAAGAAATTGTACTGGCTGGAAAGATTTCTCCTCCCAATAATGGCGTGGTCAACTGACGGCATGAATTAGCATTCTATGGAAGTCCAGGAAAAAAGGGTGCAACAAAAGTAAAACAAAATCCAGCACACTTAATTACATGCGAACAATCAAACACTGTGGGCCTCATTACAAGTTTGGTGGTGTGGGAAAAAAAAGTGGCAGTAATTCTCTCTTCTTTTAGCCTCCCTGTCCTATGGGTTCTCCGGCTCAGTTCTTGTTTGGTTTAGGTCCTATCTGTCTCAAAGAACCTTCTCAGTCTCTTGGGCAGTGGCCTCATCCGACACACTTTTGCTTGTTCATGGTGTCCAACTAGGTTGTGTTCTTGGCCTTTTTCTTTTCTCTCTTTACACCTCTTCATTGGCTGAATTATCGCCACTTCTGGTCTCTCGCATCACTTCTATGCTGAGGACACCCAGCTTTTTTGGTCTTTCTCATCCTTCTCTCCGGATATTCATAATACACTATCTACTTGTCTTCTGGCTATCTAATCTTGGATATCGGCTCATCTCTGGTTCTCAACGCTAATAAAACTGAAGTACTTTTCTTTCCTGCTAACACTATTCCTCCTCTCATCCCTCCTTCTTTTGTCTCGTTTCCCCCTTCCCGACTACTTTACTTTTATTCAGATCTATGCTCTAAACATCGCATTTCCTTATCCTCACGTACCTGCCGTTTTTACCTATACAATATCCGGAAAGCTTGTTCATTTTTTACTTTCAAGGCCACCAAACTCCTAATATCTTCTTTAATCTTTTCTTGTTTTTTCTATTGCTCCCCTGCACTCTTTGGTCTCCCTCTTGCTCATCTTTCCCTTCTTAAATCTATTTTTAATGTTTCTATTCGTCTACATTGCCTCTTGGCCCCTTGTGACTCTATCTCTTTCTCTCTCTCTACTCTTGGCTGGCTTTCATTCCAGTTTTGTCTTAAATATAACTTCTTGTGTTGTGTCTTTAAGTCTCTCTATGGTCCTGCTCCTGTTTATCTTTCTCTGTTTTCATTTTCTATCCCTTCTCTCTCACTTCGCTCCTGTTCTCAATTTCTTCTTGTTGTTCCCCGACCTCCTTTTTCACCGTTGCGTTTCCGATCTTTTTCTCTGCTGCTCCTCTGCACTGGCATACTCTCCCACTTTCCCTCTGCTCTATTTCTGTTTATACTTTATTCCATGATTCTTTGAGGTCCTCCAGTCTGGTTAATTTGGCAGTTTGCTTTCTTAACTATCATTTATTGTACAGTGCTGTTTCTCTGTTCAGCGCCTTGGTGTAAAGCACTATGTAAAACTCAAATAAATAAAATACAAAAAATACCAACAAATTCCATCGCCAACAGTTGTTTTTCTTTGTGTTAACAGAAGTACCGCAGTTTTTCCTGCACCACCAAATTATAATTTTTTACCGCTGATGGAATTACTCTGCAGTGAATCTGCCCATTCACCTCCAGTTTATAGCTCCTATGGATTCCAGAAATGGGTATTCCCAACACTTTTAATCCTGTGGTAACTCCACGGGACCAAGTGGCAGTAACAGTAATAGAGTTTGCTGGTAATTCAATAGAATTACTGCCAAACTCGTAATGACGCCCAGTGTCACATAGCACCAGCTGCCTTTAATCCATGGTTAGTTCCAAAAATAGTAATTTAGGAGGCTTGTTTTCTGTTGTCTGTGAAATGTATTCTAAATTCAAATCATTCCATATCTGCTTTTATTTTTTATCTTAAGGCCCCTGTCTGCTCCCTTTCTGCTACAGGTACACTGTCCCCTCTGGTCCCCCTTGATGTCTGTGTGCCCCTCACCCCCCGCTCTGGTCCCCTTTGATGTCCGTGTGACCCCCCAAACCCTCCCTCTGGTCCCCCTTGATCTGTGTGCCCCCGCCCCTCTGGTCCCCCTTGATATCCGTGTGCCCCCTGCTCCCCCTTGATGTCTGTGTATCCACTCCTCTGGTCCCCTTTGATGTTCCATGTGCCCCCTACCACCCCCCCTCTTGTCCCCCTTGATGTTCCATGTGCCTCCCACAGCCCCCTCCTCTGGTACCCCTTGATGTCCGTGTGACCCCCACCCCCCCATGTTCCCCCTTGATGTCCATGTGCTCCCTACCCCTCCATGGTTCCCCTTGATGTCCATGCCCCCCCCCCCTCTGGGCCCCCTTGATATGCCTGTGTCCCCCACCTCCCCTGGTCCTCCTTGATGTCCTGCGCCCCCCTCTGGTTTTGATGTCCTGTGCCCCCCACCCTGGTCCCCTTTGATGTCCATTTGACCCCTCCCTCTTGTCCCCCTGATGCCTCCCCTGGTTCCAAGATGACTGTATGCCACCCTTCCCTCCCACCCTATAATTAGCTTTTCCTCCATCCTAATTACTGCAGCAGCTGTCTTGATTCACTATGGTTTTCAACATCACCAACCTGTTGCTAATGCTTGGATTTGACTTATGGACACATTGACTCTTGGTGCCTCACCCTCTCAACTTCTCATGCTGGACCTCCCCTGCATCTCCTACTCATGATGGCCCTAAATCATGCTGTGCCCATCTTCATCTTGAATCCTTGCTGACTTGTTCTGTTCCTTTAACATTTTGTGTTATTACTGACCTCTACAACTGTATTAGCTCTCCCCTCTGCCTCTCCTCTTTTTCCACTGTTTTATTCTCTGTTCTCTCCTCCTCTCCATTCTCCCTCTTTCCTCCAGCCATCCCTTTACTTTTTTTTATGCACTTACTATATCAGAATTGTCCCTGGACCTAGTATGATAGCAACAATGTTTGTCTCCTCCCCCTTCCCTTACTTGTGCCCCCCACCCCCTCCAGCACTATCTGAAATGTTATCAGGCCTAGTACGATAGTCACTTGTTTTGGTCCTCTCCCTCCTGTCTCCTGCCCTTCTCCCTCCCCTCTTGTAAATCTCCGGCTCTACCAGAAATGTCGTCGGGCCTAGTACGGTAGTCGCCTGTCTGTTCCCATTTCTTTCCCACCCCCTCCCTTCCCTATTTGTGTCTTAGCTCTTGCACTATCTGAAATGTCGCCAGGCCGAGTACGATAGTTAATTTCACATTCTTGTTCTTCATGGCCTCTAAGAATGTCATTGTATTTCATTTGTTCCCTCCCTTGCCTTGAAGCGCTTTGAAACACATTGTGTATAGGCACTATATAAATAAACTATCATATCATTAGTTATATGCTTATACAATAACCTTTAGCCAAAAACACAATAATAACAAACACAACTATTAGTTTTCCTTAAAATTCAAAAATCACAACCTTTAAGACTCAAAAGAATTGAAATTCATCATCCATTCAATCATTTCATATAAGCATTTTTAAACGGGCAAGTCTTGTTAAAAATATTTCAATTTATCATAAAATAAACACTATCAAAAATCTTTAGTACAACTAGAAACAAGCAGTTCGAATGGATTGTGTTCTCCCACGTATTGCTCATCTTAGATATATCATTACCTTTAGCTTTGCTGCTTCGGAATTTTTTTTCTCTCTCTCCACTAGAGGGCGCTCCACTCGAGGCCGCAGCATCGATGTCCCTCGGCGGCATCCGTCCAGCACTGACGTCATCCGCTGTATAAATGCCTCGAGCGCGCCCGTTGGCCTCAGTTCCATTTTTTCCGTTAGCTTCACTTCGGATCATTGCAAACGGCGCTTCAGTTTCGTGAGAAATTATGTCGTCTTCATCAAACCCCACCACACCGAAGACGGAATTCAAGAAATGCCAGAAATTTGGGAAGAAAATGTCGTTGACTGATCCCCATAAAAATTGCCTCTGGTGCCTCGGTTCTGACCACCGTATTGATGACTGCGATTCTTGTCAGTCGATGACCCATAAGTCCTTAAAAGAAATAAGAGGTAAACTGGCGATGGGGGAGGGTTCATCGAAGTCTTCTTTGAAGGAGAAAAAGGACTCGGCTGAGTCTTCGGTAAAACACCATAAAAAATATAGGTTGAGGAGCAGATCCGGGAAGTCCTCTTCTTCGTCCTCCAAAAAGATGAAAAAAAGACGACACCGGTCTCCCTCTTTCTTCTTCCTCGACGTCATCTGAGGAAGTTATAACATGTCCTTCAAGACATGACTCCCCGAGAAAATGGGAAGCATTTAGAACTTCTATGTTAAAAAATGTTGAGAACGCGGCCCAGACCCCCTCAAAAAAGTATAACGAAGACCATGCCTCTGCTCACGAGAAACGTGACAGGGGAAGATCTAAAACAGGAAAATCTGACAAAATTGTCGAGGATGTCATCCAGGGACTCTTCCCAGGCACCTCATGGAAAATGCCTACTGGTGCATAAACCAGGGGTAGAAGGAAACAAAATGGTGTCAGACTCTCATGCGTCATTGAGGTCTGTATCGAAAACACCATTGAAGGCAGTCGAGCACAAGGCATCGACAACCCGACCTAAAAAGGTCAAGTCGAGTATACAATTGACTTCATTGAAGGCTCCTTCGACAGTGTTGATGGTCTCGACGATTCCTTCGAGGGCATCGAAAGCTACCTTGACAATATCGACGGTTGTTGCTACAACATCGACGCCATCAACGTTTTTGTCGATGCCCATGCCTATACCAATGTTGAAACCTATACCATCTGAAACGGTTTTTCATCCTGAGAGTAGACATGATTTCGTTAGGACCATGTCATCCATATATGAGGGAGAGTCATCAGAAGATGACGAGGTTTCTCCTGCTGGTGTTAAATTTGGCACAAGGCCAGTCCCTGAGGAGTTAGTTGACCCTCAGTCAAAAATTCAAGATCTACATGAATTATTGCAATCAGTAAGTTGTCTGCATACCTCTCCAGAATACGAATTTGAAAAACCTGACCCAGCAGAACATGCTGATGCGGGCTATAGAAAATTAATGAGTAGAGTCACTGAATTCATGGGATGGAGTAGAAATTCACCTGTCTATCAAGATGATGCCATGACTGATATCCTTTCAGGAGGACCTCAGCAAGACCCCATACTTCCCTTTCATGTAGCCTTACAAAGGAGGGTTAAAACTGAATGGGAACATCCTGAAGCCATTCCAGCAGTCAATAAAAAGTTTGTGTCAAAATATAGACCCTGTAATTCTGACCCAGAATACTTAAGTAAACACCCACCTCCAGAAAGTCTGGTAGTTCAAGCAGCTACTTCTACTAGAAATGCTGCATATCCCACAATTCCCCCGGATAGGGATTATAAAAAGGTTGATGCATGGTCCAGGAAGATTTTTACATCAGGGAGCATGGCTTTAAAATCCACTAATGTAACTTGCACCCTGGCAAGGTTTACATATACACTGTGGGACTGCATGTCAGCGGCAGCTGAACACATCCCAGAAGGTGAGGAACGTGATGGATTTCTATCCATAATAAGGGATGGAAAGGAGGCTTTGGGAGAATGCCTTCAATCAGGTTTGGACACAGCTGACACTATCAGTAGGTCCATGGCATCTAGCGCGGTGCTACGTAAATTTGGATGGCTAAGAAAGTCAGGTTTTGCACCGGATGTGCAATCCAGGCTTCTTAATATGCCATTTGACGGCTCGAGGTTGTTTGGCAGCAAGGCGGATGAAGGTTTGGAGAAGCTGCAGACCTCCAAAGCAGCGGCAAAATCTCTCAGTGCCGCTATAAGACAACCTCAACAACGCCACTACACAGGCTCATCTTCCTGGAAGGGTCGTCCTTTTTGTTTGTATTCCTCATTTGGAAGCGGAAGAGGACAGGCCAGTCAGAGAGGTCAAAGAAAATTTCCTCGGGGTGAGGAAAAGGTACTAGACCTGCCCCAGCAGCGGCATCTGTCCCTTCAGCCGATGCTGCAGCTGCCGCAAAACCACTTTGAGGTTTTGACCCACAAGAGCCCAGTGGGAGGCAGGATCTTACAGCATCTGGAAGAATGGCGGGGCATTACTTCAGATTCTTGGGCATTGGAAACAGTATCCCAAGGTTACTGCCTTCCTTTTCAAAAGAAACCTCAGAATCACCCACCGGGATACAACTCTGTCAAACATCCAGATCCGCTCCTGTTGCAGGGAGTCTTAACCCTGCTCTAGAAAGGTGCAATAGAACATGTACCTGTAGCGGAGAGGAACAAGGGTTGGTATTCCCCATATTTCCTCATTCCAAAGAAAGACACCGGACTGAGACCCATTTCCTTATCCTCTTGGACTTGAGAAACTTGAACAAGTTCCTAAAGAAGGACAAGTTCAAGATGGTCACACTTTCTCAGATCCTTCAGGCTCTCCAACTACAGGATTGGCTGGTATCATTGG
The DNA here is from genome assembly GCF_040938575.1 of Ambystoma mexicanum. Lineage (NCBI taxonomy): Eukaryota > Metazoa > Chordata > Amphibia > Caudata > Ambystomatidae > Ambystoma > Ambystoma mexicanum. The sequence goes on from NC_090934.1 coordinate 1,312,456,619, forward strand.
GCCTCCAGGATGCTTACTTTCATGTGCCAATCCATCTGAAGCACAGAAAGTACCTAAGGTTTGTGATTGGCAATTCTCACTATCAGTTTCGAGTTCTGCCATTCGGGTTAACTTCCGCCCCAAGAATGTTCACCAAGTTGATGGTGGTGGTGGCAGCGAGTCTCAGGAGGGGGGGGACTCATGTCTACCCCTATCTGGACGATTTGATGATCAGGGCACATTCTCCAGAACAAGCCCAGGATCATCTGTCCAAGACTTGTCACTTCCTTCACAAACTAGGGTTTTCTCTGAATTTAAAAAGTCAAACATCATACCATCACAGAAACTCCACTTTATTGGAGCAGTCCTGGATACTTGCTCGGGCAAAGCCTCGCCTCCCGAAGAGAGAACTCACCACATTCTGCAGATGGTAACAAAATTCCAGAATGCTCAGTATCTACTGGCCTTCGATTTTCTCAGGTTGCTCGGCCTGATGGCATCCTGCATTTTTCTGGTGCCAGAAGCCAGATTGAGAATGAGATCCCTTCTATGGGCTCTCAGGACTCAATGGTCCCAATTCTCAGGGGAGATGTCAGATCTATTGCAAGTTCCAGCCAAAGTAGCACAGGATCTACAATGGTGGGCTTGCAGACATCATATCCTCAGAGGAGATTCTTTTTGACAACCATGGCCAGAGATAACAGTAGTAACGGACGCCTCACTCACGGGGTGGGGAGCTCACACCAATGAATTGACAATCGGCAGTTGTTGGTCTCCATCGGAGTTCAGACTACACATCAACCTTTTGGAGCTAAGGGCGGTCAGACTAGCGCTGAAGGCCTTCCTGCCCTCTGTACGCGGAAAGAATGTCCTGATAATGACGAACAACACAGAGAGGCAATGCAGCTCTGATTCTGGGCAATACAAGAGGGGATCTCTCCATCGGCAGTTCATCTAGCTAGAGATCAAAACACAGCGGCGGATGCTCTGTGCAGGGAGCTAGCTCTGGAAGTCATTCAAGAGATCTTTACCCTTTGGGGAACCCCCCAAGTGGATCTGTTCGCGACCGGTACCAACCAGAAGTGCGAACTGTACTGCTCAAGGGCATGTCCCCTGGGAGGAGCTCTAGGGGACGCATTCGTGGTAGATTGGGAATTTCCACTTCTGTACGCATTCCCTCCAGTCCCTGTGATCCCTCGAGTAATAAGGAGGTTGAGAAAGTTCAGGAAAACCATGATCCTAATTTCCCCGGATTGGGCCAGGAGAATGTGGTACCCAGACCTTCTAGACATGTCCATCTGCCCTCCAATACGTCTTCCAAAAAGAGAGGATCTTCTATCACAAGAGGAAGGTCATGTTCTCCATCCAGAGGTCAACACACTAAACCTTCACGCATGGCTTCTGAGAGGTTGAGATATAAGGATTGGGACCTTTTGGATGACGTGATAGAGATTTTGCTTTCAGCTAGAAGACCAGCAACCAAATCTCTGTATCAGTGTTGTTGGAACAAGTTCAGTAACAGATAAAAGAATGTGGACCCGTTTCAATGTAATATTCCCACAATAGTGTCTTTTCTATTACATTTGGCTAATCTGGGGATCCAGGTTGGTATGAAAAAGGATACTTAGCAGCGCTTTCCATTTTTAAGCGCTCCTCAGAGGAAGAACCTTATTTAAAGATACCTTTTAATAATTCAATTCTTAAAAGGTCTAAATAATGTGTTCCCTCCAATACCTTTTCAAGTTCCTGTGTGGGATTTAAACTTAGTTCTGAAATTCCTCACATGCATTCCATTTGAGCCTTTACATTCTTGTCCACTAAGGCTTCTTACTTTAAATGCAATACTTCTTGTAGCATTGACATCAGCCCACAGGGTAAGTGAGTTACATGCGCTTTCTAGCGGTCCTCCTCACACTATCTTTTATAAAGACAAAGTAGTCCTCAGAGTAAAACCATCTTTTTTTGCCAAAAATTGTTTGATTTTCACCTGTCACAAAAAATAACACTGCCTACTTTCTACCCTCCTCCTCACGCAAGTAAGGAAGAGGAACGGCTACATAGACTAGATCCTAGAAGAGCTCTTAGCTTCTATATTTCAAGATTGGCAAAAATATGTCAGTGTGATCAACTTTTTGTGGGATACACTGGCCGCAAATTAGGACTTGCTGTAACTAAACAAACATTATCTAGATGGATAATTTTGGCTATAACAGAATGTTCTAGATTGGCTGGGAAAGAACCACCAGATGGGCTGAGGGCTCATTCAACCAAGGGCATGGCAACTTCGACAGCACTAAAAAGGGGTGTCCCTGTACAAGATATTTGTGCAGCGGCAACATGGTCATCCATGCATACATTCATAAAACATTATGCTCTAGATTCGACCTCTTCTCAAGGAGGTTTCTTTGCTAAATCTGTACTTCATTACTTCATTCTGTACATGACTGGAACATTTCTGTACTCCCACCTCCAAGACAAAACTGCTTTGGGAGTCTATCTAAGATGAGGAATACGTGGGAGGACACAATCCATTCGAAGAACAAGTTACTTACCAACTCTAATGTTCTTTCGATTGGATGTTCCTCCCACGTATTCCTCATCGACCCTCCCAACCAACCCCACAGTACAGTTTACGTGATTTACACTCTAAATTCTTTTAAGGCTTGGGTCAAAAGAGGCACGCCCTTTAACTATAATCCATGGGCTATAATATACGAAAAAACAGAACTGAGGCCAATGGGCGCGCTCGAGGCATTTATACAGCGGATGACGTTGGTGCTCGACGGATGCCGCCGAGGGACATAGACTCCACGGTCTTGAGTGGAGCGCCCTCTAGTGGAGAGAGAGAAAAAAATTCCAAAGCAGCAAAGCTGAAGGTAAGGATATATCTAAGATGAGGAATACGTGGGAGGAACATCCTATCGAAAGAACGTTACAGTTGGTAAGTAACTTGTTCTTCTCCTGTTTTCACTCCAATTTCAGTGAATAAAAAAAAACTGTAACTGCCAAAACAAGAGAGGTGGTCCTGCCTGCAAGACAAAAATGCCACAAAGATGTGTGAGCCACTAATGCTAAAAGCTCTAAAAATGCCTGAAGTATGATTCTCGTTTCCCTTGAAGGCCTGGACAGAAGATTACTAAGTGCTCAAGGGTCTTAACCAAATTATCTGCGTTACAAAAACAGCAGGTAGTCAAGTTATTAGGTGTCCTGCTATATAAGTTGTAACACTTGACAGTTTAAGTCTAAATTCCACCTAAATCTTGCAAAATTCTGTCGAACAGTCCAGTCTGGATGAATTGGGACATATGGAGCGAGTGCACGTACTGGTTTCTAATCAAATTTGAGATGTTTAAGGAAATCATAGGAATTAATATTAGAGGCCCAATCTTGTTCAAAAAGGGCCCGTTTTACCTTGACAAAGTTACTAAATTCTTTGACAGATTACCCTATATCAGAAATGAGCAGATTGCAGAAATCAGAGTATGCACATACAAATTTGTCACCCCTGGTGCAGAGTATTGCATTTACATCCACAAAACGGGAAACTTCATTCACTGGGCATAACATCTTGTAGTAAAAGCATAGCTATTTTTAGAGTGTGACATTTGAGTGAGTATAATCCCAGCTCATACCTAACGGCTGCCAAGAAATGCCACTCGAGACCCGCAGGAGCTTTCTTCACATCCTCCCTCTATAACTGGTAAAAGATCCAAGGCCCAAGGAGGAAGAATTTCAAAGCCATATGTTAGGCAGAATCCCATGCAGTTCCCTTAGGGACCACCACACACAATTAAGACTACAAGTGGTAACACAAGTTCACCTTTGGTACAAGCCTGTACTACTATGTTAAAGTGGTAGCAGTAGCGGAGCAGCCAAGCTTATCTCAAGAGTAAATGAGCAGTAGCAGAGATTACACAAAGGGACCACAATTACTGTGACTCAAGCAAACACTGACTCAAGGTTTCAGGTAAAAAATATAAGTGCATTGATTTTTAAACCATCTGTAAAACGCAACACTTCTATAAATTCAAAACCACACGTAAAATACACTACAAACAACCAATTCTCTTGGCACAGAATAACTCAAGGTAAGTACCTTATGTTTTGGTAGACCGGTGTTGTGAAACAAAAGATGTTACCGGGAATACGTATGCGATCACTTTTTGACAGTTCGGTCGTATTAAAGAAACACGTATCCGTGGAAAGAAATGTTACTGGGGCAAAACACACTTAGCACCTGGGCTAACCAGAGGAAGCAAAAGTTATAAGGGGGAAGGAAGACAAGGGCAAGCCTGGGATGAGAAGAAAAGGAATTCACCCTAGTTCCTCGAAGCAGAACACAGTACCTTATTCAATGAAGAAGCTGGTGCCACGGCAGTTGTTCCTGGTAGTTTCCTGCAGACCCACGGTTCCTGGTGCTTCAGTCGTGGAGACGAGAAGGGGGCCGTCTGGAGGGTCTGCACTACTCAGGGATGATGCCAGCAGCAGCGACGGTGAATAAAAGGTGCGCTCCTTTAAAACAGGAGAGGCTCTTCAGATGGCTATCTGGACCACTACAGCAGGGTGCAGTGATTTCGACCACAAAGAGGATCCTCTGGCTGTGGAAGATGAGCTGGTTGACCCCACCAGGCTCAAGGGAAGAAGACTCCGGACTGGATCTTCTCTGGTCGTTGAAGGGTAGGCTTCACCGGGACGGGGTAGTTGCATCAGCCGTCTTCTTCTCCGCTTCTCTTCGGTTCCTTGTAGTTCCAGTAGCGACTCTGACTTCCAGCCCAAGAGTCCTACCTTTTATGCGAAAATCCCCCATTCACACAGCCTGGCTGTCAATCACGCAGCAGGGGGGTTATCCAGCCCGGACAACCACCTCAGCCAATCATGGCAAAGTGCGGCTTGGGTTTCCTAGGATACCCTGTGCAGGGGGGTGACTACACCCCTCCCTCACATTCAGCCCACCTAGACACCCAGGCGCCCAGAGGAGGGCTTCTTGGCAGAAGCCCGCCAAAAGACGGTGAACAAAGAAGGCAAACCTGGTTTGCTGCGCAAAGTAAAACACAAGAAGGACTTTAACAAAAAGAAATGGTGACTAAACCCAACCGGGGCCAAAACAAAGAGTATTTGGTCAAGCGGGTTTATGTTCGAGGCTAATATAATAGCCTAAAACAATACCACGTTCATATAGTATAATCGCGGTAGAAAAGTTAGGGTAGATGCCACTGCCACCAGCCAAGTCAAAATGTTAAAAGAGCAAAACAAAGCTCAGAGAGGCACAGACAACAAGGGGTAGGATTTAACCCTTTTCAGCACTCCATGTAAAATGGGTTGTACTGGGTCTGTAGTTTTAAAGTGACTATGTAAAGTTAATGGCAACTTTACCTGTTTCTGGGGGACAGTAGTCCGCCCCAGAAAAAGGAGTCATTGGGAAGTCTTAGAGACACCCCTGTGGTACTGCACTGAAGGTGCTGTGTAAGACACACAACAAGGGTATCAGGTAATATTTTCGCCAGCAAAAATATCGCCGAACATATGGTCGTCGGGAACGGCCATAGGCGATATTTTTGGTGGTGAAAATATTAGGTGCGGGGGTGTCCCCCGCACATAAAAAAATGATGCGGGGGTTGCGGGGGTGTCCCCCCGCAGGGACCATGTCTTATTTTCACCGTAAAAATATGGTGATATTTTTGCATCGCTATATTTTTGCGGCGAAAATATCACATGGAACCCACAACAAGTGGAAATGCGCATGGCAAAACACAGGTAAGCGTGGGAAAAAGAGGCACACTCTTACCAAGTGGAAAAAATAAACTCCAGAAATCCAGCAAAGCTGCTGGGAGACTCACTAGGTGAGGGAAATTAGCCATAGAATGAGAATTCTCCCTAACACCATTCAAGATTTTTGGCACTATCTTCCCCTCATAAAATATCACACAGGGAAGACGAGAAAATGTACCATACTTTACATCTATCTGGATCAACTGATTGGAGATTGCCGTGCTTCTGGTCGTCACCCATTCCTTAATGTGCATTTTGTGCTGGATAGAAAGGATGGGGAAACCCAAATGGGTAAAACTATCGGCCTCGAGGCAGTCCTGCTCTATTCACCAATTACATTTTTTTCCTCTAGGTTGTACAGTGTATCATTTTAGTTTTCTTAGGGTTTATCATAAAATTGTGTTTCATGGCAACATTTAAAAAAGCATCAACAAAGCACTGCAGACCAATCTGTGTTCAATCGAAGATTAGAAAATTGTCTGCATAGGCGATCCAAACAGGTTTCAGGTTATAGATTTTAGGCTTCGCAAATGCAGCAGGATTTAGGTATTCTCTGTTGTCACTCATATAGAGATTAAACAGGTGTGGCACGATAAAACAACCCTGCCTCACTCCTCGTACGGTCTCAATCTTACGGGAAAAGGTACCATTCTGATTAAGTAATAGCTGTATGTTTGAGTTGGAATACGATCCCACAATTAAGCGTAACTAACCATATGGGATTCCCCACCTCTGCAATTTTGCCCACAATAGCCCCTGATTAACTGCATCAAAACCTACTGAAAGGTCATTTGTGGCCAAATAACCAAATCATATTTCTTGTGCCACACCTGACTTAAGGACGATTTAAGTAGAAATCCATTCAAGGAGCTACCAAGATTGTTACGGAAGCCAGTGTGCCATTTTTGGATCCTGCTGATTCTTTTTGCCAACTTTCAAGATGCTGAAAAGACCTTGCTGCCTGCATCAATAAGTGATATGGGGCGATAATTAATCGGATCAGACCGGGAGCCTTTTTTTCCATATCTATCTGAGGAATATGGGCAGTCGACCAAGACTTTGGAGAAGTGTAAGTGGTCACAATATTCTGAATAAAGTGGTCAGAATAGATGTCCAAGCACCTGGCTCCCTCTTGAATAATACATTGGACAGATTCTTAGGCAATTATGCATGTGGGGAACTGATCTTAAGTATTATGTATTATGTCTTCTAGATGATCCTGGTCAACAAGTAATTTCCAGTGACAAACTGGAAAAGAAGTTAAATCCCGGTTTTCTTCCAAACCCACAGTTATGGCAAATACCTTTCTATAATAAGTGAACCACTGTTTCTCGGAAACTGATAAAATCCAGTGTTCTGGCTGACTAATTTCAAATTCATTGATCAGGCTCCAAAAGGACCTTTATTCTTCAATGTGTAAAGCATGCACTCTGCGTCGTGTTGGTTTCGAACGATCCACCTACCACGTAGCCAGTTGTTTTAGGCGTGTTTATTTATTTTTTATATTCAGGAACAAGTTATCATAGGGAATACTCCCATTTGGACTTTTGTGCGGAAGCAGCAGAGAAGCACTCGTAAGGGGGCTATTCGTCACCGTCCTCAGAATCTAAAAAAGCATGCGATCACTAAGAGTCACTTTAGATTTCCCTCATGATTGAGCACATTTTCTTGGTCATTAGGCACTTTAAATGTATCAGCCTACTCTGCCTAACCATAGTAATTAGGAAAGTTACCTCACCAGAGGGGATTGCGGTGACTGTTTAAACTAGACCCCTAAGAGGCTGCCATAGTAGTCATTGATCAATGACTGAGAGAATCATACACCAATCACAGTTTTGAAAACTATGTATGTATGTAACGATGCATAATTTGCTTTACACACTGCTATCCCAGTGGTCAGATCCCTTAACCATTTAATTTGCTGTCATTTCCTGCAATTGTAATAAGCAACCATCATCAATATTCTTCATATACTCCTTAGCCTTGTCGATATGCTTACTAGTCCAACAAATTAGAGTCCCACCCTGTTTGACATCTACGTCCCCAATTTTTATGGAGTTGCTACCCGGTCCTTCTAGGGAGATATGAACTGTCAGTATTGCATGTTCACTATACTTATGATTTTGAATGATCAATTTACTGACACTAGGCAAAAGGTCATAGCTTATAAATAAATAATCCAATGTGGCCCTTGTACTACCATTAGTCCAGGTGTAATTTCCAGGGCAATTGCCCCTTGTATGGCCATTTAGCATAACAAGCTCCCAATCGTTCAAGAACGCATCACCATTTTCTCCCTTGATCCAATCTGCCAAGAGCTTGATATGCTAGTAAAAATAACTTCTGAATAGGGGCCACAAGGGGGATCAAGGGGGATCATATACATGTAAACCTAAGAGGCGCTTTAGATTTCCCTCATGATTGAGCAAAATGTCAACTGCCAGCACATTTTCTTGGTCATTAGGCACTTTAAATGTATCAGCCTTCATATTATTTTTTATACCAACAAGAAGGCCTCCATAGAGTCGGCCAGCCTTGCCTTTCTTTGCAGGAATTTGAAATACCTGAAAACCATCCATGCGAAAGCTAGATGTAAGCCAAATCTCCTGCAATATAAATATAGCATTAGCCAACAAGCCAACATTCAGAACCCGCCGTACTCAAAAAATGCTTATTGCCGCGTGTGTTCAAGGATACAATTTTATGACTTCATGGTCGCACTGAAGACTTCACGGGAGGGAATCCTGAAAGCCAGTTCCACTCATGATGCATGTCATCCTGCAAAACGTCTCTAGTTAAAGTTCGTCAAGTGTCTTTTGTAATAATTTTCAAGTTTTCAGGCCGTTTATTTTTCTCACTATATGTTGCAGCATCAAGAGGTCCCACTTTCACGTCCAAATCATATCCTAATTAAAAAAGAATTGCTAAGTGTGATTGTATCCTGGTCGCAGTGTTGGTCGAGTGGCAATGTATTTGGGAGACATTTGCATTTATACAGTCAACAGGTTCATCAAAGTCTCTGGAGTCCGAAACACGTATGCGCGGTATATGCTGCAGCCGCTGCAATAGCTCAGACCTATTAATTATTTTGTTTTGATTATCTGCAAATAGACGTTTTATTGTAAAGGATTTACTATCTGCCACAAAGTCGATGTCGACCGCATCAACCTCATCAGAATCTGCTTTTGGTAGTAAATTTCAATTGGTAACTGAGCATTTTCCCTTTACGTGGCTTAACTTGAGGAAGTATACTAATCCTTGCCTAATTGGTTGGTTTTTAGATCTCCAACCCATTTGTTTTTTTGTCGAACATAAGAATGGTAAAGAACAGGGGAATTTAGACTTCCTATCTCGGTTCTCCATAGAGGAAGATGGGGGAGCTGAATCCATTAGGGGAATAGTATGTGACGATTCACAGAATACATCACTTCCCCACAGATGGGAGCCCTTCCCTATGAGGCTAGGGAGGTGAGAGACTGTTACCCAATAGTCCCAATAGAGGTGGTAAAAAGTGGGATGGCCTTATATGAAGAGATTCTCCTCGTCGGGATAAGGATTCCCATCCTGTGAAAGACCTCCCTAAAACCTTGTTCCCAGAAGTCATGGCCACATTAATTCCTTCTCCCTCCCAACTTAAAACTACTACTTACTACTGTGTGTTACTATAAAGTTTCTAGTATCTCATCTGCAAAACCAGACAGGACTGATACAAAAAAGAACCAACGAAACATACAGAACAGTCGAAGAGATTACGAAAGAACTGTAACAAGGTGTCCACTAGGAGGCTTGAAGATAACTTCAGAGGCATTGATGACAAACATTGACACTGCCCTGGGGCGGGCCCTGCAATATTAGGTAAAGACTTAGGAAGTACTAAGGGTGTTCGAGTACAGGAGGGATGCTGGTGTCCACGCTGCAGGGCCTGGGAAATTCAAACGTGCGTTGCCCAAATCATCAAGAGACAATCTGTCCCAGAACGAGAAGCCGAAAGGAACCATGCGATCCAGAGTAAACCCGACTTGCTGCAAAAGCAGGAAGAATCTAGCGGTGGCATGGCCTCTCCAAGGGGGACCATGTGGTCCATAAAACACGCTGCGACAGATGCAACAATGGCCCTGTGGAGCCGCGCAGACCAAAGAGGAGGAAAGCAGTAATATGCCCTGTGAACGCGTGTAGAACCAACAGCGACATGAGACCCTGGTAGCACTAGTTAGCGCTCAGTCAAGATACAGGTAATGGGAGTTGCGGGAAAGCTGGGTGGGGTCAATGGAGCCCAAAGAGTCATGTATTCCTCTGATACCCGGTGAACCAAGAGTCAGATATTCCTCGGGAGTGATTTCCCTCGTCACAGTGGTGACACGAAAGACCATAAATCTAAGGAGTGAACTCCCTCATCACTGTGGGAAACCCACCACATGTGAAAGATACCAAAAGGACAAAGAACCGTCAGGGAGAAGTACTCCACAATACTCAAGATAAAAAAAGTCCTGATAAACCAGCAATAAGAAGAACATTTGATAAAGATTTAACTCTGTTGTTTGCAAACACTTGGGAGGAAGTAACATGACCAGATAGACTAGGAAAAGGGAGTCATACTCCTGGGCTAGGTGTATTTGGTAAATCAGGCCCTGGTACAAGAGACTGCTGTTAAGTCAACCTAAGACTGGATTGTTTCACCAGGAGAAGGGAGCCATTCTCCTGGTGGCTTTGATAAGAAGTTCATTGAATCCTTTTTGGTTTATTTCCGAGTGGTAGGGATAGAGTAGTTGGTTTGGCCAGAGGGACAGTATATTGTTTTTTGACTTACATCCTGACAAGCACCAAAGTTATTCTGTGTTGAGGAAGGGAAAAGCCCTCTAGAAATAGGGAGAGACAGGTTCTTTTCTTTATTTGAATAAAAGTCTGTAGCCAAAATTATACCACCTTGTCAGCCTCCTTAATCCATCACGCCACAGTATACAAGGCTTTAATTAATCCTGTGTTGAAGATGCCAGATAATTTTTTTAAAATTTAGTTGTGTTTAGTTCCTATAAATGTTTCACATAAAATAAGAAAATAAAAACATTCTAAATATCTTTAAGACACTTAGAAAAGTTTTAAACATTTACAGAACAGAGCCAAAAATAGCTCAATAGTCGAAATTTCACAATGTATTTCTTAATATTTTTCATCGTAATAATTTCACAAAACAATGACGTTTCATTTTATTTTCAACACAAAGGTTTAAAATAGATAGCTCCTCATTCTTCTAATCTCCTAACAACTTGCAGCCAAACTGTATAAAGTGCTATGTGCGAAAACATATTAGTTGAATTCAAACAGAATTGCCAAAATTCACTACTTTTTATTGAGTCATAGTGATTCATAAATATTCCTAGGATACACGTGTAGGTCGACCCCAATATCTTTCATTCAGTCATGACATGTCTTGCTGTTTCAAGTATATGTTCAGTTTTACAGATTCAACAGAATCTTTGTCTCTAGGAAGTTTGAGCTGAGGTCCACGAACTGCCAAAACAGGTAGTTGTTTTTTTGCATTAACAGGACAAACCTCTGGACGGCAGACGACATACACAAAAGGAAATATGGTTGTGTGATCTTATAGCTATGGGTGACATTAAAGTAATCCTTACAAGTTTTAGGGGCTGATTCATGGAACAAATGTGCGCCGAAAATCGTGGCGCAAGCGTGAAAAAGCAAGCGCATGCGTGCGATTCATGGAAGGGCCTGCGCGTGTTTACTCCGGGATGTGCACCAAATCTGAGCGTGGCGCGCACGGGCGCACAAGTCACAGCAACATCCCAAACGCTGTGTGCGACGTTCACAGCGAAAGCGCACAACGTCAGCGCACACACCAAAAAGGGGGCGGAACACAGGGCGGAACACGCGGAATGGGGAACAACATGTGAAAAAGAAGGCGTAACTGGGGAAGTACTGCAGGGAAATACAGGGAACGCCCACATGCAAGCGAGCAACACGTATTCATGGAATTGAATACGGCAAACCCGCACAGGCCAAAAGACGTGCACAGGCGTCAACACATCCGCCATACGAAGGCAGGCGGAAGTATCCCTGTGTGCAGTATAAAAGTGCGCGCAAACAACAAACACGTATGTACAGCTATGATGAATGCCCCATTTGTCGCAGCACTGATCGTGGGACACCGCAGGAGGAGGAGGAGAATAGCCAGGCCCCGCATTTTTTTGCCCCGGACCAGCCTTTTTGGGATGCCTGCTGACCAGGTCTATGGCGTATCATCCTAGACCTTGTCAGGGAGTGCGAAGATGACCTTACATCACCCACCCTGTGCTCCCAAGCATTGAGCCCCTTGGAGAAGGTGCTCAATGTCCTGCATTTTTTGGCCACTGGGTCATTTCAGCGGACAACTGCCATAGTCGGGGGCATCTCACAGGCCACGCAGTCACGCTGCCTACACCAGGTGTTGGCAATCATGACGGCATGCCCCTCAGTCCACAGGCACATATACATGCCCAGAACACCCGCAGAAAGTCAGGCCGTGGTCCAGGACAGGGTGGCACACTTCCCCAAAGTGCTCGGTGCCATAGATTACACCCATGTGGCCCTACGTCCACCTAGGGCCACTGAGCACATCTATCCAAACCGCAAGCACTGGCATTCCATCAACGTGCAGGTTGTATGTGTTGCCAAGGGAATCATCACTCTGTCTGTGCAAACTAGCCTGGGTCTATCCATGACAGTTTCATATACAGAATGTCCGTCCTGAGCTGGGCCCTGGAAGCTGGGAAGCATGGCAACACATGGCTCCTAGGTGAGCAACCACATGATGACGCCAATCTGGAACCCCACCCCACCACACCACCCCAGGTAAGATACAACGCTGCCCATATTGTAACCAGGGGCATAGTGGAGTGCACATTCAGAGTGCTCAAGTCACGCTTCCGCTCCCTTGACCGCTCTGGCGGGCAGCTACTATATGCACCCCCAGTACTGTGCAGGATCATTGTGCCAGCATGTGTCCTGCACAATGTTGCAACACGGTGGGACGTACCAGTGGACATGGTGGTGCCCCCACATCCCCAACCACATGCACAGGCGCTGTCCATGGGAGGGGAAAGGGCATGTGGCGAGGCAGCCTGGACCCAGCTTGTGGCCACATTTTTCACCTAAACACCCACCCCTGCGGAGTGCATACAGGCCTGGCACATACCAGGTGACAATCGATGATGAAAGAGACAGTCAACTGTCACAACCCTACCACGCTGAGAATGTTGCCACGGATGTGTGCATCCCTAGCTACTTAAACATAACCAATCCTGTGTGACCAAAAGGAACACATGCAAGGTGTGTATCACACCACCCCCCTGCAAAACAGGCCATTACAATCACTGGTATGTCACCCAAACCCTCCCAACCCACATCACCCTTGTCAGCCACACTGTGACATGGCATGCAACAGCAAATGCCCAACACATGACCAATTAGATACAATGTGACATGTGATAAATAGAAAGAGGCCCGAGACAATCGCACCTGACATGGAATCAGATGAAATGACTGAACAACAACCTCCTACACATACAAAGTCATACACAAATGCATGCCACCAGTGGTTCCTTCAACAAAACACTGAATGCCTCTTGTCATGCACATTGGCTAAGCCAAATCTGCTAATCCCTAACCCGTGTGCTGTGTGTCTCTCCTGCAACACACTGCTCAGCACACAGCACAGTGAGCAGCCACTGTGTCGGAGATAAACCTTGAGCATTATATAAAAATTTCAAGCAACAAAAATAACCTACTGACGCATGTACACAATCCCCAAATGGTAAGTGATCATGCGCTGGAGGGACACAGCATGCCAGAGAAGGCAATCTGTGTGCACGTGTGGGCATGGAAGGGTGGTTGTATGTGTGGTGGAGCATTGTGTAAGTGTGTGTCAGTAGGGACATGCACGCAAAATCAAGTGACCCTCAGTGTCCTGTACACATCACATGTGAACATTGTCCATGTGTACACCCCAGCATGTCAAACCACAACTATGCCCTGACACCTAAAAAGTAAACACAACAAAGGAACAGCCATTGACCAGCAGAACACATCATGCACATAGTACCCCACAATTTGAATGTCAGAGAGGGCCCAAACACTGTAGCCCAAGCGTACTGTCCCACAACAAAAGTCCCTCCCTCATTAACACATCACCATGACTTTCTGAAGAACTGCGTCCGGGGTCTGTTGCCTTCTTCCTTCTAGTCTACCTGGCTTCAGGATCCCTCTACCCCTTGGTTTCCATGTTCTACCTTGCGTGTAAATAGGGTCCAGCCCCCTCAGAGGCCACCTTGACTGGTAAAAATACCAAATCCAAGGAGCCAAACCCCCAAACCAGGGAAGACGCCTGTAGCCTCAAAAAAAAAACTTGGAAGAGTCTCCAGTAGATGAATAGAAGTTGCTGAAAATTGCCAAGTCCAAGTCCAAGCAGAATGATAGTAGTACAACCCAGGTAGCACAGTTCAACAATGGTTCAACAGGATGGGTAGCATTTTCAGTACACAATACTCAATGAGGATGCAACAACTGATGGGTAGTGTCACAGCTCCGGTCTCCAGGCACAGGAGTGGCATGAACCAACCACCCCCACCGCGGTCTGGGTGCCTGCAAGGTAAAACTTACACAGGCCTCCGAGACTCCGGCTAGAAAGAGGGTTAGTGATCCGTTCTTTGGATAGGCATCGGTATTCAGGATAACCGGAAAGAGGGTCAGGAGAGGGGAGGTAGATGGGCAAGAGAACGTAAAGACAAAATACAACTATTGACAATAACACATACTCAATCAGCGAAACCATGATCTTCATGCACATTGTACAAAATGGGTCAAATGCAAGCCAAAGAGAGAATTATCTCTGGACGAGTGTCGGCCTCCTGCCTGTGCACTCTCAGGTCCGGTAACAGGAGCAGTTCAATACTACAAAGAGAGTGTGAGTTACTATTCTGTGTGTGTTATCACCACACACACACACACACAACACCATTCATGCCTCAAACTTAGTGACTCTTCCCCCAAGAAACACTCTTGTCTGCTGCTTTGTTTGTATACTTTTGCTTGCCCCCATAATGGGTCACACACTGTCAATGTGGTAAGGCAGCCGCATGTGGCCCACAGTAAATGGAAGAGCAATGTGTCAAGGATCACACATGATACAATCGTCCTTGGGTGAGCTGCTAGACACATGTTGCGAGGTGCGACTTCAGTACAAGTCATGTTCTGGCAGCCGCAAATTTCCATCGGTAGCGATTGTGGCAATTTGCATATGCAAATGATATGCTCTGCACTCGAGACTGTGCATCGCTGGGTGCCCCCGTGAGCTTTATTAGTTTCTGGCTAGGAACGCTACTGCGCTAATCACTCAGCCTCCATGGAGCAGGGGGATTTCAGGATATGGGCCCACCCCACGTGTGCCCCTGACAACTTGTAAAGCCACTTGGCATTTGTTCAACACGGCTTAGCTGTACTGTGCGCTTCTTCCCCAATGCCTGCCCAAGCTCCCCAGCACTGGCGCAACTTAGCATGCATGTGCGATGGGCCTGGAGGAAGGTCGGCTGGGGTGTGGCCCCTAGTGCTGCTCACCTTGCTCGGAGCTCCTGGAAACAGGTCTGCTTCTGTCGGACGTCAGAGCAGAAGCCCTGTGCATCTGCTTGCGCATGTATGCGCATGTTCGCACCACCCAATGTGGCCAGGTTTCTGTAGTTCTTGGCCCCGTGTCTGCTGGGAAAGGTAGTCTGGAGGCTCATTTTCCTGCAGAAAGGGCATAAAAGCTTTTTAATAAGGCTGGCAAGTTTCCTGTGTGTGTGTGTCTTCACGCTGATTGTCACTGGGCCATGTCTGAGACCTACATCCGACCTCCTCCCACCATCAGTGTGACTTTGACCGCCAAAGGGTGCAGGCTACTGTCCACAGCATGAAGTGCACCAAGCACATATACAGGCAAGAAAAGAACATGCATCACAATCAACATCAATAAATGGACATATCAATGATGTACTCACCAAAATTGATTGCAGAAATGCCATGGAGAAAACATATATTTTCCCCACTAGGGGTGTTAACACAAGTAGTACAGAAGCAGACAGCCCACAGATATGACGAAAGTCCAATGCCCTTGTGTAAATGGTTGCAACACCGAACCATCCTTGCGAGCCCATGGATAAGGGAAGCAGGAGTGGCATATGTGATTCAGGACCCCAAGCTGCAAACACATACACGAGACAAGCTTGAAGGGCCCAGCTGGAACATACAATGGATCCTTTGAAAAGCCATAAAGCACTACACCGTCACATAAATGCACAATAGACAAGCAATTTTAAACTATATTAACTAATTAAACTAACTATAAAAATCAAAAATGGCCACATACGACCCAGGGGGGGAGGCACCCAGGAGGGGGGAGGTACAGGGTGCACCTTAACACCCACATTCGATGATGTCGAGATCAAAAAAACAAACCTCCATGCGCTCAACGCCTGCATGGCCCGACCTATGTGGTAGATAAGTTGTCGTCCTCTGACTCAAAAGGTGGATGTGACACAGTACCCTGATCACGCCTATGCGCAGCTTGCCTCTCGTCGGCAGCAAGTCTGCAGGACCGGTGAGCCTGGTTCTGTGCGGCGATGACGCGTAGGTCAGCATGCAGAACCTCACGTGATACGCGTGCTTCCTCTTGCAAGGTAGCACGTGTAACACAGAGTTCTTCCTGCATGGCCTGGTATGACATCTGGAACACCTCCCGGCAAGCACGTAGCTCAGCCGAGATGGTATTCTCTAGCTGTTCCAACCTCTCCTCTGTCTGCTGCTTCTGGGACATCAAGAGCACACCGAGAGTAGATCGGAGGGATTTATGGTCATCCCTCAGGGCCTCCCTGTGTGCCTTTGCGTGAGCAGCAATTGCTTGATGCAGAGACACTATTTCAGTCCGCCATGCCCTGTCTGAGGCCGCCATGCCCAGCCTGAGTGATTGGGCCGTGGACTGTGCCGCCCGCTGCTGGAGATCCACCTGCCTGGCAATGGGGGAGCACGGATTGGGCCACACATTCCATGCTCTGAGCAATATTATCAATAACTGCCCCCTGGTGTTCGGAATTGGCAACCATGGCTTGCTCCCACTCAGTATACCTCGGTGGCGCACGGCCACCGCGTTGCTTGGCTTGACACCCGCAGGGCCCAAGGAGCCGCGGTCCTTGTTGGGTTGGCACCGCCCGCAGGACTACATTCCTCCGTTGACGTGATGCCCCAGGCACATCAGCAACTGGTGTGGAGTGTGACCATGCGTCCCAATCCACCACAGGCGGACATCCCACCACCGTTTGGCCCCTCAGGGCAGGTGTCTTGGACAGAGGATCGTCCACATCAGAATCACTCACCGTTGACAAATGGACATGATGTGCATCCAACTCGACGTTGTCGTCAGAGTGATTATCCGTGTTAGAATCATTGCCAGCCCTAGTCACGATGGTCTGGAGCACAAGTGGGTTCTTGTGGCCTACCACCCCAAGACCCCCACTTGTGCTGGGTTGCTGGTGTGATAGCAACCCTGTGTTTGGTATGACATCACCATCCTCTTCCTCCATTGCGTCACCTGAAAAGTGGAAAAAACAAAGCACATAACCCACACACACATAGACATCACATCGACAGCCAACACATAAAGCAGACATGTCACACACTAATGAGAACCTGGCATGCATCCAGTGGCATTGATATGCAAACACATCCCAAAAGCAGAAATGGATGTGTCTAAACAGCAAAGCCTACACACGTACAAAATGTAGTATTTCACCTCCATCAGACACCACCTCAGTCTGACACATGTCACCGGCAGAAAAGACAGATGGCAACAAAGAGATGGCAAATACCATAAGCATGTCTGAACTGCAAATTGACCACAGCTGCAAGTGGATATAAACACACAATGACACACGTAATATGCCTGTACACATGCATCACTAAACCATCATCCCCAATATAGCTTCATCCATCTGCAGCTTGGCTTGTTCCGGGTTTCGTGGGCCATGTAGCTATAGTGAATGTCCCGAGCAAAGCAAGGGCCTGCAACCGGGCATGAGGGACCATAACGGCTAGTACGGTCCGAGCTGCAGGCCATGAAGCCTCCTGAACACCCCTCAGGGCCTGATTGAGCACATTGTGCTATGAATGTGCCCTATTCCATTATTCCGTGTGTAAATTCTGCACGGCCAGGCCCCACCATATCAGCTAAGTGGGCCTGGGCGTACACAAACTGCACAACAGTGCACCTTAAGGATTATGCCAGTCGAACATAACGTGTGCAATGCTGAAATCTCACCAGCATTAACATCAATCAACTACATATCAGTCAGACAACAAAAAAGCTGCGGAAGACATGTGTAAATGAACACTTTTACACACACATAAGTGAGTAGCCGCAATGTTGCACTGCACAACATTGAAGCTGCTTGCATATATACATGTGAAAGCGTTCCAAAACACACCTTTCCCTGTACACCTGTATTGTGAACATGAACAGCATCCAATACAGCAAAGCAAGCAGCTACAACACTGCTTGCTTTGATGTATGTGAAAGTGTACACATAGACACGTGAAGGCAGCTCCACAGTCATCACAAACCAATTAGCAGGCTACATTCAATCTGCAACCCATACCAGTTGTTATAGGCCGGACATTGACCTATAAACATAGCTAAACACCCACTAGGAAGTTCCCGTACTGAGTACATGTGTCACAGGATGCACCTGTGCCCGTGGCATACATGACGGAGAAGGGATGAAAATCTGACCATACATGCCAGGTCACTTTGACATTGCAGCAGTGATTAGGCATGTACAACGGTGTAACAGGGCTCAGAAGTGAGTTGATGCAGTGCAGAACATGTATACCTTACCCAATATCTACATGAACAAGTACATTATGATGTCAATAAATAAACATGAAGGCAGTGTAAGGGCAAGTTCAGGCATCACGTGCAATGTGCATGCAATGGGTTGCATGCCTACAGGCAACCCCCTCTCCACCCCTAATGATAATGCAGGGAGGCATTGCATGGCAGGAAAGTGTGACCAGAGGACTATGTGTTGGCAGGCAGTGTTGACTAGCGTCAATTGCATCATCTGAGTCAACTGACAACACAGCAGATGAGAATGGGACAGTAAGAAGGACACATGATGAACCCTCAGTAGTACACTCATGTGTACAGAAGCCACTACACCAGTTGAACAGAGTCAGGGGGCCTGAAACAGGGGGATGCCTGTGCCCCACACAGACTGTGATACCCTAAACATGTGCATGATGCAGGACTGAGCCAGAGTGGCCATGGAATGGATGATCAAATGCCATTCAATGTATGTCATCCTGGACACGTACTACAATGATCATCCGGGCAAGGACACATAGGGGCATGCATGGAATGCACATGGAGCATGAATGGGCACTCATGTCCCTGCAGAGCATCTGCCATCTGCACAGTCCCAGTGATACACCCTGCATCAAGGACAGAGTATGTAGGCCACTGTATGCGTCTGGCAGGGAGAAGTGTGCATGTACACAGGAGCGTTGAACAGGCCGTTGCAGTAGTCCAACATGACACCCACCAGTGCCATGGTGAAATTGGGGTGGAGGGGCAAGAGAGCATGCCTACATGGAGTACCCGCATGCAGGCAGAACACACATGCACATCAGTCATGCGATGACATAGTCCCAGTGCTGAGTGGAAAGACACCCCAGGCTACATGCAGAAGGGCCAGTGAGCTGGAACATGGAATGGAGGGGCAGCCGGGTGACTAGCATGTGAGCAGGGTGCAGGTGTGGTGATGAGGACAGTCCCTGTCTGCTCTACATGTCCAGCATCATGCACAGCAGGCACGCATCAGTGAAGCATTGCATAACTCGCACATGACAACCATGTACACATAGCATGTAGTGGCAGTCAAGCACAACACATCACACAAGCAAACCACATATGGTCTGGACAAACGCGCGACAACACTCACTGGACGGGGCATCAAAGTCCAGCATCTCGCCCACTCCTTTGTACAATTCTGCCGGGATGAACTCCGCAGCGACTGACTCGTGCAAAGTGAGGTCTTCCTCCTGAGCTGGTGACCCACCGCCAGTCAACCCAGTCATGGCATAATTGGAGGCACGCTTCGCCTTAGCACAGCGTCTGAGGTTATCCCAACGCTTTTTGCACTCTTGAGCTGTGCGCACCTCATGTCCGAATGCACTCACACAATCCGCAACATGCTTCCAGTGGGACATATGCTGGGCAGCCGTAGTGTGACAATTCGACCCCACTAGCATATCACGGTTGTGTTCCCGCATGTAGTCCACAAGGAAGCCAGCCCCTGCATGCAGAAAGGCCTCTTCCTCGACGTGCCGACGGCCGGAGCCGTGTCTGGGGTCCCAGCCTCTGCTGCAGATGCAACCTTCCTCCTCTTGTGCAGTGGTCCGGACCCTGGCTGGCAAATGCTGCCCTGATCAGTATGGGCAGTGGCGCTGGTGGATTGAACGAAGGAGTGGCAGGTGGAACAAGGACGGCAGCCCTGACTTGGGTCAGTGACTGCTGGGTGCCCTGGAATGGACCCTGCGCAGCAACATCCACTGTGCCAGGGCATTGACCGGGACTGTCCTGGATGGTAGACTCACAGCCGGGGTGGTGTCGGCTGCATCTGCCCATGCACTTGCCAACACCCGGCTGCTCGGGGCAGCAGATGACAATACTGCCCCAGGGACACGTGCCTCGGTCATGGCAGCCCTGCGTGCACTTACGGTGTGCCTCCTGAAAATCATCCTGGAACTCTTCAGGTGCAACGCAGCATGCACTGGCTGACCCTGAGTCTGGGTGGTGGTGTCCACAGCTGCACATGCAGCTACCACTACCCTTGGGCCTGTGGCAGTCGATGAAACGGACTGCCGGGTCACATGGGTGCCAGTGCCAGATGCAAGAGCTGCATCTCTCGGAGCCACAGGGGGTGGTGGCATGACTGCACCAACACGTGGCACAACATCGTGCCGAAGTGGCACACCCCTGCCTCTTCCCCCTCTGCAGCCACCCTGGACACCCTGGAATCCCACTACTCCCTGGTCACCCTGACCACGTCCCTGACCACGCCCGCCACGTGGAGTACGCCCAGCTGAGGCGCCCCTCACCTTTCATGGCCTCCCAACCATGGCACATATGTAGTAATGCCGGCACAGATTGTTACACTCACCTGGTATCCACAGGGATGCCACCCAGCCCTGGTTGGATGATTTGCACTCTCGAACCCTCTCCCGGTCCCTTGGTAAGGCCTCTGGTTAAAGATGGTTCTTTATGTTTTCCCACCTCCCTTGGCCTCAACTCCTTCCTCCCCCTTGGGCCCTCTCCTCACCTTAATATTGTAAAAGGTGGATTCTCCGTCCTGCTCCTCGTGGCAGGGGCACGTAGATGTGGGGGGCGAGCAGCGACCAAGTTATTTCACTGGTGCAAGCCCCCCCCACCCCCCTGTGGGAATCCAGGCCTGCTGCGACTCCGTAGGTTTGCTGCTTTACAGTCTTTATATGCAGTTCTTATGTTCCTCTTAGTTCGAATAATAATGTCTTGCTTCTTTCCTTTTAGGTATGGAAAGGTATTTTGGTGTTGTCATGCAGTTTGAAGATGAGCATGGGCCAGGAGGCGAAAGCGCGGTGTGCGCGATGCTGTCCGATGAGTAATGGCCGATGCGCGGCGCTGTTTCGCCTTTTATATTGCTAACCTGTGTCTTTTCTCTCCTTGCAGGTTGCGATGTTCCTTGCCGAGCGCCGTAATGTTCCAGCAATGATACTGACCAGGAGATGACTACCCAGGTAAGAATTGTGTGGCTTTCTTCATTCGGGAGGAAACGTGAGTAAACGCTTACTAATGCTGTTTTTCTTTCTCCTCTTTCCAGGTTACGGTATTCCAGGGTGCATGCGGTGCCGGATGATGGAGTTCGTACCTTCAGGTGAGTGGAACTGAAGTCGACGATGGATTGAAGACAGGATACTGTTCCAGTTAAGTTTCATAGTGTTCTTTCTCTTACCTTTTTCAGGTAAGCTGGCATCAAAGAACTGGACACGGTGAGCGTTATGCTGCCCACAGCAGAATAACGCAAAGGATGTTCTGCTGTTTGGGTGCGGTTTAAATAGTCTCAGGTGAAGTAGTCCAGGTAAAATAGTCCCAGGCCTGCCACACCCAAAGTAGTCAAGGTAAAATAGTCCCAGGCCTGCCTCATCCAAAAGACTAGACCGCATAGCTCAGTTCCTTGTAACTGAGCTATGTGTGTTCCTCCACGTTGGCTCTACCCCCCGCCCCACAAGTTAAATAGTCGCAAGTAAATAATCCCATTCTAATGTTGGTCTTCATGATGGTTATGAGCCAGGACTGACTCCAAGAGAGTCAATGAGGTTTTAAGACCTTTGACTTGGCCCTAACTGGAAGGTTGACTTGCCAGTGAGGGCCAGGGGCAAGGGTCATGACACAGATGTAGTATTGCCAATGGGAGGTGTACACGACAATTGTCCTGGGCAATTGCGGTGAAGGGGTTGGGTACATACAGCACCCCTGCACCTGCAAGGCTGTATGTGACCCCAGTGTTGAAGTAACGGCTCATGCAACGCTCAGGCACCCCAAAACTGTAGTAAAACTGTGCACGCAACCCCCGGTAGCCCACGTGTGTGGAATTAACCTCCTGCAGCACGTGGTGGCACCCAGGGACACGAAAACCAGATATGCGTGTGACACGCAGGCTACTATGACCTCGAAAACGGGTACACTATACACAGGGGCACCTGCAGTGGGAAAAATAGCATGCACGACTCACCGTCTGACTAGCGTGATAGTGAAAAACACGCGTAGCCAATACCCCCGCCAAAAGAAGAGATACGTCCTTGATAAGCTGTGAAGGTGTGATGGAGCGTGAAAAACCCCGAAGTAGCAACACACGTCGGTCTCCACGAAAAGGCACGTACAGCGAACTGCTGGCCCTGCTCACCTTTAACCCGTGCTGAAGGAAATGCCTGCGGGCGTCACATCACATTAGTGCTTAGGCCCTTTTCTCGAATTACATTCATTAACACACGGACGTGCTGTTTTTTCACGTGCTGAATCGCAATGCACCCGTGATGAGGGGAACGCCCGCGCATGTTATGTCACATACGCGCTTACGCGCTTAGGGCCTTTCCTCGAATTACACGCTGACGTGCTGTTTTTTCACATGCCAAATCGTTCCGTATCATGCTGGCCACGCGACAACACACGGAAGACCACGCTCCTGCCCAGAAGGCCGAATTACGGCCGCCCAGAGCCCCGAGCCCTCTCCCACCAGTCTGCTGCTGCCTGCCTGCCTGCTAGCCACGTGCCCTGCTATTTGGTGCCTGCACCTCAGCTATCTGCAGGGGTCCAGTTGCTGTGACCACCCCTGCTGGAACAGAAGACTCCCGACTGAAGTTCCATCACTCCACAGCCCAGCACCAGGACCCAGTTGCCCACCCACACCTGCCTCGGGGGTTGCCATGTCGGGGGAAACACCATCGGAGACCACTGGCAATCCCCAGCCAGAGAGGCAGAGGGCTACCAGCCTCAGTGCTGCAGAAGTTGGTATCCTGGTGGAGCAAGTCCTGGTGCATTATGATGCCCCCTTTTCGGAAGACCACGCACCGACAATGAAGGACGGAAGAGGATCTGGAAGGTCATCGTGGCTGCCATCAACGTGGAGGGGGTGGCAGCTCGCGACATGGCACAGGTCCGGAAGCGCTGGGAGGACTTCAGGTCCAGGACCCGCAGCAAGGCCCGGCTCCTCTTGGAGGCAGCGCATGCAGAGGGGTGCCGGGTCTGCCTTACCAACAAACAGATGAGGGTCCTGGAAGGTATACACCCAGCACTCCACCTCCAGTTCCTTCAGAGGCAGACCTGTATGGAGTCGAGCCGTAAGTGTCCATGGGTACTGATTGGACGCAGTGCATGTTGAAGTGTGCCAGGAGTGTGCAGCTTGGACATATGTCTGGAAAGCCCCATGTATGGATGTGTATGTGCAGGGACATGAGCCTGCCACATGTGAGTCCAGTCATGTGTGAGTCACATCAATGGTGTATGTGTTCAAATGCATGATGCACGGATGCATGTGGGGATGCACACATGTTTGCATTTCTGTGTATGTACTGTGGCATGGTTTTGTGACACATGGATGCTAGTTCCACCTTCATGTATACATGTGTGTGTGTTTGACATGTGTGCGACTGTGATACGCCATGGATGCATGTGACACAGACATGTGGGAGGCTGATTGGCAGATGTGACATAGTTGCCGATGATTTCACTGTGACGGGTGGTGGAGATGTACAGATGCATGTATGTCTGGTGGCGTGTGTGCGTGTGTGCATGTGTTCTGTGTGCATGTGTTCGGCACTCCCCGTGTTGCATGTGACTTCAGGCTAACCTTCGAATGCTCATGATGTTGTATGTGTATGCTTAGTCTCTATACTCCTGCCATCTGTACACAGCATAATATTTGTATTCAGACTGCCATCTTTTTTTATGTGTATATTCCGGTTGTCATTCTAATATGCGCCATATGTGTATGTACATAATCATTACTGTTGTAACCAAGCTTCGCAATCCCTTGTAAATGCTGCGCACTTTTACCAGAGGGTATTCTTGCGCATTACAAATAATAAAACAAACAAATATGTGTATGGATGTTGCTGCCTGCTGCAACATTGCTGTTAATTTGCGCATGTGAGTGGGTTCAAATGATATCTCTGTTGGGGAGTGTACACCATCTGTGAAGTTTGACACTGCCACTCAGGTGCAACTGTTGTGTGTGTCAGACCACTGTACAGTGCCCTGATGCCTGTGTTCTGTCTCTCCCTGTCTGCAGCGTCAACTGATGAAGAGGGCGGAGACAGTGCTGTGGAGCACAGCGGCAGGGATCCCACCGCCAGCCAGAGACTCAAGGCCCAGCTCCCCTCCCAGGTTGTCATCTCTTTGGGGAGTGAGGAGTCGGGGGCCACGTCCGCGGCCGCAGCTACTGAGGGTAGGTCCAAGAGGTGGTGGTTGGAGGTGGACTCCTCGGCAGCAGAAGGGGCAGCTGAGCCCCCACAGGGGCCTATGGAGGAAGATGGCACGGAGTCATCCAGGGTGAAGGTGGGTTTGGTTGAGGAGGAGGCCATGGACGGGCCACGCACGGGGCCTGGAGGAGGGCTTTCCACTGGTGCTAGTGGTGCAGTCCGGGGGCAGGGACAGGAGGCAGCACAGGCCGCCGTGGAGGTGCCTGTGTGTAATCCTGTCTCCGATCCTGTGACGGCATCATCACGCAACAGCAGGGATGCCTTCATCCAGACCCGTTTTCAGGGAGGGGATGCGCGAACAACAACTGCCCTTCCTCTTCCTGTGGACGTGGCTATCCAGGACCGGGTTGAGCCTGTCCTAGCTGGGGTGGCGTTGCGTCAATGTGGTATTCGGGATGACGTGCAGGGTTCTCGTGAGGACACTGCACGTCATTTTGAATACCTCATTGACTACGTCGGCCTACTAGGACAGGTCACACAGGCAGGCTGGGTTCCTCCGTGTGCTGGAGCTTCTTGCGACCTCCTCCTCAACTGAACCCCCTATGCGGCAGTCGTCCTCTGTGCCATCTTCCTGCCCAAGTATCACCTGGGCACCCTGTGGAGTTGCCCCTGAACCAGCGGCCAGGCTGATAGAGGAAGCATCCCTGCCACAGTCGGGAGTCGGAGGTCCAGCCGGGGTAGCCACCCCCACAACTGGACCCCAGCAAGATGAGGACATGCAGGTATCGACCAGCAGAGCACATGCACGGCAGCAGCAGGCTCAGGGTGGGAGGCATCATGGCTCAGGGCCCTCTTCATCAGAGGGGCAGGCATCGGCCGGAGGGCAGGAGTACCCTGGATCGGGAGTGTCTTCCGTGTGGCAGCAGTTGGGCCGGCAAATAGATGCAGAGCAGTGGCAGACGGAGGCTGCATGGCTCACTATGGTCAGGGCGGAGAACTCATGCGTAGGGCGTTGAGGCGGGCTGAGTGCCTCGAGGCAACTCGCAGGAAGTTGGAGGCCACCCTGACTGCATCCCTGCGAGACCTCGAGGCCAGCGAAGAGGCCCGCCTCCAGGACGTTGAAAAGGAGTTTGATGATGCCCTGGGCCGGGACATCAAAGAGTGCGCCGTAGGACATGGCTGCCGCCTTTGTACATAGTTCTTTAGTTTTAGGTTTCCTTTGTTTTTTTTTTTATTTCGGAGTTCATGGACTTTGCTCCCCTTTATGTACATAGTTTATTTGTAGGATTTCTGGTAGGTTTCCTTTGGTTTGGGCATCATGGACCCTTTGGACTCGCAGTGTATATAGTTATTTTGGATTTTTTCATGTACTTTGTTTGGACATTGGAAATGGACCACTTCCCTTTTTTCCTCTTGTGGATTTTTGTTTAACATTGGCTTTTTCTTTTTTTCTGATTTCATTATCTCTTAATTTACAAGTTTGATTTTTAAATATGTCTTTTCATTACGATTTTTAATACCTATCATATATCTTCATTATTGGCGTGGTCTACTCTCATTGGTTTTGTGCATGTCTCTATGAGCATTGCCTCAGTCATGTGTTGCCACTGTGTTGCTCTGTTGTACATTTATGCATGGCCATGGTGGTTCTTTTGAGACTCTCATGGCATGGGTAATTTGGGGGTGGGTGCAGTGGATGGTTGCATGCTTGTACTGGGGGGCAAGGTGTTAGGGAGAATTCTCTCTTTGGGCTGAATTTCCTAACCTAGTGAGTCCCACAACAGCTTTGCTGGATTTCTGGAATTTGTTTTTTTTCCTGCCAAGAGTGAGACTCTTTTTCTCCTACTCTTGGACATGATTTATGGTGTTCCTTTGACTGTTAATGTGTTTTATGGGCTATGGGGTCCTTTACTCCATAGGGTCTCATGTGTTTTTACTATGTGTGTTACACAGCACCCTCCGTGCAGTGACACAGGGGTGTCATAGTGACACCCCACCATAGACTCCACACCCTGGGACTGACTACTGTCTCCCAGGGCATGTAAAGTCGCCATTGGCTTTATTAGTCCCAATTTATTAACAGAAACCAGTACAAACCATCATATTGTGGACGTACTGGTCGGGGCAATTCGATTGCCTCAGGGTCTGTCAGTCGACGGGGCACGTCTCCGTCCCCTCTGATCGAGTTTTGGCTGGTGGCAGTGGATACTACTTTTTATATTCGACCGCAAATATATCCCTATGGGATTTTCCCATTGTTCGAGGCTACCAACTTTATTTATTTCTCATAGCCTCGAACATACTGCCGGTTTATTTAATTAATTTGCCGGTTGGTATTTTTTGCCAGGACTCGATTCTAAAATGGCGTCTGTGTTCTCTTCTGTGACTCCAACCCAAGTCGAGCCCTTTGTTCCACTTTTTGGCAGGCTTCTCCACAGAAGCCTCCAAAAGAAGGTGCCACTCTGTCTGGATACCACAGGGGGTGTGGGAGGGGTTTAGGCAACCTGTACTGAGTTACCTTGGTAACTCAAGTCGCACTCTTGTGTGATTGGCCCAAGTGGTGAGCCGGCTGGCTCACCACTTAGCATGTTTGATTGACAGCTAGGCTGAGTGAATGGGGGTATGCTGCATAAAAGCAGGGCTTTGGGGACTGGAACTTCAGAAGTCGCCATAGGACCTGAGAATCCGACGAGGGAGAAGCTGAGCCGACTTACCACGACGACACCACCGGTGGAGCCCTGCGGAACCGACTCGCCACTTCCCGACGACAGAGAAGATCTCCCGGCTGGAAAGGCTTCTTCCCCTGACTGGTGGGCACAACCAGTTTACCTTCTTTCTTCGCACCCCAGACCGGTTTGTGGTCGAACTGCCCGTG